>NW_022900950.1:53799381-53877268 GCF_012274545.1 Fukomys damarensis | reverse complement strand
AACAAAAAAAAAAAAAAAAAAAAAAAAAAACAAGGAGAATTGGATGCTACAAAGAGTATTTTTACAATAAATTGTATAGATGCCAAGAAATAACTGGAGACTCATCATTTATAAAGGTATCCATTTCATTTTAGCACAATTCTAATTATTTTTTTTTCTTTTATGTGATCTGAAATCTGTCTTCTCCCTCTGGAAGAATGGAGGAAATCTAAGACATTACTTAAATGATGTCTTCCAACTCCAGGCTATGGTATTTCTTTGAGTCTTCCATTCATTAGATTAAATATTCCAACAGGTTAAATTTCTAACTGGATATATTTCTTTGTTACCTTACATTAGGTCATAGCTCTCTTGGTAAATGCAAGCTTCCTAGCTCAGGGTAGAACCAGTACATCTTTTGTTCTAAGCACACTAGAATTCAGGTAGGCTAAAGTTGACTTACTGTTTTTTGGTAGCCACATTCTTTGGCTGAAGGAGACTAGACTAACTATAAAGTGATGTAAGCCAGTGAACCAACAAAGCAAAGATGGTGAGTTATTTTGGTGTTCATGAAGAGTGGCAGGGAGGAATCCTACTCTCTCCTTCAGAAGATGGCTGATTTAATACATTTAATTGTGGGGAAGGGGACACATCTGTTCAAGATGTCCCTAAAGAATAAAAAAACAGATTAAAACTAGTGTGAGGCAAGGCTACATATGTATATAGAGAGTATACAGTAATTTAATGGCTTAAAATTCCAGATAGAACATATTTTTCTAAAGTCTAGGCTATGAAGCATTCAAGGTATCATAAAAACTCTGCTACTGCTCAGCCAAGTGTTTTAATGACTTTCTGCACCAGAAGTATACATACAATGTTGTGCTAATGTGCGTATGACCTAATTATCACATACGAATATGTTGAATTTCATTTGGGGTAACTAAAGTAAAAGACATGCTTAATAAGCTAAATTATTATGTTTCATCTTAAAAGAAAGTGACCAAGCACCAGGAATGATAGACTCCGGAAACATTTGTTCTAGGATCTGTTCTATGTTGTCATAAAGTTATGAAACTTTTCAAAAGATCGCTCTTGCCCTTTAAATATGTACTTCAAATTTATCTAATATCTTCTTTTTTTTGTATCAGGGATCGAACTTTTGTAAGGTAGATGGTGGAAACACTGAGCCAAATCCCTGGCCCCTCTAATATCTTTTTAAAAGTAGACATGTGTGCTGTTGACTCACATGAAGAGGAAGTTTGTCTCACCTTTTCCAGAAGACATTTTTGAAAAGGTGAATCTAAAAGCTTGTTTTGTAAATTAAAATTAAATTATTTTTCCATTTACCTATACTAAATGCTTTTGAAATGCTTGGTAGCATTCATGCTCCACTGAATTACTAATGTGTGTAACAAGCTTTTTATAAGACTTTGCACTTCTATTTTATAATTAACTACAGTCTATACCAGCAATTTAAAATCAGCAGAGCAATGATATTTAAAGAAACTCCCTTTTAAAGTAATTACATTTAGGCATAATTATTTGTTTTTGAATTTCAGATAATTATGTATTACATTTTCTTAAAAGAGGGTACATTTGTATTTTACATATTGGAAGTTAAATCAGTAGTCTATGACTATGAGGATTTAAATCAGAAGAATCGTTATATTTGAGTGTGACATATAATAGCACTAAGATTTATTTTGCTGTTTAGGTCTTTAATTTTGAATGGCTCTTCCAAGTTATCATCTGTAGTATTTACTAATAACCGCAGTTATAAATTTAGAAGTTTTTGAGCATTTAATGAGTATCTTCTATATATTAAAACATTTCTTGGTATTATACTAATGTTGCAGATGTATTTCTACAATTTGAAAGACTCATAAAAGAATTAGGTTTATAAATTATAAACTGTGTATATGTATCTATATATATATACTTTTAAAACAAAGGCATGAAAACTGATAATTTAGCTCAGTAGTAGAGTACTTGCCTAGAATGTGAAAGGCTATGGGTCGGTAGCAACTACAACAACAGCAACAAAACAGCATGAAGGAGATCTTTCATCTCTTAAATTTAAAAAGTGATTTTTGCATATTTAAATGCTGCTCTAAGTTTCATGTTTTTCCACTTTCACGATGTTTACATTGGTTTATTATGAAATACATGTAAAGCAACTACCAAAAGAGGTTGTCGGCTTCATTACTTTTTCCTGTACTTTCTGTTGTTCTACATGAGTGTAGCAAGTGTGTTAATTTATAATTATAAAAAAAGAAACCCAAAAAACTGAGGAATGTGGACCAGAAGGACTCTTTCACAAATGAACTGCCAGCTGCAGCCATCACTCAGGCAGGAAACATCACTCTGGGAGGAATTCAGCAAGTGGGCCAAAGGGAGACTCAAGTTTTCAAACAGGAAGCACCATGGAATCTGCTTTTGGCTGTCAGAGGTTACTAGTGTAAAGTTCCAAAGTTCCTGGGGAAAGATGATACCTGTCTTTGTAGTCAGAAGGTCATGGGTGGGTGGGTGTGGGTGGTGGTATGAAATTGAGAGACTTGATTTGTGTATTACACTTAGTTTCACTGATAGCTGGACCACAATGAACCAGCTAATCTTAATCGGAACCATGACATATAGTGTCTGATGTGATCTAGAACAAACTGACCAACCTTGCTGGGTGATAGATAGTTCATGAACCTATAACTCAAATCTTGGGCCCATTAGGGTATGCCTACAAATGAAAAATAACATTTCCATTAAATTGTGAAAATTACAGTGGAGAAGATATCAAATTGATTTCTAGAAATTAGTAATGAACATGTTCCCAGGGGACATCTGAGGGACTGCCAGGTGCTTTCTTAGGTACTCTTAGGCACATCCCATGTTCTCTGACTTAGCATATTCCTGTCTTGCCTTCTTTGTATGCCACTGGTCTCTCCTCTTCCATGAGGAGCATGGATGCAGGACATTTGTCTTCCTCTGCTGCACCACTGAAAACAAGAGAAGAGGCCTTGCTATTAGTTCCCTTTAGCACAGCACAGATTTTTTTGGCTTGTACCATTTATTAATGCTTTACTGCAGATTCCTACCAAGATAAGAGAAATAGAACACAGATCAGATAAAAGCTGGAGTTGGCGCTGCATGCTTATCATTTCAGCTACTCAGGAGGCTGAGGCAGGAGGTTGCAGGTTCAAGGCCAACCTGGGAAATTTACCAACATGGTCTCAAAACATTTTTTTTAAAACTTAAAGAAATAGTCAAGGAATAGAAATAGTCCTTCCTCACTCATTTCCTCCCCTCTCTCTGCTCTATGAGTAGTTACTGAATACCTACTGTGTGCTAGGTAAGGAAAAACAGGCTTGATCCCTGCTCATAGATCCTATAGTCTAATATAAGAGATAGACATTAAGCAAACAATCACATAAATAAAAATCATTATAAGTTGATAAATACTTTGAAGAGAAAATAGAGTGTGATGGATAAAGAGAAGCTTACTTAGTTCTGGAAGTTAGGACTACAGTTCCGGAAAGATGACAGCAGAGCCAAAAGCTGAAGGATTCGTGGGCATTCAGAGGCTCAGGGGGATGGACAGATAAAGACAGACAATACTGAAGGATAAAGTATTAAAAAGAGTAAGCAACATCTGCACAAAATGTGTACACAAATGTTCAAAGCAGCGTTATTTCGAATAGCCAAAAAGTTGAAACAACCCAAATGTCTATCAACAGATAAAAATGGTCCGTAAAATATGCTGTATGCATAGAATGGAATCTTTCCAAGTGGCAATAAAATGAGGTACTGAAACATGCTATGACATGGGCCTTGGAAAACATCACGCTGCATTTGTGAGAATGAAGTGAGACACATAAGATCGTATGTTGACTCTATTTATGTAAGATATCAAATATCCGGAATAGGCAAATTTATAGAGACATAAAGTGATGTTTTAGGACTGGAGATGAGGTGGGGAATTGACTGCTAATGGGTAATGACTTTTTAAAAGCAGGGACAGAACTGTTCTAAAATTAATTTTGATGATAGATGCACAACCCTGTAAATATTTTTAAAAAACACTGAATTGTATGAAAGTGAATTATATTGCAATAAAACTGTTAGAAAAGAAAGTAATCTTAAAAGAAATCCAAGAACTAGAGACATTGTAGAACTGGATCTCAATCTTAAATTTCTTCTCACTTCATATTTATTGTACTCCAGATAGCTATAGCTAGCACAAGAGACCACAATACTTAATTTTAGGGTGAGCTGGGAGGATTTATGGTTCTATTAATATATGTTAGAATGGTAAAGTTAAGCCCACTGTTCATCTGAATTAGCAATAACAAGCAGCTGTTTTGGTAAATCGTAATGAGAGCTGTAAACATTTTTAAAGTACTAATTAGCATTTAAAAAGGTCTTGTTATCTTTTTCCTTTGTCACATTTTTCCTTTTAAATGTAATCCTACAACATTTCTTGAAATCTTTTCTTTAAAATTAAGGTGCTAGCTTAAAATTTACTTTCTAGTTCTTATATTCTGATTAGGAACATGTAAATCATCATATGTTAAATACTACATAGGTTCAAAATAGCTTCAGAGAAAGGGAATATGAGGTTGAGCAGGTGGCAATGCTTCTGTTTTCACACTCTGGGAAGGCCAGCGTTTCCTAGGAAAGTATTCCTGGTATCTGTACTAATCAGTTTCATAGTTCCTTAGTTGTTGTATGTGTCCAGTTTCATTTGGCTTGTGCTGTTGATGCTGTTAGGTTTTCATAAAGGTTGATTTTATTTCCCTTTCCAGCTTCCGTCCTAGTGGAGTGTGCATACCAAAGTGTAATTCAGGCTCAACTACTCTGCATGTAGGCTAAATTGCCTTGTTTCATGTATGAGGAAGTTAAGACTCAGGGATGATAAGTAACCTTGATTTGGTCTTGTCACTAGTCAATGACAGGGATTCAAGTTGGAAGTCAAGTCTCCTGATCTGAGTTTTAGTGAAATTCTCTTCATTTCCCAGTCTCTGAGCTTTTCAAATCTTACACTAAAGGAGTTAAGTATCTAAAGAAAAATCATTTTATATTCCCTTTTTCTTAGAAGTGGCTTATAGAAGAGATATTCATCTGAGTAGTGTAAATGGAGGAAGGTAATCAGATGTGAGCCCTTTTTTTGGGGATATTGGTTTTCTCAAGTACCAAAGTTCCCATTTATTTCTTCTATTGAGTAGCAGAAATCCACGCTTATTTTAAAAATTAATTAATTAATAAATTTTTTGGTACAGGGGATCAAACTGGGGATCTTGCACTTGGCAGTGGAACTACAGAACTAAATCCCCAGCCCAAGGTATCCACATTTTTATACAAAAGGAATCAGAAGCCCTAGCGCTCTGACTTAATGAATTGTGGTCATTGGAAATTAAATCTTTCACAATCCTTTCTCACCTGTAATACAAGTTTCCTAATCTCTCTGTTTTGGCCTCTTTAAAATTCATTCTCTGTAGGGAAGATCTTTGAAAACAAAATTGCTTATTGTAATTTATTTTCATACTGCTTAACAGTGACAATTTCCTTTTCTTCCTCCTATTTCTCTAGGATCTAAACCACCGTATTTGTCTTCATCACTGTTCAATTGACAACATGGGTAGTGCCTAAAATATGTAGGAACATAACAAAAATTTGTTGAATGAACACATCCAATGCACCATGTCCCCCCAAACTTAATTCATAATGAAGGTACACTTTAAAATGTATTTCTCTTCAGTCAGACATTTCCAACTTGAGGAACAGATATTCTCTGGGAGGCAGTATAATTTAAATGACCTGGTCTTTCCAATTTAATTGGAAATAATCAACTAGCTGTCTCAACTCTCACTTCTGACGTCTGAATGCGCATCAGGGCCTAGAGAACGCTTGAGCTGACTCTTCGAGCTGGGATTGGGCCGGTAGCCTGTTGCGCTGCGAGTGGTCCTTCCTGAAGATGCTAAGGAGAAGGGGAGGAGCCATCCGAGAGTATGGGCCTTACGCGGACCGCCAGATCCACTAGAACTGCCGCTTTGGGAAGGGGCCCGGGCTTCAGAGGGAAGCAAAGGTAGCCTCGTGGAGAAAGAGCCTCACTGTCCGCAGACGGTAAGCCCAAGTGGTAGAAGGAAAGGAGGAAGGGTCTGAATCCCCGACTGCGGTGGAAGCCAAAGCCCGGGTATTTTGCGGAGGGAAGTGTTAACTGTTTCCAAGGTAACGGGCCAGGAAGCGATCAAGACATCCGCGGCTGGTTCGCATGTCAGCCTCGAGTTTTAGGCTCCTACTGCTAAGCAGGTTCTGACCAATGGAGAGATGCCCTGGGTGTCATGTGACCTACGGACACATGACGTTAGCTGTCTCGGAGCACGTGGGAAGGATTTTTCCGGTCCCTCTTTCCCTTCTAAAAGCCCACCTACTTTTGCGCGGGCTGGACCGCAGAGTTGTTCTCGCGAGAGATGCGCCTGCTCTCGCGAGTGGAGGCGGCGGCCGCCAGGGGAGCGGAGCAAGCGGCCGGCCCATCGGTGGTTGGCGAGGGGATGTGGGGCTGGCATGGATGCAGCGGCCGGGCTCGGCAGCATCGGCCACCCTGCCTGCCTGCGTTCCCTGCTCCGGCTTCGGCGCGGCCAGACTGCTGCACCTTCGCCTGGCGGTGGGCGGAGGGTAGGAAGAGCTGGGCAGGGGAGGAAGCCCAAGGCCCTGGGCCCAGAGGAGAGCGGCACTGTGGGGTCTCGAGTTCTGCGGTGGAGCTCCCGCCCCTCGGAATGACAGGCAGTTTGCACCCCCGCAGTGGTCGTCAGAGCTGGGCCCTCGGTGTATGGTGCGGCCAGACTGCTGCACCTTCGCCTGGCGGTGGGCGGAGGGTAGGAAGAGCTGGGCAGGGGAGGAAGCCCAAGGCCCTGGGCCCAGAGGAGAGCGGCACTGTGGGGTCTCGAGTTCTGCGGTGGAGCTCCCGCCCCTCGGAATGACAGGCAGTTTGCACCCCCGCAGTGGTCGTCAGAGCTGGGCCCTCGGTGTATGGTGGGTGTGCTTATTTGTGGCCGTAGTGCGCGCCGAGAAGCGTATGCAGGAAGAGGAGGACGTTGCACTTTGTCCCCAAACTGCATCGTTCACTGTCAGAATCTCTGAGCCCTGGAACCAGGCGCTCCTCAAATCTTGTGACAGAAATCGAAGGCGTCAAGTGGCCTCTTGGAGTACTGATGTTTGCTTTTGCTGTCACGTTCTTTCGTAGGCTGTTAATGGCCTAAACGCAGGCCACTTAGTATTACAAATGGTTGGAAATACTTCTGTTATCTCAGGCATGTAAACTGCTGTATGAAAAAAAGTGTAATCTGTAATGGAAGTATTAAAAAAAAAGAAAAAGTAGGCAAAATGACAGTGACAGTGAAATCAAAACTACCACAGTGGTATAATTTTCCAATAATTGTTTTCCTGCTTTCCCTCTACAACCTTATTAATTGGAGATATTTTAATGTAAAATGTTAAGCATTTCATAGCTTTAGTGCATACTGGCATAAATACAGTTCTATTCTTTGTAATTATTCATTCGCTTTCTAAATGCTTAAGTTTTCCCAAGCTTCTTCCCACCTTTTACGAAATGTTATGTTAATTGATACTGATTTTATTATATGTAAAAAATACACAGAAAATATAGGGTATTCAGAAAAAATTGAGGGCTTGTCTATGCACAGATGATTTGTTGTAGTGTCTTCTTTTTTATTTTGGTAGCCCAGTGGGTGACTTGATTGGTGTCCCTTAAAATAGTGAAATGTAATCTTTTTAAGCACGTTAATATTTTTCAAGTAGTATCTAGGTTATTCATACCGTTTTCTGTTCCTTCAGGCAAAACTGACCCAAGGACTGTCAGTGACTCTCCCAATTAGTTGTTGCTGTAACAGTGATTTATGAGATATAAAAGATTATAAGGAGTCAGGAAAGAAGTAGGTTCCCAAGCTGATAGAGTGATAGTGTGCATATCCACAAAACTTTTGATGAGACTAATAAAGACTTTTTCAGTATACTCCTGGGCCAGTGATATTTCTCAGTTATTGAAGATACAGAGTAGCTCAAGACCCAGAATCACAGAAATTGTCTAGCTTGTCCAGCCATTGAACTTCTAGGGTAAGTCTAGATAAACTGAGGAAGTCTTTCACCTATAGGAACTGAAAAAGGAAGGAATGAAATTTATTATTATTATTATTATTATTATTATTTGGGGGGGGTTTAATTTCAGGAACTTACTGAATGGAAAATGAACTCAGACCAGGTCATTTTAAAGGAAATTTCCATTTATCAATAGGGACGGGAGTGATATCCATACATGACGAAAGAGCTGTGATGTGAGAGCTAGCGAATGTGTTTGTGAATGGGCAGAGATGAAGACTAGAGGAGAAAAGTTCCCTCCCAGTCCATTGTTCAGTCTGATTTTCAGAGATAGAAAAACAAAATCTGTGGCTGGTTCTTAATCTTAATAATCTTTTGGCAAGGGTTTCAACCTCCTAGGCCCTAGGCATTTGTTTGTCTTGCCTTTGAAAAGTAATGGAAATAATTTTGAGTGGGATAATTAATAATTACTTTGGTAAACTGATTTCCTTCTTTTTTGTCATAATGCCTGCATGTTAGTAATAAAATCAACCAGACGCCTGTAGGGAATAAGGGGTTAGATTAGGAAGAGATCCAAGTTTAGCTTGTGTTTGAGTTAAGGATATTTGAACTGATATATGAGGAAGGAAAGAAAAATGCTTTATCTTTTTTTTTTTAATACAAGTCGATTTTTATTTGTAAAAAGTAATATCCAACTAAAGCTAATTTGATTTTTAAAATCAATGTTCATTTAGTGATAATGTGCATTTTATAATAAAATTGTGAAATATTAACATTTGCTAGTTTAAACAAAGTATCATTCATGTAAAAATCATATAACATAAAATTTAATTAGAAAATTCATAGTTTGCTTTATCAGTTTAAAAACAGGCAGTTCAGATCCAAATGTCTTTATTTTTATGCTCATTCTTATATAGAAATGTTCATTAAAAATACTTCCTGAAATAAAGGCATTTGAAAATGTGTAGAGAATGGACATAATAAAAGGAGAAAAATTAACGCTGTTGTTTAGTCTGGAAATGTTTCATGGGGGGAAAAATGGTGTAGTGTCTTATCCTAGAACAGAATGGGTACTTGAGTGAAAGCAAAGCATAGAGTTTGAGTTTTGGAGTCTGACCTATCAGTTAAATATCCTTGAGACTCATTTACTTCATCTTTGAAATGAGAGTTAAAATACCTACCTTAAAAAGCTAGTTTGAGGCACCGAGTAGCTACTAACTCATTGTTTTTTCTTTGACCTCCCTTAATGATTTGAGAATTATTTGGCTGCCAGAAACAACAAAAAAAAATTGAATTAGCTTACTTAAGAAAAGGCATTTGTCATAAGGCTGGAGCACTGCCTCTAAAGTCCATTGTGTGATTCTTGCTCATACAACGGGGACGATGTGATCTTAGTTCTCTGCTAACTGCATGTCTATTCCACTTCTTTCACATTTCCCTTCTTATGGAAGGTCTTGGTTTCTGCTTCCCTGTCACTTTCGTTTGCCAGAGCACCAGTACCTGCCTCACTTTGACTTTGCAGCATGGTTCCTAACAAGTACCTCCAAATCTCAGTTCTAAATTTATATAGAGAAAACCTGATTGGTAAGCTTTTTATTTGAAGTAGAGTGTGTTGGAGGTGGGGGGAGATAGGAAATTGTTGGGAAGAAGACTTATGTCTCACAGTTTATAGGCTTGCACTTTTCAGACTGCCATAAGTTCTTTAAGAAAACGAGTGTGGGGCTGGGGATTTAGCTCAGCGGTTCGGTGGCCTGCCTTGCAAGTGCAAGGACCCGAGTTCAATCCCCGGTACTAAAAAAAAAAAAAAAAAAAAAAAATGCTCTCTGCTTGTTAATGATCTAAGTGGATCCAGTGATCTCTTTTCAGGACACATTCCCTTAGATGTGTGAGTTAGGGCAAATTTTTCGAATGCTTCATGCCTTAGCTTCCCTGTATATAAAATGAGTGTAATAATAACATCTCTGGTGAGAATTATGGATTCACATATGTAAAGCAGTTAACAATGATTACCTTAGCACATGGCAGGCACAGTGTAAGGAGTTTGCGTTACTATTTATTGAGTACACCTCGAATGTCAGGTCCTGGAGTGTTCAGATTCTTTCTCTGCCAATTCCACCCCAAGATAGAAGGTAGACGTTTAGGGCTGACCACTCATTTAAGACTATTTCTTGATTTCAGTGACAATAAAGTCTAAATTTAATTACCGGTGCCTGACTTGGCTCTAGCATGGTTTAAGAATGAGTTCCACGCAGGAATTCAGTGAAAGAATAAGTTTTTTTTCTTTAAAAAAATAGATGTTTGAGAAAACAAATGTGGCAAAATAAGTATTCTTGTATTAATTTTTCAAAAAGTCATTAAGTAAGTGACCCCATTTTCTATTTAATGATATTAGTCTTGCCATCAAATACCTCTCTGAATTTCACTTTCTTGATGAAATTTCCCTTCACTTTATGTCTTTTTAAAAAATTCAATGAATAATGGTTTGTTGTGGGTAAGGCTTTTGAGAATTACAGAGATGAATAAGCCACGGCCTTAGAATGTATGCTTTTTTTTTTTTTTTTTTTTTTTTTGGTACAGGGGATTGAATTTGGGTCCTTGCGCTTGCAAGGCAGGCCACCGAACCGCTGAGCTAAATCCCCAGCCCTGAATGTATGCTCTTGAGAGCAGGGTTGTGTTTGAATCACTAATTTTTAGACAGTTATTGAATGTCTGTGTTTAAAGTTGTTAGTATTTACAGTCTAATGCAGGACATAGACTTGTGTACATTTAACTGTTATATAAGTCTCTATAGTCTCAAATGGTAAAACAAGGCAGTGACAGTTTTGTTTCCCAAAGCACATTTGGCAATATTTGGAGAGTTTTTGTTCCCACAACTAGATGGGCATTTCTGGCATCTAGTGGATCAAGGTGAAGGATGCTAAAAAATATTCTGCCCATTATGTATTGACACCTGCCTACATCAAGGGTTGACAGTTTGGTAAATTATGTTGAGTTTGAAAAACCTTGTAGAGGTAACAACAAAATGTTTATTGTGTATGCGCGAATGAGGTTGTTTTAAGAAAAAGTAAGAGGGCAGAAACTGTACAAGAAGCAAGTATCTTAATTGGTAGTGTAATATTAAAATCTTTTAAATATGATTTACTATTGTTTTGAGATGCAAAACAGCAATAACTGAGTTGTGGAATTTCAGCATTTTTTGAAGTTAACAGCAAGTCTGTTATTCAAATGAGGAGCTAATATTTGAGTTCCTGCCTTGTCAGGTACTGTTTTTACATGTTACTACATTGCACTTCTTTCAGTAGGCCTCTGAAGGTGAGCTCTAGCTTCCTTCTCTTCAAAAAAAAGAATAATAACATCACCTTTGTTCCACTCTTCTTCATTAGGCATTATTTTCATTTTTGTAGTGGTTGCTTGAACTTATCATCTTTCAAGTGATAGATAACCATTGTGTATGTATTGTACAAATCTTTTGATAGTGTTGTTTCAGTTCCTGTGTACCACATCCTTTGTGCCATTTTGTCATAAGTTTACTTCTGTGTCCGTTGTAAACTTTGTTATATATTGTTGTTATTTTTAAAGTTTTTTTTTAAGAAACTAAGAAATGAGAAAGTAACTTTTATATCACCATTGTATTTACCATTTCAGGTAACCTTTATGCTTTGAGAAAAACTAAATTTCCATCTGTTTTTAAATTTCCAATTGTTTTTCTTTGAGGAATTTATTTTCACAATTATTCTAATGTTGATCACTTGGTAAAGAATACTCACAGCTCCAGGGGCCAGGGATTTAGCTCGTTGGTTCTGGCGGCTGCAAATGCAAGGACCCAAGTTTGATCCCTGGTACCAAAAACAAAACAAAACAAAAACAAAAACAAAAAACAGCTGTTATTCTGAATAAAATTTTCTTTAATTGTTTAAAGTTATATTTGTTATGTTTGGATATCTGGGTTGACAGTTTTCCCCCCAGCTTTTTTATGTTTTAAGGGCATGGCTCTATTGCCTTGTTTTCTGGCTTACTTACGTAGGCAGTCTGTTGACCTTTGTTTTGTGTATGTCATTTATACTGTTTTTTTCCTTCGGATTGCTTTTAGGATTTTCTCTTTATCACTCCTTTTTAGCAGTTTGGGTATAATATGCTTGAGGGGAGGGTTTCTTTATGATTATTATTTTTTAGTATTATAGAGGTTTTTTGGATCTGTGACATTATTTTTCATATCAAATTTAGTAAATTTTGTGCCATTTTGCCTTAATTTTTTTTTGTTTTGTTTTCTCCTTCCTCCTTTCTTTAGTCTCCAGTTACCCTCCTCCCTGTTTTTTTTTTTTTTTGTACCTGGAATCGAACTAGTCACCTTGCGCTTGTGAGGCAAGCTATGGAACCACTGAGCTGAATGCCTGGCCTGCTCCTCCCCCTTTTAAAACAATGCTTAAGTCACTGATAGTCTGAGTTTAAGATTTTTTTTTCTACCGGAACAAAAAATCTTTCTGTTTTATTTGGATAGTTTCTAGTATGCTGTCTATAAATTAATTTAATTTTATTCTCCTGTGTTTAATCTGCCATTAACTCCATCCATTATGCCTTTTTTTTTCTTTTTATTGATTTTATTGGTACAATCTAGGTCTACAATACAGTTACATTCATTACTGGGATCCTGTACCTTCACATGACAGGTCTTGGTTCTCATTTTTTCCCCTTGTCCCTGCGCTCCCTTCACATTATGCCTTTCATTTTAGAAATACTTTGCTTTCATCTCTATAAGTTCAGTTTTGGTTTCTTTTAAATTTTGTTTCGCTCCTTGTTGAAATCATGTTTTCTTCTCCTTTCTTGAATATGGAACACATTTATGCTATAATTTTACAGTCCTTTTCTGTTTATGTCTTCTCTTATCGTTTCTGGTTCTTATTTATTGACCTTTTCTGACTATAGATCATGTTTTTCTCCTTTGCATACATGATAATTTTGTATTATATTCAGCCATTGAGTCTCACTCTGTTGCCTGCTTGACTTGTAATCCTTAAGAGGGTTGAATTTAGTTGGAGTATACTATTAGATTATTTGGAGTGTTTGGATTGTTTTGAAGGTTTTAGGCTTTGTTAGTGTGGCATAGTTTGCTCTTTAAGATGACTTTTTTTCAACAAATGTTTGCATGCCTACTATTTTAAAGTACAAATATGTAAAAAACATATTTGCCTGCAAGGAACTCACAAGAGGAAAGCAGGCAAACAGTTGTGCCAAAGGATTAAAGGACACACCAGTTGGGGAGTATAAAAGAAGTGGTTATTAATTGGGCAAGAAAGGTAAGGAGGGATGATGCATCAAGGCTTCCTCAGAGAGGTCCTAGAACTTATGTTTAAAGGATAAGCAGCAGTTTAGCTGATAGAAGTGAGAGAGGGTGGATGTGAAGGAAGTTTAGAACATGTCAGTTTAGGACTCAGTAATTTACTAGGCGTGATTGTAGTGATTAAAGATAAGGGCAATTTCCAGCTTGGCTTTCTTGCTGGAATTGGTTTATTGGCCCTTACTGAGATAGCGAATACAGGGGAGATTGTTTAGGGAGAAAATTTCATTCATATTTGAACATACCAATTTTGAAATACCTGGAATTGTCTTAATCCCTTTTTGGTTGTGTAACAAAATACAGTACCTGCTGCTAGGTCAGTTGTGGCGAAGTTATGGCACGAGTGTTATTGTGTCTTCTTAAGAAAAAAGATGTTGTATGAGTTGGGTTTTTTTTTCTAAACTAAAATGTCAGTATTCGGGTTTAATGTAGTGTTGGCATTTTGTGATAAATAATTGGGTTTGGGATGCAGTTTGGGCTCTCGGTCTGTAAAATGTTTGCCATCACTGGGCTAGGTATTTTATACAGAAAAGAGATTTATCTCACAGCTTTAGAGGCCAAAAGTCCAAGATTGGGCAGGCCTGTTTGCTGAGCCTTGGGTGAGGACCTTCTTGATAGATCACAGCATGGTGGATGACCTCATGGCAGGATTGTATGCTTGAGAGGAAGTAATCACAGAGTGGGACAGGAAGCAGGAGTACAGGGAGGGACCTGAGCAAGTTTGAGAACTAGTCCTGCTGGAGGAGAGTCAATACAAACCAGTTATTTGTAGAAGACAAGATGGTTATTTCATATTCCTTGTCATGGTTAAGTCTCCTGATATAAAAAAAGGTCAGATTATAGACTATGTTAACTTTAACATTTCCCAGGCAGAGGAGAGTTAGAAAGACTTGGGCAATATTTTTTATTGTAAAAGAATGTATACACATCCTAAAAAATATAAGATATAAAGGCACAGACAAAAAAAATAAAACTCATAATTGCATCTGCCCAGGTAAAACCACTGCGTGTACCCATTACCATATGTCCTTTTTGTATTGCATATATAAATACACACTTGTAGTTCACAGGGTTTATACAAAATGGAATAATGCAAGCATGCCGAAATTGGGTTTATTTAATAATCTCTCATCTTCCCGTAATATAGGTTGATAACATTTATAACATCTTTTAAAAATCCTTTGTCTTGGCGACCTTGTTGATAATTCAGTGAACCTCCTTCAAGATATTTCCTAGGTATGTAAAACGTGTGTCAGAGTTGTGTGTGTATATATCTATATTTTAATTGTAGGTAAGAGCACACTGTTTACACAATTCTACATCTTGCTTTTTCATGCTAGTTTGTATTATTTAACTCATTCTTCCCAACAGCTAGGTAATAATTAAAGAATACATTTGAATTTTTGAATTAACAATTTTTTGTGTCTTTGAGCTCTAGCAGCTCACTTTTTAGGTGTTTGCTCTGTCCTCTTGTACTTTATTGTCTGTCATCTGCTTTTGTTTTCTCCCAAATCTAGATTCACTTTCATTTGTTTTATTGTAATACCCTGCTTAGAATTCTTTTTTATTTACCCAGAATAGGGCACAAAATAAACATACATTGAGTGAAGAGTTTACTATAATACAAAGGTATTTGGGGGGTACAGTGTATTTTTGCTTCTCTTGTGCAATATAAAAGTGTATACTTTCTAATTCTATAAGATGATGAGGAAACCCTGCATCCAGTATTTTTCATTATCCCATCTGTCTGTATCATTTCCATAGATTATTTTTGTCTTTGCTTTACCAGAAATATGCCATATCATCTCATACTGGATTCACTTTTATGTTGCACAGATACTTTCTTGTGTATTGATATTCTTTGTGAGACACTATTTCACCTTAAACACAAAATAGTGGAGTATGGTTTAGTAATTGTTTTCTATGCAGCATGGTGTAAATGTGGAACTAATCTTTCATCTTTGTTAACTTTAAACAATGATACGACTTCTGAGGTACTATTAGATAATGTAAGTGTGTGTGGGAGGGCATGATTTGTCTGGATTTTTTTTTTCTTTCTTTTTGCATGTAGTCTTTTTTTTTTTTTGGTACCAGGAATTGAACTCAGGGTCTTGCACTTGCCTGGCAGGCTCTGTACTGCTGAGCTACATTCCCAGTCCTTGCATATATTCTTTTGTGTTTGTTCATACATATTGTTTTATCGTTGCCATATTGGGTTCTGTATCTTAACCTTGAATACTGGAGTTCCATGTCACAGCCAGGCTATTTCTCCACACTCAGCCACAGCGGATCACACTTTAGGGTGGGCAACTCATCTAGGTAACTAGTTTGAAGCAGTGAGGTAGTGTTTACCTTTGATTAAAATGACTTTATTCAGCAGCTGCAAAGATAATTGCTGCTTCCCATGTCTTTCCCTCAACGCCCGCTGCAGGCAAGGTTAGGAGTTAACTCTGTAGAGGGCTTTTGTGTGGCACTCCTCTTGTCCTTCAACGTTGTTTTTTCTGTTTGTCATGTCCTCATTGCAGAATTGAGCTAACGGTTATTTAATCATTCTCTTGTTTTTGGCATCTAGGTGTTTATTTCTATTATGAATTATGATGCATACCTTTTCAAACCATGATATACGATAATTAGAATATTTAGATTTTAATATCAGGTCTGACATTTATTGTGTGGGTTTAGGAAAATTGCTTAACTTTCCTTGCCTCAGTTTTTCTAATTGTAAAATTGGAGAATACAATAAGATATTAAATGTCTTAGCAAGTGCTTATTCCTTGTATAGTCTCTTTTAGAACCTTAGATGCTTCGGGATTATTATTTACTTTGACAGACGCCCAAAGGTACAGTTGGTGGGATGAAGGGTGGGAAGATACTCCGAGTTTTGATGTGAATTACAAAATTGCTTTGTAGAAAGCAGTGTAACTTTACTCAAGAGCTGACTTTGACAGTGTCAGCTTTTCTGGAACCTTTATGTTGGCCTGCATATTTTATGTTTATAGGAAGTTTTGGACGACTCTATTGGCCTCTGAAGGTTTGTGGCAGTTTCAGAATGCTGTGAGAAAGAAAGGAGAGTTAGTTGAACTGAGACAAAAAAAAAGGATTATTCCCTTTTTTGTCTTCATAAACCTTTTATACTTAAGCCTTGTTTTGGTAATTTTGTTCCACTTGGTCATTTTGGTCCATGTGTAAATATTTAAATTTTTCTTTTGCTCATGTTTTGTACTTTCCAGTTTTAGTATATGTGCTGCCGAAGCAAGCACATGTTTTATACTTTCCAAAGTGCCTCCCGTACATTATTTTCCATTTGCTTCTCACAATAAACTTGTCCAGTAATTAGGGTATTTCATATATTAAGGAAACAGATTCAGAAGCATTGTGATTATCTAGAGGAAACTAAGCAGATCAAGGATGTGAATGATCTGTGGAATGGTTCTTGGATCATGTTGGTCCTTTTGTGGTACTGCTTCATTTTCATTAACCAAACTTTTATTGTTACACAAGACCACTAGGACTTGACCTTAGTTCAGAACAGAATAACTTATAATTTTTTTGTAAATATTAAAATCTAGAAATCTCTAAAGCAGGAGGGTGCATGTATGAAGTGTACTCACTTTACTTTTATCCTTCTAATGCAAGAATATAAAATTAGAAGTGAAACTTAGTTTTTGAAATTCTGAATATAAATTGTTTGAATATAAATCTCTTCATAGTGTAAATTCATATTGACGAAATGTCTTAAACCTGAAACAGGCAATCCTTGATAAGACCAGCTTGATTTAGTGAAGATAATTGAAACCATTTCTTAAATCTTTATTGGTTTAGATTTTTTTTGTTATTTAGAATTCATTCTTTCATGAGTATTTAATAAAACTTTGTCTTTGGAAGTCTCTGAACCCAAGAGGACTAATTACCATCTTGTTTTCTTGCCTTCTAGTATATAGCATGAGTAGGTCTTAAGTGATCAGTGTCCTCTGGTCAAATGTAGATATTGTGTGGTTAATGTCCTGGGTTAAGTTCTCAAAGGTTTTAATTAAAGTGTTATTAAAAAGATAAAACTTAGTTTTAGAATTTTTCCTGAGGGAAGTGTGTGTGTAAATACTGTTAATCATTTAACTTTATGTGATCTCTAGTCATTGGTGTGCTCTTATACTTTCTAAGGGATTCATGTTTATTTGTCTAATTTTATATGTAAAGATTTCATTTTACCACTTGTGTATTATCACAACCTTCTGCTCAGCAAATTTCTGTAGCATTTATTGTTACTGTAGAGATAAGAATGACTTTGGAGGCAGGAAAGCTGGGATTCTGTTTCAGTACTGTCTATTTAAGATTTAAAAAGGCTTTGCAAATAATTCTTATTTAATTCTTACTAAAATAATTCTTATTGAAAAGGATAGTGAAGCTGTACAGAAGAGTAAATTATATTATAATTTTGAACCTCAAAATAAGATTATTGTAATATTTTTATATCTCATTAAAGTACCAGTATTTACCTATTTTTCAAAAATATGTTGGAATACTAAGTAATTTTTAGGGGTCATTTTTTTTTTCAGTTTTCATTTTTCTTTACATGTCTGAGCTTAAAGACACCTAACAAAGTACTTACCCGAATACTAATAAATAAGCTTTTCTTTTTAATATGTTTTCTTTAGGTGTTTTGTGTATCTGTTTTGCAGTGATTGCATATGAAACTAATATGGCGACTTTCCAGCCGTTCAGAAATAGTCATGTGAAGCCTAGAAGATCTGTCAGAAAAGTAAGTTCACTGTATTAGGTTTGTTTTTATGAACATTTTAATATAACTTGATCATTTTGTTAAAATTCATAGTGCTGTGACATTTAGTTTTAAATGAATCTTTTTTATGTGCCTTGAGCTTTACCCTAAAGGTTTGTAAGAAATACTGTCATTTATTCATTTAGAGAATACAAATTTGAGTCTGAGCCCTGTGGTAGATGTTGGGCAATTAATAAGAAAATGAAATATAGTGATTAATCCTTCTTTCTAGTCTGAGGAAGAACCCCTTATTTCCTCTCTTAATAAAAAGTTGGAGCTGGGTATGGTGGTTCATGCCTTTAATCCCAGCACTCTGGGAGGCTAAGGCAGGAGGATCCCAAATTGGAGTGCAGCTTGGACAACTTAGTGATTTGATAAGACCCTGTCTCAAAATAAAAAATAAAAAAGAGCTGGATACATAGCTCATTGTGATGGCCCTGCCCTGTGTTCCATTTCCCAGTACCACAAACAAAATAAAACAGAAGCCTAAGACAATTTGGTTGACCTTCTCTTCTCTTCTCTTCTCTTCTCTTCTCTTCTCTTCTCTTCTCTTTCTTTCTTTCGTTTCTTGACATTTTGTTTTTGCTAACACTTTGGGGCATTACTTGACAAAGAAAAGAATAGAGACTGGAGGATGGTTAGAAGTCTTTATCTGTCCTTTTTCTGGCCTTCATCATCTTGACCAGTCCTTAACTTTAAGGAAAGCAGTCTTTGACTTTCATTAACAGTGTTTTTCTTGCTTTCCTTCCCTTATGATAGCTGTTTTCTCTATTATGATAATACTTATAAGGGAGAAAATAATTCACGTAAACTGAAAAGGGCCATTGTCCTTTAGTTACCAATTTTCAGATTAATGAGTGGGAATTATAGTTACCTCTAATGATATCACGTGAGTTTATTTTCCTTTATTTGTATTGCTTTGGACTCATGGATTTTGACTTTTTTTTTTTGTACTAGCAATTGAACGTAGGGCTTCATGCATATTAGGTAAGCTTTTTACCACTGAATTTCATCCTTAACTTTTTTCTTAAATTTCATTTTGAGACAGAGTCTTGCTAAGTTGGCAAGGCTACACTCTTAACTTGCAGACCTCCTGCCTTAACCTCCCAAATAGCTGGTATTATAGATGTGTGCCAGCTGTTTTTTAGCAGTTCCATTTTTTTCAATCATTTATTTATAGTGGTTCATTCATTCATCCATCCATTTGGTCATTTATTTATTTGAAATTGGTCAAATTGTCCCCAAGTTGTTGTCAATGTGTAATTGCCTGACTGCTTTCTTGCTTTCAGGTTTTACCTCTTTGACCTACTTCTCCTTCCTCAGACCTGAAATTGGCTGGTTTTTCAAAGAAGCTTGAAAAGTATTTAGAAACCAATATTTGGGTACTAGGAATGCCCTCTGCTGTACATGAGTTTATATTGATAGCTCAAGTTCAGATTTCACATTTTACATATTTTCTGTTTTAATTGTGTGTCCATAAATTAGAATGAAAACCTCCATTCATTAATTAAAATAAATTATTTAGGTATGAATATTTTCAGATCCATAGAATAGTTTGGGTAAAACCCCAGTACTATAATAAATGTCATATTCTTTTCTTAGGTTCACCTTTTTTTAATCAGTTTAACAATGACCCACAACCTTTGGACCAACTTGGTTCACTCTTTGTTAACATTTTGCCATACCCAGTTTTGTACCTCTTTTCCTATATATACACCCACACTTCCTTTTGGCAGACATTATTTAATATGTTAGCTCTTCTAAGAAAAAAAAAATCTGTTACATCATCTAATATGCCATCCATACATAGATTTTCCTGATTGTCTCAAATGCACTTGAAACCTTTTCTTTGCCTCACATCTAGGATCCAGGAAAGGTTCTTATACTGCATTTAGTATTTTGTCTTTTTGATTCCCTTAATTCTAGACCTTAATGGTTTAGATTCTTTTCTCACGTCAGCAAATCTTTATAAGAGCCTAGAACACTTGTCCTGTAGAACATCTCCATCTTCTGTGTTCATCTGGTTTTCCCTGTAATTAGGTTGAGCAGGAACACCTCAAAGATGATGCTACATTTATTTCATGCTATCAGATCAGGAGGTGCAAGCTGTTGATGACAAGCTTTACCAGGTGGCCAAGATTGTAACCATCTAATTACAAAGGTACTGTTATTAGATGGTTACAATTGGATAATAAACCTATAGGATGATAGTTTGTGATAGTATGAGTATCTTGTTCCTCAGTAGCTTTTAACCTAGTATATTTAAGATACATTGACAATTCTTTTCTAAATCAGTAATTACAATTGGAATTACAAATGAGATTTTCTAATTTAGTCATTCTGTCCATACTTGTCAGCTAGTGTTCATGGGTAAAGAAGAGTGCCCATGATTAAATTGAACAGTTATACTCCATTTTTATTTTTATTCTTTTTGATGTCCCAGTATCTCAAAAGTGGCCAGGAGGAATTCCTTCAAGCTGGCTCTTTATTCTTTTGAAATGACCCCATTAGTCTTTGAGCACTTCCTTGCATTCTTGCAAAGGTGTATGTTCTAGGTTCCCTCTGTACTTTCTCTGCCCCCAGGTCTGGAATCAACCATTTTTCTGAGGCATTTTAGTTTATTTTATTGGAGATTTTATTAGAAACCGAACTCTGGGTATTAGGTATGCTCATTGCTACTGAAAGTCATTGCTTCTAAGACTTTTAAATGTGTTAAATATATTTAGAGTATTTTATTATGGGTTCATATTGATAGATCAAATTCAAATTTACTTATTTATTTTTTGAGATAAGATCTTACTATGTAGTCCAGGCTGGCTTTGAACTCACTATGTAGCCATCTACCCTCATCGATGAGTAAATTTTGTTATTTTACTTCCATTCTGTTGCCTCTTTGTGTGTCACTTACAAATTCCTTCCACAACAGCCCAGGCTGCCGCAAATTCACAGCAATCCTGCCTCAACCTCCCAAGTGCTGGGAGTACAGGTGTGAGCCACCACATCTGGCTGAAATTCAAATTTAACGTTACATTTTTTTTCTTGAATTTTTTGATTTCATATTTATATTCTTTTAAAGTAAAGATTTACACTTAACTTTATTAAAGTTAGAAGCTCTTTGTTGACTTAGTACTTGAGGTTCTGAAATCTAGGGAAATCAGCGAAATATACTTTGTCTTCAATAATTTGGTTTAATGGATAGGAAAACATATATATGAGAGTAGTAAATATAAGATGTTATGATTTAGATTAAATGCTCTTAATGTGCAAGCAATATGGCAGTAACTTTGAGAGTATTTTATTATGACTAATGGATGGGAACAATCTTGAGGTCTTGGGATGGGTAGGCTTTCTACAAGGAAAGACTGTGGAATAAGGACATTTCTGTTTTTGTTTTTTTTTTTTAACTGGGGATTGAACTCTGGTCCTTGAGTTTGCAAGGCAGACAGTGGAACCACTGAGCTAAACCCCTGGCCCAGGACATTTCTGATAGAGGAGCACATTATCAAATCAAAGGGGGAATAAGGTAGAAGGAAGTTAATGTTCTCTTTATGTGCAGCGTAATACTCATTTTGTTTATGTAAATTCTTCCTCCCTCTAGTTGTTTATTCTTGACAGTCCTGGTCCCCAAATCCAGAGGTCTGTAAACCTCCTGAAAAATCTTATTTTGAGTTACTGTCTCTCTTTTTTCTCTAACTTTGTAAAGTGAATAATCACTGTTGTTAGCCTCACCAACTGTATCTCCCACATTGTCCCACTCATTGTGTTAAATTCTTCTCTTTGTTCTGTAGGTCTTGGAAATCCAATATGCAACCTGTTAGTTTTAGCTTAAAGTAAGAGTAAGCAAACCTATGGCTTATCGAGGATTCTGTGTGATTTTCCAGTGAGCTACTTAGCCTCTGTCTGGTATATTCATTTGTTCTGGGCACAGAGAACTCTTACTTAAGTCTTTTCACCTGAATGGACCTTTTCTTCTTGGCTGAATTGAGTTCTCTAAACAATGTCATAAGGCATCAAATGAATATTAATTGGAGAATGGGTGATTTTTAATCCAAATCTAAAATATCTACAGGATCTCTTACCTTGTCTTAGAGTTAAATAAATTAAGAATGTTTTTTTCCCCCCAGAGCTTCAGCGAAGATGTGTTCCAGTCTGTAAAGTCTTTATTACAGAGTGAGAAGGAACTATGCAGTATATCAGGCGAGGACTGTTTAAAGCAGGATGAACATGCCAATTTAACTGAGGTTTGACATATTACTTTCTAAATCCTTTCTAAATTCAGTGTGAATACATGTTTTAAATACTGGCTAACATAATTGTCCTAATGTGTTCTTCTGAGTACAGTAAAGTGAGTAAACGTTATTTATTGCTTATTGAACATACAACATTTTTTAGTGTTCCACTCTGAAACAAAAGAGTGCTTATTTTTTGTATTCATTTTTTATTAATTTCTTGAGTGTTTCAATACTTCGATTCAAAATGAAAAGGTAATCATAAATTTATCTTTGAAATTAAGGTATTTCCTGTTACTTGAAGGTAAGATATACAACTTACTCAGCTATTTCTCTGCTAAATCTAGTGTTTCCAGTCTTTGTCTGAATTTATTACTATGAAAAACAGTAACATTTAAAAAAATAATAAGTAGTCATATATAAAGATATATAATCGTATATCAATATATCAATAGTCTGTCATCATGTTCATATAATAACCAAATAAGACATGTGGTATTGGGTCTTTGCAGCTTAAATCTAAAACATATATTAAATTTTTTGTTTGTTTGTTTTTGGCAGTACTGGGGATTGAACTCAGGACCTTGCACTTGCCACACAGGCATGGTGCCACTGAGCTACATGCCTGGTCCTGTTAAATTTTTTTGAAATGAGGGTTCTAATAAAAACCTTGATTATTCATATTTTGAGGAATGATTTTCTTTCATTTTGCTAGAGAAATTCTCCACTTGGCTGCATTTCATAGGAAGATGAAAATACTTTTGGGGCCTGTATTTTTTGCTACTTGCACCTCTTCTTTTTGCATCATCTCAGTTTCTGTGGCTCTTGACTTACCTTTTTTGATGCTCCTGTTTTTTATAGTAAAAGTTGAGCCACTCTTAATCTAATTATTTCTTGGCAAGTGTTACAAGTCTCCTTTGTTGTTCTTCTCAACAGTGTCGCAGTGCATATCTCTCCAGCTGCTTATATGTCTATCCAAGCTCACATTCACTGATGAGGCCTTTCTTGGTCAGTAGGCAATAGAATACTTTCTTGGTGTCTCCTGTACTGCATGTCAGCTTATTTACTCTTTTGCATTAAGAAAAGGAAACTTGAAAGACTTCTATAGGAATTTCTGTTTCATTTTAGAGTATTCTTTTTTTTAAAAATTAAATAATTGAATTTATTGGTATATTTTAGGGATACAGTGCAGTTACATTCATTGTTGGGATCTTGTACCTCTACACGACAGGTCTTGGTTCTCATTTTTTCCCCTTGTCCCTGCCCTTCCCTCCCCCCCCCCCCCATTTACAAACACTTTATTTCCATCTTTTCATTTTCTCACATTTTTTTCTTTTCCTTTATTACCCTTCCCCTACTCATCCCACTTTCCCTACACCTTTAGCCCCTTGCTTCCCATTTCACAATGTCAGTTGTCTCATTAGGATTTTATGTACTATTACACTTTATTCACACCAGAGAAACTATTCAGTATTTACACATGTGTGACTTATTTATTCCCTTAAGAGTATATCCTCAATATGTATCCATTTTCCTATGAATGAATCTAATTTCTCATTCTTTATGGCTGAGTAATACTGCATTTTATAGAGAAACCACATCTTCTTTATCCAGTCTCCAACTGATGGGCAAATGGGCTGTTTCCAAGTTTTAGCTATTACAAACTGTGCTGCTACCATTTTAGAGTATTCTTATCTCAAAATATCTGTTTGAAGAAAGTAGAGAAATTTGTCATTTGAGATAATACTCATTATCTTATTGAGTGCTTATATGTGTCAGAGTGAGTTGTATTGCCTAAAGTTTTATAGATAAGGAAATAGGCTCCTAGAGGTTAACCTTTATCTAGATGCCCGGAAGTTAACACTTTTCTGAGATAATAACCATAATTAATCAGAATAAAGATCCAAGGGTAATTTAAAACTCTGGCTTCTCAATCAGAAAGAGATCAAAAGTGTATTCAGTGTTGATTTATATTTTAACTCTATTTCTACCCCTCATTCTTAACAACTCATTAATTATATTGTTATCATCGAACTACTGTGTGTTTTTTTAGCCATAGTACTTGCTTAATTGTTTATTATTCTGTCTTCAAGTGGAAAAAAAAATCTATGGAGATAAAGACATAAAATATAATTTTAAAAAATAACATAATTTTCAGATTGTAAAAGTAGTACATATTCTTTAAAAAAAAAAAAAAAAAAAAAGAAATACCAAAAGTATAAAAATGAAAATGTCATTGATCTTGTGAATTAGGAAATAAAAGCACAGATGAAAAAATAAGATCACATGTACAGTGGTACCTTGGTATTTGTTGTTGATTGGTTCCAGGAAGTATGGCGAGGGCCAAAAACGATGAGTATCATACAAATTGTTTTGCTGGAAAGAGAAGCAAGTCACATGGCAGTTGACACCAAATTCTAACTTGTGTGTCTAGTATCAAACAAATGATGAGTAGCAGGACAAAATTATGTTGCATACCAGAGCAGTTGCATTTCAAGGTGTGACTGTAATTCCATCAGTTAAGAGTTGCCTTGTGTGGTGGTGCACGCCTGTAATCCCAGCACTTCAGAAACTGAGGCAGGAGGATCACTGTGAGTTCAAGACCAGCCTGGGCTACATGAGTTCCAGGTCAGTCTCAACTACATAGTGAGATCCTGTCTCAAAAAACAAAAAATAAAACAAAACTACAAAAGTTAATGATTGTTAATAGTTTTGAGTATTGCCTTCCAGTATTATTTTTATGCAGATGTTTTTAAAAATAAGGTTGAAATTGGGTGCATACTGTATGTTTTTTTGTAACTTGTCCTTTTTACTTAATAATGGAACATTTCCTCATGTTGTTAGATATTCCTTAGAAATTTAATTTCTATAAACTTCTCTGAGTAAACTCTATGAGGATGTTAAAGGAAATAAATGGTAGTATCATAGGTAGTGACAAAGGAGCCTTGGGGTCTACCAAGAAAGAAGGTGGCATTTGAGTTGACTTGAAAAATGAATAAGAGCATGTAAACATCCATAGAAGAAAGATCCAGATCAAGGGGCTTAACTTTGAGATCCTTAGGCCAAAATGTTCAGGATATTTTCTAGAACTGGAAAGGGCCTGTGTGTTTGAATGAAAGTTGAGAGGGCTGAAGGTGTCCACTAACCCCAGGTAGAAATTTCCCCTAGGAAGCATGGAGGTGTTTGCATAGGGTAGTCACATGACAGTGGGATCAGTTGGAAGAAGATTGTAACAGTGCAAATGAGAAGCAGAGACAGGAGATGTGGAGAGAAGTGGATGTATTTGGAATATATTTTAGAGTTAGAATTGATTAAGCTTGGTAGAGAGGAAAATGTGAATGTGGCTCACAACTAGAGCCAATGCTTTGTAAAAAAAACCTTTTCATCTTTGAAAATACCTTGTCCAAGGCAGTCATCATTTTAATGTCTTACTATGCTTTTTTTTTTCTATTTTTCAGTTCTGTTAACAATCTTGAGACAGTGCTTAAAAAATCAAATTAATGGAGTTTTATTCCTTTATTATTCAGGTCACATTTCTGGGCTTTAATGAAGAAACAGATGCTGCTCATATACAGGTATTAGACTATTGGATTGGAAAGGGTTGCAAGAGATTATTTGAAACAGATTTTTAAAAATTAATTTTATTGGTATATTTTTAATATACATAATGATCCCATTCATTCTGGGGAATTTGTACGTGTACATAATATATCTTGATTCTTCTTTTTTCCCCCCATTTCCTTCTTTCTTCAACCCAGGTTTGCAAACCATGAAAAATTTATCTTAATGGTCCATACTTACACTAAAATTTTCTGTTATCTGTTCAAAGGTGACAATTTAAAGTCAACTTTTGAGTGTGGTTTGGACATTTTCACTTTTAGCATTTTTACTGAAAGTCCTTATTTTAGAAAGAATTATTAGGTTGTACCACCACTTATCTGAGAAGGATGCAAACCACCACCGGCTTTTTCTGTATTCCATGCTTCAAATATAATGTGATGTTTGTTTTGTTATTTTGATGGTTTTCATAATTTGACTTCAACTGTAAAAGTTATTAGATTTTAGTTGGGGTCGGCTTAAATATCAAAGATAAATTTTTTTTCTTTTTGGTACTGGGAATTGAACTCAGGTCCTTGTGTTTGCGAGGCAGGCACCGGAACCACTGAGCTAAATCCCTGGCCCTCAAAAATAAAATCTGTAAAAAAGTCAAAATTAACCAGTGTAAAATTTTTAGCCTTTTTTCTGTAGGCGTTTATACAGGGATTAGAATCAATAAAGGAAGGCTTCACAGCTACATCAAGTGTGGTTGAAAGTTCTGTAGATACTACTTGTCCTCCTGCTGCTGCTTTAAAATTTGCTACATATTTATTTTTTTGGTAAAACACCTCCCCAAAAGAAAGAGACAAAACATTATTGTATTCTTTTTGTAAACTGCATATCAGGTGACTATGAAAGAAAACACCATTATGTCCTGAGTGTCTTAGCTGGAAGAGCTCAGACAGAAGGAATCAAGAGAACATACTCCTGAGAATGTATGATTAGAAAGAGAAATGTTCCAAAGTATTTCTCTAGTACTTTTTTTAACCCTTTCTTAGAAAACCATGTTTATTTTGCAAAGCAAAGTACTCTCAAAGGGTCAAAGACTTCAGTAATTCTTTACCTGGTTAAAATATTTATGTAAAAGGAGCAAACACGAAAAAGCGAAAGCTAGCTTCCTTTCCTTTAACCTTCATAAAATTTTCAGTTGAAGATTGTAACATTACATTCAAAAGGAAAGACAGAAAAATGGGCCTATATTTTGCAAAGTTAAAATTTAAGCTCTGAGGAAGTACATTCAATAAGCCAAGAATGAAGGCTGTCAGCAAAATTCCAGAGTTAAAGCTGAGGACCATCAGTTGACATTTACTAAAAACAATTTAATGCATCAGTGTCATGGGTATTTGAGGTAGCATGTTAAAATGTATTATATATCTTGCTAGGAATACATTTGTAAGGCTACAGGAAAAGCAGTATTAATTAATTTTTAGTACTTAAATTTTTTGAATTAAAAAGATAAATTGCATATGTGTACTATTATAAGTCAGTTTATTAATCAGCAGACTTTATAATGATTTTTGAAAACTACATTTAGGAAACCTCAACAAAAGTATGACTTTACAGTGTTATTTATGTTATTTTAAAATAGGATTTAGCAGCAGTGTCTTTGGAACTTCCAGATCTTCTGAATTCACTCCACTTCTGCAGTTTAAATGAAAATGAAATTATTTGTATGAAGGATATAAATAAATCATCAGATGTCAACAGCAGTCCTCTAAATCAGGTAATAAATTTTTCAGGCTACATTTTACTACATTTAATCAAGAGTATTGAACTGAAGTGCTTGGATTTTTTTTTCTTTTAATCTTAAGTAAATAGGACTAAAGCAGTTTTAACTCATGCACTGTTGACATACCTGATGCATAGAATTTAGTCATAGTTTATATATTAATTTTTTTCCTCTGTGATTTTTTTCTCTATGAAGTTTTATAAGTAATATATAAGTACATAGTAATTTTTAATGAAAATTTATTATTTCTAGATTTATTTAATTTCTACTTTTCTATAAGTCATAGAGATTTTTCTACTTTATGGTGAAGTCCAAATTTACCTAAATATTGGGTTATATGTTGAAGAGCATGCACTTCAGCTCATTTTCTGGTTAAAAAATTTCTAGGTATGCTGAACCATACGATGATATGTTTTAAATTTATAAATAGAATTATCAACATTGCAGATAAGTGGTTAATTTCATAGTATTTAGCTTCTAGCTTATTACTAAGAGTGATTTTTGATAAGACATCAAAGAATTACTTGCTTTTTATTTTAATCATGGTGCTGGGGATTAACCCAAGGCCTTGTACATGATGGGCAAGTACTGTGTTTTAGGAGATAAAACATTTACAAATGAAACCTGTAGATTTAAAATTTGTATTACTTATTCAGTGTAAAACACTGCTGTGTTCTTTACAAAGTCTGTTGATTAAAAATAGAACTACTTGGCCTCATTTCTTTGTATTTTTCATTCATATTTATTTTTCCTTATTTACTAGGATGTAAGGGTGGTATATTTGGTTTCTAATTTTTAAAATAAATCATTTGTCAGTGTTGGTGTTTTTAAAGATAGTAGCTGGGGAAAAATTTGATGACTTGTATTCTTAAAACTGTGAACATTATTGTAAATTTTAGTGCAAGATAAATTTAAGTCAAAAGGAGACAGTTCACTTATTGTAGTAGGAGGGAACCTAGCATCATCCTGGAAGCCACAGGAAAATGGCATAAAAAGTAAAGTAGAACGTGGTTTCTGTTCTTAAGCCTTTATAACACAGTTTATGATATAGGTTAATGATTAATTAAGGCAAATCACAGCACTATATACAAGAAAATATACAAGAAAGATGCCCAGGGAAACGCATAGGTAGTAGGTTCCATAACATTGAAGGAGATAGATTAGGTAGAATTTGAAGAGATAGTAAGAGAAATATGGGAGAAAAAGGGACTGGAAATTGAGAAATATAAAGGAGGAGGAATAAAACATTGCAAAACTATAGAGCCTTTCAAGATGTATGCAGTTTTTTGTTTTTTTGTTTTCTCAGAGATTGTTTTATTTCAAGGCCTCTTTCAGACAATGTGTTTCATATTTAAAATTAAAGTTGTTTTTATCATCTCTTCTTTCCCAAGAGTCATCATTCTGGAATGCTTTGTGTCATGAGAGTGTCACCTACATTACCAAGACTCAGAATTGATTTTATCTTTAGTCTCCTAAGTAAATATGCTACTGGTATAAGATATACCCTGGACACGTACTTACATCAAAACTGCCAGCTTGAGACCACTCATGAAGATGATGATGATGACACTAACCAGTCTGTGTCTTCCATAGAGGATGACTTTGTCACTGCTTTTGAGCAGTTGGAGGAAGAAGAGGCTTCAAGGCCATATAGTGATGGTTTGTTTTTGTTTTTACTAGACTTTTCCTCTAGAGATCTCATATTTCTGGAAAGTTGAAAGTTTACTTTTAAAAGTTGTAGGACACACTTATTCCATTGACATTTATTTGAAATTTTATCCAGTTTAAACATTTTAACCTTTGTTATGGTTGCAGAGGAGTTTCCCTGAGATTTTTAGCTTCATCATTACTTTGTTTTTAGTTTTGCTACTTCTGTTATTTAGGTAGTACTGTTCAAGTTCTGTTTACCTATCACTTGGTGTTCAGAAACTGTCTGGGTACAAATTTCAGAAAAATTAGCTGCCAGAGTCACCATAGTAGTGTTTTTAACATGCATGACAAAAGGCTAAGGATTCCATACACTAGATGTCCCTAGACATTGCGTAAAGTGATATTATTATTGTTTTAGTAAAAGGTGTATTTGTTTTTAAGTGTTACTTGGGATGAATCTCTTAACATAGTATAGAAGTACAAATATATATAGTATATATTACAAATAAAGATTTGATGTTTAATGTTTATTCATTCTTCTGATTTAAATTTTTATAAGTTCTGTTCTGGAAAAATTTAACCATTTTATTCTTTTTCTGTAGGAATAAACAGTACTACGCTGCGGAGCCAATGTGGTATGGCTTCTCAGACTATTTGTGGTCACCACTTGGAAACCCATGATTTAAAGATTCTGGTCAGCTCTGGACAGCAGAAGTCACTGGCTAAACCCTCATCTCCCTTAATAAATGTTCTGGGACATGAAGAATCACATTCTGTGAAAAATTCAGTCACAACTTCAATTTCAGAGCCTTGGGTCCAGAGGAGTTTCTATAGGTCATCTAACGCTTCAGATAAAAGCAGTGATGCACAGAAAACTTTTTTTTCTTCTTCTCCTGCCTATTCTTCAGAATCAGAATGCTCAAGTCCAAGTCCTGTTATTTTCTTGGATGAAGAAGGGTATCAGAAAAGCTTAAAAGCAAAACTTGAGCTGCCTAAAATTCCTGTGATGAAAGATGATGTAGAGGATTCAGACTCAGAAGTAAGTGAATTTTTTGATAGTTTTGATCAGTTTGATGAGCTAGAACAATCCTCAGAGACTTTCTCCCTTTTTATAAATGATCCTGTTGAAGGAAAGTCATCACGAAAGAAAGGGCATAAACATGAAAAATCTTGTATGAATCCTCAGAAATTCAAGTCTGATTGCCCAGCTCTTCCAGCTAATGTTAAAAAGCCAACTCCTCGTAAGCCCGAATCTCCTTACAGCAGCAACCTGTGTGATGCTCCAGATTCTCCTCGTCCAGTAAAGGCGTCAGGGGATGACAGTGGTTGGTTTAGCCCTATTCGATCCTCTGCTTTTAGTCCTCTTGGAAGCTGTACTCCTGCTGAATGCTTTTGCCAAACAGATAATGGTGGATATCAGACTCGTGATTCTGTTTATTACATCTATGACGATTACGCAAATAACATTTCATGTGAAGTACTAGAATCCGTTCTTCATAACCAACATGCTAATGAAATGGTAAACATTAATAGTATTAAAAAAGGAGAAAATAAAACTGCTGCTTTTAAGCATGCAAACCTCTATCAAAAAAGTGACTATAAAAATAAATCTTTAATGATTAAAGATAGCATTCAGAGATTTGCTGCAGATCTTGTGGAAAAAAGTTTTAGCAGTGCATTTAAAGACTTACAGAAAGGAGTCTCTTCGTGCACTAATGCATTGTGCCACTTAGCCATCCAATTGACTTCATCTGTTTTTCAGATGGCATTTAATGAACTGAGAAGGCAGCATGCGTTTTCACTGAAACAACGTGCCATTAGTGGTCTGGCTAATTTTTTGGTGAGTGAAGCCTTTTCACATGCCTTAAAAGATTTACAGTATGTAAAGAAGCAGATATTTACAAATACAGTTGCTAAGTTTGCTGCAGATCTTGCTGAAGAGCTTGTTTTTGAAGGCATCATGGAAGTTTGTCAGTTTTCATATCCTTCAACACCTGCATCTCTGCAGTGTCAGTCATTTGATTTTGAAGACAAAGTCATGAAGTCATATGCAGAAGATTTGTCTGAGTCTGTAATACAGGAAGCGTTCATTGAGCTTTCACAAGTTGATGTGCCCTTCACAACAAAGGCAGCAGTTAGTGTTTCTACAGATAATATTAAGTATGTGAATGCAGAAAGTGTAGCACCATCTACACAGACCTTCACAATTTCCCCTTTTAACAATCAAGCCGTTACGGTGACGAAACCAGTGCAGGAATATAAAAAGGAATACACTGTTCAGCAGGCCTTGTTTTGTACTTCAGGAATTGTCACTTCTATTCCAGTGCCCTTGGCAGGAAGTGCCCTTCTTCCATATCATATTTCCTTTACTGTGTGTCACACAAATTCTCATCTGTCACTTGATGACAGTAATACAAATGGTGATTCTACCCAAGCACACGTTATGTCAAAAAACAAAGAAGAGGAAGTAGGTTGTCCCAGAAACATTTGTTTACTTTCAGAACACAATCTGGTAAGCCAGAATGATTGTAAACCAACTAATAATGACATTGAAATTCAAAGTTCTTCAAAATTAACAAGTGACCCTGTGATTATCAGTAACTTTTCTGCAGCAATGGTGCATACAATAGTAAATGAAACTTTAGAGTCAATGACACTATTCAAAGTTGCCAAAACAGTTGATGAAAATACTGATTGTTTAACTAAAACAATAAAAGGACATGCCTCACCTTTCTCTCATCAAGCAGCACCACAGCAGGGGGAAGCTACCAATAAAGACACGTTTGCTGAACTATTCTCTAAATCTGTTATTAAAGATTCCATAGATACAAGCAAATCAATAAAATCAACTACAAATACAAATATCATATCTAAAGAAGGCTTGCCTGTTGCTGGAGAAGAATCACAGTCGACCTCAGAAAAGTTCCCTAAATTTCTTGATGCCCAAGATCATTTACCTTGCTGTTCACTTTCCATGAGAAAGGATTGTGTTCAAGAATGTAAAGATTCGATGGTTCATGGAATTTCTTTAGAGACATTATCACCTTGTCCAATGATGGCAAGTCAGAAACCTGATCTTAAGGAACTTGCTAAGGATAAACCAGTGAAAAAGCATAATTTGAATGATACAGCACTTGAGCCCTTGTCTTTTGGACAGGAGAGCCCTTTACGTCGCTCACATACTATCTCATCGACAGTGCTTACCTGTGTAGATGGTTTGCATGTGGAAGATAAACAGAAAATCAGAGACAGAAATATAATACCCGATACTCCTCCATCAACTCCTCTAGTTCCATCCCAGGCTAGTTCTGAATGGGATATCAAGAAGTTAACAAAAAAGCTCAAAGGGGAATTAGCCAAAGAATTTGCACCTGCTACGCCACCTTCTACACCTCACAATTCATCTGTTGGTAGTTTGTCTGAAAGTGAACACAATACTATAGAGAAAGAAGAGTTTATGTTGAAACTCATGCGGTCTCTTTCAGAAGAAGTTGAAAGTAGTGAAGGTGAAGAACATCCAGAAATGAATGTGAAGTTAGAGCACTCAGGGAAGAAAGTGCAGTTTGCAGAAGCATTAGCTACACACATAATTTCTTTTGCAACTGAAATGGCAGCCTCTCATTTAGATCATAAAATAACCCAAGAACCTGAGGCTCAAAAGCCTTGCTTCAGTGTGCAAAGTCAAGGAAAAGTATTGCCTGTTTTTTTAAGTCATTCTGATGAAAATTTTCAGACATGCATTTTTGCAGGCGATATGGCTGCAGAAATCATTACAGAAGCTGAGAAAATAGCAAAAGCTAGAAGTTCTGTACTTCACAGGAAAAAGAAGAATCTATGTTTTATTGATGGGGACCAAGATTATAGATCAGAAGAGACGTTGGATATGGAAGTTGTAGCACACCCAAGAGAAGTGGATCCATTTATTCTTTCATTACCACCAAGTTCTATGTCAGGTCTGACATATAAATACCCCAGCTGTGAAAGTGTGACAGATGAATATGCAGGTCATGTTATTCAAATGCTAAAACAGGAAGGTGGTAATGGTGAGTTAATAATGGATCAGTTTGCCAATAGACTTGCTTATCGGTCTGTTAAGTCAGGTTTACAAGAAGCAGCTAAGACAGCAAAAATGAAGTGCAGCTCAAAAATATTCCCTGTGCAAAGTGCGCCAGTGAAGATAAACAGTGAACTGTTAATGTTCTCGAACAAAGAACAGCACCGAGAAGTAGGTAAAAAAAGTAAAAGAAAAAGAAATGGAGGTCACCTTTGTCAAAATCAAACATGTGAAAGAACAAGAGATACATGTAGAAATGAGGACTCTCACCTGTATAGTTTTTCAGCCTCTCTTGCTCGCTGCATAACAAGAGATGTTAAAAAAGAGCTGATGGCACCTAAAGTTGACTTACCAAAATCCTTAACAGATTCCTGCCTTTTTGAAAAATCTGGATATGTTGAAGATACTGAGTGTCTCACAGAACCAGAATTTTCTACGCCTCTTCAGCTGTCCTCACAAAATCAAGGATATCACCACAGTACAGGCAACTTAAATAGACGTGCTTGTGGAGAGAATATTGTTCAAGCTATAGAACAGTATGCTAAAAAAGTAGTGGACGACACTTTAGAGTTAGGTCTAGGATCCAAAGTTTTCCAATCGTCTGAAACTACAAAATCAGTAGATAGGATCACTTATGCAGAAAAGTTGTCACCTCTTACAAATCAGAATTGCAGATACTGTGACCGTAAAGAACTCCATGATTGTACCGGAAACTCAACTCAGCACTTTTTCAGACAGGATTCACGTGTTAGTAGTAAGTTAGTTACAAATTCAAAGTTTAGCAACATCTGTCAGAAATCTAGAATTTTTCATCTTGATGTCCCTCAAATTCATGTAAATCTTGATAAAAAATCACTACTTGCTGAGAAGATAGTTGCTGAAGCTATTGAAAGAGCGGAGAGAGAGCTGAGCAATACCAGTTTGGCAGCTGATAGTGGGATTGGACAAGATGGCATTAGTTTTGCTGAAAGCCTAACCACAGAAATAATGACATCAGCCATGCTGAATGTTGGACATACTGTCAGCAGGTAAGTTTGAAAGTTTTATTTTGGGGGGGGCTTATGATAAAATGAAAAGTTAAACTTGCTCATATATGTCTTAAGTCCTGTTCACAAATGTATAATTTTTTAAACACTAACATTTTCCTACTGCATTTGTCCATGGTTTCATATCTTACATGTGATTTTCATATGTTTTTGTCTCCCAATATCTTTTGAGGAAAGGAATTGTGTTTAGGGCCATTAGATGAAAGTTATAGAAGATAATCACCTTGTCCAAGTTCACAGAATTATAAAACAGGTAAAATTGAATTACTGAAAGAGGTAGGGATATTTTTCTTTTAAATACTAGGAACTGAACCCAGGACTAAGCTGGATCTCCAGCCCTAGTCTGATTTTTTGTTTTGAGACAGGGTCTCATTATGATGCCCTAACATCATAATCAGGTTTGATTTATGATCCTCTCACCGCAGCCTCCAAGAGTGCTGGAATTACCAGCATGTACCACCACGCCTGGCTAACAGCTGGAGAATTTTTTTTTTTTTTTTTGTATTGTGATTGAACTCAGTACGTTGCACCTGCCAGGCAGGCGCTGGGCCACTGAGTTACTTCCCTGGCCCCAGCTGGAGAATTTTATACAGCAAATATAGGCTATTATTTTACTATGAGATTATACATTTTTATAGTTTTCTTTTTTCCTGTTTACAAAGGTAAGTTTTCTTACATAAAATTTGGTGAAATCATGTTGCTCTGAGGAAGAAAACAAATATTCTCCTGTACTTCCATCAGTGTCACGACCACTCTTAGCCCCAGAGTGTCTTGTTCTTCAGTTCCTGTTTCTTTTGCTCAGTGAGTCTGATAACTTAATTAATATTTTCATTTTTAATCTTTTTTCTATCTGAGAAAATATCAGGGCCAATCCATGTTAATAGTCTGTAGGATTTTATCTGTAAGTCCCAATGGAAAGAGAAAATGCTTTGGGTTGAGCTAGATCTTAATTGAATCACTTGATACCCAGAATTTTGAGTACTCAGCTGCATTAAAAATTATGACAAAGCCTGCCACTTTTTAAAAAAAGCCATTCTTTAGTTTCATTCATATATGTGTGTGTGTGTGTATATATATATACATATTTTTTTTTTTGTACTGGGAATTGAACTCAGGACCTTGCGTTTGCAAGGCAGGGGGCGGAACCACTGAGCTAAATCCCTGGCCCCTAAAAAGCCATTCTTAAATAGGGAGATGTCATTTGTCCATAATTTTTTATTTTTATTAATGTATTTATTTTTGGTACCAGGGATCAAGCTCAGGTCCTTGTGCTTGCAAAGCAGGTGGTGGAACCCCTGAGCTAAATCCCTGGCCCTCATTTGTCCATAATTCTTGAATTCAGTTGTTCCTTAGAATCCTCTTAGAATGAGAAGTGCCGTGTCTGACTTAATCAGAAGGCCACTATTCCTCTAGGTCAGGGGCTGTAAGCTATGATCTGTGGGCTTATTTATGGCCTACCCCTTGATTTTATACAGCCTGCAAGCTAAGAATAGTTTTTATACTTTTTTAATGATTGAAGAATTAAATAACATTTGTCACATATGAAAATTATATGAAATTCAAACATATCTTCATAAAATTTATTGAAATAAAGCCATGCTCATTACGTATTTTGTGTGGCTGTTTTTATGCTATGATGACAGAGGTGAATAGTTGGAACATAGTCTCCATATAGCTGGCAACACCTTAGTATTTACTATCTGGCCCTTTGTAAAGAAAGTTTATGAACTTCTAACATAGACCCACTTTCTTTTTTTTTTTGGTACTGAGGATTGAACTCAGGACCTCATGCTTGCCAGGCAGGTGCTGTGCCGCTGAGCTAAATCCCCAGCCCTGACCCATGGTTTATTTTTTGGTTCACAACTACTTATGATATAGTGTGTGGCTAATAACTATTAAAAACAAATAAGTGGTAGTAAGCTAAGCCCTATTTATTTATTTATTTATTTTGTTTTTTGAGACAGAGTCTTGCTATGTAGTTGAGACTGACCTGGAACTCACTATGTAGCCCAGTCTGGTCTCGAACTCACAGCGATCCTCCTGCCTCTGCCTCCTGAGTACTGGGATTACAGGTGTGTGCCATCATGCCTGGCTAGGCCCTTTTTTAAAAAAGAAAATTGAATTAACTTTCTTCATATAGTGACCTCATAGGCTATTTTAGCCCCAACCCTGTTCCCACAATCAAGGGAGGAAAATGCTCTGAAACTTGTAAGATGTCACTCCTAGGAACTAGCAAACACAGCCAATACCTTTGCTATTTATTCCTCAGTATATTCACTTTTCCTTCTTAGAGCTGCTGGGTAGTAGTTATCCTTACAGTTCTTGTGGTAAGCCAGCTTTTTTCCAGGCTGGTATTTACAAGAATACTACCTTGTAGTTCTTTTCTTGTTTCTTTTCTTTTTTTCCCCCACAGGGCCAGGGATAGAACTCAGGGCCTAGAGGGTTGTGCAAGCACTCTACCACTGAGCTACATTCCTGGCCCTTATTTTATTTTCAGATAGCATCTTATTAAGTTGCCTAGGGTGGTTTCAAACTCATGATCTTTCTGCCTCAGCCTTTGGAGGTATTGAATTACAGGCAAGTGCCACCACACTTGGCTTCTCTTTTCTTAATAATTGTGTTAGTGTTGTAAGTGCTTGTATTAGTGCTAGATGCAACGTGCACAACTTAAAGGAAGACAGGTTACATTTGGCTCTCAGTCTCAGAGAATTCAATGCATCATCATCTGGCTCTAAAGTAGAAACATCATAGAATAAGACCATGATGGAGCAGAATTGCTCATTTCATGGAGGCCAGGAAGAAGAGCAGAGGCGTAGTGCTTGAGAGGAAGGAACCAAGTCCGTATTTAGTATCCAAAGCCATGCCTCCACTGTTTACCAAGATATCCAAAGGTGTATTTTATTAATCTGCTAGGTGTTTTTTAATCCAGTGTAGTTGACATATCAAGAGTTGACTTTGGTATGTATATTTTACTGTTTCACATTTTCTATTTCTGAAGTAAAAATGGATTACTCTCTAAGATGTTATTTTGATTATTTCACTAATGTCCCTTTTATCATAAATGTTTGGTTCATGAAGCTAACCATAATTGCATCATGAAGTTGTAATACTCACCAGGGTTGTAACTGAATGGCAAATGGAAAACTGTATGGTAGTTTTTATTTTTTTAGAAGAACAAAACATTCAGGCCAGTGATGACAAACCTTTTAGAGATGTGTTCCCAAGCTGCAACCCCAAACCCACTTATTTATTGAAAAGTGCCAACACTGCAATTAAACCTGAAAGCTGAGGTTTTAGTTTAGCAGAAACTATCCATACATTAATATCTTTTGCCTTAAAAGAAAAACAACATGCATGCCAAAGGTTCACCACCACTGATCTAGGCTATATTCTAAGCCATTCTTTCCAAAATCAACTATTTGCCATTAAAAATTTCTCTGGATATCATCCCGTTGGGTCATTTTCTTTACAATGTGGTAAGTATGTGGAAAAGTGTTAAAACAAAGTATTGTTCAGCACTATATATAGTGTGCTTATCCTTAGACTGCCTTATATAATTCATGTTGGTATATCTTAAATACAAAATGAGAAGTGGCCATAAAAGAAGGGCAGTTTCAGGGGCTAGTCTAGGTCCTGGGAACATAGGTGAAAACAAAACAAGCAAAAATCTGTGTTCTCTTGGAGCTTATGTTAGAGTGCAGTAAGACAAGACACTAGATAAATAAAATGAATGTATGTTCCTTAAGGCTAAGGGCTCAGGAAAAATGAAACAAGGGATTTAGAGAATGCTGGTGACAGTGGAGGGTGGCCAATGTTTGTGGGTTTGAATAGGTAGCATTGTAGGTAATACTGGCAAAGTAATATTTGAGCCAAGAGCCATAGATGGCCTTATAGGAATCAGAGAGATGCACACTCTAGGAGAAGGGGTGGGACTGTGCTTATCTGTCAAACAACAAAGAGGACTGTTTTGCTGAAGTGGAGCCAGCGAGGGAAAATGGTAGGCGATAAAGTAGACATTATGCGTTGGGAGCAGCCATTGTGTTTTAAGAACTTGGGCTCTAATTCTAATTGGTGAGAAGCCATTTTGATCAGAATACTTACATTTTGAAAACATTAGATTACTGTGTTGGGAATAATATGTAAAGGGCATTTATAGTAGTTGAGCAGTGAATGCACTTTTCTCTGATAAAGGAATAAAAATATAAATGTCTTTTCATTAGCAAAAGAGTGAAACAATTGTGATCCATGCTCAGACTCCTGAAGAGATTTGGCTAGTTTGAATATAGGCCTGATCAACACTGCTAGAATTCCTGAACTACTTTTTTTGTTGTTTTTGTTCTTAAAGCCGGAAAGAGCTCCTTCACTAGAGATAAAAGTATTGTTTTACAAAGCAGATGATACTTTGGAACAGTATTTCCATATAATATCTCAGTTGAACGTATGAACTGTTTTAAACAATTTAATAAATGATGCAGTAGGGATGGACCTATAGTAGGCTATTCAGTATCTCAGTTAGCTTTGAAATTAATATGGTCTCCTGCAAAGTCTGATTATTAGCAGATTTAATAAAGGGTTTCAGAGACCACTGATCTAACTCTGAATATAATTTTTATTTTATCATCTTTATCAACTCAGTAGTCAAATAACTCTGATTCTACGATGCTTCCACTGTGATTTTTTTTTTCTTTTCTTAGTTCAAAGGAAATAGAAGATGCCCAGTCAACTGAGTCACTTGGTAGCCAGCAAATGAACCTCAGTATTGGTGAGGACAGCATTGGTAGCTGGTCCAATTTAAGTTTTGAGGATGAACACCAAGATGAAAGTAGCAGTTTTCATCATTTAAGTGAAAGGTAACTATATTTGTGTATATATTTGTGTAGTTTAGGTCTTCAGACCTCAGAAGAGAGCTATCAGTTTGCACTGTGTATTAATTAAAAATCCTAAATTTGGAAATCAAAGTGTATTTTATTCACAATGCATTTTTAATGGTTTTGGATAGTTATTTAATACAGTAGTTAGTTGAGCTAATTTTCTTTGGGTATACCAATAATTGATTTAGGAAATATTGTAGAGTCTTGTTTTTTTTACTTTTTAAGCCTTTCCTGAACTTTTCAGGAACACTTTAGAGAGAGTTTTTTTTTTCTGTTTTCTTTTTTTTGGTGTTTTCATTAGAGGATAGGAAAAAGGACAGGTATGTATAACAGGCACAAAAGTAGCCATGTATTTCTTCTTGATAATAGTTAAAATAATATTTTTTATAGGGGAAGGAAAGGGCCCTTGTACTGCTGTTAGAAACAAAATAAACGAATATTTGTATGTACTTGAAAGATTTAAAAATACATAAACTTACTATAAAAATATGATTTTTTTATACCAGAAGACATTTACCTCATATGTAATCTTTCTTAGTTTACTTTGTTCATAATAATATCTTTGAGATATTTTATTAATTATGATAGTGTTTGTTTCTTATCCCAAACTAAAGGCATTCATGACTGACTTATAAATTCCCATAAAATTTTTATGCACTTCAGCTGATAATTAGAAATAGTAGATAACATCCATAGCTGAATCAAGGGAAGATAAAGTGTTCTCAGCATACTTCTGGTTTGAGTTGTAAGTGGAAAGGATCCTGTGAGGCTTCCATTGAACTGAGCCCTTGGAGTTGGCTTACCAGGGAGAGGGAAGAAGACAGAAGAGGTCTTGTAAGGAAAGGAAATGGACTTCTACCTGTTAGAATGCTTTGTTATCAGAGTATTTTTCTTGGATCACGTGATGGTATTATTTTATAAAGCGTGTATTTTGTCATAGTTTGTTATGCCTAGCTAAATGTTAGTATTTTTTATGATCTAGGTCCAAAAAGATAGTCTTTAAAAATGGTAGAAGCAAGTAGGGTAGGGTCATAGATTATAATTTAGTCCCTTTCTGTAATTTCATCTAGCACAGAATATTAACATTTAATTTTTTCTCTCATCTTTGAGAAGCATATGCTTCTGGGATTTCAGTGAGAGGTGACACTGTTGCTTGAAAATCTTGTTATTAAAATAGCAGAACTCTAGTCGAGGCCAGTGGTCCTAAGAGGGCTTGTAGCCAGTTGAACAACTCTGCAGAGGGTTAGCTAATTGGATGACAAAAAGGAAGCAGTCTGTCAGGCTCTATCTTTCATCCTGTCTCAGCATTTTTTTTAAACTGTGGAATATTTATTTGTAGGTAACACAAAAACAAAGTTGAAATATAATACTATTAACAAAACCAAGACCAAGTCAGGCTGAGGCTAAAATAATTATACTTAATATGAGTAAATTTATTTAGATAGTGAAACTAGTTTGATAGCATCTTGTTTGAAAAGTACTGGTTTCAGCTGACCTTAAGTCTTTGTAGGAACAGTATTGTTGCCATGTGCATTAAGGTTCAGGCACAAAGAACAAGACAGCAGGTTCATCCTAGGTTGGCAGTGTGGTTGTTGAACAGACAGTTTCTAGGACCTCACCTCCGGACATTGATTCATTAAGTCAGTGGAGGGAGGGTCCTTATGGTCCACCTTAGATAATTTCATTGTAGGTGCTTGGAAGAGCACAGTTAAATTAGATTGTTTTACACGTTATATCTTTTGGTGACATTTGCTGTAGGTACTGTTCTTTTCTGGTAAAGAGATCTAGATGCTAGATCATACCTTGCACTTTCACTCTAAGGAATTTAATTAGAGGGTGACAATTTTTAAGAAAAGATTTCAGATTTTCACAGAATTGTGCAATTGTTTGTTCAGAAAGAGAATAGTCCGTTGTTTGTAAACTTCTTAAATATTTCATGTGGTTTATGACTCTCTAAAGAAGTTATGTATTATATTAAGTAAGAGATGGGGCCAGACTTGTAGAATTCTTGAGATAATCCTTATAAGTTACATCAGAATTGATAGTAATATTCATATGGCTAAAAGCCAAAATAAAGAAATTTAATATTTGACTACCACTAGTTTCAATAGAGAAGTATGCCTATTTTGGACATAGAGAATATGAAAAAAGCATTTTAAAAACTGATGGAAGCAGAACAGTGTTTCAAAAATGAAATAGGAAGTTTTTAGTTAAGAAATTAAGATTTTTAAAAAAAATGTTGGATTAATATAAGGCGATCATATCTTACAGTTAATTTGGGATAATGTTAGTTTACTTGTACTACTCTGATGTAATTATTAATTGTGAGTCTTCATTTTCAAAAGTATCCTGGTTACATGAAAAATGGCCACTCTAGTTGGAAGTAGTATTTTATAAATAACTGACTAAATCTGACCCATTTTAGGTGCAAAAGGGAAGAGGAGATGAGGTTAGGTGGAAATTTGAAGTTTTAGTCTATATTGTTTAGCTGTTTTTGTGGTTCATCTAATATTTAGGTGATGGGTTTTTGGTATTAATAGATGACCCTTATTATTAGGATATAGGTAAGATTTCAACTTTGGATTTTTATTTAGATAACTAGTTATTAATAGATATAACTACAGTGTTTGAGATCATTATTTTTGTATTTCTCTTTGTGTGATAGCTATCTTGCCATTCTATAGTTCTGTATTTTTCATTTTTGGTTTGTGTGAAAACAGATGACGTGGATAAAACTCTGGTTATTTTCAAATATGCTATATTTGGTTAAACTTATGTTTAAAAAAACTGCAGTTTTAATTTTTATTCTCTAATAATTATTGTTTGTGGCAGTTTAATAGTGTTTAAGTGAGGCCGGGCATGGTGGCGCACTCCTGGAATCCCAGCACTCGGGAGGCTGAGGCAGGAGAATCACTGCGAGTTAGAGACCAGCCTGGGCTACATAGTGAGTTCCAGGTGAGTCTCAACTACATAGTGAGACCCTCTTTCAAAAAACAAAAACAAAAAATGTTAAAGTGAATATGGATATGTAAATTATTTGAGATTTCTTGGAAACTATAGAACTTCAGAGGGCTGGGGATTTAGCTCAGTGGTGCCGCTGCCTACCTTGCAAGCACAAGGTCCCGAGTTTGATACCCGGCATACCAAAAACAAAAAGCAAACAAACAAACAAAAAGAGCTCAGAACTTTAGTTATCCTTTTTTTTTTTTTTTTTTTTGGTAAACTTGTCAACATTTACTGGTGCACTTGAAATGATTTTAATTCATTTTTTAGAACCAAAATTTTAGTTTGTGTAAGTATTAATTTTTGTAATTATCTAGTTTGATACTGAGAATATAGCTGCTTTCACTGCAAACTAATGGCTTACTAATTATTTTAATAATTAGGAATAATTAGACTTAAAAAATTGCATGTTGAAAGTTTTGCTCTGAAAAATTGAATTTGTTTCTGAACAGGGTTGCTTTTTTTAAAAAATTGCTTTGCTGCAGTTATAGAATATAGTTGCTTTCTTCTTCCTTTTGTTAGGTAATGTAAGAAGTTGTTATCTGTGTGTGGTATTAGTGACGCACTGACAAGACCAGAGTGTAATGATTAAGTAAGCCTTGGTTATTCCAGCTTTATTCTGAAGAGAATACATGTTATTTCCACCTACCGTGTTATACATAATTTATTAAATAAAGGTAATTGGTATAATGAGTATTTTAAAAATCAAAAGCAAGATTTGAGACTGTGTTTTGGTATACTCATCAATCTCCCCCACGCCCTCACCGAAGCCTATCCCTGTTTTGCACTGTTTAAAAGCTTGAGAGAGTCTTAAACTGTATTTTTCCCTTTTAAAATTTTATCCAAAATGAAGCCTTTTTACAAGTTATATTATAAAATTTGCCACAGAATATTAATTTCATCATAAATTTAATTTTGTGTTCAAAAAATCATTGTTTTCTTAACCTGCAAAATAAATGTAAGTTTAGAATAATTTTCTTGATATATGGAGGACAGAGGAAAAAATTCACCATCCTCTGACCAAAACAAGTACTCTTTAGAGTATCAGTGATGCTCTCATCCCCTTCATGGATGCTCCACTCTTGTGGCAGCTTCAGGATTTGCAGTTAACCAAGGACAGAAGCTGTTCCCAGAACAACAAAGGTGGTTTTTACTATTCATTTTCTAGTTCAGCTCTGTTCTTTTCTTCCTCCAGCAGTAATGGTAACAGCAGTAGCTGGAGCAGTCTTGGTTTAGAAGGAGATTTGTATGAGGACAATTTATCCTTTCCAACATCAGACAGGTTGGTCCAGCCTGGAAAGTTAAAAGCTGATGAGTCTTTCACCACTAATGCATGATGTCATATTCTTAAGAGAACTGGGTTACAGTGCCAATATGTATCAATCTGCTTTTCTCCTGTATTTTGACATGATTCTACTCGTTAAATTTACATCTAACAAAAAAAATTTCAACTATGCTAAGATGTGACTGACACCTAATCGCAATATGTATGACTATTATGCATGGATTGCTCTGCTTGCTATTTTCATTTTACCAATTATTATTTCATTAAAAGAGCTTGCTTCCTACAAGATTTCTGTTGTTTTTTTGTTTTATTTTGTCTTTGTATGTAATTTTAGTCATATACAAGAAAAGTATAGGAAAATGTTTTTAACTGTGTTAAAAGAGATATAAATGGCATCAACAGAAGCATTAATATTTCATTATTCATGGCATTTTCTGATATTCAAATGCTATTTTTATCTAAAGTCAAAATAGAATATTTCAGTTTTAAATTATTTGAAATTGAATTTTGTAATGAATTACTTGGCTCTAAATATAGTAAGGCAGGACTATTGGTCACTGGTAACTCGTTATCATTTGCAGTGCAGCTTTTAACATGAAATGATGTGAGAAGCAAAGCTTCCTTTTTGTCATTTCTCCCTTTTCTAAATGTCATGTCACACTGTAACATTCATTCCTTAACTACATTTTAAAGATGTAGTTTTACTACCATTTTTAATTAAGTTCTTTTGTTTTTTAAAACTGCTTCTGCCATTTTCTTCAAAAAGTGATGAACCAGATGATAAAGATGAAGAGCATGAGGATGACGGAGAAGGTAAATGACAGTTTGTTTTTGACAGTGTTTCTCAAGAGCAATCTTTACGGTTTGTATTTGTGTATCTTCATCAAATAGTACCTAGCTTTTTTGTGTAAAACTTAAGAATCAGGGTATTCTTTTTGTAGTTTTGGCCAGTTTTAGGTCCTTTGTTGAGTAGTTTATATTACTTTATTGCTACACTAGTGAGGTGCTCATTAGTATAAAGATAAAAATATTTTAAAGGAATTATTTAATTGAGAAATTTATAATTCTTTACATAATCCTCTTTAAAAAATCTTTAGTCATGTTATAAAGTATAATTTTTTATAATTATGGCATGTTACTCTCATGTAATATTTTCCTTTTAAACTGATAACTTCTAAAGTTAGTATTTCATGTTGTCATACTTACACAAATCAATAAGTAAAAATGAAAAGGTGTTTCTAAACCCTTCCACAGTCTTCCCTCCTCTAATTCCAACCTAAAGTCATAATACACTTATTCCGAGAAAATATTCAAGATTTCCTTTAATGAACATAGTTCTAAATAGGTCACTATTAGATATCATTGGTTAGTTTTGGACAATAGTTTGTAATCTTTATATATTAGAATATCTGATTGCATCTAGCAACTCTTCACAGAGTTGTAACTATATTCAGATAATTATTGAATTTTTTCTATTTTATTTTTTCTTAATTATGAAAATGCTAGCAATATCTATAGAGTAGCACATGTAAATAAAAAAGTATATATTTACACTGTTTGAGGTACTTGGTTTGGAACCAGTGAAGTTTTTGGTTCTTCAGAAGTAGGCAAACTGAGAAAATACTGAAAAGAATTTCTTGAAAAGAACTTTATGACACCTGAGTTTCTAGTCAGTTTTATTAGCTTCTTGTACTTCCTTATTTAGGGAAGTAATATATCAATTTTCAAGCTAAAATCTTTAGACTTAAGATATAATCTTGTCTCTTATATTTCTTTATAAGTAAACATTCTTTATATAAATCTCCTAAAGCTGTTTTTCTTATCAAATATAGAGTCAGGTTAGGGCAGTATTTTTAGTTAGTGATAGAAGACTAGGTAATGTTTACTTTCTTTTTTTTGTTGTTGTTCTCTAAGAAATTGTTGACTTTGCTTAAAAGTTGTATACTTTTTCCCAGGTAACATCTGTGAGCAAAGCTATTCCAAATACTACCATGGTATCAATGCTTGTGATAAGTATTTCTCTAATGAACTAATAATTATTACTTAACTTTGCTGAGGAATGACTAAGAGAAAAGAAGATACCGGTTAATACAAATAAGAAAGTCATTTGATATATTTCACTTTTGATATTAGGCAGGCTGTCCAGAATTTCTTTTCTGAATAGGCAGAAATCAGTAGGTTAATTATTTGCATATGTGGCATTGCTCAACTTTTGAGATTATAGCCATCTTTCATTATGTAGAAAATAATAGTCAACTTTCAAATTTAAATTAGAAGATAGATTGGCCTGGATTTACAGAACTACCCAAGACTGGCAATCTTAAGGCAATAAACGCTCCTTTTTTGCCTTTCCTTTTTGTGGGAGTGATAATTATGTGGTATCAGTCCCTTTTCTTTATACTACTGGTTAATATCCTCTTTAAGAGAGCTGTGAAGTTTTGTCAGGCCCTGCAACTAGGAGCCCTATCCAATAAAGCTCAATAGTACAGAGAAGTGCTGGCTGACTTCCAACTGCATGAACACTATAGGATTTATAAAATGACTCAGAGACCTTGTCTTATGCTATAGTGTGCTTGAGAGAAGGAAGAGAAAATAAATTTATTTCTAGAGAATAATTTGGACCAAATTTTTAAAATTAAAAATTAAGGGCCAGGACAAAATGATTAGTAGTGATCTAGAATGTACTTCAGACTGTAGCAGAAAACCATGGATATCCATCAGCAACATATCCATTACTGGTGTGTACTGATTGGCATGATGTCTGCCAGCGTGCCCCTGATGCTCACTTCTTGTGAGGTCGGGGGAGTCTCTGTCTCACAACCAGTATTGCTCAGTTATCTGTAAGTAGGAGTGTTAAACACATGATATTATTGGTCCCCAAGTCATTAGTTTGGCAGTCATCAGGGATACATCCTTTATTTTGATGATGAATTCTCATTAAACCATAAAATATATTTGAAAATAGAATATTTTTTATATTACGGTTATACTGGAAAATTCCCTGATTTGGCTTTTGGGGATAAGTAGTTGTGTATTTTTCCTGTTTTGCTTGAAGAATGAAATGATTAAGAGCAGGGAGCCATACTGTTTACAGCGTGTCTTAGTCAAATCCAACTATAAGACTCTTGGTTTGTTTCTGCCTGACAACCTCACTTATAAAATAAATATGATAATGCTTCATAGTTCATAGAGTGCTTGTGAGGGTTAAAGGAATTTGTATATATAAAAAAACCTAGAACAGTACTTAGGATATAATAATGCTATGTAAGTGTTTGCTACTCTTCTTTATTTGAGGCATATATTTGTGTGTTTCATTTTTATTTTGATGTCGATGATTTTATAGTTTTCTTTCCTTTTCCCTGTGGGTCATAATTTGACAGAAATTATGATATTAGTACTATTTGAATTCAAAGCCTTAAAATAATATTTTACATTTTTGCTATCAATAAATGATAAAAATTATTCTGGTTTTAGCATTCTTTTCCTGTTGAAGGAATGTTTTTGTTAATGTCATAGTATGTTAAGAAAAATATTCATTGGGGGCCAGGGATTTAGCTCAGTGGTTCCTCTGCCTGCTTTGCAAACACAAGGTCCCGAGTTTGATCCCTAGTACCCCCCCCCCAAATTTTTTTTAAAAGAAAAACATTCATTGGAATCTTAAGGCATGAAAAATACATATATATATAGGTACTTGGAAATCAGAATATTAAGAGTTGAATTGATGAATTTCATTCCATATTGTTTAAATTTATTAGGTTTGGAGCAAGATGGAAAGACTTTGCTGATTACAAATATTGACATGGAGCCATGCACAGTAGACCCCCAGTTAAGGATTATCCTTCAGTGGCTCATTTCTTCTGAAGCTGAAGTTGCAGAACTTTACTTTCATGATTCTTCAAAGAAGGACTTCATACTAGTAAGTACCTGCCTGACAGAGTGGTCCCAAGCGTACATTTAACAGTGTAATGTTCTTGTCACATTGTTGGTCTAATAAGATTCCTGTTGAAAGCAGAATGTTTAAATGGCTAGCCTGTGGAGTCCAACAGTTTGGGTTCAGATGTCAGCTATGCCATTCCCCCAGCAGTACAACCCTGGGCAAGTTAATCAGTCTGTGTCTCAGTTTCTTTGGTTACACTATTGAAATACAAGTATAGAAATTTTAGGATTTATGAAGATCAGATATAATAGTGTAAAAACCAAAATGTTTAGTCTAAATCTTGGCTTACACTTAGTTCTCAGAGATGTTATTAATTAACACATTTTATGTGTTCTTATGAAAAGATCAAGTTATTCTCCATTTAGTTTATTCATAATTGTACTTAGTAATTAATTTGGGTCTTTGTCTAATAATGAAGCTTCACACCTCTGTAACTGGCATAATCAAAAGCCAACTAGAAGTTTAAATAAGATATATTACTGAGCAATTAATGTGTGCCAAACACTTTGTTAGTCAAATCAGTTTACAGTCTTAAGAGTTTTCACCCATATAATTGTCCTTATGTAAACTTTAGTCTCATCATAGGGTATAAAGTAATCCAATGAATAAAACAAATTCATATTGCTCAGTAGTAAAAAAGAAACATTCAAGTTACTCTCATTTTCTGGTTCAGAATTTATGAAGATGTTGGAAGAAGTAAGTGAAAAGAGATAATGTAATTAAAAAATTTTGTCATTTTTATTTAAACTGGACTTTCTTTAGTTCAAATATGTTTAGGTTTGAAGTAGAAAGAGAAAATAGGACAGAAAGGGTGCTTGAGAAATGAATTATCAAGGGGAAAGAATGAGTAGGGGAATTATTAGAACTGACTGTAGGAAGGCAAACATTTCCCAGAGTCATTTAGCTTTGGGTAGACTGATGCCCAAGGAGTCTTTCTGTGGAGCTCAGAGTGATGGTGGTTGTCACCCTGAACCCAGCCCAGGGAGCTTTGCCTGATGGTTAGTTGAAGTGGGATGCTTAAGTGTGAGGAGTGATGCCTTATTATATTTATTGTTTATTTTAAATAATGTTGGCCTTGTCTGGCTAGAACCCCACAGGGCTGCTGGGAAACTATGAAACAGGTAATAAGCAGGCGCAGTATATCTTTAGTGATAATGAAGATAATTGAAATAACTTATTTTTTGTCTTTTAGGATAATAAACTATTTGATAGTTTCACTATTAAATAGATTAAGCAAATATTGTTACCAAAATCATAAATAGATGAGAGATAATTGTATAGAAACCAGGAATTTTAAAAGTATACCTACATAAATGAAAAAAAGCAAAATATATCAAAATTAAGAACTTTTGTACTCCAAAGGACACTATCAACAAAGTGAAAAGACAGCCCACGGAGTGGAAGAAAATATTTGCAAATTGTATATCTGATAAGGATCTTATACCTAGCATATATAAAGAACTCTTACAACTTAATAATAAAAATACAAAAAAATCTGATTAAAAACTGGGGAAAGAATCTGAATCATTGTTGTGTATCTTCCAAAAAACCAGATGGCAAATAGATATGTGAAAAGACATTCAACCTCATTAGACATGAGAGATATACAAATCAAAACCACTGAGTTTCACACTCACTAGGATAACTTTAATTAGAAAGGCAGTGTTAGCAAGGATGTAGAGAAATTGGACCTTTTATGTATTGCTGGTGAAAATCTTAAAATGGTGCAGGTGCTTTTGAAAACAACCTGACAGTTCTTCAAAATGTATAGTATTATCATGATAACCCAGCATTTCCATTGCTTCATATACCCAAGAGAAGTGAAGACGTGTCTGTAGAAAAGCTGGTGCACAAAGGTTGACAGCAACATCATTCATAATCAGATTTCCCCATAAGATCATCATTGAACCTAACCATTGAATTTGATTTGGTTGTTGTCCAATTTGATTTGCAACCAGAATTGTGGGAAGAATGAAGTTCATGAACTGTGGTACCACTGCACTGAAATGTACTAACCCATGGTGGAACCTTGAAATAATCAGCTAAGCAAAAGATGGTCACAAAAGACCACACACAAATGTTATGATTCCATCTATGTGAACTGTACAAAATCACCAAATCTACAGAGAGGTCAGTTGTTGTCTAGGATTGAGGAGTGCCACAGAGAAAAGGATTTGATTTCTGACGGTTAGGACTTCTCTTTGGTGTGATAAGAGAAAGTATTCTAATATCAGTTATAATGATGGTTGTGTTCAACCTAGTGAGTACACTAAAAACCATTACATGTGAATGATGTCTCAATAAATCTGTTTTTAAAAACATTAATATTTACAATACAAAAATTAAAATAGTTTTTCAGAATTTAGCTTTTTAGATCTTTCAAAACTTAAGAACTTTCACAGAGCTAAATAGGCAAAAAAGTGAGTGAAGTCATTCCAATTGGCTATGGTAGAGTTTATTTAAATCTATATTTATTTCCTTTTTTAGTTGTTTTTGTGGAAACATTAAAATTTTTTAACTTAGCCAAGTTTCCGTTGAGGCTTAGAGCGTCTATTCCAGAAAAAAAACCACACTATATGTTGTAGGAGGAAAGTCCACATCCTTTTATTAAGCCTGATGTTGTCTTTATTATTTTATGTTCCTAACTGAGGGTGTGGCAGATGTATTTAATTAGGTGAAGAATTTCCTGTAGAAATTTAGCCTCTGCACTCCCACATAGACTGCGGGTGGGTGAGGTTTGTGGAGCAGTCTCCAGAAATCACAAAATGTCATTCTGTGGAGAGTGTGTGTTTACAAAGGGAAGGAAGGGAAAATGTCTCATTTGGGTAAAGGGGTGGTAGTTTAGGGGATAAGACCTTATTATAACTGGGAAATGATATTTAGTTGTGAACAATAGGATTCTGAATTTTATCTAATGATAAAACAAAAATTTCATTGTCAGAAAATTATTTTCCATTAATGTTTGACTTTTTCTTCTTAGCTTTCAAAATGGTTACAAGAAAAAGGATGGAAAGTGGGAGACCTCCTGCAGGCTGTGCTTAAATACTATGAAGTGGTGGAAAAAGCTTCCAGTGAGGAGAGATGCAAGTCACTGTTTGATTGGCTCTTGGAAAATGCATAAAACAAACCCCAAACCGGTATATTTTATTATTTGTTTTGAAAGAGGGAAGAAGCATAAATATGTTTAGGATAAATTTGAATAGTAAATATGAACATTTTAGGTGATTTGGGAGAAAAATAAATATAGCTTTTAAAGTGCTTTCTGTCATCACACAGTGTATATAGTTCATACTTTTGTAATCCCTGTTAAAATATTATCTTTACCTGTTCTTCTGTATGCATATTTGATGTGTGTGACATATATGTGAAGGAAGGAAGGAAGGTCTTACCATAAGGTTTCTGGGGACATTGTCTGACAGCATTCTTTTTGCATCCAAATGGTACTGCTTGAAACTGCAGAGGTGATTAGGGAGAGGTTCCAGTGATACAGTTGTAATCGCTCCTTTGCAAACAAATGGTATCTGACTAATGACTCATCAGATTGAAAAAAATAAAATTGAGACTGATTTGTTTTTGGACTTTTTGTCCTGTTTTTAAAAATCATTTTTATGTCAGTAGTTCTTCAGCTATTGACAGGTTTTTGGTTCCCTCCAAACTATTTTTTAGCAGGAACATTATTTTAGGTTTCTGTGAATACTGTGATAGTTTCCCAGGCCTTCCATCAAATAACATTATTTGCTAAGGCTACCAGTCGTTTTGGCATGAAAGTGGTGTGTGTGTGTGTGTGTGTGTGTGTGTGTGTGTAAAAGAGAACTTTAACCTTGCTAGCAGTTTATTTCCTCTTATTTTATCCTTTTCTTAGTTAGAAACCATTGTAAACATTAAAATGGTGCTTCAAAATAAAAGGTCTATAAAGATTATGTAGTAACCATTTTTGACTTACAAATGAAAATTCAATTTGCAAAACAGTGAAATTTTAAAAATAATGTTAATATGGAAATGTATTCAGAGGAGCCTAATGTGTTGTTAAATTTTTGAAAAAAAAGAACAAAACAAAACTCTAGTTACCAAGAATAAATTTTCTCAAGAAAAATTGTGACCCTCCTCCAGAAATAAAATATTATCTTCATTATTTTTTTGTAAAGTTCTCTGCATGATCTTTCTGGGCTCCACATTTTCTACTACTTTGTCTTCAGAAAGTGCAAGGTGACATGAGTAAAAGGACCAAGATGTGTTTTGGTTTTATCTGTGTGGGTATGTATGTGCACTGTTTTAGTTCTTCCAGTAGTGGCTTTTGTAATGTAGGATAAATTGCTTTTTTTGTAGGCTTTGATTTTTTTTTTTTAATTTTGTTACATTTTTTCCTTCCAAACATTGACTATTCTGGAAGCTGAACAAAATGTAGAGGACATAAGGAATAGTTAATCAGGTAATTACATGAGTTTGAATTAATAATTATGGTAGAAAAATATGTTTTGTAGTGAAAGATTTAGATTTGCTTTTTAAGAAAAATGTCAAAGGCTACTTAAATATTTACATTGTAGACTTTGGTTTTCCCCAATTTAAGATACAAGTATAGGCTGATCCTTAATCATAAATTTTCCTGAAGTTTCAAATATCTTTTGAGGTAAAGAAAGAAGGAAATTATAATTTCTGCCTTGAGGTTTTCAGAATTTGAGATGAGGCCACACTGGACTGGAGTTTAAATGTTAGGACCAGGAATGTTTGCTCTTGTTAGTTGTAAGGTAGATTAATTAATCAAGTTCAATTGCATTTTGAATAACAATTGAATCATTATTTAGTAATTTGTGTGTAAATATGAGTTTGAATAACAAAGCTGGATTCTGAATTTCTTTTAAAGTGAAATATTTTGTAAAAGTTTCTGTGTTTGAAATGCTTATGTTTATTTATGTTAACGATATACTCATTTTGAGGTAAAGTTTTTGACATATTCTTTCTTCTGCATTTTGCTGGACCTGTGCTGGGTTCAGAGTTCCATTATCTAACCACTGCCTACTGACAAACCAGTCATTAGGTGTTAGCGTGTGTGATTATAATAATAGTGGAACTCCACATTTGCATCAGTGCAGAGGCATTAGGGAAAATATTAAATATTGTTATATGTAAAAAGAAACGTGAGTTAAGCTTCCTTATATATATAGAGAGAATGTTTGGACAGTATCTTTTAATCATATACAGTCTAAATTTAACTTTCTTTAAAGACTCTGTGATTTTCCAAAGACATTTGTAGATCTGTTTGGTTGCTCAGTCTTGAAAGCAGCTCCGTTGAGAACAGCTTTGTCTTATTACAAATCTGCTTGACATATTTATATTGTAACATCGTAATATTGCCATTCTGTACATTTTGGTCCTAATGAAATATGTCTCATTCAAAATTGTTAAAATTGTGATGTGCAGTTGTTAAAATTGTGAATTGTTTACCAGTTTTAGAATCATCATGTAATCTGTGGAAAGTGAATGAAACCCCTGAGAAGGGGTTTTCAGAACATTTTTTCAGTCTAAAGTAGGGCAGTTCTTTCATGTTCTTTTCCTTTTCCTAAGGTTAAATTACATTTGTATTTTGGGCATTATTCATGTTGATTTTGAAAGTACTTCCTGATTTCTTCAAAATGAAAGATTCATTTATAAATCAAAGAAGAAAATGACAGTGTCTATTGGATAAATATGTATGATTTAGTGGCATTATAAAACCTTTGAGAGTATTTACTCTGAACATATGTGGTACCTTTATACTTTGAAAAATGTTGCACTTAACCTTTTAGATATTTTATGTGAATTAATTCAATTCATAATCTTTAATTCTGCTTAAGTAAAGGTTTTTTATATTCCTGGTAGGAGAATTTAATTACTTAAGTACACTGTGTATAAAAGGAAAGATGACATTAGAGAAATTTGACATTGTGCACATTCCCCAAATGTAAAGCTTAATTTTTATTCATCATCTGAGTCCAGTCTGATGATATCTACTTAATTATTTAGCTAATATTATCCCACAGTTAATATAATCAATTTCCCACCAGTATATCACTTTACGTTTTTTTTTTCAAAGAAAACTTTAGACAGAATGTTTAAAATGTTGCATCCACACTCAGGGGTTAGGGAAAATACTTTCCATTTAAAGCCCTGTTCACCTTTACCTGCACAGGAGAAGGGCATCATTGGGAATTAGAAAAATTGTACAATGAAGTGAGATGCATTTTTTTTCTCATTTTCAGAAAAAAAACTTGCAGAACATTTAATCATTTACTGTATTCTTGCTCTGAAGATGCAGATACAGTGTTAGTCACTTTTGTCACTTTAATTTATTTATTTTTTTTATCATCCATGTACATTCCTTCATTTAGAATTGTAGATCTAGAAGTTCTCATTTGTTGTTGTTGCAATGTTTGAATATTGTTTAATACCAGGTTTTAATATCGCTGAATTTGCTACCTTTGGTTACTTGTGCAGTGTTAAAAGTAATCCACATTCTTGTTTAATTACCAGATATATAGCAAAAGAAGCTTTGAATAATTATAACTTTATTTGGCTGTGCACAGTTATTACATAAAGATCTTATACCGTGTTACAGTAACTTTTTTTTTGCTCTTCAGTGATTGTTTGCTTACCAAAATAGGAACTTCAGGATGCACTAAACTTTTGTTTTAGTAGTGGCTTAAAAAGAAGTTTCAAAAATTACTTTTGTAATAACTTGCAATTAATTGTTCTTTTATCTTACAGTTGTTTAAGCCTGTGATCTTTCCTCTCCCAACTAAGAATTCTTCAATAAATTTAAGAAATGCCTACTTTTGCTTTCCATTCTGTAATATTTTATTACTTACTCTATGAATTGAACTAAAAAGCATGTAAGACTGCTATGACAGAAGTCATAAGAGGATCTAAACGCTCACATACAAGACTTCTATACTAGGCATATAAGTGACGTAAAAGCCTGGCTGCCCAGTCTCCTTTGTATTTAATGCAAAGTAGAATGTTGTGATTGCTTTGAACACGAGTATGGTTATGAAATTCTTAATGGCCTGGTTTGAGCGCTCCTAGTACATAGAGTTCATATCCTTTCATATCAACTACATGAGAAATTTAAAAGTTATTTCCTGGTTTCTTATTACTAATGGAATTTAACTTAGTTTTTCTCCTCCTCCTTCCTCCCTCCCCTCCCCCTCTTCCCTTCTCCCTCCTTTTTTAGGTGCACAGTAAAACTGAGCAAAAAGTATACTTTTCATTGACTGTATTGCCCTACAGCAGAGGAGGACATTTATTATAATTGTGACTCCTCACTGACATGCTGTTATCACCAAAGCTGATGGTTTATGGTAGAGTTCACTCTTGTACATCCGTGGATTTGAACAATGTTCAATGACATGTATCTACCATTGTAGGATCATATGAGTAGTTTTATTTTCCTATCTTACATATTTTAAGTTCAGAAACCAGAGAACAGGTTTTTTTAGTTTTCATTAATGTTTTAAAATGCTAGGCAGTAATAGCAAACAATAGGAAAACATAAGTGTAAATGCATCACAATCAAAAAACACTTAACAAATTTCAGACAAATAATAAGATTCCATAGATTATAATTCTGCAAAGGAAAAATGGCTCAAAAGAATGGGAAGTGTGGCAAGGGACATTTGGACTGTTTAACACAGGGCTCATGTGTGATTTGTATATTAGCTAGAACAGAGAAGGGTGAGGGATGGCTTGAAAAATCCCTCAGAGTTTTAAACATAAAGAGGCCATGTATCCAGGGATGAGCAATATACTACAAAAGGGTCAGAGGAAAAAAAATCTAAGTTTTTTTTTTTCATCATGTTTACCGCAAGAACAACAGACTACATGTTACATTTTTTCTCTTTGATAATTTTACGATCACTGTCATTTTTGTTGTCTAGGTCAAGGAGGGTAATATTTAGAATGAATTAGAAAGAAATATTTTCAAGAAGTAATTGAAGTCCCAATTTTGATTTTTGCTCTTCTCTGAACCACTTCCTTTTTTTTTTTTTTTTCGGGTAGGGAGGGTTTGAGACAGGGTCTTGCTTTGTAGTTCCAACTGGCCTTGAACTCACTGTGTAGCCTAGGCTGGCCTGAAATTCACAGTAATCCTCCTGCCTCAATCTCCTGAGTGCTGGGATTACAGGTGTGCGCCACCATGCCTCCTCCACCTCCCCTTTTTTGTTGGTGCCAGGGATTGAACACAGGACCTTGCACTTTCCCGGCAGGTGCAGCAAGACTGAGTTAAATCCCCAGCCTCCACCTCCACTTTTAAGCAAACATCTAACTGGATTGCTTAGCTTAGAGAAAGGGATTAAAACTGGACTCGTAGGTACAGAATTCTGCCCACTGATGTATTTTGACCCAGCATGAGGTCTTTTAAAAATATTTAATTACCAACTCTTAAAGATATTTCAAATTTAATGCTCTGTATTTTTAGTTTTTTGAAAAACTGAAAACTGGAACATCAGTTAAGCTCTTACATGGCAATGACTCTGCTGGAACTGAGTGATCACTCTTTTAGACCTGGCGTAAAGTTCTCTCTGATTTTGGCATGACTTGCTCCAGCCCTTCATTTCTCTTGCCTGTTGCTGAGGCCCATTGCAGTTGACATGCAGCTTCTGACTTAAATGAGATCATTAATGTGCTTGGAAAGTCTGAACAACATTCTAGCAACACTTTCATTCTCTGAGATTGCTTAATGAGGGGAGGAACATTCTAGAAGTTAGAGACTTGATGAGTTTATTGCTCCTGGCAGAAAATAAATAGTGATGGTTAAAAGCATAGTTTTTCTGAGTATGTAGAGAAAGAAGGAGAGCCAGCATAAGTTTACCAAGAGCAGATTGGATCAGATTTCATTTTTCAGTAGGATTATTCTGATATCTTAGGATACCAGATAGTATCTAGATTTTAATAAGGTATTTTATATGGAGAGAAGAATAACTGGCTTCCTAATGTTTTGTGGGTATATTCCCAAAGAGGTTACAAGATCACTGTCTGCCAGCAGTCAGTGCTGTGGCATGTCATGGGCCACTTCCTGTTTAGTCTTCATATGTAAACTTGGCAATGAAGATTTCATTGGGATATGCTGATCATTGGTTATCAAGGGCTTTACTGGCATGACAGCAACCATACTGAAGGATAATATTCAAAAAATAGAAATGAGAGGGGCGGATTCTTTGAACTAAGGATCTGACATTTTTCTCTACAGATGGGAAAGTTCTGTGTTACATATTAACCTTTTACAACTATGAATTTAAATGTTTTCCTCCAATTACTATGTTTTATGACATTATTAATAGAAAGTTCTTCCTCTATTACATAAATTCTGTGAACCCAGGACTTCTAAATATATGGAAACTGTTGCCAAGGACTTAAAAGTGCTGTGGGCTTATGAAGAGTAACAAAGAAGACTGTCAGAAAAAAGCTGTCAAAACTAGTTATTTCCAAGCAGCCTGTTACCTCTTTTCTATTTATAATGGGATGTAAATTGGACTTAGCAGAGACAGAAATACTAGTGTATCATTTCCTATCTGTGAGTTCCTGTCTTTGAATCTGGCTTAGATAGGTTGCATCATACGTTGGTTAAGCTGCCTAAGCACATGCTACCCAGTGGACTTCTTCACTGCTCTGAAACCCTGAGAGCTGTGGGTTCCAGAAGGAGGGTGCTTTATTTGAGTGTCAAAGTCTGCAGTTGATACAGGGCTTGTGAGATACATTCAGTATGTTCACAGATCTCCCAGTGCCACAATAGGCCCAAGTAGCTAATTGCCCTTAAATGGTAGGGATAAATATTAGGTCTTGCCTAAGTGTGGAGTGGTGGCAGATGAGAATCCCTCCCTAGGGGCTGCAGAGGAAGTAGGCCAGTGCCTACACCACCATCCCATTGTAATTGTCTGCAGCACCTAAAAGGGCCAGATGTGTGATTTGTTAAACACAGCAATGGAGACAGGATGAAATAGTGAGATAGCAGATCAGGAGTCAATCTTGCATGTTAAAATTGATACCATTATGTGATATCAAAGTGTTGAGTGGTCAGTTGGTGACAGAATCCCAAAGTTCAGGGATGTAATGGGTGCTATATAGATGTATATTGCTGTTTGTAAAATTTATTTGAGACTTTTATGTTGCATTAAAAAAATTTTTTTTGTTTCTTTGAGACAAAGTTTCGCTATGTAGTTCAGGTTGGCTTTAACCTCACTATGTAGCCCAGGCTGGCCTAAAACTTTATGGTGATTCTCCTGCCTCAGCCTCCCGAGTGCTAGAATTACAGGAGTGCACCACCACATTTGACTGCATTCTTATTTTGATTGTAATGATAGCTGTATAGTTTTATTTTTGCGTCCTTCACCAGTGACTCACAGCTACAAATGGGAATATGTTTGAATGAAGAAAGAAGCTACAGTAATTACTAACACCCACCATAAGTCCCTGCCTTTATAGAGCTTATTGTACAGCAAGGTAGAGTCATGAAGTGAGGAGTTATATAATGATTGTTGTCTTAAGGTGAGGGGGCTGAAAACAGGAATTGAGTCAGAGCTGACACTTAAACTGGGTCTGAGCTTGATAGGAACACTCCACAAAAAGTCTCTGGGTGCGAGAATTTTTCCAGTAGAGCAAAAGATACACACAGGGGCCTGTGGAGAGGAGCTTGTTTGAAAAAGCAAAGGCCAGTTTGGCTGGAGCATGAGCTCTGACACACCTTGACATCTTACCTCGTACTCCACACTTCGGGAAAGTGGAGTTTGTTACACTGCAGAAGTTAAAGTCCAGGGTGTGGCACGGACTCTTGCTTGACTTGCGCTTTTTAGACCATACCTATAGCATTGCATTTAGTCTCAAGTACCATTTTAACTGGACAGAAGTAAACTCAGCTGTCCAAGTCCATGACTGTCTAGTATGGTGGAGGAGCTAAAAATATTTTGATCGAGTTCTCACCAAAAGAAAAATGCTGTTTAAAGAAGGAATGGGATGACCTCAAACATGTCTTTAAATATGGTGGTGGTGGGGCTTTTGTTGGACACAGATTGAAACTTGTAACCCCAGAGAAGGGGAAATTGGGCCAGAGGGCAGAAATTAGTGGTGGATTTTAGCTTGTGTTCTCAAAGTTGGAGCTGTGCAAAATGGGGTTCTACCTGAATGGAAGGGGTGTGCTTGTCCTTGAAGAGGTTCTTCAGTGCTGGCTGATCACCCTTACAAGTTGTGATAAGAAATCCAAACAGCTCATGGCTTTGGATTTGTGTGGTCTTTGTGTTCCAACATGTCTTTCTTGTGCACTCGTTTTGCCTACTGTAGTTAAATTGTTAAGGTCATTGAGTCTGGCATTAATAAAGAAAATGGTGGAAAAATCCCAGGTCCCAGATGATGGTATCTGCTGCAGAGGGAGTTTTCACTGGCTTCTTATAGGTACCTGAGATTCACCTAGTTTTCTAGCACCTTAATTTAGGTTCAAGTGCTGAGATTTTCTGAATCACTCAGGTACAGTGATGGTGAATCTATGGCATGTGTGTTTTGTTTTAAGACAAAAGATGTTAATATATGAGTTGTTTTTCCTAAACTAAAACTTCAGAATTCAGGTTTAGTTGCAGTGTGGAACCTTGTGATAAATCAGTGGGTTTGGGCTTGCAGTTTGGGTCCTCGTCTCCAAAAGGCTTACCGTCACTGCTCGAGTGCCCTGACCTTGTGCTGCATGTCCAGGCCAGGGCTTACTCCTGTGCGAAGGGTATCATCCTTTGGGATTATAGCTGAAAGCGCAGGTGATTTATGAGAATCGCTCTGTTGATGGGGGGCAGGTGGGAATGGTGGCGGAGAGAATTGACTTGCTTTTCTTGCCCCAGGAGGCAGATAAAATGCTATTCTGTTGCAGCTTATTCTTTAGATTTGGGAAATAGGATGATCAGTTGTTTCATGCTTTTAAGATGGATATTTTAACCAACGTTTCCTCCCTCATCCCAACTTTTAGCAGCTTGATTTTTCTCACCTTTCCTCCTCCCTTCCTCTTTCCCTCTCTCCTCTCTTTCTTCCCTTGCATTCTCTCCCTTCCTTCCTTTCTGTTTCTCTCCCTTCCTCTCCCCCTTTCTTTGTCTCCTTCCCTCCCTGTCTCTCTCTCTCTCTCCATGTGATATACCATTGAGAGCCCTTTTGTTTTCAAAGGGCTATATATGCATATGTCATTAAATTCCAGAAAGCATAAGAATGTGCAGTGATAAGTGACTCTCTCACCCTTTCTAGTCAACAAGGGTCCCTTCAGAGACCACCTTCAGAGACAACCATGGTTACCAGTTTCTGCCACAGCAGCATTACATTCTGTAGGGCATTTCGAAATATGGATTGGCTGTTGTAACTTACAGTGAATCTGAAAATGTAAAAAAAAAACAAAAGAACAACAACAAAAAAAACCCCTGGAAACAATGACCACAGTCATTTAATCAGAATAGTGGCTTTCTGTAGGAGAAAGGTTTCCAAGAGTACCAGCAGTATTCTGCTTATTGACTTGGGTGGTGGTTACACTGTCTAGAGATTTTATGCAGTTCTGTGTAAATATTTCATGTAATGCATGTACACACACAATATTTAAAAAACTGCAAAACTGATCATCTTAATAACAACCTGAAAGAAAAGAGGGAAAGTAAAATTGATCCACAGTGGTGTGCTCAATAGTTTGGATGTAAGTCAAAGAGGAATAGAGTAATATCTTCAGAGTGCTGGTTTAAAATAAGTCAAGCCTAGAATTTCATATTTTTCAAGAGTGAATAAGGTAATTTTTAATTATAGGAATTTACAGTGAACTGTACTAAAATAAACTGTTAAAGGATATACTACTTTTGTGAGAAAGAAATTGAGTTTATAAGGAAAAAGTGAAGAAGCAATGTTTAAAGTAATAATAATTATTTTGGTTTTTTTGAGAGAGGATCTTGCTATGTAGTTCAAGCTGGCCTTGAATTCACTGTGTAGCCCAGGCTGGCCTTGAACTCATGGTGATCCTCCTGTTTAGACTCATGAATGCTGAGATTATAGGTATATGCTACCACACTTGGCTAAATTAATAATTAAAATAGAAAATGGGAGTGACCACCTAAATACACTACTTGTTTAAATAGCAATTTCTGTGTGGTCTAAGGCGATGCCTTATATCATTGAATCCAGTGTCCACTCTGTCATCAGTATTTCTGCTTTTCATGTAAGAAACTCAAGCTCAAATAGATTAAGTTACTTACTCACTGGCCATAGTAATGCCTGTGGCTGTCAGGCTCCAAAGCCCATATTCTGCCCAGTACTTCCCATATTTATAAAAATAGGAAGATAAAAAAATGGCCATTAAAATCACCTGCAATAACACATGGAGACAATAAGTATTTACATGTTGGTATACTTCTAGTCATTTCTCTGTGTTTTTGTATCTCAAACAGTCGTGCTTTATTTTACTTCATAAATACTTGTCAAAGATTTTTTTTTTTTTTTTTTTTTTTTTTTTTTTTTTTTTTTTTTTTTTTTTTTTTTTTTTTTTTTTTTCGGTACCAGGGATCAAACTCAGGACCTTGCATTTGTCAGGCAGGCTCAGTGCCACTGAGCTACATCACCCAGCCCTGTCAAAGATTTTTTTAAAACATGATCTTTGAGCTTTCCAAGTTGAATTTTGCCATTCTTTCAGCTGGAAATATCTTAGAGCTCTTTGTTCTGACTGTTATATAAGTTTAGTTTCTTTGTTTTGAACTTTAAGTTCTTCACAATGTAAGAATTTTAAGTATAACATATGAGAAAGATGATATGTAAGAGCAGATTTTGGTTGGCCTTCAAAAACCGGGTAAGGTAATAGCTTACCTATGACTTTTCCTCTTTCCTTGCCTTCATTTATAATCTGTCTGCCAGAGCTGATAACGACACAACCTGCTTCATGCATGGTTTCCTTGTCCTGCAGATAGATCCTGGTGTGAAGAAAATGTTATAGAAAGAACAGATGTCCTTTCCAAGCTCTTGGCCCTTTTCACAGTTGCCAGATGATCCTGTCTTTTCTTCTGCTCTAACTTGAGCTTATCTTGCTCTGACACTGCCATACATTATTCAGTCATTTTGACTAATCTTAGTTATCTTCGGCCTCTTCCTCCCAACCCCATCCCCCTCTTCAAGGGGAGGGAGAGACAGTAGGTGTTGGGAGAGAGTCTTCCACTCAGGGGAATTGGTAGAGAAAGTAAACTGCTAAGATATGATGAGGAAGTGTTTTGTGTGATGTGATGTAATACCATGTAGTAGACACCGCTGCCCAATATTAGCTGGCTATAGTGGCACAAATTTCTTGCCGTCCATAATTCAACTGTCTTACACTGCAAGTAGCAGGACTCAGCTGAGTTCACTGCCGGCCAAGGTCACCTGACTCCAACTAAATTCTTCCCCTCTGAATTAACTGTTTGTTCTCTTGAGCAAAGATACACTTGCGCCCTTGTTCTACAGACCTGCTTGATACTTGTTAGCAGCAGGTGTCCCAAGGCCTGCCCAACTTCCCTGTTTCCCATGCTTGTAATGAATAAACATTGGATGTCCTTGGTGTCTGTCTTTGCTGCCCAGACCATCTCAGATCAGCCCAAGACTTAATTTTCTGTCAAATCTCTGTATCTGTGTCTTTATTCCCTCTTTCCTATCTGGCAGATGTCATGCTGGCCCACAGGACATCAAGCCCCCATGGCTGGGGTTTTTGTCTGCTATTACCCAATCACCACATTACATACCAGTGCAAAACAGTAAGATCTACCTTGCCTCTTGGTGATTTTGAATCAAATATGTGTGGGTGTAATTGTTACTATTTTATTTATTTGATGCAGTATGCCGAGTCTGTCAAGAGGAAGATGACTCAGTAAAATCCAGATGATAGAAGTTCCTAAGACATGATTCACATTTCATAATTAAATAGTCTATCTGTTGGCTTGCGTACTGACTTCCATTTTTACTTGTGCGATAGATGATGCATTCTAATCAGCTGTCCCCTCCTATTGCAAATAACTAACCATTCTGCACAAAATGTAAAAATCTTCTTAAATGTATAGACAGGCTAGCTTGAAGGCAGGGAATCTAGGCCAAAAAAAATCTAACGAATAGAGAAATGTTGTGCTATTTGTGGTGTTAGTACTGTAATTCCAGCACTCGGGATGCTGAGGCAAGGGGAGCATATCAAGATCAAGGCCAGCCTGGGCTACATATTGATTTCAAGGCCAGCCTAAACTACATAATGAGACAGAGTCTCAAACAAAACAAAACAAAACAAAACAAAACAACGAAATTGTAAATCTGTAAGCAGACATTAAAATTGACTTTGGCTTTGAAGGCTTTTTCTGAATCCGAGGAACTTCAGGTTTGGTTGGCTAATAAAGCATGAAAAAGAGAAGGTATGTTAAAGAAATAGAACCAATGTGGCATATATGCGTCGTGTGTGTGTGTGTGTGTGTGTGTGTGTGTATGTATGTGTGTGTGTGTATATGTATGTATCAAGACATGGGTTGATTTAATGATGTAGCTCATGTAGTTATCAAAGCTCTCAAGTTCAGACCTGCAGGGCAGGCGGGCTGGAGACCCAGGAAAGAGTTGACTCTGCAGTTGGAATCTGGAGGCAGCATTCCCTTCTTCCTTGCAGAAACTCAGGCTGATTTTTCTTGAGGCCCTCAACTGACTGAAGGAAGCCTACTCACATTAGGGAGGATAATCTGCTTTACTTAAAGGTTACTGACTTAGTGTTCATCTTATCTCAAAAATTTCTTTCCTGGTCAAACTAAAAGAGTATGTACAAAGAGGCATCTAAAAGATTATTGTTAGCTCTGGGTCATGGGGTTTTCAGTGATTTGTAATTCATTAAATATTTCTGTATTGTTTGAATTTTTGATCATCAAAATGCATCATTTAAGAATCAGAAACAAATACCTTTACAGCAGCATCCAGATACATTTGACTAAATATCTGGTACTGTGACCTAGGGAAACTGACATTTAAAATGAAATATCATACCAAGTTTTAAGGGCTGGCTACAGTACAGACCCCAAAAGATTATGCTCACGTTTTTTTGGGGGGGTACTGGGGATTGAACTCAGGACCTTGCACCTGTGAGGCAGGTGTCATACCACTGAGCTAAATCCCTGGCCCTCACATGTTGATCGATAGCTCCTGATTTACAATCCAGAGTAAAAAGCCCTAACGTGCTATGGCACCAATAGGGTAACTATAGGTAGCAGTTATGTTCTGTAGAGCTGAAAAGGCTAGAAGAAAGGGTTTTGAATGTTTTCCTAGGAAATGTTTGTGGAGGTAGATATGTTTAACCATTACATAATGTATGGATGTAAACATTTCACAGTGTATGTTTGTATTGAAACATCACACGGTACCTCATAAATATGTATAGTTTTTATGTTTGTATGTACCAGTTAAATATGAATTTAAATTTAAAAAGACTACACCCACCATAAAAGGGTGGGGGAGGTTCTCCAATCTTGGGGATTAGAAGAAAACTAGTGTTCAAACTTTAGTAGCAAATTAAGGAGAAATAAATCTTACCTGAAATATCTAAAGTGCGTATGTGAGCCTGCAGCCTAAATTCACCTTGCCTGTGTGTATAAAAAATTCAGACTTATAATTTAACGTTTTTCTGTTAACCTTCCCATATATCTTCAAAGGCAAAGGCAAAGAAATTATTTTGAAGAGCTCACTTTGTTTGTTTGTTTGTGTTTTGAGACAGGGTCTCATTATGTAGTTGAGACTGACCTGGAACTCACTATGTAGCCCAGGCTGGTCTTGAACTCACAGCGATCCTCCTGCCTCAGCCTCCCGAGTGCTGAGATTACAGGTGTGCACCACCAATCCTGGCTTCTTGAAGAGCTCACTTTTACCCTAGGCTTTAGTTCTTCCCAGAGGGAGAGAGGGGGGAGAAGGGAGGAGAGAGAATGAATAAATTAGATTTTTAATTCTAAAACTGAGTGGAAATGATGAAATGGGAACTAGCTCAAAGAATATAACATAGCTATGTTTGACATTTTTAAAGACATAAAAGGAAAACTTAAACAAGAAGAAGAGCTACTTCATATCCACTAAGATGGCTAAAATAGAGGGAAAATATCAAGTGTTGCAAGGATGGGAAGAAATTGGGACCCATACAGGTTGTTAGTGTGAATTTAAAGTGATGTAGCTACTTTTCTTTTGTTTGTTTTTTGTGACAGGGTCTCACTATGTGGTCCAGGCAAGCCTTGATTTCACTTTGTGGCCTAGACTGCTCTCACGTTTGCAGTCCTCCTGCCTCATCCTCCTGAGTGCAGGGATTACAGGCATACACCACCATACCTAGTGATGTAGCCACTTTGAAAATGATTTGACAGTTCCTCAGAAATTAGAGTTGCCATATGACCCAAGAATTCCACTCCTAGGAGTATACTCTCAAGAAATGAAAACATACAACTTCACAAAACACGTTCATGAATGTTGATAATGTTGTTCGTAATAGTCCCAAAGTGTAAAGAACCCATGTCAATCAGCCAATGAATCAATATACAAAATATGGTTTGTCAATACAATGAAATACTCAGCTCTTAAAAAGAATAAAGTATGGATACCTGCTACAACATGAATGGACCTTTAAAATACTATGGTAAGTGTAAGAAGACAAAGACATCAAATTGTGCATGGTTAATTTATATGTCACGTCTAGGATAAATAGCAATGGAAAACAGGTTAGTGGTTGCTGAGGCTGGGGAAAAGTGAATAAGGAGCAACTGTTAATGGTAAAGGATTTCCTTTGAAATAAGGAAAATGTTCTCAGGTTAGGTCTGTTTACATAGCTCTCTATATATACTAAAAAGCAAAAGTGTTAAAACTAAAAACAAGTTTTTTGAAGATAAAAACTAAAATAATTGAAAGACTCAACAGTTGGGTTCAGCAGCAAATGAGATATATCTGAGAGAGAATTAATGAACTGGAAAAAAATTACCCAGGCTGTCGAATAACAACAATGGGGTATAGAAAAGAAAATTCAAGAGACATTGAGGGAAAGAGAAGCTAACACATGTCTAGTAAAAGTAGAGAAGAGGGAGCGAATTGAGCCTAATTAATATTTGAAGAGGAAATTGCTGAAATATTTTCAGAAATAAAAGATAGCCATCCATAGATTGAAGAAACCTAACAATTCTTAAGCAAAAGAAGTACATTATATTTTCTAGGGAGAGCTATACATGTTTCTGTCTACTTTTATGGACTATTTAGTAAGCAAGCTAAAATTGCTAGAGTGGTCAGTAAAAGAACAATTAAATTATATATATTCAAAATTAGGAAGGGAAAATAAATGAGAGTTAAAAAAAGATAGAAACAGAAGCAGGAAAAGGCCAAAAATAGGAAGTGCCTAAGCAAGATGGCAGGTATGAACTCTAGTTCTTTCTGCAGTAAACATAGGAAAATGCATCTGGTTCCAGGGAAATATAGTCTGAAAGGGCAGAAATTAGGATGACTGCTTTGGAAAATGAATGGGCATTACTTAATTACATGGACGTTTGTGTGCCCTCTGACACAATTTTGCTGTCAGAACCTCTGAAGAAATTGTATGGATACCAGGAGGTATGTACAAAACTGTTGAGTGACATTGCTCTCAATGGGAACACACTAGAAATCAACAAAAGTGTTTATGAATGGTAGGCTGGATAAATGAAGGAACTGTGTCATACAATTGGTCCTCCATATCCATGGGTTCAACTTCTGAGGAGTCATCTAAACCTGAATCAAAAATATTTTAAAAAATTGTATTGTACTTAATATGTACAGAATAATTTTTGTCATTATTTCCTAAGCAATACAATATGATAATTATTTACATAGCATTTAGTATAAAAATCATCTAGAAATGATTTGAAGTATATCGGAGGATATGCAAATACTGTACTATCTTGTGTGAAACAGGCTTAAAGAGTCAGATTTTGGTATCCAGAAGAGGTTTTGGAGCCAATCCTTCATTATACTGAGGGACAGTGGTATCCATCTAATGCAATTTTATATAAAGCCAAAAAGGACTACTGCTACTACATACATTGACATGAATACTATTATTCACTTTGTCACTGGGACAAAATACCTGATATTCACAAGTTAAAGGAGAGGTTTATTTAGGTCATGATTTGAGATGGTTCAGCATGGTTGGCTGGTTCTAAGGCAGAAACGGCACAGTGGAAGGGCCTGGGGAAGGAAAACTACTCATCCAATGGAGAATGCCAAATGGAGAAAGGAGGAAGAGGAGCCAGGGATAAGAACACGCCTTGCCAGGTTAGGCCCCAGTAACCCACATTGAGCACATTCAGTTAGGAACTCATCAGTGGATTGATCCATTAGTGAGTACAGCATGCTCTTGATCCAGTCACCTTCAAAAAACCCCACCTTTGAACCCGCGAGAACTTTGGGGGGCATTTTAGATCTGAACCACAACAGGTGCATTGTAGAAAATAAGTCACGGATCCAAAAACGTGAGTTCACTTTTATAAGATTTAAAACTAAAAGTAAACATGTTGTTAGGGGGATGTACACACATAGGTTGCAAGTTGTGATAAAAATGTGACTTTAAATTTGAAAAATTATTACAGTAAGAGACAATGCTACTGATACCTCCGCCCCCGTACTCTTACTTTGAACACACCCGTGCCATTGTTCTTGCTAGTTTCTGAAGCAGCCCTGGAAGTCCTCCTTTGTGAGTGTCTAGTTGCATTGCTGTGTCTGTCTTGATGGCTTGAAATGATTCAAAACTATCTTTAATGTTCATTTTGACTTTGGGAGTCACAAGTTGCATGGTGCCATAGCCAGTGATTAAGGTGGATGAGGAATCACCGTATTTTCATGAGCCTGTCTGTTTTTATGGCACTTGGCAGCGGCATTCACTGTATTTCTTATTATTCCTTATAAAGACACAAAAAAGGACTTCTAGAACTGCCTCAGAAAGTGGCAAGAACAATGGATAAGTGTGTTCGAAACAGAAGTACTTTGTGGGGGATTAGTAGCAATGTGTCTTTTACTGTAATGAATTTTCTAAAAAAATTAAACATTTACCTTATATTTTGATCACACCTTATAGATGCACACAACCTTTTATCATCATATATGTGTCTGTAGGCATGCATATGTATAGATATATATTACTCTAAAATGTAAAGAAATGATTAATACAAAATCCAGAAGTCATTACCTGTATGTGTGGGGAAAGGAAGGCGGATTCAGACAGGCTCCCAAAGTACCAGTAATCTGCTATTTATGATAGTTCATCCCTGAATTTTTCTTCACATTATGTACAATCTTTTAGAAGATTTGAATGCAAATTATAATCCATAATAGAAAATTCCATTAAAATATTTAATAAAGGGATTTGTTCAGAGGGTAGTAGATATATTAGTTACTTTCTGAAATTTTTGCAAAAAAAAAAAAAAAAAAGAAATAATGTTTAAATATACCGATGGTAGTTAATTAAAAACAAAACAAAACAAAACAAAAACACCAAAAACAACCCCAAAACAGCCAGAAAGCATTTCTACGCATCCTGAGTTACCGCCTGGGTTTTTTTTTCCTCCCTCATCATTTTGAAATTGTGGCGAGGGTGTGGGGCGGAGCGGCAGTCACAGCGCGGCAGACGCCCACATCACCTGAGCTGTTCTCACTCCTACCTAGTCCGCGTTCCTTTGTCCGCCCCACCCCTCATAATCCCATCTAATCCCATCTCCTGAGGTCGAGGTTCAGGAAGGGCCGGCCGTGAGGGGTCTGGTGAAGGCGCTGGCTGAGAGGAGGAGGTTGCAGGCTGCGGGAGGAGCTACAGGGAGAGCCTTTTAGCCAGCGCAGGAACAGCACCAGGAGAGGGCAGGACGCCCTCGGCTAGGGGATGTGGAAGCGTGAAAACGCACGGCGACAGAGTGGTCACCAGCCGCGAGTAAGCGGTGTTGGTGGCTCCGGAGTCGGCCTGTGGGGTGCAGGAGCTGAGGTGCTTGAGCCGTGAGGGGCTCAAGCGGGTCGTCTCGGCCGCTGGCTCTGGACAGCGTCTCCCCCCCCCCCCCCCCCCCCCCTTTTTTTTCCCCCCCCCCCCCCCCCCCCGCCCTCAGCCAGGCTGGACCACTGTCGTCTGCTGTGGGATCGCACTGCTTTCTCCGCGGCGGTGCCCCGCAGCCTGTCCCGCACCGTCACGGCAGGCAGAACTGGGGGGTAGCCGGGGCACAAACCGTTTTCCTACAGGTGCGTCGTTGGAAACCTGGACACCCCTTGTAAAAGCCGGAGCGGCCACTCTAGGGCTGCAGTGTCGCTCTGCGCCTCAAGGTGGTGCAGCAGCACAGCGTTCAGCTCGCCGGGCTACACCTCGGGACGAACTCCCTGGCCACTGCCCTGAGCCTGCCTCCGTGTTCCTCCGCTCCCCTGCACTTCAGACTCGCCCGGCTGCGAGGCCTGTTCTTGCTGGTCCATCTACTCCTATCCAGAGCCGAAATCGGGGTGGTTTTCTCTATTTTTTGGTCATGGAGAAGGAAGCTCCTCGTCCGTCCCCTGTCCTCATGGTCACCACGCCACCAAGGGGGCTCCCGGACAATCACATGGTGCTCGGGACAGGCTCGGGCTTGCACCGAGGCACCCTTCTCTGGGGGCTCGTCCTATTCACCCACTCCCACGCCTCCCCACTCGCCCTCACCCGCGTCCTCGGTCACTCTTCACTAGCATTGTTTGAATTTTCCATTAATGTTCAATATGAACACACCATTTATAATTATCTTCTATTCTAAGGGTGCTTTGGATTTTACTTGGCGTTCGCTCTCTTGCTCAAATGTCACTGTTTTCATGCAATCCTCCTTGAATGTCCCACATATGGCAACAAACTTCCTTCACCGTTTTTTGTGCGTGGTTCTGGGAATTGAACCCAGGGCCTTTGTACTCATTCCCAGCACTCCCCAACCCCCTCCCCCGCTTCTCCTTTAAAATATACATTTTTTTCAGCTTCAATTGAGTTTACTGGTACATTTTAGGGATACAGTACAGTTACATTCATTATTGGGATCTTTACCTCTACATGACAGGTCTTGGTTCTCATTTTTTCCCCTTGTCCCTGCCCTCCCTTCACCCCCTCCTCTCCTCCCATCTACAATCACTTTATTTCCATCTTTTCATTAGCTCACATTTTTTTCTTTTCCCTTATTACCCTTCCCTTACCCATCCCACCTTCCCTACACCTTTAGCCCCTTTCTTCCCATTTCACAATGTCAGTAATCTTATTAGGATCTTAGGTATTATTACAATTTATGCACACCAGAGAGACTGTGGTTTTTCTATAAAATGAAATATTACTCAGCCATAAAGAATGAGAAAATAGTCACACGTTTAAAATATACATATTTTTGAGACAAGGTCTCACTAAGTTACTAAATTCCCAGGCTGGTTCAAACTTGGAATCCTCCTGCCTCAGCCTCCCAGAGTGCTGGAATTACAGGTGTCTGCCACCACACCTGGCTTCTTTGTCGCTTTATGTTGTTCTGTTTTCTGTCTTAGGCCTTCTACAACCTGACATAAGTGTATATTTGTTGTCCCTTCACCCCTAAAGCATAAGGCTCCCGTGAAGGGAACCCTGGACTTTTCCAGTGTTCTCTGCTGTGTCCCCAGGCCTGCAACAGCATTTGGCAGGGAGCAGGCCTCAGCAAATGTTTGTTAATGGGTGGATGGATGAATGAGCAAATGAATGGAGGAGAGTTTTACTCTGCTAGCAGGGCAGGGGAAAGCAGTGTGTTGGGGGGTGGGGTCTGGGGTCTCGTTCCAGGTGTGCCCCTACTAACCTGTAGGACTCTGCGCATGTCACTTTGCCTCCCCGTGTGGCCTGTTGCCCAATATGTGGAATGGGCTGGACTTTGTGGCCTGAAGTTCCTTCCTCCCCTGACAGGTCTGAGTTTCGTGATTAGCAATGGAAAGGGGACAAGGCCAAAGCCAGGTGACAGATGTTTGCATTGTTGACAGGAAACTGTTCCAAGTAGTGACCCCTACAATTTAGGGGTGCATTTGTGTATGTGGATAGCACACAACTGTTTCACAATTATTGTTTCTAAAAATTATTTTCCACCTTGGGTACTGTGCACATACTTGTAATCCAAGGACTCTGAGAGGCTGAGGCAGGAGGACTGCAAGTTTGAGCCCAACTTGGACAACTTAGTGAGAACTCTCTTTAGATAGAAAATAGAAAAGGGGCTGGGAGTGTAGCTCAGTGTGAAGGCCCTGGCTTCAATGTCCAGTACACAAAAATGTATTTTTCCTAGGAAAACCTCCAATATACTTATCTTTGCTTATATTTGCATCTTGGTCTCTGCTCCCTACTTTTTTTTTTGACAAAGAGGAATTTAAAAAATTATATTTCATTCACGCTCTTCCTAGATTATCTCTTCTCATTAGAGACATTATTTGGGGAAAGCTTTTAGTGTGCTTCCAATATGATGAGGTTTCAAAATAAAATTACAATGAAAAGGACCCCTTACTGTTGAATAGGAATTATTGTTTTATGCCACAATTTTCTTCTTCACAATTTGATTGTGGTTGTTTTATTGGACTGATGTATGTATGTCTGGTATCTGGACTGATAGTATCATGCAGTAGAAAAGATTCAGATCCTGGGATATGGGCACAACTCCACAAAAGTGATTCTACTTTTTTTCATGGGAGAGAATCTTTGCTCCTTTAACAAGCTTGATGGAAGAGGACAATGCCTTTTTAGTGCCACTTGATGTATTATCCAAGTCCCCAATTTCAAATGTTTTCCTTCTTTGTGAGGAAAATGAAAAAAAAGACAGAACTTGACACTACTTGTGATACCTAGGATCGTGTCTCCCCCACTCTAATTCGTGCAGGTCCTTATTCTCAGGATCTATAAATATGTCACCTCGCTCACATGACAGAAGGGACTTAGCAGATGTAATAGTGTCGAGGGCCTTGAGGTGGGAGATTAATGTGGATTAGCTAGGTGGGCTCAGTCTCCTGAAATTGGGACAACCTTTCCCAGCTGTGACCGGAGGGTGCCGGGATCACAGAGGAGGAGTCTGAGAGATGTGACACCGTTGGCTACAACAGGAGGCAGGACTCCAGCAGCTAGAAAAGCAAGAACACAGATTTTTGCCTTGCAGTCTCCAGAAAGGAAGGCAGTCCCGAGGAGGAGACTTTGGTTTCAACCTGGTGAGATCTCCAGAACAACACAACAATAAAAAGTGTGTGTGTTAAGGTGCTAAGTTTGTAACAATTTGTAACAGCATGTTGTCTCATACGGCAGCCACTGGCCGTGAGCCACTGCTAAACCTGTGAAATGTGGCTTAATTTTCATTCGGATGGATTTCAAAGATTTAATGTAAAAACAGTAAAGACTCTCATTAATTTGTTTTTCCTTATTGAGTTTATTGGTACTTTTTAAGCGTACAGTACAGTTACATTGATCATTGGGATCTTGCACCTCTACCTGACAGATTCTCATTGATTTAATTCATGTGGTTGTAAGTTCAAATGGCATTGTTTTGAATTTATTTTTTAAAAATAATTATATTATTACACTTTAAATATTTTACATTAAATTTCTATGAGACTCTGTTTGCAGTACATAACATTTACATTCCTTCTGGGGAGTTAGCACATGTACGTGATCCATCTTAATTCCTTTCCTATCCCCTCTCCCTCCCCACCCTTCCTACTCTCATCCCTTGATCCCTTGCCCATCCTTTCTATGATTTATCTTTTATTTTATTCTTTATTTATATGTTCACTTACTCCTCAGAGAAACTATGTGATATTTAAATTTGTGTGAATGGTTTATTTTGCTTAGCATTATGGTCTCAACTTGGCCTCATTTTCCTACAAAAGCCTCAAGTTCACCTTTCTTTACGGCAGAGGAGTACTCCATTGTGTGTAAATACTACGTTTTCTCTATCCATTCATCTTTTGATGGACATATAGGTGGCTTTTAAGATTTAGCTATTAGGAGTTGTGCTGCTACTAACCTGGGTATATCTGGGTCACTGTATGTTGTATTTAACTTGGTAAGATACCTAGAAGGGGAATAACTGAGTCAAATGGGATTTCCAGTTTTAGTTATTTGGGGAATCTCCATACTGGTTTCCATAGAGGTTTACTAGTTTACATTCCCATCTAAGATACAAAAGTGTTCCTTTTCCCTCATAGACTCACTAGTGTTTACTATTATTTCATTTCTTGGTGATGGTTATTCTTTGTGAGGTAAGAAGGAATCTCAGTTGTGTGCATTTGCATTTTTCTAATGGCCGATTCTACTGAACACTTCCTCATGTATTTATTGGCCATTTCTTTTTCTTTTATGAAAAGAGAAGTATCTGCTCATTTCACTTATCCACTTTGGGACTGTTTCTTTCTTTGGGGGAGTACTTTGTTGAGTTATTTACATATTTTAGACCTCTGCTTGAGGTATAGCGGGCAAATTTTTTTCCATCCTGTAGGTTGTTTCTTCACTCTGTTGGTTGTTTTGTCATGCAGAAGCTTTTTAATTTGGTATGATCCCATTTGATAATTGTTGCTACTATTTCCTGTATGACCAGGGTTCTGTTCAGAAAGTCCTTGCCTGCACTATGGCTTCCAGAGTTTTACCATTTTATCTTCCTGTAAGTTAAGTATTTCTTGTTTAGGTTTAGTGTTTAGGTCTTTGATACATTTTGATTTTACCTGTGTACATGTTGAGAGTTATGGGCCTAGATTCAATCTTCCCCATGTGGTTAGCCAGTTTTCCCAGCACCATTTATTAAAGAGTCTATCTTTCCTCCAGTGTATGTTTTTGGCCCCTTTGTCAAAGATAGTCAAATGTGCTTGAGGTTGTTTAAATTTTAAAGAATTAAAAAAACTTTTTTCATCATTGGAGATTGAATCCAGGGAGTACTGAGCTGAGTAAGATCTTCAGCCTTTATTTATTTTTATTTTTAATTCTTGTTTTTTAAGATACAGTATTGCTAAGTTGTCCAGGCTGGCCTTGAACTTGTGATTCTTCTGCCTCAGCCTCTCAAGTAGCTGAGATCACAGGCATGTGCCACTGGGTGTGACCAAACTGGCTTGAAAAAGTTTTTTAAAAAATGTGACTTTTATCACACACATGGTTTGCATTCAAGGCCCATGTGATCTTTCTATTAGACAGTGTGCTCCAGAGCATCCCTGAAGAACAAGAGCTTGTCATTTCAACAGCAGGCAGTTCTGCTAAGTGATGAGTGATGAAAATGTTCAGGTAACTGGTTTTTAATAGAAAAGGTTAAACTTTTTTTGCCTTTCCCCACATAGACAGTAGGAGATGTATTGGTCTTTGTATCTTTTATATCCTAATCTGAGTCTGGCACACTCAGTGAGTATTGCAGAGCTTGTGTTTAATGTTGCTGACCCTAGAAAGTGCTGTGACAAGACATGATGAATGGTAAATTCATCCTGAGAACACATGCTTGAAGGACCTAGAAACTGTGTTCTAACAGAAAATAGGATGCAACAACTGGGCCTTCTCCCTTTTGATTAGTAGTTGTTGCCCTACCTTACCCCTCCTGAACAGATCATTTACTGCTTCCAGGAAAGAAAAATGTCAAACAGAGTTAGAAACCAAAAGACAGCCTCAAGAGTCTGAGTCTAAATATCAAGAAGCATCTATGTAGTGATTTCTGTTTGACTTGTTCTTGTCTCTGTGACAACTTTTCAAGGCAGAGAAAAATCTCTTGAGCTCAGAATTAGGACTTTGAAATGTTGGTTCTCCTCTGATTTGCTTTGTTACCTATTTAGATGCCTGCTAATTCCTCTCATCATACCTGCTAAAGGAGGTAAATGTTTATATTTATCAATACTGAGAACTGTGAGGATTAATTAGAGACTCGAACTTAGTAGTATTTAAAACAATATCAGGAATAATTAGCTTCAGTAACAAATTATCCTGGCAAGGAATTTGGGAGTCTTATCAGTTGCTTCATTACAGCCCTGAATTGACATTTGTGGAATCTGTTGTGGTTTGACAGATATTATAGGTCCAAACTATCATATTTGAAAGTGTCTACCATGATAATATAAAACTAAATGTCACTGCCCCCATCCCCTGCCAATATGAGGTCATTGCTTAACTCAGATGAACTTTGTGCCATTAAAAATGGGGAAGTACAATTTCATTCACTGCCATTTGAGTCTGTTTTGAGGTATTGTGGACGGAAATATCCTGGTTATTTGGTTGAGATGATTCATGTAGTAAAGCAGTCTGGAGAATAAACTTTATCTTGTCCTCATCTTTATTTTTGTTTTCCGTATGGAAACTAATCATTTGAGGTTGGCGACATGGATTTGGGCTAAATTTCTTCAATAAACTTTTTTCTACATTTCTTTATCTCAGACCAAAAATCTCCAAATTTAGGCTGTTTTCCAAAAGCAAACCTGCTCATGAGCCCTCTAAAAGAATGCTAGCTTGTTAGAAATTACAGTAAGTCCTCTCCAAAGTTGGTTAGGCTAAGAATTCATTGCATTTTGCTAAAAAACAGAAAGTGTTACAATTTAATCCCAGGAGCAAGAATGAGAATTAGGAATGAAAATATTGTCAGTGGAGACAGTTGCTTGGTACGTGCGCTGAGCTCATTGGTCTGGCTCCCTTATTTGGACATGATCTGCGTGACCAGGGAGGAAGTGCTGATGGCCCGGTTACTGGTGACACCATGTGTTTGTATTCATAGCTCCTGCTTAAAGTGCTGCCACCAGCAGATAATATGGCTGGTTCGGTTCAATTGACACATGTGTCTGCACCCCTGTTCCCCACTAGTTGTTTTATTCTGATGCTTCTAGAAAGTTTGTAAGTTCAGAAAAGTGATACAGCTTCAGGGTAAGTGGCCATCCCTTCATTATGAAAATAGTATATTTGTGAGAAATGAATATCATGCCTGCCAAAAAGACAGGCTGTAAATGAAGGGATCAAGGCATTAAACACCTACATAGAAAATAATAAAGACACAGCTCAACTGCTTCATAATAGCCTATAGCAATCTATTGTAATGTCTGCAAGATTTATAATAACTATGTGTATTTATCCTCTTCATTTATACTGTTTCAATAGTTCCCTGTTTAATATTGAAGACTACCCCATTAGCTAAAATTATATTTTAATTGATCAAATACAAAACAATTGTCAAGACTTTGGAGAATCCCATTAGACCATGCCTGACTAAACATAGTTGCTGTCCTCCTCTGCTTCCATTTTGATGAATGAATAGCTTTTGCCCATGTAAAGTGATGTTCTGTTTAAGGACTGATGGAAGGAATGTCTTTTTTTTTCTCCTTTTGTCTTTACAAATTGTAGAACTGAAGGCCACAGGACAGTCTGTGACCATCATCACTACTGAAAGCTTGTCTTTCTACTTGGGGATGGCCAAAATACGAGGAAAGGTAGCCCTTGGTGAATGCCTATAGAATAATAGTACCACATTTTCAGAGTGTTTCTGCTGAGAATGGTGTTCATGGGCCAGGCAAGTAAGAAGAGATCACTTTTGTCCTTGCTGCTGGTGGCACTAGAGTGTAGAGGGAGGCATATAGACATTTCACTGGCCAATTGTTTTGTAGTTAAATAAATCTCAGGATGTACTCTTACAAGACTGTGCAAGCAGACTGCAATGAAATATCCTGGTTTACCTACATTCACGTGCAGGAATGATGAAGTTTATACTAGACCTACTAAGTTGCATGTGGTCTGTAGGAATGGGGCATCCCAAACACACATTTCCTGAAATATTTGATTTTAGAGTAGTTTAATGTTTACAGGAAAGTTCCAAAGATCACACAAGAGAGTTTCCATGTATCTTACACCCAGTTTTCCTTATTATTATCACACATTAATATAGTATATTTGGCAGGGGATTTAGCTCAGTAGTACTGTACCTGCCTCAAAAGCACAAGGTCCTGAATTCGATACCCAGTAACAAAAGAAAAAAAATATAGTCTATTTGTCACAGTTAATATATTGATATTGGTAGATTATTATTATTAACTAAAGTCCATTCTTTATTCACTTCATATCATTTTTTTATAACAAGAGCCTATCCAGAATATAATATTATTTATAGTCATGTATCTGCAGATTTCTCTTGGCTTTCACAGACTTTTTTTTTTGAGACAGGGTCTCACTATGTAGTTGTGAATGACCTGGAACTCACTGTGTAGCCCAGGATGGTCTTGAACTCACAGAGATCCTCCTGCCTCAGCCTCCCAAGTGCTGGGATTACAGGTGTGCGCCACCATGCCCGACTCTATTTTTGAGGGTATTGGAGAGTATCTTGTAGAATGTTCTTCAGTTGGAGTTTGTTTGATGTTTTTCTCATGGTTGGACTGGGATGTTTGGAAGAAAAACAGAGATAAATTATCCTTCTTGTCATGTCCCATCAGGTGCACAGATATTAATATGACTTAGTGTTGATGTTAATTAACTTTGATTTCTGGACTGAGATGTTTTACTTGTAAAGTGATCCCCCTCCCCATTTTTTCTTACTTTTTGGAAAAGAAAGTTATTGTGGGTAGTCCACACTCGAGTGAGAAGTTACATTCTACCTCCTTGAAGTAGGCGTAAGCCCTATAAATGAGGCAACTTTTCTGTGAGGGATGATTGTTTATTTCCTGTAATTTATTTATTTAGTCATTTATTTATATTAGTATGGACTCACAGTGGTTCCGGTTTTGTCTACTGCAACTCTTTCAATTGATCGTTTTCTCTCCCTAATTTCAAATTTATTTTATTTTATTTATTTTTGGGACGATACCTTGCTGTGTTGCCCAGTTAGCCTGGCTAAGCTTCCATCAGTCCTCCTGCTTCAGCCTCCCGTGTAGCTGGGAATATAGGTGTGCACCACCATGGTTGGCTCTTTAACTTGTTTTTTTAAAGTGATACCTAAAAACGGAAACATTGTACATGTTAATGAGATACCATGTGACTTTTACGTAATGCTTAAATCAAGTTAAACATATCTATCTCCTCAAACATCTATGATTTCTGAGCTAAAGGAGAAGGGCAAGTGGGAGGGAAAGGGGAAAGGAAAGAAGGGAAAAGAAAAAATATGAGAAAAGGAAAAAATGGAAAAGTCTTTGTAAATAGGGAAAGGTGGAGGGGTGAAGGAAGGTCAGGGGAATGGGGAAAAATAAGAACCAAGATACATCATGTAAAGGTACAAGATCCCAATGATGAATGTAACTGTACTGTGTACCTAAAATGTACCAATAAACTTAGTGAAAAAAAAATCTATCATTTCTTCATGGTGAAAACATTCAAAATCTTTTTTTT
>NW_022900950.1:53761211-53799369 GCF_012274545.1 Fukomys damarensis | reverse complement strand
AAAAATTTTTTTTTTTTTTTTTTTTTTTTTAGCTTTTTGAGATACATAGTGCATAGTTGTTATCTATGGCCAATCTACCATGCTATAGCACACAGAATATTTTGCTCCTATCTAACTGCAACTTAGTACCCATTTATCAACTTCTCTGCACCCTTCCTTTCCTTTTCTTCCCCTAGCCCCTTGTAACCACAATTCCACTCTCAACCTCTGAGATCAACAGTTTAGAGTCTGCATAGGAATGAGATCGTGTTATATTTGTCTTTCTGTGCGCTGGTTGATTTGACTTAACATAATGATCTGCAGTTCTACCATGTTATCATAAATGATAGCATTTCATTTTCTCTCTGCCATATACTATTCCTCCGTATACATGTGTGTTCATGTTCTCCATTCATCAGTTGACAAGCACTAAGAATGCTTCTTGGGTATTGTGAATAGTTCTGCAATAAACAGGGGCAAGTGGATGTCTCTTGAACATAATGATTTGAGTATATCCAATAGTGGGGTTGCTGGATCATTTGATAATTGTCTTTTTTTTTTTTCAGTACCTAGTATTGAATTCCAGACCTTGTGCTTGCGAGACAGGTGGTGGAACCACTGAGCTAAATCCCCGGCCCCTGATAATTATCTTTTTAGTATTTATGAGGAACCTCCTTACTGTTTACCAAAATGGTTGTACTAATTTACCTTCTCACCAAAGTGCCAATGTATTTCCTTTTCTCTACATTCTCCCCAGTGCTTGTCCCATCTTTTGTTTTTTAAGAATACCCATTCTTTTGTTTTAAATTTACTTGTACATTTTAGGTATACAATATAATGACATTCACCATTGGAGAGTTGTATCTTTACATAATATATCTTGGTTCTTATTTTTTCACCATTCCCCTGCCCTCCCTTCAACCCCTTTACAAAGTCTTTGTTTCCATGTTTTTATTTTCTCATGTTAATTCCATTGTCCTTTCCTTTCCCCTACCCCTTTCACTTCCCCTGTGTCTTTCCACCTTTTCTTCCTAGTTCACATTTCTATTATCTATCTATTTTGATCCTTGTTTACACTTTCAGTTTCTCACACCAGGGAAACTATTTACACATGTGTGTCCTATTAATTTCACTTAAGAGTATCACCTGAGTGTGCATCCATTTAGCTATAAATGTCTCAATTTAGCATTCTTTATGGCTGAGTAGTACTCTATTTTATTAAAAAAAAAACACATCTTCTTCAACATTGTGGGTTGTATCCTCACACTGTTAGTGGTTTCTCTTGCTGTGCAGAAGCTTTTTAATAAGAAGAGATCTCACTTGTTGATTGTCCGTGCTAGTTCATAGGCAACTGAGGTTTTGTTCATAAAATCTTTTCCTACACCAATGTCTTCAAGAGTTCTACCTAACCTCTCTTGCATTTGGTTTAGTGTTTCTATTCTAATATTCAGCTCTTCAATCCATTTTGATTTTAGTTTAGTGCATGGTGAGAGGCTTAGGTCTACCTTTAATCTTCGGCACATTGAAACCCAAAATTTCCAGCACCATTTATTAAGGAGGCTATCTTTCCTCCAGTGAGGGTGTTTGGCTCCTTTGTTGAAGATGAGGTGTCTGAGTGTGTCTGGAGTTGTTTCTGCATCTTCTAATCTGTTGAGAATACCCATTTTTACTAGGGCGAGATGACAGACCACTGTGGCTTTTATGTGCATTCGCTGATGGCTAGTGATACCGAGCATTTATTCATATGCCTTTGGCCATTTTGAATGTCTTCTTTTGAGAAAGGTCTATTGCTCATTTTTAGGTGTTTTTTATTTTGCTGTTGAGTTGTTGGAATACCTTATATATTCTGAATATTAACCCCCCACAGATGTTTGCAAATATGGTGATGATTGTTTCTTTTACCATGCATAAAACTTTTCAGTTTGATGTAATCTCATTTGTCTGTTTTTGCTTTTGGGGTCTTGTCCCAAAAAAATCTTTGCATGTTCCAGGGTCTTGAAGAAATTTTTTCCTGTATTTTCTTTTAGTAGTTTCATAGCTTCAGGTTTTACATGTATTTTTAAAAATTTGAATTGATTTTTGAAACCGTTAGGATAGAAGTCTAATTTAATTCTTTTGTATGTGGGTACACATTTTTCCAACATCATTTACTGAAGACTGACATTTTCCAATGTGTATTCATAGTGTCTTTGTTGAAAATCACTGGACTAAATGTGCAAGGGCTTAATTCTAGGCTCTCTATTGTGTTCTTCTGTTTCTTAGATGTAACCTCATATTTGTGGTTTTGGGGAACACTTCTGGCACATTTCTGACACTACAAGATGCCCCAGAAATCCACATTTTAAACAAGCTCTATTACTCTCTAAAATTCAAAATTTATCATTTTCAAGCATCACAAGACCAAATGTACAAATGTTCTGCTATTTGGTGGGTATAGGACATAGTAACAAAAAAAAAAAAATCTCAGAAGAATTTGTGTATCTCTTCAAAATCTCTCTTAGTTTATTCAGTAACATCTGCAGCCAAGGAATGTATAGAGAGGTAAGAATTCAAATCCAGTCAAGAAGCTATGAAGATATCTATTATACCACACAGTGACTAGTTAACAGTGTATTATATATTTGAAAATTAACAAGAGTCAATTTTAAGTGTTCTCACTATTAAAATGTATGTGAGCATGTGTTAATATAATATAACCATTTCACAATGTACATAGACTTCAAAACATCACACTGTAATTATAGATAGATACACATGATTTTTATTTGTCAATTAAAAACAATAGTTTTTCATTACAGAAAGACTAAAACCAAGGCAACTCATGAACAAATTGTTTCCCTGGGTGTCCCAGGGATTCTGAGACACAAACACCACACTGAGGAAGCAGTGGCTTTCTGAGCTCACCACCCCCTCCAAGGAGGCGCTTGAGCTGTAGCAGCTGCTTCCCTGGGACTTTCTGTCAGCTTCTCTCTCAGTTCTGCAGAGGAAAGATCCCAGCCTAGCAGAAAGGAGACCGAGCTGTGGAGTAAGGCTGAGGTGTCATTGAGTTAGTGGTAGAGAGCCAGGCTGGAGGTGAATCTGGGCTGTAGGAAGGCGACTCTATTTGCAGAGGTGTCAAGTGCGTGCCTGTGTCTCTGTCCATGATAATATGTGTTTCATCTACCTTGAAAACTGCCATCTTCCTTTTCGAACTGGATCAGACTGACAACCAGGAACAGCAGAACGCACTTGCTATGCTGATAGGACAAACCATAGAGGTACATCTAGGGCCCACTTTGAATTTCTGTTGCACACTTTGCAGTGATGATCAACATGCAACCACAACACAGAAACCACCCCAGCATGAAGGTACCTTGCCTCGTCCTTGGTTTTCGTATTTGCCTTGACTCCTCTGTTGTAGCTAAACATCTGTTTACCTTTCAGAATGCATCGGGCAGTGTTTCTATTGAGTAATAACAACCAATTACATGGACTCCTGGGGCATTTAACAACCAAATGACTGGACTTGTGGCTGAGTGTCACATGTAAGTTATTATTATATATACTTGCCTTTTATCCACTTTAATTCTTATTCCCTTTCTCTACCACACACCACGCCTCCAGCCTCACACATTCTCTCTCACGTCTGCAGAGGAAATATAAGAACTCCTTCCAGGTAATCTTCCCTTTGCAGGCTGCATTGTCAAAAGCAGCTGCCCTCCAGGTATGATTCTTGGCAAACCGTCTAGCATCCTGGAAGCGAGTGTGCTATTTAAGCTGGTAACCAATATTGATTATTTTTGTTGGGGGGGCCAGGGGTGTGGTGCTTTGTCTCACAGGGGTTTTACACATCTGTTGCTGTGCTTGAGTTTATGGCAGAGATTCATTTGAAATGGCTTTTCTGTCTGTTGCTTTTTATTTTTTTATTTTTTTTCCATTGGAGGCAAGGGTGCAGATGGGCTATACTATTAATTTCCTTGCTGCAACCTGGGAAAAATTCATCATTCCATTTCAACAGAAAAAGAGAAAGAAACACATCTGACAGAATGCAATGCCAGCCTGTACTAAACAACTCCCATAACTTCAGTTCAGCCATTCTAGCAATTTGTGTGATTATGTCTATATGGGATCTCTCAGTGAAAAGGCTTTGGAATTTCCACTCAGACTATTTTTTTTCTTCTTCATATTTGTAAAGCTCCTAAATGTACAGAATGATAATTTGGCTGGGAAAGCCAATATCAATAAAACCGAACAACCACTTATAAGGGAGTGTGTGAAGTGGCTGGAGAGGCACATAAGGAACAGAGGTCTTTGTACAACTGTGGATTTGAATAAAGCGCTAGGCGGAGCTGTTAGTCTTGCCTCCAGGATGGTAACCCAGGGGTTCAGCCCAGGATCTTTCTTCTCATCTTTTCTCCTCGGTGCTCTTCTGTGGCCTCAGGCTGCTCTGCCTGAGTTTGTTCCTTGCTGGTTCCTCTGTATCCTGCTCCTCAGTGAAGAGGTACTTTCCTGTCTATTCCCCAAGGATGCCCTTCTGGACTTCCAGCCAGGATGTTCTGACCTTGCAGTCACCTCCTCCATCCCCTTTCTCCAAGGTCTATACAGGATTCTACCCAGACTCCTCACCTATTTCTTTTTTCCTGTGTTCAAAACGCAACAGCTACCTATAATGAAGGCAGGTTGTGGTCCTCAGCAAAGCCTGGATTTTAAAAACATTTACATGTTTGGACCTGATTCTTGGGTCCTACCCTGCAAAGGTTTCAAAAGCCCATAGGACAGCCTGGCCCATCATCAAAAGGGCCCTTGCTCCCTTGAGGCCCTTGGGGAGCTCCAGACATTCCCGTGGGGCTCTTCCGTGAGTTCCCTTGAATGAAGGCAAGGCTACCTGGCACTGGTTCCCAGAGTCCCTTTTCTCTGTGCCTCTCATGTTTTCTCTCTCTGTCCTCCAGAATTCTGCTCCATACAGCAAGGAAGTCTCCTTTGCTTGTTTAGGTTGGACAAGCGATTGCAACCCTGGATCCTTAACATACTTCAGAGCCATGGCCTGACGATCAGTCCCCCTGCCTCACCAATAAAATCCACAAAAGAAAGCAAGATGAGAGAAGAAAAAACAAAAATCCCCCTTGCTAATGTGAGACTTGGATGCAGCTCATGACAAGACCTTCCCACCACGACAACACACAGACCAGGGGTGAAACAGTGAGGATGGGGGTGAAGGCAAGCTTATCTTCTGCCATTACTAGTTCTCCAGGGGCCTTGAAGGCTTCCGGGTCTATCTTGTTTTGAGTTATATAGGCCTCACTACAGCAGGAAATAGGTGGCCCAAGCTCCTCTTTCTTCTTCCTCAAACTTGCACTTCCTTTGGTAGTGAGTTCCTGCTTCTTGTGTGAGGAACACTGTCATCTCATGCCTTGGAGAGAGCAAAGACGACTGTCATCCGTAAGAGCAGCATGACTGCTCATAGTTGCCCTGCTTCCAGCTGCCCCATGTTTCCTTGATGACTCAGGCCACTCCCACTCTGGTATCCATTCCTTGCAATCCTCAGTGGACAGTTATTGAAATACTGTGCAGACAGTGGGAGGCTGGAGGTGCTAACGATGTAAAGGCATTATCCTCACTTTTCTGAGTCCCACAGTGCCAGGGAGATGTAGGTAGACATTTCCATAATCTGCATCCCCTTTGCACTCTTAGTGACTTTACATTTCCAGTGGACAGAGATGAGCTTTGATGTAGATGATCAGGAGAGCTTTCTCGTGGGAAGCGGAATCTGGTCATGACCTTGAAAGACATCTAGAACTATGATTGGCAGAATTATATAGGTAAAAGTGCAGCTGAGGCACAGCAGAGCCCAGAAGTGGGTCACATCAAGCAGCTTTTGTCCTCAGAGACTGAGTAGACTCATGTGACTGCTGTGGCACTTGTGGAGAGATGCAGGGAATTGAAATAGGAAGGGACCTCTAAGGCAAATGCTATTGAAGCCTTCCTCAGGAAAGTAGCATTTTTCTAGTTCTTCCAATGTTAACTATATAAAAAGTATGTTGCATACATTAAAAATATCCACCATTGGGCTGGGGCTTTAGCTCAGTGGTCCTACTGCCTGAACCCGAGTTCATCCCCAGTATCAAAAACCCCAAACAACAAACAAACAATCAAAAACCATAATTCCTTATCTGTATGTTAGCTGTCACTTTCAGTTTTGAGCTTTAAAGAGTAGAAAAAGATAGACACCAGTATTCTAGTACCCATGGAGAGATTTTTTTTTTCCTTCCTAAATGAAAACTTTCTTTTATTGAGAAGTTTATTTTGACTCTGAAAATGGCTTCATAACTTTTTTTTTTTTTTTTGGTACCAGGGATTGAACTTGGGTCCTTGCACTTGTGAGGCAGGCTCCGGAACCACTGAGCTAAATCTCCGACCCCTTCATGACTTTATTTTTGTTTTGTGGCTGTATATTTTAGGACTTAAGTATTTTCATAACTTTTTTTTTTTTTTTTTGGTACCAGGGATTGAACTTGGGTCCTTGCACTTGTGAGGCAGGCTCCGGAACCACTGAGCTAAATCTCCGACCCCTTCATGACTTTATTTTTGTTTTGTGGCTGTATATTTTAGGACTTAAGTATGCAGATCCTGGGGCCAATCTGCCTGAGTTTAAGTCTCAAACCCTCTTTCATCCTAGAGGTCCTTATTTTATATATTCTGCCTTATATATTAGTTTTGTTATCTGTGTAATGGGGATAAGAGTTGTGTGTCCCCTTATGGTGATTGTGAAGGTTAAATGAACTTACATGAAACCTTAAGTCCTGGTACAAAGAGTAAGAACCCACTATTGTGATTATGCATTGAAAAGCTAAATAAATTCAGGATGGTGTCAAGAGTAATATATGCATATGGTGAAGCAATAGTGTCAGTCACAATCCTCTGTTAGTACCAGAGGGGTGAGTAGCGAGTAGTAACCCTTGGCCCCTCAAAGCCTCCACAACCTAAGGTGGCCAGTTATGTTGCCTTGTACCCTTCCCAAATCAGTTTGAGGAGGGGTGGGGTGGGGCAGGGAAAACAAGTGGATAGTTTTGAGAAATAGAGAAAAGAATGGAAAGAGATGCAGTTGTGTCTACAAGTAAATTCATGGGAACAGCAATCAGCCTTGTGGATAAAACTGTACTATAGCTACCACAGTAGACATTAATATTTGGGTACCTTGAACCAGTGAAAGAAAGGCTTAGCAAAGACATAATAGATTAGCTCAGGTAAGCCATCAAACAAGAGTACATTACATCTTAAAAGAATCTCAACAAGATCATTTTTGAAATGTTATCACTTAAAGGGGAAATCAGCTTCTCTTTTGAAAATGTACTTGTGTAGACAACTTCATTGCTTAACAGTACTAGTTAATGAGGCCTCTATTGTATTTAGTTTTCTTAAACGTACACTGTTAATTTAAAAAATGCTATCTTCAAACAGATCTGTTTGTTTATTACTTGGTTAACTCTCTTTGATTACAGTATTCCCTCCTTGTTCAAGTTGTTTAAGAAAATGTCACCATAAAATATCGATAGTCTCCATGGTAAAACTCAGAAAAATGACCCCCAGGTCTGATTTTATTCCAAAGAATTCAAGGGACTTTCCAAATTAATGTATTTGGATTCAACTTGGAATTTGTAGTTCAGAAAGGGGCTGACATAAGCTTATATTTTTACTGTCTGTAAAGATACAGTTTATAAAGCAAATAACTTCTGTTTTACTTTCAGGACAGACTTCTTAAGTATCATTAAGTTTTGTTACAGATTTGTATTTCCAAACAGTTGTTGTGTGGTATAGCATATTATGGTCGTATCTGATTTTAAAATTTAACTTGCAAAGCTGTTACTCAATAAAACTGCTTAAAATGAAAGATTCTATTTGGGGTCAGATATTTCCCCTAATCCTCTATCATTTCTTAAATGGACCTGAAATGTTGAAGTCCATATGTTATTTTTTAAATTGAGTTTATTGGTACTTTTCAAGTATACAGTACAGTTACAGTACAGGTACAAGATCGTCACTGGGATCTTGTTTGTACCTTTACATGACAGGTCTTGGTTCTCATTTTTTTCCTCACATCTCTGCCCTCCCTTCACCCCTCCCCTCTCCCCTATTTACAAAGCCTTTGTTTCCATTTTTTCCTTTTCTCATATTTTTTCTTGTCCCTCATTTCCTTTCCCCTACCCTTCCCCTACAGTCCATACGTTATTTAATAGCTCATTTTGTACACTTAGTGTATTGAATATTCTTGCAATCATGGGCCTTGAATTTGTCTTTTTTTTTTAATGTGGAGATTTTATCACAGTGGTTCCTACTCTGATCTAGACAGAAGGAATAGCCATTTTCTCCTTTTTTCCAATCTGTCCTTATCCTCAAGGTTAATGAAGGTTCTGTTAGATCTTCCCCAACCTTAACATTTCTTCTCATTTTTCTAAAACCAAATACACAAATGACTGAAGGGAAGAAACCACTGATGTCTCTCATAGTGATATGGTGCTGTAGTTCTAATGATTGTCTAGGGTCCAGTGAATGCCAATCAGGCCAGTATCATATACCTCTAACACAGCCACTTCCCCAAAGCCCACCTATGAGCACATTTGGCTTTAGTGGGATATCTAGATATAAGCCATAACAGATAAATCAATATTTAATAATGCACATTGTGTGCAGGGTAGATCGTGTGTGTGTGTGTGTGTGTGTGTGTGTGTGTGACTGATGGTGGTGAGAAAATTATAAAAACTCAGTGTGTCAATGCCATATTCATATCTACCATGTAGTTTTTGCCTTCATCTATTTAATATCTTAACACTATTTGACCTTGTTGAACTTTTCTTCCTTGAGATGTAGTCCCCTTTTGGGTTTTGTAACATCCCTCTCTTTATGGCTACTTCTCTATTCTGTTTCTTCTGATATTCTTCCTGACTACTCAGCCATTAAACCTTGGTTTTTTTCTTTTCTTTGGTTTGCTCTCTCTCCCTCCCTCTCTCCCTCCCTCCTTCCCTCCCTCCCTCCCTTCCTTCCTCTCTCTCTCTCTCTCTCTCTCTCTCTCTCTCTCCTTTTCTTTTAGGGATAGAACCCAGGGCCTTCACACTGAGTTACACTCCCCGCTCCTTTTATCTTTTATTTGAGACTGGGTATCACTAAGTTATTAAATTGCTCAGGCTGGATTTTAACTTTCAAGCATTCCTCAGCCTCTCAGACTGCAGGGATTACAGGTGTGTACCTCACCCAGCTGTGTTAGTGTTTCTTAATGCTTGGTTTTAGACTGTTTTCTCTTCATTCTATCTCCTTTCCAAAGCACCACCATCAAAGAAAATGACTAATTCTAAGCTGATGACTCCCAAATTCCTATCTCTGAGTGCTAGACCACAGTCCCTACTAGACATAGTCGAACATCTCATAAATGTTAAGGGTGTCCAGAAAAATAGGAGGGGGTATTAGGAATAGGGTGACCTGCGTGCATTTTGTTTTTTATCTAAATATCTGGTGCCCCAGAGATGTACAATTTTTGTGGTGCCCAAAAGGTACAAGGCCTGCGATCCCAGCAATTTTATAGTTCTTCATCTTTGTCCTGTTGGTGATGATTTGGACAGAATTGAAATGTAAGACCTACAAGGCAGCATTTCCTTATCTGTTTGTCCTTGTTGTGTCTCCAGAGCCTACAAATGCATGCTTCATAGTGAGTGTCTGAAAAAGCATTTCTGAATGGAGTGCAGCAACTTTCATTCTGTACCTATTGCATTAAGTGTATTAAAAGATATAAGGGCATTGAAGAAGTTACATTTGGTTGCTGGTCCTTACAGATAGTACAGAATTATTTGTATTCTAATCCTCTTAAAAATTTATTATAATCCTATAGGCTGAAAATCACTGGATATATGTATTTATCTATTTACTTTTGGAGACAGTCTCACTATGTAATCCAGGCTAGCTTCAAACTCACAGTGATCCTCCTGCCTCAGCCTCCAGAGTGCTGGGACTATTGACAAGTACCACCATGGCTGGCTTGGATTTATTTTTTTGAAATTTACAAAATATGCTTTGAAAGACCATCAACAGCCTTAAAGACTGTCATATTGTTTGGTGCAGGTATTTCCCTGGGTGTCACAAATACATAAGAATCAAACACTTAAGAACTATATGATCCTTGAAATTCCCCAAATTGATCCTACAAGACACAAGTAAGGCTTTGTTTTTAGTCATAGGAAATATGTGATTGAAAGAATAGGATGATTTAATTACACATCTGGGGTGAAAATATGGCAGTACATTCTGTGTAATTCATGGAGCAAATGTAACCTATTCGAGCAAACCATGGAAATTGTGAATAGAATTACCATAATAACTTTGTGATGGTGGTTTTCTGAATGTCACCAGTCAGTCCACAATGGAAAGGCTGCCAGATTCCCTCTCCTGTATCTGTGCATCTGCACAGGACTTGAGTCATGGCAGATCTGGTGTCGCTCCCCAGTCTGCCTGCATCCGTCATGATAATACTCAGGAGCCCCAGAGCACCTGATGGCCCAGGTGCACACACAGACAGCAGCACAACCTGCAGTGAGTACCGCCATGACGTTGAGGCAGCTTGCACAGATGTAGGCTCAGGGCTGGAGCTCTATGGACCATTCCAAGTGGGCAGCCCCCAGTTTCTCCGGAAGGAGAAGTGCACACATAGGCTAAATACCAGAGTTGGGCACTCTTTGCCTCTGCCTAGTTAAGGAGCCCTTATTAGCCAGGAAGGAACTCTGATTTCAGCTCCATTGTGGATTTCTTGAGTCAGTGTTTATGAAAGAGCCACACTATTAATGGCTTAAGGTATCTGTTGAGAGGTCTGGCCATTTGTATCATACAATAGTCATTTTTAAATTTTCCATTACTATGATAATTTTAATGCTTCGTCTGCTGTGAGGAAGTTGAGTGGAGGCAGTGCTTGTTCAGTCCCTTTTCCCTGTCTAGCAACAGGGTAGGGGTGCAAAAAAGGCTGTGGCTCAAGTCCATGCAAAAAATTATTATTTTCAAAGTTTCTTTTGGAATTACAAAGCTGGGGTTTAGGTGTGCTTTGACTTTCTTTGGGACTCAGGGCTAGGAGTCAGGGTATTTCTGGGTCTGAGCTGTCTGCACCTCACAGAGAGAGAGAGAGAGAGAGAGAGAGAGAGCTGTGCAGGACAGATGAGACTTCATAAGCTTTGCTTTCTCATTTGTAAAGCAGAGATATGAAGGCCAAGCCCTGCATGTGTTCAAGATGGGGGAGCAAACCTGAGAGCGAGCTCTTGGCCTTTGAAGGCAGGTGATGTGAGAATGCAAGATAAAAGCTTCCGGAGATGAAACGGTGGTCAGGGGCCTTTCGAGGGCTGACAACAGCACTGCAACTGATTTTCCTTCCTGTTTCTTGTCAAGCCCTTGACATTTGGGACTTGAAGAGAGAGAGAAGGAAGAGACTGTAAGGTCTCCTTCCCTAGTCCCTTACTGGGGAAATGTGAAGGAAAAGATGAGAAGAAGAAGGAAGTTTGGAACAAGAGGGAAAGGTCTCCTCCCAAGAGCTCACAAGGAAGAGAGAGGCCCCAAAAGACCCAAGAAGTCTGAGCTGCTCCCCACTTACAGGATGCGTTGGGATTCTTCCAGCGTGTCTGCACCATGGCTCTACCGGCAGGGGCAGCCCTTATCTTCTGCTCCACCAGGGCTGGCAAACCTGTGTCTAATTTCTGTCTAGGGGGCTGGTGGTGACTCAGACCACCTGGGCTTTGCCTTAGCACATGCTGTTATTCTCCACCATTTGTTGTATGGTTGTCTGTCTCACTAGGCTGGGCTCTTTTTTTTTTAAATTGAGTTTATTGGTACATTGTAGGTATACAGTACAGTTACATTCATTATTGCGATCTTGTACCTTTACATGACAGGTCTTGGTTCTCATTTTTCCCCCTTGTTATTTTTTGTTTTCGTTTGTTATGTTCTGATAATTGAACTTGAGGTTGTTGCAGTGAAATACATTAATAGCTAGCTCTTTTTACTTTTTATTTTGAGATAGGATCTGTTTGAGGCTCCAAGTTGCTCAGACTGGGATCAAACTTTTGATCCTCCATTCTCAGCCTCCCCGAGTGCTGGGATTACAGGTTTATGCCACCATGCCCCATTTAGACTGAATTCCTTAAGGACAAAGGGAGCTGGGCTTTCTTCATCTTCATACCATCTCCTACCATTCTGATTTCCAAGTGCTAACGCTGAATCTGTCCTATATGGGAGACTGATATAAGAAGATGATTCCCATGTCAAGCGTAAGGGAGCACCAAAACTCGAGAATTGGAAGGTCTTTCTAACACAGACTTGCTATTGGGTGGGACAGAGTTGGATACGACAACTGTGACCCTTCAATCTGGTTAATTCTATATTCAGCACCATCCTACTCAGCGCCAAGTGTGTCTTCAGTAGAACTTTCATTCTATAAATCTCTTTATAGGCAAAGGTAAATCTCATCTATAACCTCATTCCATGCTTCCTAACAACTCCTCTCCCAGCACAATACTCTGCACATAATGATTAAAAATTGTATATCTAATCTAAGTTTCTCAGCCTACTTGAACCAAGGGGCTTGTGGTCGGCTAAATAATGACTCCCAAATATGTCCATACCTGAATCCTCTGAAGTTGTGTTATCTTTGTAAGGTAAGAGGACTTCATAGATGTGACTAATTTAAGGATCTTGAGCCAGGGAGATTGTCTTGGACAATCTGGGTGAACTTGCTATAAGTACTACAGTTCTTCTAAGGGGACGCAGGAGGAGTAAGTCAAAAGTGAGGATGTGGTCCTAGAATCAGAAGTTGAAGGGATGCACTTTGAGGATGAAGGAAGGGGCCACAAACCAAGGAACACAGGCTGCCACCAGAAACTGAAAAAGGCAAGGAAAGAGATTTCTCCATTTTGAGCCAGCATCTTGACTTTATGCCAAGAGGTTAATTTTGTATTTTTGATCTGCAGACCTAAAGATGCTATATTTTTATAATTTAAAGCCATAAACTCTGTGATGATTTGTTACAGAAGCAATAATACAGTGGTTTATTAGCACCAGGGTTCTGGAGTGACAGGCAGTGCAGAAGTCCTGCTGGACTGAAGAGTTAGGCAAGCAATTGCAGATTGACTTGTAGCTTTCCACTAGGACTCTGGTGTAGAGAAATAGTATCCGTCCAGCTTTGTGCATCCATGGATTGGAATGTGCAATTCTACATGGAGTAGTTTCTTGGAGAGGAGACAGAAAGTGGCAGCAGCTAAGACTTCTGTGGTTCTTCAGTCTCCCCACCCTGAGGCTTATCACTTCTCCTTCTTGAAATCAGACAAAGCAACACAGACTAGGGCCTAGTTTATGGCTGCTCCCCAAAGTACACCCCCAGAAAACAGGAACTAATACCTCTAGGGAAATGACCTCCCAATTCATAATAACTACCTTGAAGACGATGAATTAAACAGCAGTAACCATCCAGAGCAGTTGTTGGAACCCTGGAACATGATAATGCACCCGCAGAGGTAAGGCATCATTCAAGGGCTATCAAACAGACTGAAAAGCAAAAAAGAAGACAATAGTAGTAGGTATGAGAGAAATTTAATGGTTGAAATAAATAATAGAAGAGAATGCTTAGACGGATATAACTAAGACTAAGCTTGTGAGTTGGAATATCAGACTGAAGGACTCTCCTCAAAGGATGTGGGAAAAGGTCAAGAGATAAAAAATTAAAAAGTGAAGGTCAAGGGCACAAAGGATAGAAGTAAAATAGTAGCCTGATTAGCCAGCTAAGAAGAGGCTTAGGAAGAAAAATACACAGAAAAGAACTCCTTGGAGAAATGGAGATTAACTTCTTAGAACTATGGATTAAAAAGTAGATTAAAAGATCCACAGAAAGATAATGAGAAAGAACTACATGCCTAAAGAGATTATGGCAAAATTTAAGAAATTAAAGACAAAAGAAACCTATCATTTACTAATTCATAAAGAATTTTACCAAAAAGACCAAAGAATATGAGTATCATATAAGATGTGTTCCACAGCTATGAAACAAAATGGGCAATTTCACCTTTGAATATAGATACATAATCTTTAAATAAAACATTAACTGAATCCAACAGTATCTATTGATGTTAAGTGGGGAATATCAATAAATGCAAGAATGACATTAAATGGATCAAGCATCAAGGACAGATCTTAGAGGCATAAAGCTAAATAAACAGAGTAAGGCATACACAAAATACCTTTTACACACATACAAAGCAGCAATATGCATTCTGTAGGAACTTGTACAAACACAAAATGTACAAAGAACAAATCAGAGTGCCTTTGGGTAGGGGGAGAAAACGAGGAGTAAAAATTGGGGATATGAAGATGTATAAAAGATTAAAAGCGCAATCAGCATGTGGCATGGATCGCTGAAACTTAGATATTCCTTCCCCTCTTTCTAGAGACAGATTTCCAAAATGGCCATGGTATTTTACAACTCTTTCTTAAGAAGGCGAGTCTATTTTTATATCCCTTGTGTTTCACCTTGTGACTTTCTTTGATCTGGTTTCTTTGTGGACATTCTGACCTAGGTCTCAAGAAGTATGCAGCTTCTGCTATTATTGCTGGGAGCCCTGAGGCCACTAGGTAACCACTCCTGGGCAACCTGCTGGGTGTTGAAAAGCTTTGTGGAGAGAGGACTCAATTGTCCCCAGTGGCCTAGCAAGGCTTTCATCAGCCAGACAGCCTCAGTCAACTCATGACCTGTGGGCTTCATGAAGAAGTCCAGCCAGTATCAGCTAAAACCTGTGTAGAACAGAAAAATGACCAAGCTCCATTCAGCCCAAAATGTAGTCGATAGAACAATGAGCTACACAATTGGTTGTTTTATTTAATCTCAGAGCAGTTTGTTATGCAACAAAAGCTAATCGACACTAACTCCTATTTTTTGTTTTGTTTTGTTTTTTTGAGATAGGGTCTCACTTTATAGTTCAGGCTGGCCCTGAACTCATTATGTAGCTCAGGCTGGCCTTGAACTTGCGGTGATCCTCCTGCCTCTGCATCCTGAATGTTGGGATTACAGGCGTGTGCCACCATGACCAGCTACCATGCCCAGCTACCTCCTATTCTTAATCATTATCTTTGGTATAAGAGGAATACCTTCTCACTTTCACTCTTTATGTTTATTATCTGTCCATCCACCCATCCATTTGTTGGGTATCCGTTCACTGTGCTGTATGGTGAAGATACAAAGAAAGAAGATAAAATCCTAGCTCCAAAAAATTCAAATAAAGTGACCAAGGAATTATAAGATGTGCACTTAGCAGGAAAACTGAATCCAGATAAAGGATTCACTTTAACCAAGTTTTAAAGTATGTAGGAGTTAGTTACATAAAAAGTATGTGTGAATTTATGTGTGTAAGTAAGGAAGTAAGAGGCTGTGGTTTGGTTGAGGAACTGCAAGTAGTTTTGTAGGAAGCTGGGGAGATCAATAAAGATCTTCCTTCAGGGGACAGCAATTTTAGCCCCAGTGGCTCTGCTTGTCTTGACCCACTAATGAGCCACCTGGATTATACCCCACATGAGGTATGCACATGTGCTTTCAGGGGAGCCAGATTCTTGGCCGTCTTAGAATAACTCATAGCAAAATTGCTTGAATTCTCCAAACTTCTGTGAATCTATGAATGTATATTGCTTTATAATTATTATAAACTTTAAAAATGTGCATTCCATCTTCTTTGATTAGATAGGAAGCTTTTTGGAGAGATGGCAGGAGTACAGAACTGGGAGTCTGGAAGCTAATGTTCTAATCCCAGCTTTGCCACTAACTAATGGAGGTATGATGGCGCTGGGCTTTACTACAGTCAGTCACACAGCTGGGCAGGGATGCTTTCATCTCCTGATGGCTTGAGCTTATTTTGCAATGTTGAATATTTTAGGAAACAGAGGGAACGCAAAATGCATCAGCGGCCATGCACAGCACTGGCTTTATGAGCCAGCCTGTCATTCCTGAATCAAAAAATACAAAAGACATGAGGCTCCCATGTCTTCGGGAAACGTGGCCCCTTCAGACTCCCTCCCCTGTCCTCCTGCTCTTGTCATATCCCAGTTTGGTCAGCTGGGATACGAAGCACCACGTGCAATCTTGCCATCCCTGACAAAACATCTACTTGAGGCAGACGCTCTGGTTGGCCTTAGCAATATGGCCACGAACAAAAAAAGCAAGAATACCTGGCTTCGTGATGGGAGAGACAATAAATGAGATGACCAACTAGTCCTGCATACCGGATGTCAGATGATGATGAATGCTGTGGAGAAAAAAAGGCACACAATACTGCCTAGACCCAATTACTAAAGATTTGGTTCAGGAGTTTCTCCATGGAGTATTCTTACTGCCACTAATCCTTAACAACATGTAATCCAAATTTTATTTTCCCACTGAAAAAAAATTATTTATAGGTCAAATTTTCATTTCCAGGATGGCACTTTAAAAAATCTTACTTTGTTTTTAGTTTCTATATTATTGTGTCATCAGAAAATTAGTTGTGTATCCCTGGACTATGAAAAGGAGATACATTATTTGCCTTGCTGTATGTTTTATCAGGGTCTTAACTTGTTTATGCTCTTGATATTAATTCTTCTACCCATGTACCTGCTTAGAGTACAAATATACCTCTACTTCAAACTTTCTTGTCAATATAGTCTACATGTATTTTTTGAACTGTTGGTATCAAATAGATGAATTTTGTTTTTATTTATTTTATTTATCCACTTAATCTTTTTGCTTTACAATAGTTGTAGGTTTACAGAATACTTGCATGTACAGTGTTCCTGTCTATCCCTGCCCAGTGTGCTCTATGACTAGGATGCCACATTGGTCACCTTCTAAATAGTCCATAAAGTCAATGAACTGCTAGTCAGATAAACTAAGACAAAAAGATAGAGGACAGAAATCCTTACTGTCAGATATAAGAGAGGTATCATTACTACTGATCCCATGGACAGCCAAAGGCTGATAAAGGACTATTATAAATAATTCTGTGACCCCAAATTTGGCGCTTAAATGCAATGGACCAGTTTCTTGAAAGACTCACAGTGCCAAAACTCACACAAGAAGTAACAGATATTCTGAATAGGCCTGAATCTATTACAGAAACTGAGTCAATAATTAAAAATACTTCAAAAAAAAAAAAAGTAAGCTCCAAGCTCCCAAGGTTTTCCTGGTGCATCCTACTAAATACTTAAGGAAAAAATTGTATCAATACTCTATAATCTCTTTCAGCAAAAAGAAACAGATAGAATAACTTTCTGACTTATGCATGAGACCAACATTACCCTAATACCAAAACTAGTTAAAGAAAAGAACACTATAGGAAGAGGAAAGGAAACTATAGACAACTACTCCCCATGAAAATAGATCCAAAATTCTCAACAGAATATTAGCAATTTGGCCATGTGTGGTGGTGAATGCTTGAAATTCCAGCACTGGGAGGCTGAGGCTGGAAGATTGCTGCAAATTCAAGGCCAGAATGAACTACACTGTGAGTTCATGTCTACAAAACGAAATAGCAAAATAGCAACAAATTGAATAAAAATATACAAATGGAACATGAAACCCGATCAGGTAGGATTTATTGTACATATGTGTTGTAGTTACTTTTCTCATTGCTGAGACAAAATAACCAACACCCAAGGTTAAAGAAGGAAATGTTTATTTCAGCTCACAGTTTGTAGAGATTTCAGTCCATAGTTGGCTGCTCCAAGGCAGGGTGGCGTGGCACAGGGGTATCACAGAGGAGAAGCAGTCCATTGCAAAGCAGAGCAGGCAGAAGGTAGCCAGCAGTGAAGTGGCACCTAGTAAGTGACGATAGAAGCTTCTTTGTGGTGCATCCTACTAAGCTCCTTTTGGTGGTCTATTTAGGCTACCTGGTTTAGGGCAGTTGCCAAACCAGTGAACTAATTTAATAATCACACACCCTTAATCCTAGCATTGCACCATGAATCAATCCCAGTATCGCACTCCAGAAACAACCACATCTGAAAAGCCCCACCTATGACCACATGAGACTTTGGAGGACCTCTAGACACAAGCTACGACAGTATGTGAAGCTGGTTCAAAATTTGAAGTTCTCTTTAGTCAAGAGACTAAAGGAGCATAATCATATGATCATACAAATGAATGCAAAAGAATAATTTATCAAAATCCAACACTTGTTTATAATAAAAATTCTCAGAAAACTAGGAGTAGAGGGGAACTTCTGCAAGTGACCTTGTATTTGGAGATGAGTTTTTATTTTATTTTTTTAATTTAATTTATTGGTACATTCTAGGTAAACAGTACAGTTACATTCATTACTGGGATCTTGTACCTTTATATGCCAGGTCTTAGTTCTCATTTTTTCCCCTTGTCCCCATCCTCCCTTCACCTTCCCCTCTCCTCCTCCCCTTCAAACACTTTAATTCCATTTTTACATTTTCTCATGTTTCTTTCCTTTTCCCTTATTCCCCTTCCCTATCCTTCTTGTTCCTACACCTTTGGTTCTTTTCTTCCTATTTGCTAATTGTCCCATTAGGATCTTGAGTACTATTTTAGTTTTTCACACCAGAGATACTATTCCGTATTTGCATATGTGTACCTTATTTATTTCACTTAGAAGTATATCCTCAAAATGTACCCATTTAACTATGAATGAATTTACTTTCTCATTCTTTATGGCTGAGTAGTATTCCATTTTGTAGAAAAACTACATCTTCTTTATCCATTTTCCAATTGATGGGCAGATGGGCTGATTCCAAGTTTTAGCTATTACAAACTGTGACACTATAAACATGGGTGTGCATGTATCACTGTGGTATGATTCTTTCACTTCTTTTGGAAAGATACCCAACAGAGGGATGGCTGGGTCAAATGGAACCTCTAATCCTAATTCTTTGAGTTTGGAGATGAGTTTTTAGATACAATATCAGAAGCATAATCCATGAAAGAAAAAAATTAAACTTGGAGTTCATTAAAATTAAAAACTTTTTTGCAAAAAAAATTGTTAAGGGAATGAAAGATATACTGCAAACTAGGAAAAATATTTGCAAATCGTATACCTGATAAAGAACTTGTGTTCATAAATACAAAGAATTCATAAAACTCAACAATAAAAGAACAAATAAGCCACTTAACAAATGGGTGAAGACCTGAACAGACACCTCCTCAGATGAGATACACAGTCAATAAGTATATGAGAAGTTGCTTGGCATCATATATCATTAAAGAATTCTGGATTAAAGCAAATCAAACAATCATTAGATACCACTATACAATTATTACAAATAACTAACCCCCCCAACCCTAATAATAACTAATGCTAGGGATGCCTCAAATCAACAGAAATTCTCATTCTTTGTTTGTGGGAGTAAAAATTGTATAGCCATCTGGGAAGACAATCTGGCAGTTTCTTCCAACGCGAAATATAGTCTTGCCATACAACACCCCAACTATGGTCCTTCGTATTTACTCAGTGATTTGGAAACTTATGGTCACATAAAAACCTTCATGCAAATGGTTACAGTGGTTTCATTAGTTTTCACCCCAAACTGGAGAAAACAAGCGTCCTTCAAAAGGTGAGTGAGTGCCCTGTGGTATATCCACACAGTGGGGTGTTATTCAGCAATAAAAAGACTGGAGCTATGAAAGCCTGAGAAGATATGAAGGAAAATTAAATGCTTATTGCTTGGTGAATAAAATTACTGTAACTTTGAAAGGCTTCATAGTGTTAAACTTGAAACCATAACATTTTGGAAAAGAGAAAACTACGGAACCAGTAAAAAGATTAGTGAATGCCAGTGGTTTGGAGGAGGAAGGAGAGTGGGAAACGAAGAAAACTGAGTGGAGCACAAGGGAGTCTTATAGTGGTGAAATTGTTCTTTATATAGTGGGGAATACGTGCATTCTGCACTCTGCATCAAACCCATAAAACTGACTCAGAAATTGAATCTTAATGTAAGCATGAACTTTAACGCATTGTGTTAATACTGAATTATTAATTGTGACAGATGAACCATGTTAATTTTTCATCGGTATTATGTTTGCAGTACATTGTGGGGAAGTGGTGCACGTGCACACCACATCTTCCTTCTTTTACTTCCCCTTCTTCTCTCTGGCCCACCTCCCTCCATCTCTTGGTATTCTTCCCATTTTCAAAAATAGTAGGACAAATGCTGTTGGGGCACGCAGTATACACAAGCTCTATATTAGCTGCTCAATTTCCCCATATAGCTAAACTTTTAAAAAATATAATCTGATAAATTTTAAAAAATGGATTCACTTTTTTGAGGAAAGGAAAACCAAATATTGCTTCTCTACAGAAGTAACAAGGTGCAGCAAGATACAGATGCTGAATGAGCACAGGTAGGACAGACTGATGAGATCTGGGCCACTTATTAACCCTCCATACAGACCTTTTAGCATATGTTTGCTCCTGTCAGATTTCTATCTTTATAGTAAGTACACTGAAGCCATTTGTTTCTATGCAGCAAAATATTAGTCGAATGTACTTTCTTTTCCACATGAAATGTCTAGAAATACTGCACTGGGTATTTTACAATATAAGGGAGAAGTTTGCAGGGCTAAAACCCAAGTTGGAACCCCTTTCTGGCATGCTTTGCTGTAAACCTCTGATTTACTTTTCAGTACTTTTGCTTCTAAATGAGCCTATGCTAAGCATACAGGCACACTTGACAAAAAAGCTTTTAAAAAGAATCTGAATGCTAGAGCTCTGGACCTTCTGATCTTAGTAAGTGGGGCTGCTGACATTTAACCCTCTTTCCCCTTTTGATCACCACTGTAGATTTTGCTGACCTCAGAGGGGCTCACTCATCTTGGAGCTATCCATCAAGGGTAATTTAGAGAAAGAAGGTCATAAAATGCTTTTCCCTTTAAAGATGAAAGAGAATTGGTTGTAATTTTGTTCTAGCAACTAACAATAGCTGCTGTGGTAAATTATTATACGTTGATTTTAACAGTACAGAAGCATTGATGTACAATCAATTGGTGTTACTTCACACTCGAGCTAATGGTCAGTGGAGCTGCTAATGAAGTCAAGGCATACTAAGAACCCTAAATCTCAAATTAGGATGAATAGGATAGCTAGTTCTGCATTGGCAGTTTTCAAACTGGGGTCATGATACTTTTTCATTGAACCTCAAGGTAAACACTGTTTTATAATAGTTTAAAGATATGATTTGCACATTTTACTATGTTGACATTTGAACTGGTGGTAGATTAAACTGCCTTGAAGATAGTGGCACTAAAATGTACTAATAGTCATTGTGTTCTTCCCCGCCAACCACTGGCTATACAATTTTAAAGTATCATTATTTCTTGCCCTAACCCATCTGTCATGACTTCTCACAACTAGTAAAACTTGTTTTATAAGCAGAAATTTACATTTTGGGTGAACAAATGTAGGCTTATGAGGAAAAGCTCTTCCTTTTAAAAAATTCACTAAGTTTATTTGTACATTTTAGGTATACAATATGATGACTTTCATCAATGAGAATTTGTACCTTTACAGGATATATCTTGGTTCTTATTTTTCCCCCATTTCCCTGTCCTCCTGTCAACCCCTCAACTCCTCCCTACTTATAAAAATTTTGCTTCTGTTCCCCCGACTTACTTTCTTTTATTGGTATATTTTAGGTATACAATACATTTACATTTATCATTGGGAACTTGTGCCTTTACAGAATCTTTGAAAGAAACCGGCACCTGGCAAAGGTCACTCCACACACTGACAGAGCTCTATGAGAGATTTATTGTAGAGCTGCTGAGGAACAGTGGCCTACTCAGTGAAGGAGGAAGAAGAAGAAGAGAGAGAGAGCTGGGTGGAAGGGGCTTGGTTATATAGCAGGTGGCTGGTATAAGTGGGTTGGGTAACTGCGTCAGCTATGTGGACAGCCACTCAGGGGTCATTATTTATGGTCCATTCCTTATATGGACAAGCCTTGCTGGTGCATCCATTTCACTTACAGACAATGACACGTGATGTAGGAAATGGAAATTTAAGGTATAAAATGGTGGTCACTAACCAAAATGGTGACAGCCATATCAAGGCAGTTATCTTATATTCCTCCTTTTTTTTTGTTTGTTATGGCCTCAGGAAGAGGGGCGATGAATCTCTCTTTTGTAGCTACTTCCTGCTGAAGTGGGGCAGATGTGAGATGGTGAGAGGCTGAGGGGAGGGATATATATATAAAATTTTTAGAACTCTTGTGGTCTTGGACCCCTGTAGTATTTCTGCCTGCTGATTGTCTGTTGGTACCTCCATTCCTGTAGATGTAGAGTTGCCAGAGGGCCAGCCTCTTTGGGCAGTGAGGTCTATCTTTCCTGGGAATAAAGCCAATGAAGATCCTGCTGTAGCTGGGAAGAGAAATGGAGAAATTGTGAACACATCCAAACCCGAGTCATTTATCACCTGTTGGTTGTTGTTTATCTGGAGGATGAGTTGGAAAACCAGTCGGATCCTGTAAAATAAGCTGGTTAACAGTTTGGTTGGAAATTTTTTGTATCTGGTTTTGGAGAAAGTGGAATAGGCAGGAAGCTATTGCATCAATTATAAGAATGCATATAAGGGGGCCCAGTAAGGGTAGAACCCAGGGTAGGAGACTGTGGAAATGGAATAGGATTGATCTTTTTGGAGCTCTTTTTGTCTTCTCTTAATTCTGCCTTGGAGGTCTTTAACCTTAGAAGTGACTATGCCTGACTGGTTAACAAAATAACACTCTTCTTCTAACATGTGGCAAATAAAAGGGAAGATAAAATAACATATTGTCTACTCTAATTGTCTGACCGTAAGACAAGACCTTACAGAAGGCTAGAAAGGTTGGACAGCAAGTTAACTCCAGCAACCTAGAATCCTAAGAAGGGTAATGATAAAATAGTAAGTTTCTTCTAAAAGGCACTTTTTTAATTGAGAGCTTTCCAGTCCAAAGGGGCTGTGGCAGTGAGTACAATTCCAAAGAGGAACCCAGAAAGAAACAGTAGGAGTAAGCTCAGGATATCAATGGGTGGCCCTGTGTTAAAGACATCACAGTTTCCCATGGGGCCCTTAACTGAGTAGTGGGGTCTAACCATTTGGAAAGGTAAATTGGGGCAAAGGTTGGGCCTGTAAAGTGTCCAAAAGTGCATAAGGTGAAGCCCTGATTTTCTTAAATATAGAGGTAGAAAGGCCAGGAGACATCTGGGAGGTGTAAGGCAGGGGCATGTAGAAGGGCCCATTGGAGACTGAAGAAGCGGGTGGTGACAGAGTTGAGGAGAGGTTCCTGAGGAGGTCCCTGTGAGGGTTCATACAAAGGAGAGGCTAGAATGGAGAAATTAGGAATTCAGGAGCATAAATAGCCATCCAAGCCCAAGAAAGAAAGAGGTTCTTATTTGGAGGTTGGGACAGGAATGTCACATATGAGCTTTTTATGATCTAGGGCGATAGCCTTAAAACCTTGTGATAGAAGAACACCTAGGTAAACTACTTTGGGTTGAGACAATTGGGCCTTAGATGGTGAAACCCTATAACCTTTTTGGGACAGAAAGTTAAGAAGGGTATAGGTATCTTGTTGTGAGGCCTCTAGAGAGGGACTGCAGAGAAGAAGGTCATCAACATATTGGAGAAGAAAGGAGGATTTGAAGATTAAGGAGGTCAGGTCTTTGGCCAGGGTCTGGCCAAACAGATGGGGTCTGTCCTGGAAGCCCTGAGAGAGGACTGTCCAGGTGAGTTGGGTAGAGGTTTTGGTATGAGGGTCTGTCCACATGAAAGCAAAGAGATCTTATGAGTCAGGGTGTAGTGGAATGGAAAAAAAGGCATCTTTGAGGTCTAGTAGGTCAAGAAATGAGTAGCATGGGAGGGGATGGAAGAGAGAAGTGTATATGGGTTGGGAACATCATGGTGTATGGGGACAGTAGCAGGGTTAATGAGTCTCAGGTCTTGGACCAGTCTATATGACCCATTAGGCTCTTTGAAAGCAAGGATGGGAGTGTTGTAAGGTGAATTTGTGAGTCAGAGAAAGCCCTTGTTGAGGAGTTCTTGAATAACAGGTTGAAGGCCCAAGAGACTAGTGCATGAAAGTGGGTATTGGCCTTGTGTAGGGAAGGTGGTGGAATCTTTGAGGCTAATCTTGGCAGGAGGACAAGAAGTGAAAGAAGCAGTTTGGTATCCCACACCTTTGGATCTACTAAATCAGGGAAAACCGGCCAAGGCAAAGTTTTGGGTGGTTTATTTTCTTGGGAGGGTTGAAGGGCCATGAGAAGAGTGAGTGCAGGAGACTCCTGTTTGGCCCAGGATTGGCTGAGAAGGTAATGGTAGTTCCCAACTTTACTAGAATATCTCAGCCTCATAAGGGGACTGGACAGGACAGAAAAACAAGGAGGAGTGAAGGAATGAGAAATCGTCTATCATCCAATGTAATATTGGTGTCTGAAGTGGGAAGTACAGCGTACCCTCTAACCCGACAACAGAGGTCTGAGATGGAGAGGTAGGACCATGAAATTCCCGGAGGACCGAAAAGGTTGCACCAGTGTCTAATAACAAGGTGATCGTCTTACCTGCCATGGTAATAGTTACCCTGGGCACTCCTCAGGTGTGACGGTCATTGGGGTGGGAAGCCAGGGCCACCTCAATCATACATCGCCAGTCCCAGCAGATCTGTAGGGGGGCATCTGGTCCAGATCCAGGTTTAGATTGGTGAATTGAAGTAAAGCCTCAGTGAGGTGCTGAAGAAATGCTGAGGGGTTGTCCAGTCTATTCTGGATAACCTCCTGGAGATTTTTGTAGTTGACTGCCTTAAGGGCTGATCGGCAGATACCCGCGAGGAGACATGTGACAAACTGATCTCTGGATGTGATCCCTCCGCCGAATTATAATCCCAATTTGGTTGCTATTGGGAACAGCCTCAGTGCCAATTGGGTGTTTAGGTGGGTCTGATGGACCTTGCCGCCGTATATCCTGGCCTTTTCCCAAACTCTCCTGTGCTCCTCAGGGGTGAGGGTGTTGGAAAGAATCATGAAAATATCATGCCAGGTTAGGCTGTAGGACAGGGTGATATATTGGAACTTGTGGGTAAAAGAAGCAGAGTTGGCGGTAAAAGAGCCGAATCTTTTTTCAAACTGTGAGAGGTCAGACAAAGAAAAGGAAACATGAACCCTGACCATGCCCTCAGCCCCCGCCACCTTGTGAAGGGGGGCAACAACATGGCCAGAGGTGGGAGGAGGTCCTGGATCAGGAATGTGTTGGGTCCTAGAGTGGGTAACAAGCCCCGAGGGGTCTGAATGATCAGGGCCTGAAGGCCCTTGGACTAGAGGTTGGGGTGGAAGTGGGGGAGGTCTCTGAAAGCAGTAGAGAGGAGGCTCATCTCTTGGATAAAATTCTTCAGGGGCAGAGGGTGAACTCAGGGTTTTAGTAGCAAGCAGAACAGGACAAAGCTGACAGGAACAGAGGGAAGGTTTAGTTCTTAAATAGGAAAAAACCTGAACATAGGGAATCTCACTCCATTTGCCCATGTGCTCACAGAAGTTGTAAAGATTCCAGATGAGTGAGGGATCGAAAGAGCCATTAGGTGGCCACTTATTTTGGTTATCTAATAAATATTGAGGCCAAATTTGAGTAGAAAGCCTAATAAGGTATTTATGTTTTAGGTCAGGCATAAGGCCGAGGGTTGTGAGATTTTTGAGTAGACAGCCCGAGGGGGCGTCTGTTGGAATGGATTGTCCCAATCCCATGACAGAGAGAGGTTTCTGTCAGACACCGGGGCATCCTTAGGTGAGAGATAGAAGACCATGAGATTAGTAGCACTGCTCAAGAGGATTGTTACTGCTCTGGAATGGAGTGCTAGAGCCAATGGGCCATAGGAAACTTATGACCTGATGTCAGGAATTTTAAGTGAGAGGCTGAAAATGCACCAAGTCTTGTAGAGGGAGGGGAAGTCTCTGCCATGGGAATGGAAACCCAGACTGACAAGCTCGTGAATAAAGGCTGACCTATCGATGAGGCTGGTGGTGGGTGCGTAGAGGTGTCTGGGTGAATGGACATGAGGAGTGGGATGCCAAGGCTCAGGGTCCCTAGGCCCTCGGCATTAAAGCTGAGAGCTGGGTAACACATGATCCAAGTCATGACACCAATGAAAGAAACCAGCTCCTATCAAAGATCATTCCACACACCAACAGAGCTCTATGAGAGATTTATTGTAGAGCTGCTGTGACACAGTGGCCTACTCAGTGAAGGAGGAAGAAGAGAGAAAGCTGGGTGGAAGGGGCGTGGTTATATAGCAGGTGGCTGGTGTAAGTGGGTTGGGGGACTGCATCAGCTGTGTGGGCAGCCACTCGGGTCATTATTTGTGATCCATTCCTTATATGGACAAGCCTTGCTGGCACATTGGTTTCACTGATGGATGATGACAGGTGATGTAGGAAATGGAAATTTTGGGTATAAAATGGTGGTTGCTAACCAAAATGGTGACAGCCATATCAAGGCAGTTATCTTATAATCTTGGTTCTTATTTTTCCCCCTCCCTGTGCCCTCCCTTCAACTACTCCACCCCTCCCAATTTACAGAGACTTTGTTTACACTCTTTCCTTTCCTTCTTTCCTTTCCCCTATCCCTATCACTTCTCCTACCCCTTTAGACCTTTTCTTCCTATTTCACATTATCATTCATTTTAATCCTTATTTACACTTTCCATTTCTCATACCAGAGAAGTTATTAATATTTACATGTGTCCTATTTATTTCACTTAAGAGTAGGTCCTCAACGTGCATCCATTTAGCTATAAATGTCTCTAGTTTCTCATTTTTTATGGCTGAGTAGTACTTCATTTTATTAAAAAAAAAACAAAAACCAAAAGAAAAAACACAGTTCTTTATCCAGTCTCCAGTTGATGGGCAATTGGGCTGTCTCCAAATTTTAGCCATTACAAACTGTGCTGCTATAAAGATGGCTGAGCATATATCACTGTAGTATGATTCTTTAATTCTTTTGGGAAGAAACCCAGCAGAGGAATAGCTAGGTCAAATGGAACTTCTAATCCTAGTTCTTTGAGGTATCTCCATATTGATTTCCGCAGTGGTTGCACAAGTCACTGCACTAGTGCCAACAATGGAAAAGAATTCCTTTCTCCTCACACCCCTGCCAGCATTTGTTATTGGTTGATTTCTCGATAGCAGCCATTCTTTCTGAGGTGAGATGGAATCTCAGTGTTGCTTTCATCAGCATCTCTCAAATGACCAGTGATGTTGAACATTTTTCTTATGCTTATTTGCTGCTTTTATTTATTTTTTTCTGAGAAATGTCTGTTTATTTCAGATGCCCGGTTTTGAATTGGGTCTTTGTATTTGGGGGGTCTGATTTTTTTAGGTTCTTAATATATTCTAGATAGTAGACCTTTGTCTGAGGAACAGGTGGTTATAACTGATAAGTATTGACATCATTATCATGTTATTTTCCTGTTGTTGGTTCTTTTTTATTTTTCTCCCTCTCCCTTTAAATTCTTGCCTATTGAATTTGTGCTATTGGGCTTCATGAAGTTGTGATCTTCATTGTCTTTTTCTAGGATGTTTAAAAAAATTGGTTTGGTATCCATGAAGTTTCTCAGGTGTTCTTTGTCATGAAAGTATCTTATTTCTCCATCAATTTTGAAAGAATTGTGCAGGATACATCAACCTAGGTTGGAGGTTGTTTACTTTAAAGCTTGAAATACCTCACTTCAAGCTCTCCTTGACTTGAGTGTTTGTGTTGAAAAGTCTGTTGTGATTCTAATGGGCTTTCCTTTACATGTAATTTGTTTCTTTTCTCTAACTGCTTGTAATATTTTGTACTTCTGTTGGGTTTCTGGAATCTTGATCATTACATGTTTAGGTGTAGATTTTTTTGTAATCATAATTAGTTGGAGTCCTATATCACTTATCTGTATGTCAAGTTCTTTTGCTCTGTTTGGGAAGTTTTCCGCTATTATTTCTGTCAACAGTTTTAAAAAAATGTTATTTGTGCTTTCTCCTGGTTTTTCTTGGACTCCTATTAATCTAATATTATTCTTCTTTGCATCACCTAGGAGCTGATGGATTGATTTCTCAGGGTCCCTTACTATTTTTAAGAGATATCTCTTTCCATGGTCACTGACTGTCATCCTGTCTTCTATATTTTATATTGTGTCTTCAGATTGGTTTAGTCTGTTGTGTATACTTTTAACAGAGTTTTTAATGTCCCAGACATCAGTTAGAATCTGTTTCATAGATTCCATTTCTTTCTTATGTTGGGCCTTCATGGGTTCCATTTATTTCCTATGCTGAGGATTCATGGCTTTCATCATGGAGGCTCTAGGAATATTCAAAACAGAAATAATTTCCCCAATAAAAGACATGATTATAAAAATTTGAGCTTTTAAGTGAAAAATAAGAATTTTGGAAAACTTGCATCTGGTGCCATGAGCTTGGCAGCTTTGCAACACGTAAAGACTTTTCTGATGAGGATAGCAGTGTTGTGAATTTTTTTTTTTCTGGTACTGGGGATTGAACTCGGGACCTTGCACTGTGAAGCAGATGGCAGAACCACTGAGCTAAATCCCTGGGCCTATGTGAATTTCTAATATTGCATAATGGAAATGTTAACTTTTAAAAGAGCTGCTGATATTTTCCAAAAGATCAATATATGGTGTTACAAAAATCCAAACTGCAAGGAAAAATAATGGATTTTAATGTAATGGTTTTATATTCCATATCACTGTAGAGACTACCAATTGTTGAGGCTTGGTGTAGTATTAAAGAAGAATATCCAAATGATTGGAAATGGCTATTAGAATACTTTTCCCTTTCAATCGCATATCTGTAGGCTGAATTTTCTTCGTGTTTCAACCAAAGGTCACGTGCTGTAACAAACTGAATGCCTAAGTAGAGTTGGGAGTCTAACTTTGAGACCCCACCATTAAGGAGACTTACAAAAAGCAGTGCCACTTTTATTCGCTGATTTTTTTTTGAAAAACATAATTATTTTTTGTAAAAATGTATTATCTAAGGTAACATGCAACTCGTTTAAATTTTTTTACATAAGTAAAAAAGAATTAGCCTCAATAATTTTTCCTCTCAAATTTATTTTTTGATATATAATTATTACCAGTTTATATTAATCATATTAATCTTACTCTTATTCTTATCCATATTCTTTAAGAGTATAAAAGGGTTCTAAGACTAAAAAGTTGGAAAATCGGGCCAGGGATTTAGCTCAGTGGTGCCGCACCTGCCTTGCAAGCACAAGGTCCCGATTTTGATCCTCAGTACCAAACTAACAACAACAACAACAACAAAACAAAGAAAGAAAACAAACAAAAAACCCACCCCCCAAAAAGTTGAAAAATCACAAGACACAAGCCCACAGACATTATTGTATTTGGATAAAATATTTTTCATTGTTGGTAACCTCTTTATAGAGTCTCATGGAGACTCACAGGGGCCCAGGATAGTGCTGGGCCTAACAGGTGCTCAGTAAATATGAATAGTATTTATGTGGGCTTCCTTATCAACTTTATAAGCTGTGCTGCTCTGATTGTGACTTTTGTGGCAATAATGGATCCTGAGTATCCATCCTACAGGTGTTCTTGAAAACCTATGTGTGATTGAAAATGTAAAATATCTACTTTCTGCCTCATGGGTATTTATCACTTCAAATTGTCAGGTTTTCTTAACAACTGATAGGATGCCTGACATGTTCACTGTGGTTTCTGATTCTTATCATTAGAGTTAATGATTAAACAATATGAAGAAGCTTAGTGGTCATTGATTTAAAAAAGTTATAAGAGGGCCTGTTCTGCCATCTTCGGTGCCAGAGGGTCTTCTCGGCCGGGCCCTCTCCTGCTGGCACAGCTGCCACCATCTTCAGCGCCAGAGAGGTAGCTGTGCGGGCACTCCTGAACCCTCCCCAACCTCCCCCCTCACGCTTTTAGACCTCCTGCTCGTGCCAGACTTTGGACCTACTTTGTAGAGGCAGAGGTGATCATAAAGAGTATTTTCTGGTGCTTTCAACTTTGAACATCTTTAAAGAAGTGGTGGGGAAACTTATAGAAGAGCTGAATGGAGTTCAACCCTTCAGGAGGTCAGGGAACTCAGTCTGGGCCTTGCAGCCCGAGCTCAGTCTGCATTGTGGGGTTCTGCCATCACCTAGATGAGATAAGGGGACTCAGCTCTGCAAATGGCAGCACATATTGTATATTATGCTGTCATATATGCAGTGATATAGTCTGAAAGAGGCCCTTCAGACTCATTTTTGTTTCTTCCTTTTTTAATCTCAATGCAAATTCTTTTTTTTCTTTTTCTGTTTTCTTCTTCTAACTCAGTCTTTTACTCCACTATAGTATCCCTCATCTCCCTTTTTGTTTATGCTCTTGTCCTAACTCAGATTTCTTCTTTTATTATTTTTTCTCTTTTCTTTATGTTCTTTTCTTATGTTATTCTACCTCACTCAAGGGTTATTATACTTCTATTTTGTTTGTTCTTTTTGAATTTAACAATTTCCTGACGATTGTCTGATCATTCTACATCTTTTGGCTTCATATGAAACCTTTTCTAATTCTTTTACTTATATACTCCTCTTGTCTTAACTTTGTTTTAAGCCCCCATTGTAAATGATAAATATCCTTATTGAAAAGTTTATTCACTGTAAGCATATTTTGGATTGCTTCTTGATTTTAATTTAATTCACATAATTTGAAGGTGATAGATTGATGACTACCATAAGTGGTCAATTTGAAAATTGTGCTTCATTATATTGTGGTGCTGATTAGATCAATTAGGATAAAGGATTGTGATTGATTCAATGAGCTGTTTTCTTCAGTATTATGAAAGTGAGAATGTCTATGAGTCATTAGAGACCCATGGGCTGCAGCCCAACTATATCAGGAAGATTTAAGTAATAACCTAAAGGTCAAACTAAGTACAACCCAACAACAATAGTAAAAATGAGAAAACGTTAAAGCAAGATACAGGGACAGACTTCCAGTTCACCAATGGCAAACAGTGGGACAGATGAGGATGAAAAGTCTGATAGTGAATCATCAGGACACCCTGAACTCAAAGCACAGGAAGTAATAAAACTGATCAGTCAGGCTCTAGAGAAATATAAAACAGAAGTAATTTCCCAGATAATCATAGAGATGACGAGCAAAATGAAAGTTATAATTTGTGACTCTAGAACAGAAACTGAGAGGAAAATAGATGAGCTCAGGACCATGATAGAAGCCATGAATGCCCAGCATAAGAAAGAATTGGAAATAATAAATACCCAATACAAGAAAGAAATGGAATCCATAGGAGAGATTCAAACAGATATCCAGGAGATTAAAAACTCCATTGAGAGTGTTCACAAAAGAATAAAAGAGTCTGAAGATAGAATCTCAGATATAGAAAATAAAATTGCAGTCAGTGACCGTGAAAAGAGAGGTCTCTTAAAAACAGTAGGGGATCATGAGAAATTGATAGAACAACTCTTAGATGATACAAAGAAGAATAACATAAGATTGATAGGAATTCAAGAAGTAGTAGGAGAAAATGCAAATGACTTAAAAAAGCTGTTCACAGAATTAATTATAGAAAACTTCACAAACAGAGAGGAAGAATTTGACATACAGAGAAGTGAGGCATATAGGATTCCAACTAGCCATGACCAAAAAAAATCTACGCCTAGACATATAATAATTAAGATCCCAGAAACCCAACAGAAGAACAAAATACTACAAGCAGTAAGAGACAAGAAACAAATTACATGCAATGGAAAGCCCATCAGAATCACAGCAGACTTTTCAACACAAACCCTCAGGTCAAGGAGTGCCTGGAATGAGACATTTCAAGTACTAAAAGAAAACAACCTCCAACCCAGACTGATGTATCCTGCAAAACTTTCTTTTAAAATGGATGGGGAAATAAGATATTTCCATGATAAAGAACACCTGAGAAGTTTTATGAATACCAAACCAGCACTACAATGAATTCTAAACAATATCCTTGAAAAAGACAATGAAGGTAACAACACAATGAGGCCCAACAGAGCGAATCAAATAGGCAAGCCAAGAAACTAAAAGGAGAAGGTGAAAAAAAAATGACAATAATAAGGTAGTACATATCAGTTATAACCATCAATATTAACGGTCTCAATTCACCAATCAAGAAAAATAGACCAGCAGAATGGATTAAGAAGCAAAATCCAATAATATGTTGTATAGGGGTAGCAATCTTATTCACAGACAAAGTAAGTTTCACACCTAAACTGATTGAAAGAGACAAAGAAGTTCACTACATCCTTGTGAAGCAAACAATTCAAGAGGAAAAGATAACAAATAATTTATTTTTAATTTATTGAGTATGTCAGAAAATACATATGCTTTTTTTCCCTCTTTTCTTCTTTTTTCTTTTTCTTCCTCTGATGCTGGGGAATAAACTCAGCACATTGTTCTGGCTAGGCAGGTGCAGCACTACCGAGCTAAATCTCAGGCTTTACATTTCATATTTTTAAAATTTATCAATATGTTAATCCTTGTCTCTATTTGTTGGTCTACCAAATTGATGAGTTATTTTGGTTCTCATATTCTTTGCTTTTTTATTTGAGAATTTATGAAATCTGTGTATATGAGTAGTATGAAAAGTATTAAGGTCCATCTGTCATTTTCCTCTTTCATCTCTGCTTTCTACAAACTTCCTTTTCAGTTACTACAGCTTGTTTGGTTGGAAGTTTGTTAAGACAAATGTTGTTATGTTATCAATATATCTTTGTACCTATTTTCTACTGATGAATATTAATTTTTAAGTAAATTTTATTATAACTATACTTATTCATTAATATCATTTAGTATCTGGTACATATTACAAATTCTCCAACTCCCTCAAAGATGACATTTGTTTTTTCTCAAATTATACAAATCACAAACATTCCACACATCACTGCACTGCTTTATCATACCAAAGTATATATTGTATTGTAGAAAATATGCATTGTGTATATGTGGGGGGGGTATGTTTTTACACATATGTGTGCACTATTAAATGAGAAATAGTCATGAATGTGGTAGGATTGTGCACATTTGGCATATTGATAGTTTCTCTGGCAACCTTATGATTTCTTTAAATTACATGCTTGACTTAATTCATAGTTTTCATTTAGGAAGAATATTACACATGTATTGGTGTTAAATTCTATCATTATGCTTATAAAAATAAGTATGGGATATAATAAAATAGAAACAGAAAAATCTGATATTAAAAATGTGAATTTTTTTTAGTTGCTTTTGGATTTCAAATATAAGTATATTTTTTTTCTGTGGGAAGTTTTGTTAGAAAATGTAAGTGGTACAATCAATAAGCATATGATATTTATCAATGAATAAAACCAAGGAGTTTATAAATCATAAATTTTTGAGGACAGTTTCTCAACTATAATATGTAACTTTGTTTTATTTTTGATTACATTATTTCAAAAATATTATAAGAAAATGAGAAAGAACATAATGTTTGAAGATCATATCAAACTAATAATATATTTCAATTAGTCTGTGTTATATACATTTTTATTTCATATCCTTTTTTGCTGTCATATATATGTATATTTGAACTTTTTATTTAGTATCTTCATTTCTTGTTATCATGTATGTTTGCAATCTTTAATAAAAAAGTTATAAGATCTTTCTCAAGAAATTTATAAATTATGGTGATTTTACTTTTTAGAAATATTATAGGAATTTATGGTGACTATGGTTGGATGTGTGAAGTAAAACAAATTATAAGACAGAGAACCTGCTTTCCTGAATCTCTTTGTAACACAAGCAGGATGATATAAATATGTTGAGGCATAAACATTTAGATTAGGAGCCATCAGAAGCACTATTATTTGAATTACATTTTTTATTGCGAACTTCTATAGATGGGAGACAAAATTGTTTATCACCATTGCAACAAAAATTTTCTCTGGGTTTAAATTTTTTTTTAAAGCACAAAAGCAGAGAGTGATAGAATTTGAGAAATACAACTACAACTACTAATTGTAATGACCATAGTAAAACTCAGCAAGTTTATTTTATTTTTTTTCTTTTTATTGAGTTTATTGCTACAATCTAGGTATACAATACAGTTACATTCGTTACTGGTATCCTGTACCTTCACATGACAGGTCTTGGTTCTCATTTTTTCCCCTTGTCCCTGCCCACCCTTTTCCCTCCCCATTTACAAACACTTTATTTCCATAGCAAGTGTATTTTAAATTCAGTTATATCTGAAGGAGTTACTACTTAATAAATATTATCTGTGACTGTCATTATATCTCCCTCTAGCCATATGCCATGACTTTCTAAAAACTGTTAAGACATGTTTTATAAACAGAATTTTATATTTAGAAGAGTTAATTCAAGCTCTTAGAATAATAATTTGTTATTATGAGATTCCTTATTTCTATATATTTAATGGAAGAAAAACACAACAGAGAAATCTGCCATTTAACCTTTCTAGGTAGCATTAATGCAGTTTTTAAATAAGCTATCCAAATATCTTTGTTCAATTTAGTAGTTATAAGCTCAATTGTTTAAAATTCAGAAAACAGATAAAAAGAGCTAAGTAGTGAATCCAGTTTTCCTCTTTAAAAGCCAATCATGAATGTTTATTGAGCATTACGGAGCACTGACAATAGGAAAGGCAGTGTGCTAATACTGGAAAAGATTGAAAATGACATGAACTATCTTCTCAAGGCACCTGGTTCATACTGGATTCTTTTAATTTTGTTTTTCACTTTGAAGTACTTGAAGATACAGGTGTCTTAGTTCATTTTGTGCTGATGCAATAAAATATGCGACACTGGGAAATTTATTTCTCATATAGAACACAGGAAGTCCAAGATCAAAGCAACTGCAAGTTTCCTTTTCAGTGAGGGTGGCTCTCTGCTTCCGAGATGCTGCCCTGATGCTACAACCTCCAAAGGGGACAACTGCTGTGTTCTCACACGGCCAGAAGAGGAAGAGCCAAAAGAAATGAACTCCTCTGTCAGGCCTCTTAAGGAGGGCTCTTAACTCCATTCACAGAGAGAGACCCTCATGTCCTAATCAACTTTAAAAAACCCCACCTCCTAAACTAATCACATCGGTGACATGCATTTTGTAGGGGATGCATTCAAGTCATACTAGTAGGATATGTAATTCCTACCAACATTATATTTATCTACTTAATGTGGGGGGTTTGAATTAGGCACACTTGTTGATGGCCACGAATTTCGTTCCAGTATTTCTGTATCCAGAGCCGGGACACATGCACTCCACGGAGGCCACACGTTACAAGAGATGGAAGATGCTCTGTCCAGTGGACTGGGTAACCTCATGGCTCAGTGTGCTTTAGAATCCTGGCTGTCTTTGTTAGTGTGCTCACAGTCAGTGCTTTCTGAGCCAACCTGAGCAGCTATATGTGACAGTATAAAATCTATGAGCTGTGACAATCCTTGACTTCTTTCTGTGTTCATAAAGGTCTCAGTCTGCAAGCACCATGCAGGGACACCATGGATGGGAATCTCAGCTTCACTGTACCTCACATATGGCCTGGCACAAAGGATGCACTCAAAATGTCTTGGTTCTCACCCTCTCAGCCACACCACCAGATCAGTTTAGGCAAATTATTCTGAGTCTAAAGTGAGAATATTGTCTATTGTATGTACCTTGAAATATTTTTGTGAAAATGATAGGAAAGATTAGGTAGAAAGTAATTAGTATTGTGACAAGTAAAAGAATTAAAGAAATTATAGCTGCTATTGCCATTGCTGTTGTTACTGTTATGATTACTATTGAGGCCTGCAGAACATCTACTTCTGCTAAGCCATCAGTGCCAAGCATCATGCCAGTGAATTATAGCAGCATTGCTCTTGGGCAATGCCATTTTTGAAGCAGATAAAACATTGTATCATCTGCTGTTCTGATCATGTGGAATTGACATCATCATATATTTGCTTTGCAGACACATCATAAAAATTGCTTAATTTACGCACTGATAGCATCTTTTATTTTTCTTCATTCTTTTGGAAGTTTTTTTCTGCTTAAGTTAGTCATACTTTCATCAAGTGCAGCAGATACCTCAAGGAATAGTGCCATTCTGCAGAACTTTATCCTCCTATTTCTATAATTATCATGGGAAATTAAGATCAAATCAGTCTTATAGCCTACAGCATAGAAAATTTCTGATTAAAAAACAGCACAGGATTTTTGGTGTCATTGTTAGATACTAATTCTGAATGACAGATACTTACTAGACATTGCAGAAATGCTCTGGGCCACAGAGTCCTTGCTCCACACACTTTTTCATTTTGCATTGGGCTAACAGGGAATAACAAAGACACTGTCTCATAAAAATAAATTGTGTTAGACAGAAAATTTCATGCTTTTACTTGATTACTATCTTTGGAAAAGTTGGAAATAAGAGATAGACAAAACTAACAACAAAGAAGTAGATTTTGTTGCATGAAACATTTGCTTCATTGACTTCCTGCAAATTGTGCTCTGTAGTATATTCTCATTTGCTAAAAGATGTAGGCAAAGAATCCAATTCCCAAAGTTCTTTAAAGATTTTGGGTTGTAACATAATGTCCTAATTTTATTCATGTTCTCTTTCTTTCATCAGTAATAGAACAGAATTTTCCAAGTTCCAGTTGTTCACACAAACTCACTCCTAGGCTCCCTTAAGATAGTTATGTGATTCAATTCTGGTCAATAGGATGTGACTTGTACTTTCTTATTATGCTCTTTGAAAAGAAACCAGTCACTCTAAACTCCTTTTTACTTTTTCCATAACATGCAAGGAAGAGGAGGTATTTCATAGGACAGTACTATGCTGGGGAGTGTGGGTGGGCAACAAGTAGAAGGGGAATGTTTGAAAACCTGAATTTAGCTCTATGTAAACTAGACTTTTTTTTTTTTTTTTGGTTCCGGGGATTGAACTCGGGTCCTTGTGCTTGCAAGGCAGGCCACTGAACTGCTGAGCTAAACCCTCTCACAATATGCTAAAAAGAAAAAAAATGATTTAAAAAATAATGTCTAAGATAGGGGACAAAGATCACCTTCACATTATGAGTACTTTTCATATATTACATGTCTTTAGCATGAGCACTCCATTTCTTATTTATTTATATTAAATAGAATTTACATGCCCAACCTGCAGCTATTACAACCTAGTACAAAAAGGAGCAAAGCTATTGTAAATATTAAACAGAGTGGCAACACTGACTTCCTTTTCTTACTAAGCAGGAAGACAGGAAAGTAACCAGAAAAATGACTTCGGTATAGAAGGTTTAACATGTCACAGACAATGGTTTGTAGGACTGCATAAACTGTGCTGCTGTGAAGAAGAGGCAGTTTGTATTGGGCATGAAGATTGATTGCACCTCACCACGCCCTTCTTGGGAGAGATGCAATCTCTTGCTTTTATCAAATCCCCATGCTGTATCCCACAACCAGAAAACCCCTGTATGTCATGTGCTGAGCTGGAAGGAAATGAGGAAGCTGTGGGGACCCCTAGAAAACTCCCTCTGACATATTTAGTCTGTGGCCTGTGGTAGCCACTGAAAGTGCCAAAGTGTGGGTTACCTTTAGTCACATCAGAAGGAGTTTTGCATCTGTCACCCATGGCAGGACCGAGGGAGAGGCAGCAGGTGTGAAACACAACCCAGACTTTTAAGTCCCATGGGGCAAATTTTCGTCTCACTGCTACCTTTGGTACATCTAGGATGGTAAATAGTGCATTGACTAATTCAGAAAGTGGAAACAGAAAACATGGCTGTGTCTGCTACTGAGTTTTGCATCAAAAAAGTACTTGAGAGGTTTGGGGAGTATTGTACTATTTTCTCTGCAAGCAGCTTTTTATTATCTCATGCCATGATTATTTACACAAATGTATTATTTGGAGTTTTAATAACATCAAGATTTCAGGGATTTCCTGTGATCTATTGAAGTTATTGGTGTCTTTTTCTATTCACTAAGTTTATTGGTACACTTTAGGCATACAATATGATAACATTCATCATGGGGAATTTGACCTTTATATCATATATGTTGGTTCTTATTTTTTTCTCCATTGCCCTGCCTTCTTGTCAATGTCAACCCCTCCACCCCTCCCTATTTACAAAAACTTTGTTTTTGTGTTTTCCTGTTCTCATATATATGTGTATATATATAT
>NW_022900950.1:53754059-53761144 GCF_012274545.1 Fukomys damarensis | reverse complement strand
CACCAGGGATCGAACTCGGGTCCTTGTGCTTGTGAGGCAGGCCACCGAACTGCTGAGCTAAATCCCTGGCCCTCTGTTTTCATATTTATTCCTAGTTATTGGTGTCTTTAACAACTACCATTTTCCCCCCAAACAGAGAAAATTGCTTCTCAACACAGGAAGCTTATGAGAGCAGAAGTAATCCACATTCCATATTTGGGAGGTCCTTCCCAATTTGGCTTGAGCTGCCTTCTTTCCAGACCCTGCCTGCCCACTTCATGTTACATGGTAGAGGCATTGGAACCATCGGACTAGTTGCATCAGGCTAGATTACCCGGCTCCTCAAAACATAACTTGTCTCTCCAGAATATTCCAAGTAGGTAGAACAACACTATACCTTCGCAATGATCATTTTATTTTTTTGCCCATGATGGACTTTGGCATGAGTTGATGAGATCGTGAGGTCAATCCTGAGATCCTGAGATGGTTCTCCGAGTGGGAGGTGGCTAGGGAGCAAGAAGCCACACTGTCTGCTCATTCTTGGCCTTGGCCCTAGAGTACCAGCCCAGCTTCAGAGGAGAGACCACAGTTCTTGGGTCCCAACCCTTTCAGCCACTGCCATCTTTACAAAGGTTGTTAACAAGCACGCTAATTAGTGGCCATTGCTATGGTGGTGGTTTTTGTGATGTGGGGATTTGTCCACTAAAAGATGACCCCAAACCACAAATTCATTTAAAATAGTCAATCCTACTGGAGATAGAAATAACTTCTTGTCTGTGTTGATCCTAGCTAGTGACCAGTGACCAGGAGGTGAAATCTTGGGAATAGAGGCCTGGGCTTCTGACTCAGCAAGAAACCACCGTCTTGACATTTTTAGCCTCTTCTTTTGGTCTTGTCCTCCCATAGAGATTAAATTTGAAAAAATAGTTCTACCAGATCAAATTCCAAGGTGTACCAGCCAACCCCCTCTCCTACAAATGTAACTTTATTTTTTGTGGCCCCTCTCATACTTGGGATCCACATACTTGAAACTACAGTTAGATAAAATATCAAAGAAGGGAAAAAGATAGGACTACAATAAATACATAGCTCTTAACCATGAGTGACCGGAATCCTGACACTGTCTGGAGACACTGTTGACACAGCACAGGGGTGAGGGTGTGTAGTTCTGGTGTCTAGTGAGTAGAGGAAGCAAGCTGTGGTGTATGTGCGGCACAGCCCTTGACATTTTGTCCAGCTCAACATGTCAAAAATGTCAGAGTTGAGAAATCCTAACATAGATTGTGCTCAATAGTTTAAGACCTGGGTTCTAAATATTTGTGAGCATCTATTATGTATATAAATGGTGCTACTCTTTATGAGATACTGAGAAATAAAAGTCATGTTCACTAACATCAACAAGTTTCCAGTTCACTTGGAGACAGTGCATGCACAATGAAAATCAGTGTTATTTATTGTAGCAACAGTTCACTTGCAAGGAAGATTGATACTTACATTAGTTTTCTAGGGCTGCTGTAATAAAGTAGCACAGATTGCCTGGCTGAAGCAATGGAGATTTACTTCCTAATGATTTTGGAGCCTGGAAGTCTGAGATCAAGATATCAGCAGAGTTGGTTTCTTCTGTGCTTCTCTCCTTGGCTTGCAGATAACTGTCTTCTTCCTGTGTCTTCAACTCATCTTCCCTCTGTTCATGTATATGTCCTAATCTCCTTTTCTTATAACTCCAGCCATATTGGCCCAACCAAACAACCTCAATTTAGCATGATGAAATCTTTGAAAACCCTATCTCCAAATGCAGTCATATTCTGAGGCACTGGAGGTTAGAGCATGAATTTTCTAACATTCAGTATAAATTCATTTCTATTCAACAAGAAGAACAATTCAGCTCACAATAGTACTCTTGTGTTATAACTTGATAACCAGAGGTAGAAAGATGGGAAACAACATAGGAAGGCATTTTAGGGTTGTTACACCAAGAAAAATAATAACTTAAAGAAAGGAATATATTTAAGAGACCTATTGAACAGCATTATGATTATAGTCAATAATAACAATTTGTATATTTTGAAATTACTAAAAGAGTAGTCTTGAATGTTCTCATTTCAAAAACTGATCAGTATGAAAGTTGAATAGGTTAGTAGCTTGACTCATTCATTTCATGACAGAAACATGCATCAAAACATCACATTTTACCCCATACAATACACACAACAATTCTTTGTTGATTCTGAATAAAATTTAAAAATAAGAAAAATGGGTCCAAAACATATTAAATTATTTTTGAGACTTAAAGCAGATAAAGATCTTGACTGGGGAACAGAATTTATTTTAGGAAGTTGTCTGTGATGAAGACCACATGACTTCCTACCCAGCATATTCATTCCTTGGACATTTAGTGAACTTCTGTGATGTAGCTGAGCTGTGCTAGACTAATGGATAATTAGGAAAATTAAAATCTGCCTTTCAGAAGCTCCCAGTCCCATCTGTGTGAGTTTGTGGGTGTGAATGTAGAAGGAAGGGTTTGGGGAGGACAAGGCAGATTTCCTTGCAGGAACAGATACAGTACAGCATTTCAGCATTTGTAAGCACCCGATGCTGAGGATCACCTTGGGAAGGGGAACCTAACTCTAGGATTGAGACCTAGCTGAAATTCAGGCTGGATATATTAGTGAGCTGCTACGTCACAACTGATATACAATTCCTATTGCCAGATGAGTTGCTAAACATTTTAAATGAGTACATACAATCTCTTATTCCCTCAAGGAGTTGGGGAAGGTGAAGATGAGGTAAAGCTGTGAGCTGGACCTTGGAGGATTAATAAGAGTTCGCCTGGCTGGAGAGTTATATGGGCAAGATATTATAAGTAGAGGGAATCATAGGACCAGACTATGGGAAACTTGAGGGGAGGAACTGCATCTGATAGCCACTGTATTCTTTATGCTGCCATCTGGCACACAATGTGTTATCAAAGCACATTTATTAAATGTGATGAATTAAACATTTTAAAAATATGTTTGGAAGATGACAGAAAGTGGAAGAGGAATGGTTTAATGAAGAGGTTTCGGCCATGTACCAGGGCTACACAAGGTTCCCCAGTGAAGAACCTGAGAAAGCACTTCAAAGAGAAGTAATAGAACAGATATCTGGGAGGAAGATGAGAAGAGAGCTTGTGCTGCCTTACTTATAAGTCACTGAAATAGAGTGACAGTCCTGAGCTCTAATTTCCATCCACAAAATAAAACTGTAGTGGTATTAGTTATTCTAAGTAATCCAACAACACTCCTCAGTGTCTCATCTGAAAAACTGGAATAATACTGATTTTGTTGATTAAAGACTAAGTTAGATAGTGCATGACAACACTAGGGGAATGGCACATACTAAGTGCTCAACAAAGTAATACATATTTTTGGATTAGAATGTACAACAATGGAGTAGGCCACTCTTAGGATATCTTCCAAAAAAAGTCATCACCTGTCCATTGATATTGAAATTTCTTAGAGAAGAAACCCACAATTCTCTAACTGCAGGCAAGGTCTTCAAATAGAAGTATCCTGCAGAGGAACTTGAAGGTATGAATAAATTTCAGCAAAGTTGGAGATGATCAATCAGCAAGTGCAAATGTCTTATTATAGAATCTTGCTTGTGGAGTAGAAGAAGATGGGGAAGGAAGTAAAACGTCCCTGGGTACTTGCTTGTGACTGCGAAGGGGGAAGTGGGTAGCTAAGGAGGACAGGGGCAGATTCATGAAGGAAGCTGGTATCAGAGACAAACTGCTGATTTAGGTCTTTTACTGATAGCCATGGGACTCTGAAGGATACAGGCCTTTGGTTTATGCAAATTCAGGTGGAGATACTATTGCCTGAGATATTTGGGGGAAGCTCATCTTTCACAAAGTTGGTGAATCTGGGCGTGGTGGCACTTGGGAAGATTGCCATGACTTGGAGGCCAGCGTGGGTTACATAGTGAGTTCAAGGCCAGCCTGAGCTACATAGCAAGACCCTGTCTCAAACAAACAAACAAACAAGCAAAACAAAACACCTAACCCCCCCAAACAACAACCACCACCACCACTACCACCACCAGCATACCAAGTTGAGAGGAAGGAGAGTGAGCCCAGAGATGGACGATGATAGAAGCCATGAATGCCCAGCGTAGGAAAGAAATGGAATCCTTGAAACAGATCCAGATATCCAGGAGATTAAAAACTCTATTGAAAGCATTCACATCAGGAAAAACAAACGTGAAGATAGAATTTCAGATGTAGAAGATAACCTTGCTGTCAGTGACTGTAAAAAGAGAGGTCTCTTCAAAACAGTAAGGGATCATGAGAAATCAATCCAACAACTCCTAGATGATGAAAAGAAGGATAATATATGACTGATAGGAATCCATGAAATAGCAGGAGAAAATACAAATGACTTAAAAAAGCTGCTCTCAGAATTAATGACAGAAAACTTCCCAAACAGAGCAAAATAATTTGACATACAGATAAGTGAGGCATATAGGACTTCAAGTAGCCATGATAAAAAAAAAAATCTATACCTAGACATATAATAATCAAGATTGCAGAAACCTAAGAGAAGAATAAACTACTACAAACAGTTAGAGAAAAGAAACAAATCACATTAAAAGGAAAGGCCATCAGAATCACAGGAGACTTTTCAACACAAGCCCTCTGGTCAAAGAGAGCCTGGTGTGAAGTATTTCAAGTACTAAGAGAAAATGACCTCCAACCTAGGCTGACATATCCTGCAAAACTCTCTTAAAATGGATGGGGAAAGAAGAAACTTCCCTGACAAAGAACACCCAAGAAACTTCATGAATACCAAACCAGTGCTACAAACAATTCTAAACAATATTCTAGAAAAAGACAATGAAGGTCACAACACCATGAGGCCCAGCAAAGCAAATCAACAACCCAAGGCAAGAAACTAAAGAGAGAGGGGAAAAATTAAAAAGAGCCAACAACAGGATAATAATATGACAACAATAAGTCAATACATTTCAGTTATAACCATCAATGTCAATGACCTCAATTCACCAATCAAAAGACTGGCAGAGGGCTGGGGATTTAGCTCAGTGGTTCTGTTGCCTGCCTCACAAGCATAAAGACCTGAGTTCAATCCCCTGTACCAAACAAACAAACAAACAAACAAACAAAAGACTGGCAGAACGGATTAAGAAGCAAAATCCAACACTATGTTGTATACAAGAAACACACTTAGTTCAAAAAGAAACTCTTGGACTGAAAGTGAAAGGATTGAAAACAGTTCTGCATGTGACAGGAGCCAGAAAAAAACAGGGATAGTTATCTTATTCACAGACAAAGTAAAGTTCAAACCAAAACTGATTAAGAGAGACAAAGAAGGCCAGTAAATACTTGTAAAGGGAACAATTCAAGAGGAAGAGATGACAATAATAAATATATAGGCATCAAATATTAATGCCACCAATTATACAAAACAAATATGAAGGGACATGAAAAACCAAATAAGCACTAGTATAATTGTAGTGGGGGATCTAAATACCCCACTATCACAAATAGATCATCTAGACAAAAAATCAACAATGAAACAAGAACAGAACTGAAACAAGCTTCTGAACAAATGGACTTAAGAGTTGGTTTTCCAAAAGAATAAATGAAATCAATAAACCTTTCGACAACCTGGTCAAAAAAAGGAAAGAAAAGGCTCAGATCCATGCAAATAGGAACAAAAAAGGTGCAGTCACAACAGATCCAGCAGAAATCCAGAGGATCATCAATACCTACTTAGAGAACCTATACTCTAGTGAAATGGAAAACACAGAAGAAATGGACAGATTTCTTGATACTTATGAATTACCAAAGTTGAATGAAGAAGATAAAAACATTCTAAACACCCCAGTTACAATCAGTGAAATTGAAAATGTAATTAAAAGTTTACCAAAGAAGAGAAGCCTAAGTCCTAATGGATTCACTGCTGAATTCTACAAGACACTTAGACAATAACTACTGCCACTACTCTTTAAACTTTTCTATGAAATAGAAAGGGAAGCAATACTTCTAAATTCACTCCTGGAAGCACATGTTATTTTGATTCCCAAACCAGGGAAAGACCCAACCAAAAAGCAGAACGACAGGAAAATCTTAATGAACATAGATGCAAAATCCTCAATAAGATACTGGCAAATACAGAGAGTCATCAAGAAGATCATACACCCTGACCAAGTTGGATTTATTCCAGGGATGCAAGGATGGTTCAACATACTCAAATTAATAAATGTAATACACTATATTAACAGAGTCAAGGAAAAAAACCATATGATCAACTCAACAGATGCAGAAAAAACATTTGACAGAATTCAACACCCAATTATGATTAAAAACCTTGCAGAAAATTGGAATAGATGGTCTTTATCTCAACTTGATAAAGCCTATCTATGAAAAACCAATAGCCAACATCATATTAAGTAGCCAAAAATTGAAAACCTTCACTTTAAAATCAGGAGTAAAACAAGGACGCCCACTATCACCACTCCTGTTCAATATAGTTCTAGAAACATTAGCCACAGCAATTACACAAGAGAAAGAAATTAAAGCAATAAAGATAGGAAAGGAAGAAAACTGTCATTATTTGCTGATGATATGATACTCTACATAGAAGATCTATAAAACTCTGCCAAAAGACTTCTAGACTTAATTGACAGTTTCAGCAGAGTAGCTGATAATAAGGTCAACACTCAAAAATCAATAGCCTTCTTGTATACAAATAACAGGCTCACTGAGAGAAAATTAGGGAAACATTTCCTTTCACAATAGCATCCAAAAAAATGAAGTATCTAGGAATCAATATAACAAAAGAAGCAGAAGACCTCTACACTGAAAACTACAGCACTCTGAGAAAAGAGACTGAAGAGGATATAAGAAAATGGAAAGATATCCCCTGCTCCTGGGTAGGAGGAATCAACATAGTGAAAATGGCCATACTACCAAAACTGCTATACAGATTCAATGCATTGCTGATTGAAATTCCAACACATTATTTCACATAACTAGAAAAAATAATCCAAAATTCATTTGGAACCAGAAGAGACCTAGAATAGTAAAAGCAATTATAAACAACAGA
>NW_022900950.1:53702767-53753995 GCF_012274545.1 Fukomys damarensis | reverse complement strand
TACAGAAACAACTCCAGATGAACTCAGCTACCTCATCTTTGACCAAGGAGCCAACAATCCTCAGTGGAGGAAAGATAGCCTTTTTAATAAATGTTGTTGGACAAACTGGATTTCAGCCTGCCAAAGATTAAAACTAGACCCTTATATTTCACATGCACTAAACTAAAATCCAAGTGGATTAAAGATCTAAATATTAAAACAGAAACTCAAACTTGCTGGAAGATAAGTTAGGTAGAACTCTTGAAGACATTGGCATAGGTAAAGTCTGTATGAACAAAACCTCATAGCATGGGAACTAGCACAAAGAATCAACAACTGGGATCTCATCTTATTAAAAAGCTTCTGCACTGCAAGCGAAACCACCAACAGAACTACGAGACAACTTACAATGTAGGAAAAAATTTTTACCAGCTGCGCCTCAGACAAAGGACTACTATCTAGAATATATAAAGAACTCAAAAAAAAACCAGCCCCCCCAAATATAAAGACCCAATTCATAAATAGGCATCTGAAATGAACAGACATTTCTCAGACAAAGAAGTAAAAGCAGCAAATAAATATATTAAAAAATGTTCAGCATCACTGGTCATTTGAGAGATATAGATGAAAACAACACCAAGATTCTACATCAGCCCAGAAAGAATGGCTGGTATCAAGAACTCAACCAATAACAAATGTTAGTAGGGCTGTGGAGAGAATGGAACCCTTCTCCATTGTTGGTGGGAGTGCAGACTGGTGCAAGTACTATAGAAATCAATATGGAGATACCTCAAAGAGCTGGGACTAGAGGTTCCATTTGACCCAGCCATCCCTCTGCTGGGTATCTTTCCAAAAGAATTAAAAGAATTATATAACAGTGATATATGCCAACCTATGTTTATAATGGCACAGTTTATAATGGCTAAAATTTGGAAACAGCCCAATTGCCCATCAGTTGGAGACTGGTTAAAGAAGATGTGTTTTTTCTATAAAATGGAATACTACTCAGCCATAGAGAAGGAGAAACTAGAGTCATTCACAGGAAAATGGATGCATATTGAGGCCATACTTTTAACTGAAATAAATAAGATACACATGTGTAAATACCAAATAGTTTATCTGGTATGAAAAACTAAAAGTGTAAATAAGATCCACATTGTATAACTGACAATATGAAATAGGAAGAAAAGCGCTAAATGTGTCGGGGAAGTGAGAAGGGTATGGGAAAGGAAATAAGGGAAAAGAAAAGTATGAGAAAAGGAAAAAAATGGAAACAAAGTCTTTGTAAAGAGGGGATGAAGGAGGGGGTGAATGGCGGGCAGAGGTATGAGGAAAAAATGAGAACCAAGATCTGTCACATAAAGCTACAAGATCGCAATGGCAAATGTAACTGTACTGTACACTTAAAACATACCAATAAATGAAAAAAAATTAAATAACAAAACATATCAGGCACCAACTGCTTCCTGTGTGTCAGCACCAATACTTTCTGTGCCTGCTGTTTAATCCTCTTTCATGACAGGAAGTGTGTGTGTGTGTGTGTGTGTGTGTGTGTGTGTGTGGTCTATTATAATTCTTATTTTCCAGAGGAGAAGCTGGCATGTAGGAAAGCTCAGTAATATTTCTTGAAGTTACAGGAGGTCAGTGATGGGCCTGTTTTATTTATTTTTGAGCTGCTTCATAATATATTACCATCTGACTCTAATGGATCTCCCAGATTCCAGTAATTGAATGGAAGAGAAGAGAAAGACAGAGGATTCAATAAATGAAAACAGCATGGTGTCTCTTGCCTTTTTGCCACATGTAACAAATTGCTCTTGGAAGGTCCAGCCTAAAACATTTCAGGCTTACTGGGAAGTGCAAGAAAATAATGTGTATTTTAAAAACAAACTTAAAAAGTTGAAGTATAATTTGCATACAGAAAAGTACACTGATCACAAGAGCTCAGCTCGATGACAGATTGAACACACTGGTGTCACCACATATCCCAGCCTGAGAAATAGACCAAGATCCATCTATACTCCCCAGTCTCCTGCCTCCTACATGTAAACAGCTCCAAGGGTTCTCCAGCCACCAACAGAGAAAGGAAGCTCTTTGTTCAGGAGGGTGGCACCCTGATGGGGTACATGGATGGATTAACTGAAGGTCATTGAGAGACGCTGACCAAGAAAACTCTGGAAGGGAGACCTTAGATTGTGTACACACAATCTCTTATTCCATGCACTATTCTAGGGCAATTTAAGGAAGTGTTAAGGGTAATTTTGGCTCTGTAAGTTTTGCTTTTGTGTCGATTTAAGTTTTAGAATAGTTTGGACGAGAGATGGGTGTTAAATAAATTGGTAAGTTTGAGTCAAGAAATCCAACTTCATGGAATCTTATTTAGATGCTGCACTGTTTCTCCAGATGAGGCTTTCTTTGGCACTCTAACTCTGATCAGTGGATTGAAGTGGGCTCCAAGCTCCACAAGCTTATGACCTAAGCAAAGGTGTTCCCTCCTCTTACCTAACTGCCTCTGAGCACAGGTGGTCATTGAATGGTGCATAGGGCAAGATGATTGGACCTGTTTGGAACAGGCAGCCCTACCTGTTTATCCTTTCTGAGATGAGAGAGATGAGAGGAGAGAGAGAGAGAGAGAGAGAGAGAGAGAGAGACAGACAGACAGACAGAAACAATTCAGCCTCCTTTGGGAGGCAGCTCCTCCTGCTTTAAGGCTTCAGCCAAGGTACCCTGGAGGCAGACCCACAAGCCAGGCTCACTCTAGAGATGTGGGCCACATTCCCTGATATAGGTTTTTGGGGAGTGGACAGTCATATTAGTACACCCTCTTATTGGGACCCATTTAGAGCTAGTTTGGATAATCTAAAGTTGCCTGAAAGCCCAGTCAGCAGGAGTACTCTGTGTGTGTGTGTGTGTGTGTGTGTATGTGTGTGTGTTTGTGTGTGTGTGTGTAGGATGTGAGTAGGTTGGTTGGGAGCACTGAACCCAGGGAGGGAGTGCGGGGCACCTGTGGGGAGAAGGGGAAGGTGCTGAGTCCATCTTGATGAGTGTTGAAAGGTGAAGTAGGGAAAGGAGTATCAGTTTCATTGTTAAAGCCCTTGAATACTGGGAAGATTTTAAATGTAGCTTGCAGGTGAATTTTGAGCAGAGTAATGATGTGGTTGTAATTTAGAAAGATTATAGAGGCAGTAGGCATTGGGGTCCAGGGAAGATCTCTGGGGAGAGAAGGAGTTCAGGGGGCAGGAAGCCAGTGGGGGGATGCTCTTGAGGACTGTGGGTGGTGGGTAGGCAGCCATGGAAAGGACCCTTTCTGCTGCTGCTTTCCCTTTTCCCTTTAGGATCTTGATGAACAGGCTTGAGTTCTTTGTGCTCTGTGCTTTCTAATCACCTCATCATTGACTGCATAGTGATCCCACTGATTTCATTTATTCATTAATGCATTTTCTCATTTCTTTCATTTCTCACCTCCACTTTTATTTCCTTTCCTATATGCAATTGCTGTAATATTTGTGCCTTTTTATTTTTAAGTGTTTGTAATAAATGTGTTGTTTTCTTCTCTGCATGTAATTTAAAACATATTTTATTGCTGAAATTTTAAGTAGCACACAAGGAGATCGAAGAGTATAATAAGCCTCTTGTGCTCATCATTTAGCCTTGACTATTACCAGCCCATGGTCCATCCTACCCAATCTACACTCCACCCACACCCTTCATCCCACACCACTGGATCATTTCATCCATATGCCTATCAGTGTGTATGTCTGAAAAAGCACACAACCACAATATCCTAATCAATAGTTTAGAAAGAGTGATGTTTCCTCAATGTCACCACATAGCCAGTACTCCAAATTTCAATCCTCTCATAAGTGCTAATTTTTATATAGTTTGCTTATGTAAATCTGGATTCAAGTAAGGCCCACCCTTAATGATTGGCTAGTGTTTCTCTAAGTCCTTTTTAATCAATAGGTTTCATGCTGAAACTAGCTTTTCTATTGCAGAGTATTTGTCAGTGCACCCTGATGTCTGGTGTGCACCCAGGTGTGAACTAAATTGATTGTGTTTCTATGGTATATTTCAAATTCTATAAATCCTCTAAACTGGTAGTAGGATCTAGGGACCTGATCAGATTTGTGTTTAATTTTTGTGACAAGACTACTTCATGGTTTGTTTTGTGTTCTTCCATCAGGATACAAGTGATATCTAGTTGTTTCTTTTTTGTATATAATATTAAAAGCTATTAGTGATCAAAGCATATTGCCCATATTGCCATTAGTGTATTAGTATATTAATTATCTATTGCTGTATAATGCTATTGCCACAAACTTGATGTTTTACAAGACAACTACTTATCTCACAAGATGAGTTTGTCAAAAGTCCAGGCATGAGTTAGCTGAGTCCTTTGCTTCCAGATCTCTTAGAAGTTTACAAACAAGATGCCAGCCAGGGCTGAGGGGTCCCTGAGGCTTGCTTAGGGAAGTATATACTTCCAATCTTATGTGACTGTTGGCAGAGTTTTGTTTTGTGAGGGCCCCAGTTTCATGGTTGTTGGTCAAAAGCCGCACTTAGTTGCTGGCAATGTGAACCTCTCCATAGACTTTGTGAAAGTCAGAAGAGAGATGTCTGTAGTGAAATTGTGCTAGCAAGATGGAGGCTACAATCATATGTAGCATGGTCATAGAAGTGACATATCATTGCTTTTACAAATTATGTTGATTAAAATATGTGAATCAGGGGAGGGAATTGCACAAGTGGGACAACTGGGGCTATAGTAGTCCACAACTGGGTTTGCAAAAGGGTGATATTTTAATTCTAGCATTCCATCTTTGTTTATTAGCTGGAATACTTCTGTGAAAAAGAAATTTATCTTCATATTGGTTATCTGTGGAATAATTCATAATGAAAACTCAGAGTAAATGCCTGAGTCTTCCCTTTTATTAACTAGTTTTAAAAACTGAGTTGATTCCTTTATATTCTTAACTGGCGGCCATTTATGTGGGCATATATTGTTAATTATAGAAATGATATTGTCCTGAATATTGCATTTTGATAACTCACTTTTCAGAAATTCAGTACTGCGACCCTGCCAGAGCTGCCATTGCTCCGGTGCTAAGAAGGCCTGCTTGGGCCCAATCTGCTTGACTGAGTAGACATGCCCTCCCCTGCCAGCACCACCATCGCTCCAGTGCCAGGAAGGTAGCCATGCGGGTGCCTCTGAACACTCCCCCACTCACCTACCCTATGTCCTCTCAGACCTCCTGATTGTGCTAGTCTTTGGACCTACTCTGCAGACATAGGTGGTCATAAAGGGTATTTTTCTGAGATCCCAATTTTGAATATCTTTAAATAAAGGTCAGGGGAAATGTGTAGTAGAACTGTGTGGAGTTCAACCCATCAGGTGGTTGGGGAACTCAATCGGCCTTGTGGCCCAGGGTCAGTCTGCATCACGGGGGTCTGCCATTGGCTAGCTGAGATCAGGGGAGTTCGTTCTGCACATGGCTGCACATGCTGTATATTATGACAGCAGAGATATAGTCTGAAAGAGGCCCTTCAAATCCATTTTTTTCTTTCTTTTCCTCATTCCACTGTGCAAATTCTTTCTTTTTTCTGTCCTCTTTCTCCAACTCAGTCTCTTGCTCCATCATATTAATCCTCATCTCCCTTTCTGATCCTGCTCCTGCTCTAACTCAGATTTCTTCTTTGATTGTTTTTTTCTTTTTTCTTTATGTTCTTTTTTTCTGTCATTCTACCTCACTCTAGGGTCAGTAGTTTCAAGGGAAAGTGAGCACCTATTACTGATAAGAGGATATATTCTTGCCCTTATACTTGCACTCTGTCTATCCCATTTGCATTTAACAGTTTCTGGGCCAGGGATTTAGCTCAGCAGTTCGGTGGCCTGCCTTGCAAGTGCAAGGACCTGAGTTCAACCCCCCGGCACACACACAAAAAAATTTAACAGTTTCCTAAAGATTGTGTAGTCATTCTATGTCCTCTGGCTTTACTTGAAACCTTCTCCAATTCTTTCACTTATCTATTCCTCTCATCCCAACTCTGTCTAAGACCCTATTCTAAATAGTAAATATGCTATATTGAAAAGTTTATTCACTGCAAACACATTTTGAGCTGCTTCTTGACTTTAATTTAATTCACATGGTTTGAAGGTGATAGACTAATGATTACCACAAGTGGTCACTTTGCAAGTTGTGCTTGATCCTATTGTGTTGCTGATTGTATCAATTGGCATAAAAGATTGTGATTGATTTAATGAGCTGTTTTCTCTGATATTGTGAAAATGAGAAGGTCTATGGGTCATTAGACAATCAAAAGCTAAAGTGCAACTGTATCAGGAAGCTTTAAGTAATAACCCAGAAATTAAACCAAGGACAACCCAACAACAAGAATAAAAATGAGAAAACACTTAAGCAAGACACAAAGACAGATTTCCAGTTCACCAATGGCAAACAGTAGGGCAAATGAGGATGAAAAGTGTGATAGTGAACCACCAGGACACTCTAAACTCATAGCACAGGAAGTAACAAAACAGATCAATCAGGCTCTAGAAATATTCAAAAAAGAAATAATTTCCCAGATAACCTTAGAGATGGTGAGCAAAATGAGTCATGATTCAAGACTCTAGAAATTGACCAAAAAAAAAAAAATAGATGAGCTCAGGACCATGATAGAATCCATGAAGGCCCAGCACAAGAAAGAAATGGAAACAATGAATGCCCAACATAGGAAAGAAATGGAATCCATAAAACAGATTCAAACAGATATACAGGAGATTAAAAACTCTATTGAAAGTGTACACAACAGAGTAAAAGAATTGAAAGATAGAATCTCAGAAATAGAAGGTAAGATTGCAGTCCGTGATCATGAAAAGAGAGGTCTCTTAAAAACAGTAAGGGATCATGAGAAATCGATCCAACAACTCCTAGATGATGCAAAGAAGAATAACATAAGATTGATAGGAATCAGTGAAGTAGCAAGAGAAAATACAAATGACTTTACAAAGCTGTTCACAAAATTAATGACAGAAAACTTCCCAGACAGAGGGGAAGAATTTGACATACAGATAAGTGAGGCATACAGGACTCCAACTAGCCGTGATAAAAATTCTACACCTAGACACATAATAATCAAGATCCCAGAAACCTAACAGAAGAACAAAATACTACAAGCAGTAAGAGAAAAGAACAAATCATATGCAAAGGAATGCCCATCAGAATCACAACAGACTTTTCAACACAAACTCTTAGGTCAAGGAGACCTGGAGTGAGGTATTTTAAGTACTAAAAGAAAAGAACCTCCAACCTCAACTGATGTATCCTGCAAAACTCTCTTTGAAAATGGATGGGGAAATAAGATACTTCCATGACAAAGAACACCTGAGAAACTTCATGAATACCAAACTAGCTCTACAAGGAATTCTAAAAAATATCCTAGAAAAAGACAATGAAGGTAACAACACCATGATCCCCAACAGAACAAATCAAACAGTCAAGGCAAGAAACTAAAAGGAGGGAGGGGGAGTAAAAAGAGTCAACAAAAGGACAACAACATGACAGTAATAAGGCAGTACATATCAGTTATAACCATCAATGTCAATGGACTCAATTCACCAATCAAGAGAAATAGGCTGGCGAAATGGATCAAGAAGCAAAATGCAACAATATGGTGTATACGAGAAACACATCTAGTGCAAAAAGAAGCCCATAGACTGAAAGTGAAAGGATGGAAAAACAATTCTCCATGTGACAGGAGCCCAGAAAAAAGCAGGGGGTAGCAATCTTATTCACAGACAAAGTAAATTTCAAACCAAAACTGATTAAGAGAGGTATATATCCTTGTAAAGGGAACAGTTCAAGAGGAAAAGATGACAATCATAAACATATATGCACCAAATATTAATGCCCCCAACTATATAAAAGAAATATTAAGAAAAATGAAAAACCAAATAAGCACTAATACAATTGTAGTGGGGGATCTAAATACCCCACTATCGCAAACAGACAAATCATCTAGGCAAAAAATCAACAACAAAATACTAGAACTGAACCAAGCTTTTGAATTCATGGACTTAATAGATGTCTATAGAGTGTTCCACCCCACAAATTCAGAATAAATATTCTTTTCAGCTGCACATGGGTCATTCTCCAAGATAGACCACATACTAGCTCACAGAACAGAATTGAATAAATGCAAAAGAATTGAAGTTATCCCCTGTATATTATTAGATCATAGTGCATCAAGCTGGAGATCAATAGCAAAAGATACCCTAGGAACTTCAGAAACACATGGAAATTGAACAACACTCTCCTAAACAATCAATGGATCACAGAGGAAATTAAAGTAGAAAATAGACAGTTCTTGTAAATAAAGGAAAATGCCAATAGAACATACAGGAATCTATAGGACACAATGAAAGCAGTTCTATGGGGAAAATTAATAGCACTGAATGCCCACACTAGGAAAACAGAGTGAGTTCTAATAAACAACCTAATGATTAACCTTAGATTCCTAGAAAAACAAGAGCAAGAAAAAACCCAAAGCTCAAACAAGAGAGGAAATTATAAAGATTAGAGCAGAAATCAACGCAATGGAAACTAAGAAAATGATATAAAAGATAAATGAATGAAGAGTTGGTTTTTTGAAGGAATAAATAAAATAGATGAACCCTTAGCTAACCTTATAAAAAAAAAAAGGAAAGAAAAGGCTCAGATTCATGCAATCAGGAATGAAAAAGGTGAAGTTACAACAGATCCAATAGAAATCCAGAGGATCATTAATGCCTACTTTGAGAACTTGTACTCAAAATGGAAAACACTGAAGAAATGTACAAGTTTATAGATACTTATGAATTACCAAAGTTGAACAAAGAAGATAAAAACATTTTAAACACCCCAATTACAATCAATGAAATTGAACATGTAATTAAAAATCTACCTACAAAAAAATCCCAGGTCCTGATGGATTCACTGCTGAATTTTACAAGACATTTAGAGAAGAACTACTGCCATTACTCTTCAAACTTTTCAATGAAATTGAAAGGGAAGCAATATTTCCCAATTCATTCCTGGAAGCAAGTATCATTTTGATTCCCAAACCAGGGAAAGACGCAACTAAAAAAGAGAGCTATAGGCCAATCTCCTTAATGAATTTAGATGCAAAAATCATTAATAAGATACTAGCAAACAGAATACAGAGGATCATCAAGAAGATCATACATCCTGACCAAGTTGGATTTATTCCAGGAATGCAAGGATGGTTCAACATATGTAAGTCAATAAATGTAATACACTATATTAACAAAGTCAAGAACAGAAACCACATGATTCTCTCAATAGATGTGGAAGAAGCATTTGACAAAATTCAACACCCATTCATGATAAAAACCCTGCACAAAATTGGAATAGATTGTCTATATCTCAACTTAATAAAGGCTATCTATGAAAAACCAACAGCCAACATCATATCAAATGGCCAAAAACTGAAAACCTTCATATTAAAATCAGGAACAAGACAAGGATGCCCACTATCACCATTCCTCTTTGGTATAGTTCTGGAAACATTAGCTATAGCAATTAGACAAGAGAAAGAAATTAAAGCAGTAAAGATAGGAAACGAAGAAGTCAAACTATCATTATTTGCTGACAATATGATACTCTACATTGAAGACCCAAAAAAAGCTCCACCAAAAGACTTCTAGACTTAATTGACACTTTTAGCAGAGTAGCAGGATAGAAGTTCAACACCCCCAAATCAATAGCCTTCTTGTACAGAAATAACAGACTCACTGAGGGAGAAATTAGGGAAACAATTCCCTTCACTGTAGCATAAAAAAAAATAATGAAGTATTTAGGAATCAATCGAACAAAAGGAGCAAAAGACTTCTATACTGAAAACTACAGCACCTTGAAAGAGATTGAAAAGGATGTAAGAAAATGGAAAGAAATCTCCTGCTCTTGGGTAGGAAAAATCCACATAGTGAAAATGGCCATACTACCAAAACTGCTATACTGATTCAATGCAATGCCAATTGAAATTGCAACACGATATTTCACAGAACTAGAAAAAAGAATCCAAAAATTCATTTGGAACCAGAAGAGACCTAGAATAGCAAAAGCCATCACAGGCAACAGAGACGTGGCAGTGGGTATAACAATTCCCAATTTTAAACTATAATAAAAAAACCACTGTGATAAAAATAGCATGGTATTGTCAAAGAAAGACACCTGAGAATCAGTAAAACAGATTGGAAGACACAAAAACAACTCTAGATGCACTCAGTTATGTCATCTTTGACAAAGGAGCTGACCATCCCCACTGGAGGAAAGATAGCCTTCAATAAATGGTATTGGAAAAACTGGATCTCAACCTGCCAAAGATTAAAACTAGACCCTTATCTTTCACCATGCACTAAATTAAAATCCAAGTGGATTAAAAATCTAAATATTTAAAAATAAACGCTAAACTTGCTGGAATATAATTTAGGCAGAATTCTTGAAGACATTGGCATAGGAAAAGACTAAATGAACAAATCCTCAGTTGCACAGGAACTAGCAGAAAGAATCAACAACTGGGATCTCATCTTATTAAAAAGCTTCTGAACTGCAAAAGAAACCATCAACAGAACTAAGAGACCACGTACAATGTGGGAAAAAATTTTTACTAGCTACTCCTCAGACAAAGGACTATTATGTAGAATATGTAAATAACTCAAAACTATCAGCCTCCCAAATATAAGGACCCGATTAAAAAATGGGCATCTGAAATGACCAGACATTTCTCAGACAAAGAAGTAAAAGCAGCAAGTAAATATATGAAAAAATGTTCCACATCACTGGTCATTTGAGAGATGTAGATGAAAACAACACTGAGATTCCACCTCACCCCACAAAGAATGGCTGCTATCAAGAAATCACACAATAACAAATGTTGGCGGGATTGTGGGGAGAAAGGAACCCTTCTCCATTGTTGGTGGGAGTGCAGACTGGTGCAACCACTATGGGAATCAATATGGAGAAACCTCAAAGAGCTGGAACTAGAGGTTCCATTTGACCCAGCCATCCCTCTGCTGGGTATCTTTCCAAAAGAATTAGAAGAATCATACCAGTGTGATATATGCACACCCATGTATATAGCGGAACAGTTTGTAATAGCTAAAACTTGCAAACAGCCCATTTGTCCATCAGTTGGAAGTTGGATAAAGAAGATGTGGTTTTTCTATAAAATGGAATACTACACAGCCATAAAGAATGAGAAAATAGATTCATTCATAGGAAAATGTTTACATATTGAGGATATACTCCTAAGTGAAATAAATAAGTCACACATGTGTAAATACCGGATAGTTTCTCTAGTGTGAATAAACTATAATAGTACATATGATCCTAATGAGATAACTGACATTGTGAAATGGGAAGAAAAGGGCTAAAGGTGTAGGGAAAGTGGGAAGGTTAGAGGAAAGGGAATAAGGGAAAGAAAAAAAATAGGAGAAAATGAAAATATGGAAATAAAGTGTTTGTAAATGGGGAGGGGAGGAGGGGTTGAAGGGAGGGCAGGGACAAGGGGAAAAAATGAGAACCAAGACCTGTCATTTAAGGGTAGAAGACCCACAAATGAATGTAACTGTATTGTATACCGAAAATGTACCAATAATCTCAAAAAAAAAAAAAACCCAGAAAAACAAAAATAAATTCAGTACTGCGTTTTTAAGATTTAATCACATGTGGGCCAGGGATTTAGCTCAGTGGTTCTCTGCCTGACTCACAGAAAAGAGGAGAGAGTTCCTGCTTTTCTCCCAACACTGTCTGTCCTGTTGAATGTTCTGTTCAGGAAAGGAAGAGAGTGGCCAAACTACCAAATCTTAGCTGTCTGTGCACCTTGGTTAGCCTCAGTACAGAGTGGCAGAGGTGACAACCAAAAGACTGACCTGGTTTTGGATGAAACCAACACACAGGGGGAGAGTTTTATTCCAAGACTGAAGTGTTAGTCTATAGCAAAGAATGGATGAGAGTCAGTCTTGGGAGACAGGCTTGGAGAGCGTAAGAGCTAGCCAGACATCTCCTGAAATATCTTTATATATTGAAGCACAGGCCAGGGAGATCTTGGGGCTTGTATTCTGTAGTGGGAATCCAAGTTTTGTGCATGTAATGTTAGAGGGGGTGGTTTTAAAGGAGATGATATTTAGTTCGGTGGTCTGCTTGAAATTTTGAACCATTGCCTACATCCAACAGAAAATAGTGGTCTGATTTACTATGTGTAATTATCTAGGTTGCCTAAGTGTCTACACTAAAATCATAGACCTCTTTGCATGGGTTTAGGGTGGTTCATAAATGGTTCTTAGGGTTGTCAGTGTCCACTTGATATTTGATGACTTTGTTAATGACTTTACTACTATAGCCAAGCTGACATAGTTGGTGCTGTCAATTGTTTTTTTTTTAATACCAATATCTGGACTGCCTGGGGGTTATAAATCATATTGTGCTCATACTCCAAGAGCCTGGCACTGGGCCAAAGAAGCTGCAAACCCTAGTACAGAAAACAAACAATCAAACGGAGACATAAGAAACAAGGCAAGAAAAAAATGTCTCTAAAACCTCCCAACACCCTCAGAGATGATCCAGGAGGCAGAAACCATAAGCCACATTGCAGAAATGTCTGAGAGGGTATCAATGGAAATAACAAAATAGTTCAGAAAGGTGCTTGGCTAAGTCAAAGAAGATATAACTAAACAGATAATGAACCAAATGGAACAAATGATGACTCAGTCTAGAGACGACATCAATAAAAATCTAGTGGAGCTAAAGAAAGAAATGCAAGAGAAAAGAATGAGAAAAAGCTTTCAAATTAAATACGGGTGATTAAAACAACAATTGAAAGTATGGGCAGCAGAAACAACCAATGTGAGGACAGAGTGTCAGATCTAGAAGACAGGGCTATGGTTCATGATCATTTAATGAAAGATACCTTAAAAATAGCAAGAGTACATGAACAATGGATCCAATAACTGCTAAATGACTCAAAGAGTTCCTATATAAGAGTAATTGGAATTAATGAAAAATCAGAAGACAGCACAAAGGACATAAAAAACTATTTACAGAAGTAATAGCAGAAAACTTTCCAGATATGGAAAAAATCATTTAACATACAGGTAAGTGAGGCATAGAACCACAAAATTGCCACAATCAGAACAAAAACGCACTCCATACTGCATAATAATTAGAATACCAGAAATCCAACATAAAAACAAAATCTTAAAATCTGTTAGAAAAAAGCAATGGGGCCCAGGATTTAGTTCAGTTGTGCTACCACCTGTCTCACAAGTGCAAGGTCCTGAGTTCAATCGCTGTTAACAAAAAGGAAAAAAAGAAAAAAGGAATGAATCACCTATAATGGAAAACACATTAGAATATAAGACTTCTCAACATAATCCTTAAAGACAAGGAGAGCTTGGAATACAGTATTTCAAGCCCTAAAATAAAACAATTACCAACCAAGTTTGATATGTCCTGCAGAATTAGCTTTCAAAATTGATAGAGAACTGAGAAATTTCCATAATAAAGAATTCCTAAAGAAATTCATGACCACGAAACCAACACTCCAAAAAAATTCTCAAAGACATCCTAGAAATAGATAATAATACTGACAATGCTAAAATGTGCAATAGAATGAATGCATCAGGTAGGGATAGCAATTAAGCAGAAGGGAAAGTAAGCAAAAACAGCAACAAGTAAATAATATAATGACAGGAATAAGTCAAAACGTATTAATTCACATCAATGTGAATGGAGTCACTTTGCCAACCAAAAGATACACATTAACAGAATGGATTGAGAAACAAAATCCAACAGTATGCTGTGTATGAGAAACATGTCAAACAGAAAAAGAAATTAGACAAAAAAAAATCAAAGGTTGAAAAACAGTATTTCATGTAAAAGGAATCTGCAAACAAGGAGGAGTAGCTATCCTATTTTCAGGCAAAGTATACTTTCAGCTAAGGCTGATCAGAAGACATAAAGAAGGACATTGCATCATTATATTTTGCTTAATAGAATTACTCAACAGGCAGATATAGCAATTATAAACATATATGCACCAGACTACTGTGTACTCACCCTCATAATATAAATACTAATGAACATAAAAGATCAGATAAAACCAATACAATTATAGTGGGCAACCTCAATACCTCACTGTCACAAATAAACAGGACAAGTAAACAAAAAATCACCAAAGAAATATCAGAATTGAATCAAAACTTTGAACAAATGACTTAATAAATATGTACAGAGAATGCAGCAGAATATACATTGATTTTGGCAGAACACAGTGCTTTCTCCCAAAACAGACCACATATTAATTAATAAAGGATGTTTAAATAAATAAAATAATCTAAATTTTACCATGCATATTATCAGATTACAGTGCAATGAAACTAGAGTCAATAGCAAAAGGAACCACACAAACTATGCAAACATTTGGAAATTAAATAAAACTCTTGAATAATCAATGGGTCACAGAAGAAATTAAGGAGGAAATAAGATTGTTCCTAGAATTAAGCAATAATGCTAGTACAACATACCAGAATTTATGGGATACAAGAAAAGAAGTTCTAAGAGAAAAGTTTATAATTGTGAATGTTCACATCAGAGAAGTAGAATGTGTTGAAATGAATAATTTAACAATACATCTAAATGTCCTAGAAAAATCAGAACTATCCAAATCCAGAGTTTGTACAAGGAAGGCAATTACAGAGATGAGAGCAGAAATCAATGAATTGGAGACTAAAAAAATACAAAGAAGCAATGAATTGAAAAGCTGGGTCCTTGAAAGAATAAATAAAATAAACAAACCCTTAGCCAATCTTGCCAAAAAAAAGAAAAGACACATATTAATGCAATTAGAAATGAAAAAAGGTGAAAAACAACAGACATTACCAAAATCCAGAAATTATTAGCAATGACTTCATACACTTACATGCCAACAAAACAAAACAAAATCAATAACTCAGGAGAAATGGATACATATAAATTATCAAAACTGAACTTAAAAATCTTGAAAAAAATCCAGTAACAGCAATTAAATTGGAGCAGTAATAAAAAAGATCTACCAACCAAGAAAACTCCAGGAACTGATGGATTCACTGCAAAAATCCTACAAGAATTTCAGGGAAGATCTTACATCAATACCTCCCAAATTCTTGAATGAAAGTGAAAAGAAAGTACTCACAAAATGATTTGTAGAAGCTAACATTACCCTGATTCCAAAAACAGACGAGGATCCAACCAAAAAAGAGAACTATAGGCCAGTCTCTTTAATCAGTACAGATGCAAAAATCCTCAACAAGATACTGGTAAACAGAATGCAACAGATCATCAGAAAGATCATACACCTTCAGGGATGCAAGGATAGCTCAATATATGCAAATCAATAAATGTAACTGGTCACATAAACACAAGCACAGACAAAAATCACATTATAATCTCCATGGATGCAGAAAAACTGTTGATAAAATCCAACATCTATTCATGATAAAAAAAAAACCCAAAACAAGAAGATCATAAGTACATAAAAATCTTATCTCAATCTGACAAAAGCCACTCATGGCCAACATAATGCCAACATCATATTAAATGGGAAAAAACCAAAAGCCTTTCCTTTAAAATCAGGAAAAAGACAAGGATGTCCACTATCACCACTCCTGTTCAACATAGTCCTCAAAACATTAACCAGAGCTAATAGCTAAAATTTGGTAACATCCCAATTGCCCATCAACTGGAGACTGGATAAAAAAGTTATATTTTTTTGTTTTGTTTTGTTTTGTTTTAATAAAATGGAGTACTACTCAGCCATAAAGAACAAGAAACTAGAGAGATTTATAGCTAAGTGGATGCACATTGAGGCCGTATTCTTAAGTGAAATTAATAAGATACACATGCTTAAATACTAAACAATTTCTCTGGTGTGAAAAATTGAAAGTGTAAATAGGGATCAAAATGTATAATTGATATTGTGTAATAGGAAGAAAAGGTCTAAAACAGTAGAGGAATTGGGAGGGGTAGGGGAAAGGTAAAAGGGAAAGAAAGAAAGAAATGTGTGTAAAGGAAAAACATGGAAACAATGTCTTTATAAACAGGGAAAGGTGGAGGGGGTGAAGGGAGGGCTGGGGAGTGGGGAATAAGAACCAAGACCAGTCATGTAAAGGTACAAGATCCCAATGATGAATGTAACTGTACTGTATACCTAAAACGTACCAATAAACTTAATAAAGATGAAAAAAAATTAGTCAGAGCAGTCAAGCTATATAGATATGTATCTATACCTATATCTATATCTACGATGCAAAATACAAGATAAATAGGAATTAGGAAGAAGTTCAAATAATTCCGTAAATTATCTATTCTGTTGTTTCAAAATATTCTAATTTGTTTTATTCATGCTACTAGTTTATCTTTGTTCATTGAAAGAATGTTTTGTCTAGTATTTGTTTTATCTCTTGAAGAGAGTTTTGTTTTGTGTGTGTGTGTGTCTATGACTTACCCTCAGAAACATTTTGGCCATTCTTTTAAGATCATGACATGCAGTGTATTAACTATTGTTATTTTCTAATTGTTTGGTTATGGAAAAAGGTATTCACACATGGTTCTTACCTTCTACTTGTTGAATGATATTCCGTGGTGCACATCACCCTCCTACTTATCTGTTCACTCAGTGGACAGAAATGCCACCTCCTATTCTCTGCTGCAGCCACCATTCTTTTACAGTATTCTTTATTGACTCCTTTGCCTTTGGTTGAATTTCTGGGTCATGGGGTGCAGCTAAGTGTGCTTAAATAGTGCTAGGATGGCTGCACAAAGCTAGGCCCTCAGGAAAATGATTTATTAACATATGTGGTTCATATTAATGATGAATGAAACACTTCAGAATTTTATGCCCATCATTGAGCTAAACTAAGTTTCTTAAAAGAGCATCCAAGTTGTTTCAATTTCTAAAGACATGACTGAATGGGGAGAGGAGAGTTAAGAGACAAAGACTTATATTATTTCCCAACCAAGATGAGCAACTTGGTAAACTGTCCAGATTCTATTCCAGGCCTCAAAAATAAGAGAGAGGAAGTAGGGTGGGAGAGGAAAGGATAAAGGAAGGAGAAGTAGGAAAGAGACAGGGAAAACTGTTTCATCTATTGAGGAAGAAGTGATAGAGAATTATGCATTATCATTCACTTACCCAGCATTTTGTCTTGCAGACATGGAAAGTGAGATAAAGCCATTCCTCCATGGGTCATGTTGTGAATGTAAGAGTGCTGGGCAAATATGCAGGGCTTTAGGTGAGGCCTGGGGTGGTGGGGGATGCTGTGGGGGACATACACAACGATGGCATGAACAGGGGCTGCAGACTGAATCAGCTGAAATTTGAATTGTGGACACGGTCAGCGTTCATGAGTCAGCAAAGGAGACAAAATGGGAAGCAGGAAAGATTGGTCTTTTGTCGTTTCGTGGAGATTGTGTAGCTTTTATTTTACTATTTATTTATTTTTTGGTACTGGGGATCGAACTTGGGACCTTGCACTTGCGAGGCAGGCGGCGGAACCACTGAATCAAATCCCTGGCCCTGTGTAGCTTTTAAATACTTTACAGCAGCTACTTGGTCTTCACCACCATGTAGGGATTATCATTTCTTTTATAGAGGTGGGAATGAAGGCTTGGTTTTTAGCCAGTTTCTTCAATGTCTTGCAGTTAGAAAGTATTGGGCTGCAATTTATATTCAAGTCATTTGATGCCAGAATCTTTGCCCAAGACATAAACAGACACACACACACACACACACACACACACACACAGAAGCTTTCAAGGACTGTGTAGTTAATAAAGCCAACAGCTGAGGAAACATCAAGGAGCATGAGGACAGGAAGTCATTTCAGAAATTGTGGTCTCAGGTGGAAAAGTACTACACCAGTTTCTTTAAGTTGCTGAGTAGAGTGGTTAGAGGTTATACCTGTTGATCTAGATAAACTCTGTGACAAGTAGAAGCATTTTAGACAAAGGCAATGGGAAATGCCTAATTGGATTTTGAGGCCTTAAATTAGACATCATTACAAATACAATTCTGTTAACTTAATTATAAGATTAAAGAAACTGTAAGTGGCCAGATAATAGCTTTTCCCAAGTCCAGGCAAAAAATTAAATAATACTCAAATGAAAATAATGCCAAAAAGAGGCCATAGAAAGACTATTAAACCCAAGTCTTTTGTCAGCCGAAGGTAAAAGGGCCGTGTGTGTGTGTGTGTGTGTGTGTGTGTGTGTGTGTGTGTGTGTGGTTTTAGCTGTCCTACTTAAAATTCACTAAGAAATATAATGCTTTTGGTAGCAAGGAGCAATGAATGATCATTGGGCTTTTCTACCTGCATTCTTTTCTTTGAAGAAGACCATTGGGCATCTTTAAATAAGAGATTTTTCCCATTTCTCTCAAACAGCATTTTAATGAGAAGAATATAAATAAATTCACTTCTTCCAAAAAACACAGATTGGAGCTCAAGTGGCAGAGTTCCAGACAAGTTGCCTTTAGGGTTTTAAAAAACCCAGAATTTCATGACCATTGTAAGACCAAGGCTAGATTTGAAGGAGGGCTCTTTATTGAAGCCAGGTGTGAGCTGTCTCCTCTTCCTGGCAGGGAGGCTGTTTGGGTCCTGAGGAGTATTTCCTGTGGTGGTTGTACATTTCTGGCCCAAGTCCCAGTTGCTACTAGAGTTTTCCCAATGACTCCCACCATCTCTTGTTGCTTTTTCTCCCTTCCTCCCCCTCTTTCTTTCCCTCCCTTCCTTGAGCAGTTCCACTCGTATGCCATACCCAAAGTGTTTTAAAAATTATTCATAATTCCAAAATTTGGTTTGTGTACTTGGACCGAGGGGATATTATTTATTTTCTGTATGACTACAGTAGAACTTCTGCCTTGAAGCAATGGCCCCTGCTGGGTTCCAGTTGATGCTTAGCTGAAAGTAAGCAACATTTGTAAACTTTAACTGAACAGTTTTTACTTTTGCAAAATAGGATCACAGTGGCTCTCTCACCACAGGCTTGTAAGGAGAAAGTTAAATGCATACAAACTCCACACAGCTTAGTAAATATTATTCATTATGAATATAAAAGCAGGATTGAGTCCCCTACTCCTCCAAAACATAGAAAGCCTCATCCCATTCTTAAAGAAAGAAAATAAGAACATCCTGAAAATTTGGGGCAGAGAAGTCAGAGAATGGAACTTGGAGATCTGTCTTCTAAGCTAGCTGCTTTGAAGTTGACGAAAGGTAGGAATTTGGGAATTTTTTCTGGTACTAGGTTACTGGGATTGAACTCAGAACCTTGTGCTTGGCGGGCAGACATGGCGAGCTACGTCTTTGGCCCTGGGAAGAGTTGATTTTTAAAAAAAGCTTTACTAAGGTATCACTGGCAGATCAGAGTTGTGTATATTTAAGGTACATGACTTGATATTTTGATAAATATATACACCATGAAATAATCATCCCATTCCAGCTAGTAAGCATTTGATCACTTCTACAGAGCTACCATATTTGTACCCATTTGTTAACAGCAACCTATACTCATTTATCCCTGGCAACCACAATCCTATTTTCTGCTTTTATGAATTTGGCTATTTTCAATTCTACATAGAAGTAATATCATTCAATATTTTTCTTTCTATTTACCCTAACAGAATATCCTCTAGCTCCATCCATGTTGTTGCATAATGGCAGGATTTCCTTCTTTTTAAAGGCTGAACAAAATTCTAATATTACTCAAGAGCAATAGTCAGGGAAATTTTTGGCTATAGGATAATTGCATTTAATTATAAATCCGTGGGTGGATAGAATCAGTTTTTTTTTTTTTTTGAGATTCAACTTTACATCATCCTTATTAGATTAAAGAGACCAGAGATCTCAAGTGACACTCATATTATCAAATCCAAAATATTCTTTTTGGTTCTTGCTTTACTTGACCTCTGGAATTATCTGATGTTGGTGACTCCCCTGCCCATCAGTGACTACTATGATAGAAATGTCTCTTGATCTTGTGTGTGTTGGTATTTTTGGTTGGTCCTCTTCCTTTGTATGGCTTTTAAGAGTTAGTATTGGCAGGTAGTTGGGCTTTAGCCTTCTCCTATCTTTTTAGGTTATTTGATCAGTATCTTCACTTTAACCACTGCCTCTCTGTAGATGACAGTGAGCATAAAACTTGTCTTCCTGTAGAGGCTCTTTGAAATCAAGTTGCTTCAATTGGTTGGTATGTCCACCAGTTTTTCCTCTTGTCTGTCCCTTAGACCTCTTGTCCTTTCTGTTGCCCACTCCCGAGCTATCTTAGATGAAGCCTCCATCATTTCTGACATAGAAGATCTGTAGCTCAGTGCCTGACACATTGATCTCTGGTTTTGTTTTCTTCATTTTTTTTTTTTTTTTGTCCTTCACTTTTCTTTCACAGTTAGTGATTTTTGATATTGCCTCCACCTGGCTGTCAGGAGCTCTTTTCCAGACTCAGTTCAAATGCTTCCATTAAATTGGTGGGTGACTTTGCCCAGAATGGGGCTCCAGGGCCATCCTTCCTCCTGGTCCTGCAGGGTCCCGGCTTTCATAGAAAGACTAGTGGTTCAGGATAGAGGCTGTAGATTTCTGTCTTCTTTTACAAATGAGGGACTCATGCTATCTCTGGCTGAGGTAGTGATCCTGACTCAAGTCCTGTTCTATGCCTAGAAGGGTATACTCTGTTGCTACAGAGGAATCAAACTTTGGCTTTCTCGATTGAGAGACCAAGAGACCCCTGTATTCAACTTGGTTTACTACTGTATGTTTCTCTTCTGTGGAAAGATTAATCTGATTTTTCAGTATGATATTGCTTTAAGTATATACCAAAATATTTCATACATCATTTCTGTGCTGAGTATAGTAAGAGCTCAGAAAGCTGGAATATCTCTTCCAAATGAATCTTTGCGTTCCCTTGCAGGTTTGCTATCACTGAGATATGGGCCTATCAAAGAAAACCCAAGTCACCACAAAGTCAGAGAAAACTCTGCTATTTCTTCTTCTTTGCTATGAAGCTTACCCCAGAAAGCCCTGCTTCCTGGTAAATATCAAAGTATTAACGTGCCCTTGTTATTAGAGAGAGGACTGATCTTGGAATAGAAAAGTATCCGCATCCACTTAAAAGAGGCTTTAGTTTTAGTGATTAAAAATGCTGCCTTCTAAGCTGCTTTGTGGCTCATCAGATGATTTGATATCCCCAGATTTGGGTTTTTGGGCCAGTAGGTCAGTGTTTCTTTTTAGCAGGCTGGCTTAGTGGTTGAGATGGGAGCTGTGCTGATTGCTGAGAGGACATCAATCTGTGTGAAAATCAGATCTCAGTCCATAGAGGTGATAATTTACTTTAGACTCATCAGGTACCTTCTGTGGAGAAAAAGAAATCAGTAATGTGCTCTTAACAGGAAGCTTTGTTAGAACCAAAGCATGTGATTACAATCTAACTTCAATGTAATTTTGACTTCTCTATTTTCTTTTTATTTAGCTCATGAATTATAGAAATATTTTGATGATTAGAATGAAATCTATGGCTATTTGTATTTAACTCCATCAAAGAAAAAGAGCTTTCTCTAGCTGCAGAAAGAAATAGACTGCCACAATGTTATGCTCTATCTAGATAGCACATGGCCCCAGCTCTTTTCTTGTGTTGGAAACATGATTTAGAACACTGAGTCATAGGCACATTGGGCACTTTACTTTGTTGTGAGTTTCTGAAGACCTGATTTGTAGCTGGCTCAGAGTAGCTTAGGAGACACTTGGTGATTTTTCCAGACCAGCATCAATTTCTTTCTCAGAACTTGATGTATCTCCTATATGAAGAATACATTCCACCACCTGAACCAGGATGACTCTGCTATGGAGAAGGCCACATGACCCAGAGATAGTGTTGGAATGGGGACATGATTCAAGCAGAATCTTCTGGAGCATTTCTGCTGGGGCTATTATAAAAGGCTTTCATTCTACAGAGATTTTTAGCTGGAAATGGTCTTACTGCCTTTTGGAGAGGAGCTGGGGCTATTATAAAAGGCTTTCATTCTACAGAGATTTTTAGCTGGAAATGGTCTTACTGCCTTTTGGAGAGGACCTGTCCAGCAGGTGGAGGCAGAGGCAGAGCTCTAGGACATTGAAACCTTCTATCCAGCCTTACCTGAGGTAAACCACATGTAGGTGTGCAAACTCTTAGATTTCTTTCCTGATAACTTGAGTCAAATTTGAGATTGAAAATGTTTTAACCCTTACATGCAGGATTTGGGAGTGAAAAGTCATTTGTCAGAATTCTTGATAGCATCTTTATGTACAGATTCACCCATTCCAGAATAAGCTATTTATGATGCATGTCTGGCCCCAAGACACTCTCATTGAAGGTGCTCATGAACCTTACTGGACAGGTATTAACTCTTGAATATCTAAAGTTTGAGTTTCTTTGATCACCTAAGGCTGGAGGGAGCCAATTAGTCAAGATCAGGGAAAGGGAGAGGAGGAAGACCAGGAAGTAGGGTGCCTACTGGTCCCAGGAGCCATCCAAGAAGCAGAACCATCGTTTGGCAATTGCAGAAAGGGTCATCAGCTGAAGATGTTCCTTCTGGATGCCTGACATGCTTTCTGTTCACTCACCCAGGCTGCTGAAATATCATTCGACCCACAAAAAGTAGTTTTCCCATAGTGAGAACAATTGAGAGTGCAACTCTCCTAAATTCCAAGCTAATTATCCATTCATGAGATTCTACTTTCTACCTCAGGGAAAAATGAGCTAGCAGTCAGAAGGCAAAGTAGACATAAGTTTCTACAAGCACAGAGAAATATCCATTGGTAAATAATGCAAGGATTGTAGCCTGTGTAGTTGCGGAACCTCTGTGGATCAGGCAGGCTTTCTAGAAGCTCAAGTAGAAGAGGACAGGGTAGGGAACGTATAAGCTTGTTTCCTTCCACCAAAAGTGTGGAGGTTTTGATTTAGGGTCCAGTGGTGCAGTTAGGCTGTTGCAAAGCAGAAGGAAGAGCAAGGAGAGAAGACAGAGAAAGAAGTACATGAAGCATAATAGAATGAGGAGAAGGCTGATGGATGATTAGGATTGGCTCTTCCCTTCTGTATGTCATGTTCCAAAGAAACCCTAAGTATGAATGTGAATTTCATGGCAACACTGAACCTGTCACCAGAGGGTAAAGCACAGAGGTGTCAAGGAGTATGGGGCAGCAGGGCCTAGGGAAGACGTGGCTTGACAAAAGGATGACAAAAGTGAGTGGAGACTGTTTCTTAGCCAGAATCTGCCTTCCAGGTGAGCAAGTATGGAATAATGGCTCCTAGGGAGACTCCAGTCCTTAGGTCCTGATTCAGTTGGAAAGCAGAGGACTGGGATCAGAAGAAAAAATTATGTAATTTCCTACCACCAGGAGGTCCCACGGCATTCACCAGTCCTCACCATGATTGTCATTTAAACAGGGAAGTCCACTCGGCACTGAGGAACGTGGTCTTCCTCATCTGTGCAAGAGGCAGACATCATTATGAGGTTGGAATGCCTATCTGCTTTCCTATATTGTACAATCCAAATTCTCACCATCCCTGGATTTTTATTTATGTTTTCCCCCTGGATTTAGGACAAAAAAGTTAGCTGTGCGTAGGTGCTGTGTGTCATCTCAGGGTCAAGACAAAGCTAGATAGAGAACAGATATGGCTTTTGTTCTCACCTTTCTGATTTCTCTAAGCCCTTTAATTCCCTGCATCTGATTCTCCTTTTCAAGAGCTGATGACTGAGGTGTGGGTACAATTTGTGTTCCTAATGCTGTCACTGCTGTGCATTGGCAACCTCCCTATGTCTCCTGTTACCAGCCTCTGCCCTGCCTGATGCAGTTCATTTGGTTCATTAGGCTGGCCCTGGCTGACAAGAAGCCCTCTGTCTCACCTCTGCAAGATCAAGGTCTTCCCTGGACTCCCTCCCCTTTTCCAAATGGGGAGAGTTTTTACAAGTCTCCAAAATAAGCATTCACTCCATTAATTTTATGTGTAAAAAGAATGGGGAGGTAACACTCTAGGAATGAGTTCTGTGACACATTTGAGACCTTTGAGGTGTCAGAGATGGGAAAAAATGGACAGCAAACACATATTATAAATTATTTGTTTCATCCATTTCTTTTGAATAATGAATAGGTCTGTGTGAAACCCCAACCTCAGAACTATAGAGTCCCATGAGTACTGTCTACATCACTGACCCCAGTAGCATGTCATTAAGAGAATTCAAAATAAAGAAAAGCCAGTCAATTCAGATGTTATAGGAAGTTTCCAGACCGAGTGTCTCTCTCAGAGCTGTTTAGAGGTTCTGTGAAAATCTCCGTGTCAAACAGCAGCTTCCAGCCCTGGATTCTTGGACACCGACAGATGTGACCACACTGTAGATTCCTGCTGGGCACGTGAAGTGTGACCATTGTAGGTGACCAAAGCTGGACTCACATTGAGGTCTGGGAGCCCTATTTGAGCTATCAGTGTTTAACTGGCTGCTTTGCTTTGGGTCACGGGACGGCTGAGCAGCTCCAACTCTGTGCTAAGCAGCCTTAGAGCTCTCACATCCCATCAGTAGCTCTTCCTTCATGATGCCATCTCCTGTTTGGTATCACCATGCAGAGACTTCCTTTTGGGTTCTGGAGGCAGATGCTGCTGAGACTGTTGTAGTTCTCTGCCGAGTCTCCCTTGTGGTGAGGTTGGGCTGGCTGGCAGCACCGAGCCAGTGCTCCACTGTGATGCTGGCTGACCAAGTTGGTCTGCTAGAAAATTCCTTAAAATACCCCAGGAGCACGTTTTTATTTTATATTGTTTTTGAAAAGATAAATATTCCAAAATATTGATGTGAGAAAAGAGAACTCTCTTACTTTTATATAATTGGCAATGTAGCAGGTTTAAAAAAATTAGTCAAAGACTAGAAAATATGGTTACAAAAATATCCCTACTAATAGTTTACTGTCTGACTTGAGTGAGTTTAACTTTAAGGTGTGGTAGCTCTGGAAATTTATTGTGACTCACTACATAATAACTGGCTACACCATCAGGCATCAGCCCACACACAATTTTCCAGCCCTGAACTTCGAATGCTTCATATAAAATGAAAATAATACAGTCTTATGTTTTATTCTAGGGATGAGGTAGTTTGCACCACTTTAGGCTTTGCTGAACGCTTGTGAATTTGATGTTTCCTACCAAATTAAGATTGTGGGAGTATCTAGTTTTCAGTTAGCAAATACAAACATCCCTTAAGAGAAAAATGATGCAAACAGAGCGTATCATTTGTAGGTTGATTTCCTCCTTTGTGGGTTAGTTGCTTGACCTGGATCATCAGCTCTCCAAATGGCCAACTCAGCTCTTGGAATCATAATTACACATTGGAAAGAAGACTAAACCAGAAAACACAGATGGTTATCTCTCTGCATGTTTTATTTTCTTCTTTTTTTTTGGCCTCTGTTTTCTTTTAGGAGTTGGAAAACTCTCTATCTCCCTCTCTTGCCCCCCTCTATATATATATAACTCCTGTACCGAATCAAAGATATTACCATGGAGGAGTAAGTAGGAACATGTTTATGTTTATCTGTATACTAAGATTGGTCTTAATGGTCATTCAAACGTAAGGACTTGATCCATGGGAAGCCAACTGTCACTGTATAAACTCTTGGGGGACTAAAGTTTTCCTCAATGTCTTGTTTCATTTGAGATGTCTTTTCTGTTCTGAAGGTGTTTTTTAAAATCTGGGGTAGATTCTTTTCTCATCAAAACCTTCAGCATTTGCAGCTCTGCTAAAATTTCTCCTTCTATGATTCCCTGCTTGCCCTGTATCTTTCTTCTTTGAAATTCTCAAAGCACTTGCCATGTACATCTATTTTTGGTGCTCAGTCAATACTTTCAAATTTGTTATCTTTCAATATGTTTATGTTATCTTCTTAAGTAGCCTATAAATTCATCTGTGGAAGAAAATGCTTCATTATTTTTATAATTTATAATTGATTGCAGCATAAATCTTAAATGGCCTCCAAATGCCCATGTGTTGGATGTTTGGTTCCAAAGGAGGGACTGCTTAGAGGCAGAGGAACCTTTAAGAGGTGGGAGCTACTGAGAGGTGTTTAGGTCATTGGGGGTGTGCCCTCAAAGGGGATCATGGGACGTTTCCTCTCCTTTTTTCTCCTTTGCTCCCCAGATATGAGGGGAGTGGTTTTGGTGTATCATATGCTCCACTCATGATATGCTGCCTCACCACAGACTTCAACCCACCAAGGCCAATCATTCATGAACTGCAAGATTCAAAACTACCAGGCAAAATAACCTTTTTCTCTTTATAAATTGATTATCTCAAGTATTTTTTATATGGTGCAAAGTAGACTAACACAGAATAACATTGTTTGACACACAGTTGGTACCCTGGAAATGCTTTACCATGATTTGTTAAGGTATTTCATGTATTTACTAACTCATTTAGATGAAATTATGAGAGACCCTGTATTAGGTGCTTTCATCTCCATTGTCTTACTGAAGCTTCTCAAGGACTCTATGACATAGATATTATAATTTTTAAACTATCGAACTCAGCCACGAAGAACTTTCCTGATGTCTCTAAGCCAGGAAACTGTAGAGTCAGATTCAATTTGAATATCAATCTAATATTTTTTCGGCAATGCCGTTTTTACAATAAGTAGAATGGTTAAGAAAGCAGGCAGGGGTGCTTCCTTTTCGAGTTTGGAAGCCTCCTTAGGAATCAGTTCCTCCATAGCCCTGGAACGCACTGTAGATGAAAACAGAACATAATTGTGTCAACTGCTGGCAAGTTCTTACCAGCTGCTGGACCAACAGATCCAGTCAGTGCTGGGACTCGGGAGTCTCTCAAAGGTCTGCATTCCTCTGATTATATCCTTACTGTGCTAAATGTATCACAGGGTTCTTATGGCCATGGGTACCTAAGTGCCTCAGAAAGCTTGGTGTTTTATTTTCTCTGGCTTGTGATTCTTTCCACTTAATGGATTTATGTCCTTTGCCTGTCATACCACAAGCTTCCTTCTAGTCAGAGTTCACTGCAGGCATAAAGGACAGAGGAGAACATCTGGCTCTGAGGTTAAGAAGGCAGCTCTGTAGCAACTGAGGTCTGAGGTCCTCTGAGTCCATGGTGAGTAAGGAGTCTAGTCGTATGTCTGTGTTCACAGAGCAACATTAAATCTATGCAGTGGGGCTACTGATCCACCACCCATGAAGTGTGGCCTAATTGGCACATCTGGTTGGGAATCTGCTTGACCATATGCAATGATAAATCTTAGTGCCTAGCTCAGGAGTGTTATGACAAAAGAAAAGACATGGCTAACATACTATAGTGGTTTTAGATAATTTTCCACTGTTAGTCAATAAACCAGTCTTAGGGGCAGGGGATGTGAAAAATTTCACCCATACACGGCAAAGTTTCTCAGTGTCAAATGTCTGTCACAAATTTTGCTTGTGGTCATCTCCAAAGCCTACAATTTAAAAAAAAACTCAGCAATTATCTCAACCAAAGTGCTATTGAGTGCACTTTCCAGTGGTTGGTCCTCAGGCTCCTTTCCCAACAATGTTTTCCTCATTCAAAAAGCCCAAAGGAGCTTGTGCACGGCTCCTGAAGCCGAGAAGTCCACTCCATGGAAAATTTGCATGCTGTAATTGAGTTGCTGGGAACCTCAAGTCTTAATTCTTCAGGCTTGTGATGGTCTTGATTCCCTGCAAACTTCCAAGCTAAAAGTGGAAATGGCAGTGGGAATGGCAGACCAGACTCCTCTATTGTCTTACAACCTGATTGTAAGATTGACCCTTCATAATCCAGCTCAGATCACCTGGTTTTCAGGAGGTTGGAGCCATTCTAAGCCTTCTCCTCTTTGAAGTATATTTCACTTACATTCATTTAGATGTGGGGCATGTGTTCCCAAGTATTATGCAGTCTCAAACTGTTTGGTGTGGAAACATCTTGTGATTTTAGCTGTAGGGAGCTATGGTTTAAATTCTTGGAGGGAAACAGCTTTCTCATACTTCTTTAGATATGTAGATGCTGGTTACTTTTGAGTGAGTGAACAAAAAGATGAAGTTTGCATTTCTTGGGGATGTTTTTAATACTTGGCATTTACTCCTTGCACACACAAGGGATGGAAAGATGATTAGCGTGAAGCTGAGGAAGGAACACTTGTAGAATTCTTGTGAATAATTAAAAAAAATTATTTGGTCCAACATTCCTGGTTGATAGGTTGAATTTAAAGTATTATGACGCATAATAGGTTCGTCTTTTGCCTTAATACTCAAAGATGTAATATGAGTAATGTTATCCAGTGGGTGGGTGTGGGGGACTATGTTGGATCTTGTTATTGTATAGCTTAAAGTGACACACCACCATTTTCTAACTTAAATGAAGCTTCCATTACACCAATTGCATTGTGCTATATTTTCTCGTGGGTTGGGGTACCTTTCTTTTTTGATTTTACTTTTGAACCAAAATATTTCTACAGTGGAATATTTAGATATCCAGCATCCAAGCATGTTCAGACAGTAAACCTGCAGTGTATGTAGAGATGTGGCAGGGTTAGAAGGATATTTCTTAATGTAATTTAGGCTGAAGGCAGGTTAAAATTTTATTCTGGAGATTTTGGACTGGTTGTCTCCATGGTCCTGAATTCTCAAGGCCAACCAGAGGCAAAACTGAAATTTACCTCTTTGAGTTTCTTATTCCTCTTTCCATGCATGAGCCATTCTCCCCCAAGCTGACAGGATTTCTCTCAACTGCTAACTCACCGCACTATGGCTTCCTTTTCCAACCTCCTATTAAAATTTGTATTCAAGCTGCTACTAGTTTGGACAACTAAAGTGATCCCAACTAAGCTGGATCCACCTGTGAGGCAGTTTCAGTATCAGGGAGCACTCTCCAGGCAACATTTGTAGCATTTGCAAAGAGAATGCAGATTAAAGAGGTGACAATTCCAGGGGATTCTACACTGGTTAGATTACATCTATTCAATTCTGAGGGTTATCTTTTAAAAGGGACTAAAAGTGGTCTATCCACATCAGGATGATGAGGCTGGTGGAATGTGAGGAGGTGAGATAAGAGAGTTGGGACTTTGTAGTCTAATAAAAGAGACCATGATGATCCTAGAATCTAAAGCCTGCGAAGTGAAGTTGCTCTTGTTTAAATATCCCTCTGCTGTTTTATTTCTGTCTTATGTACTTTTCCACTGTATGATTAAGTAACTTTGTTCTGAATAGATCTTACGATAGGAAACTTGCTACCTGGATCTTCTGAACATGAAATCTACCTTTAAATATGTTAAATAGAGGCCTGAGGATGTAGCTTGTTGATAGAGTACATGCTTATAATGCATGAAGCCCTAGGTTCAATTCCCAGCACCAAAACAAAACAAAACAAGCAAACAAATGTGCAGTGGAATGATAAACACCCAGGAGGCCACTGAGGGAAAAATGAGAAAAAATCAATTTTATTCTTTTTCGTTCGACATGGCCAGAAAATTCTTAGGAGAAATATGAGGATGATAGATGTTCTGCTTTCCCCACCAGTGTCAACATGTGCTGCATTTATTTATACTCAATTAAATTTCTTTGATAAAAAATACAAGATCCATGAGATAAGCTGAAGCAAAAAGATTTGGGGTGAGAATATAATGGTTTACTAACTCTTAAGAACCCTAAACAAAGTATAGGCAGATCACTGAGGCTGAAACTAGAGATTTTGGAACTAGGATTATGGAACCCATAATATTTCCCCTCACTTATCTCCATTGCTCTATTCTTTATTCAGAACTGCTCCCCCACTCCCACATCCTTGCGCCTTATTGCTTCGCCATAGTTTTTGTCCATGATGTCACTACTTCCACTCCTGGATATGTCTGAATTTACCTCTTAACTGCAACTATCTTCTCTGTGCCTCTTAGTTCTGAGTTGGGAAAATAAGGATTAGTTTGGCTCATTCCTCCTTAGGATTGGCTGTCTTTGAGTCACATGATTAGCCTGCTCCTGTCAACCACAGCTTAAGGGACATAGGTCACAGGAGTATACGGAAAGGGAAAGATTAAAATGCCTACTGTAGGAATATCATCTTAAGCCGAAGAAAGGATCAATACCTTCTTATAGAAGTTTAGCCCAAATGAAGGACCTTGGACAAGGCCCTTCTAATCTCATCTTGTAGGTCCCTACCTCCACCTTAGGACCATTCTCTTTCTAGTGATAACTCACCCTTTTCTTATCTAATTGCTCATCTTTACTTTGCTTGACTATACCTATATTTATTTTATTTTGTCCACAAAGCTGTTGTCTTTCCTCTTCCTACTATAATTTATTCTCAGAATGTCGGGAAGTACTTTTAAAAAACTGCCCTCAATAGAACCCCCCTCTATATATTTATACACACACACACACACACACACACACACACACAATTAGTTTCTGGTGTCATGTCCCATCTTTCAAGGTGGATCTTCCTTTCAGCCTAGAGTGTAGAGCATGATGATAAATGAGAAATAATCATTTTACACACCCTAGTAAAATAAATGTTCTCCAGTGTAACAGTGGATGATTAGATCTTTATTTTGATATATGCTGCAGCATCTTCAGAAAAGTATTAGTAAGGCTTGATTTCAAAGAGAATGCAAATTTTAGGCCTAGGAGTACATTGGGGAGACCGCAGTCCTGAGTTAGGTAGTGCAGAGGTGTACCCACTCGGGCAGATGGTCTTGCATTGGTGAATCCACTAACCTGGGCTTGAGTCTTGAGTGTGGGTGCCTGACTTGATATTCTCATTGAGACTGGTCCTGTGTTGTAGATGCAGGATCTCTGATTTTAATATTCATTTCTACCACTTACAGCATCATTATTAGCCATGAATTTTGGTGAAGCATTAATATGCCTTTGTTGTCTCCCAGGTGGAGAAATGTCTTGATTTCTATAAATTATTAATCTTGGAGAAGAAAAGCTTGATTCAAAAATTAATTTTGGTAAACTTAGCTAGTTTACAGAGTAAGTTATATAAGGGTAATGTCGGTAATCATATAATGTAAATAAGAATTAACATAAAATACTTTACCTGGAAAGTTTCTTCCTCTGCCTTTTCAGCATGATTCTCCTCACTGAGAGGCAGAACAGATTGAAAGGACTGGAGCTGAGAACATTGGACCTGGAGCCAAGATCTTCTGCTTTGGTACCAACTCTGCCATTTACCAATAGCATGACTTTAGGAGAATTATTAATTAATCCATATCTTGGTTTCCTAATCTGTAAAGTAGGCATGATGATAATAATACACAACTTGGAGGATTGTTATAGGGGATAAATGTATTTTTTCCTTGTTAATGAGTAAATCAAGATTCAGAAAGTTAAGTATCTCTCTAAGTGCGCAGAGCTGGTGAATGAATAGGTCTGGATTCAAATTTTAGAGTGTCGGTCTTCTAATGCCACTCTTCACTAGTGCTTCTTCCCAAATCTGCCTATCATGAGCATCACCTGGAAATACTTCTTAAAATACAGATTTCTACACTCCTGAGGTGGAGAATAGGAATTGGTGCTACCAACAAGGCCGCAGGTGGCAAGAGTTGGCAGTAGTGTACCAAAGATTCCCCATCTCCCAGACTGCCTGAGCCTTTCAACTGCTGCACAGACTTGTGTGCAGGCTGTTTTGGTCTCCTCTTCCCACACTTGTGATTCCATCCTCTCCTTTAACCAGCCTTTCCCTTCCCCACAACTTTCTTTATCTCCTCCACCATGCTGTTGAGCATGCTGGTCACTAAGTCATTTTCTCTCTCAGATTTCTCAGCCCTCAGTGTGCCTGGTCATTTTGTTTTTTCTCTGATAATCTAGCCTTGTTTTTGTACTCATTTTTATCTTCCTCCAGCCATTTTTCTGCTTTTCATTCATTACTTTTTAACCTCTCAATTTCCTTTAAGCTTGGCAGGACCACTGATAGACTCATGGATGACATATGTGTAATATAGTAATGGAAAATATAGTATGATTTTTTTCAGAATATGGCATAATAAATACAATATTATTATTAAGAAATGTATACAGATTTATTACATATATTGTAGTTATTTTCTAATTGCTGGGACAAAACACCCAACACCCACAAGTTAAACTTATTTTAGCTCATAGTTTGTGGAAATTTCAGACCATAGTCAGCTGGCTCCAAGGCAGGCCAGCATAGCAGAGGGGCATAGATGAGAGAAACAGTCCATTGTAGGGCAGGCAGGAAACAGCAAACAAGGAGTCTCATTTCCCCTTTATATTCTATCCAGGCTCTAAAGCTATTTGTTGGTGCCACCTACGCCCAAGGTGGGGCTTCTGTTTTCAGTAAATCCATTCAGCCACACCCAGTACCATTCTAAACCAATCAGTAGACTGATCCTAGTATCACACACCCAGGATCTAGCCATCTCCAAAAGCCCCACCTATGCACACATGAGACTTTGGTGAGACATTTAGATACAAGCCATAACAACACATATAATAAAAAATACCATGTATTTGACCGTAATTGATTACATTTTAATATACAGTGCCTGAGTAAAGTGAACTCTGCCAATACCCACCCATGTTGTCTCAGTGGCATGCTGCTCTGGGCCCTGCACCATCTTCTTTTGGCAGTGCTTGGGCTTGGAACTGTGGATCATAGTTACAGATTCTAGCCAATGTCCTACAAGGTTAAATGAAGAAACATTGTTTTGGTGAAAAGGTCCTTGATTTTTGGAACTGTCTTGGTAAAAGTCAAACGCGCTCATTTCTAATGGGACAACAAACTGATTCAAGGACTTTGGCCCACAAGGTAGTGCTAAAGGAGCCAAGCCTGAGATGCAAAAATGTGTAGTTGTGTGTGTTGCTATAGTCTGAGTAAATAATAATGAGAAGTATCAACTTGACTGTATATCCAGGAAAGGAGAAATAACTGGGCAAATGAAATTTGTTAACTTGTTATTTACACACCAATGTGGATTTTTCACTTTTGAGGCACATAATTATTCCAGATTCAGTTGTGGTTTCTCCAGATAATAGAAATTATATATGTTTGTGAGTAATCACATTTTTTTGATTATTAAGCATTTCTTGTATTTATCATGCTTCTAAAGCTATGTGTGAACAAACTTGTAAAACAAACTGCTTTTTTATGTATAGTATTTTGGTGTTTTGAGAACATATTAATTCAATATTTTTATGAGCCCTGGATATTTTAAGACAATACTTAATTTAAACAACTTTGTTAGAATGTTGATGAGACATGATTTAAAGATTGAGGTCAAGTCGCATTAACTAAGCATGAGGCCTGGAACAACCAGTTCACTTCAGCTGTCTAAGCTCCATTTTTTTCTCACCTCTAAAATGGAATGTCACTTGTATCACTGAGTTATTGGGATACTGAAGTGTCCCAGTGTATCCAAGTGTGCCTATAAACTGAAAAGCCCAGAAGCAATAGATTTATTTGGTGTAAAGGAACAGCCAGTTACTTAACATAGGTTGAATCTTGTGACCAGATCTGCACAGTGAGGCAAAGGCAATTGATAGGAACCTGGGAAATTTGCTATACTTGAATTGCGAGGTGAGAGTATCACATGTAAAGAACAAGGGACATCTTGACCTCTGTCACTGTGTGGTGACTGATGGCCAGGACGACTAGTTAGGATGTCCAGAGTAATCTCCTGGGGCTTTACTCCTAACATGTGGCCCATAGCTGAGTTCTTTTCCAATGGTTTTATAAAGAATTCCAGTCCTTTGAAACCACAATTCTTGGCCCAACAAGTCTGGGAAATGTTGCATGTGTTGTCTGCCTCTCAGAGTTAGCCTTATAAATGTTAACTCCAACTGGTTACTTTAGAATTAATTAATACAGTAAAAAGTTCAGCTCTTTAGTCATACTAGCTACATTTCACGAGCTTAGTAGCCTCAGGTGGCTTGTGCCTGCCATATTGGGAAAAACATATGTAGAACATTTCCATCATTACAGAAAGTTATATTGGACAGTTCAGGGAAGGCTCAGAGATCTCCTGTGGTAAAAAAAAAAAACCAAAAAACAAAAAACTTATTTAACTTTGTTCAGGTCTCAAATATTTTAATACTCAGTAGAGTTACTATTCTGTAAGACACTGTTCAGAAAATACAGTTTGACATGCTGAGAAAGATGGATTTCTCCACTGGGATGTGGTGTTCCTGGGTCCTGGTTAGCACTTCCTGTATTTTTATAACTCTTCAATTCCTGTACCTGCTACTTCTAGAGTCATATTTATCTGATTTCCTGTCCCTGCTGAAAGATTAATTATTTTGCTATTATAAAGTATATTTTACCATGCTTCATATTTCTGTGAAACTTGTCAACAGCTGATTTTCCTTCTGTTATAGAAATAGAACTTCAGAGACAAAAGTGATCTTAGAGAGTAAGTAGTTCAATTTTTAAAAATTGGTACATTTTGTAATACTTAATAATTACATTCCACATGGGGAGTTGGTACAGATATATAATACATTATAATTCTTTTTATTCCCTTTGTTCAATATTACTTCATTTATGAAGAAACTGAGGCAGGGCTGGGGATTTAGCTCAGTGGTGCTGCCACCTTCCTTGCAAGCACAAGGACCCGACCAAAAAGAAAAAGAAAGAAAGAAAAAAAATAAAGAAACTGAGGCTAAGAAATGTTATGTGATTTTTTCAATGTCACTCAGTTGGTAAGACAGTCCATGTTCTTGCTAAGTTTATGTTCTTATTAAGGCTGTTGGTTCACCTCTTCCCGAGCTGAAAAAATTAGCACTTATTAATGAATTAGGATGGTGTCAGAGGTGATGTAGGTTTTATCTCTCATTTAAAATCTTATCCAAGACCTCCCCGACTGCACGCCACCAGATCCAGTAAGGAAGGTAGCTGCGTGGGCACCCTTGAAACACCCCCACGACCTGCTCCCCACCTACCCCCTGTTCTCAAACCTCCTGATTGGGCCAGTCCTTGGACCCACTCTGCAGAGGCATAGGTGCTCATGAAGGGTAGTTTTCTGAGCTCCCAACTTTGAACATCTTTAAAGAAAGGGCAGGGGAAACCTGTAATAGAACTGAGTGGAGTTCAATCCTGCTGGTTGGGAAACTCAAGTTAGGCCTTGTGAACTGAGGTCAATTTCAGTCATGGGGACCTGCCATTGGCTAACCAAGATCAGGGGATTCGGTTCTGCATATGGCTGTACATGTGGTATAATATGACAACAGAGACATAGTCTGAAAGAGGCCCTTCAAATTCTTTTTTTTTTTCTTTTCCTCATTCCACCCTAAAATTTCTTTCTTTTTTCTGTCCTCTCTCTCCAACTCAGTCTCTTGGTCCACCATATTATCCCTCATCTCCCTTTTTATTACTGCTTCTGCCCTAACTCAGACTTCTTCTTTTATTATTTTTTCTTTTTTGGGGGGGTTTCTCTTTATGTTCTTTTCTCCAGTCATTTAACCTCACTCATGGCTCTGTACCTTCAAGGGAAGGCAAGTGCCTGTTATTGTTAAGGGGATATATTCTTGTCCTTATTCCTGCACTCTCTCTATCCCCCCTGAAGTTAATAGCTTTGTAAAGATAGTAAGGTAATTCTACATCCTCTGGATTCAATTCAAACCTGCTCCAGTTCTTTCACTTATCTACTCCTCTCATCCTAACTCAGTCTAACCCTCCATCCTAAATGGTAAAAAAGCTATATTGAAAAGCATATTCACTGCAAACATATTATGGGCTGCTTCTTGATATTAATTTAATTCACATGGCTTAAAGGTGATACATTAATGACTACCACAAGTGGTCAGTTTGCAAGCTGTGCCTGATCCTATTGGGCTGCTGAATGTATCAATTGGGATAAAGGGTTCTGATTGATCTAAAGAGTTGTTTTCTCTGATATTATGAAAATGAGGATGTCTATGAGTCATTAGAAACTCAAAAGCTAAAACGCAACTATATCAGGAAGATTTAAGTAGTACCCAGAAATTAAAGAAGGTCAACCCAACAACAAAAATAAAAATGAGAAAACACTTAAGCAAGACACAAAGACCGATTTCCAGTTCAACAATGGAAAACAGTAGGACAAATGAGGAGGAAAAGTCTGATAGTGAACCAACAGGACACCCTGGACCCATAGCACAGGAGGTAACAAAACAGATCAATCAGGCTCTAGAAAAATTCATATCAGAAATAATTTCCCAGTTAACCAGAGAGATGATGAGCAAAATGGGAGTCATGATACGAGACTCTAGAATAGAAACCTAACAAAAAAATAGATGAGCTCAAGACCATGATAGAAGCCATGAAGACTCAGCATAAGAAAGAAATGGAAACAATGAATGCCCAACAGAGGAAAGAAATGGAATCCATAGAACAGATTCAAACAGATATCCAGGAGATTAAAAACTCTATTGAAAGTGTATGCAACAGAATGAAAGATTGTGAAGATAGAATTTCAGATATAGAAGATAGGATTGCAGTCAGTGACCGTGAAAAAAGAGGTCTCTCAAAAATAGTAAGGGATCATGAGAAATCAATCCAACAACTTCTAGATGATGCAAAGAAAAATAACATAAGACTGATAGGAATTCATGAAATAACAGGAGAAAACACAAATGACCTAAAAAAAGCTCTTCACAGAATTAATGACAGAAAACTTCCCAAACAGAAGGGAAGAATCAGACATACAGATAAGTGAGGCATATAGGACTCCAACTAGCCACGATAAAAAAAAATCTACACCTAGACATATAATAATCAAGATCCCAGAAATCCAACAGAAAAACAAAATACTACAAGCAGTAAGAGAAAAGAAACAAATCACATGCAAGGGAAAGCCCATTAGAATCACAGCAGACTTTTCAACACAAACCCTTAGATCAAGAATAGCCTGGAGTGAGGTATTCCAAGTCCTAAAAGAAAATAACCTCCAACCTAGACTGATGTATTCTGCAAAACTCTCTTTCAAAATAGATGGGGAAATAAGATACTTCCACAACAAAGAACACCTGAGAAACTTCATGAGCACCAAACCAGCACTACAAGGAATTCTAAACAATATCCTAGAAAAGGACAATGAAGGTGACAATACCATGAGGCCCAACAGACCAAATCAAATAGGCAAGGAAAGAAACTAAAAGGAGATGGGAGAAAAAGTAGAAAGAGTCAACAAAAGGACAATAATATGACAAGAATAAGTCAGAATATATCAGTTATAACCATCAATGTTAATGGCCTCAATTCACCAATCAAGAGAAATAGACTGGATTAAGAAGCAAAATCCAACAATATGTTTTATACAAGAAACACACCTAGTGGAAAAGGAAGCCCATAGACTGAAATGGAAAGGATGGAAAACAATTCTCCATGTGTCAGGAGCTCAGAAAAAAGCATGGGTAGCAATCTTATTCCTAGACAAAGCAAATTTCAAACCAAAACTCATTAAGAGAGATAAAGAAGGCCACTACATCCTTGTAAAGGGAACAATTCAAGAGGAAGAGTTGACAATCATAAACATGTATGCACCAAATATAAATGCCCCCAACTATATAAAACAAATATTAAGTAACATGAAAAACCAAATAAGCACTAATACAATTTTAGTGGGGGATTTAAATATCCCACTATCACAAATAGACAGATCATCTAGGCAGAAAATCAACAATGAAATAATAGAACTGAACCGAGCTTTGGAACACATGAACTTAAGAGATGTTTACAAAGTATTCCAACCCACAAATCAGAATATACATTCTTTTCAGCTGCACATGGATCATTTTCCAAGATAGACCACATATTGGCTCACAGAACAGGTCTGAATAAATGCAAAAGAATTGAAGTCATCCCCTGTATATTATCAGATCATAGTGCAATCAAGCTGGAGCACAAGAAACTGTAGGAACTTCCCAAGCACATGGAAACTGAACAACACTCTCCTAAACAATCAATGGATTACAAAGGAAATTAAAGAAGAAATTAGACAGTTTTTAGAAATAAATGAAAATGCCGATACAACATACAGGAATCTATGGGACACAATGAAAGCAGTTCTATGGGAAAAATTCATAACATTGAATGCCTACACTAGGAAAACTGCGGGCTCAAATAAACAACCTAATGATGAAACTTAGACTCCTAGAAAAACAAGAGCAAGAAAAACCCAAAGCTCAAACAAGAGAGGAAATTGTAAAGATCTGAGCAGAAATCAATGCAATAGAAACTAAGACAATGATACAAAAAATGAATGAAACAAAGAGCTGGTTTTTTGAAAGAATAAATACAATTGACAAACCCTTAGCTAATCTTATCAAAAAAAAAAAAAAAAAAGGAAAGAAAAGGCTCAGATCCATGCAATCAGGAATGAAAAAGGAGAAGTCACAACAGATCCAAAAGAAATCCAGAAGATCATGAATAGCTACTTTGAGAACCTGTACTCCAATAAAATGGAAAACACAGAAGAAATGGAGAGATTTTTAGATATTTACGAATTACCAAAGTTGAACAAAGAAGATAAAAATATTTTAAATGCCCTAATTACAGTCAGTGAAATTGAAAATGTTATTAAAAATTTACCAACAAAGAAAAACCCAGGCAGTGATGGATTCACTGCTGAATTTTACAAGACATTTAGAGAAGAACTACTGCCATTACTCTTCAAACTTTTCAATGAAATTGAAAGGGAAGCAATACTTCCCAATTCATTCCTGGAAGCGAGTATCACTTTGATTCCCAGACCAGGGAAAGATGCAACTAAAAAGGAGAACTACAGACCAATCTCCTCAATGAATATAGATGCAGAAATCCTTAATAAGATACTAGCAAACAGAATACAGAGGATTATCAAGAAGATCATCCATCCCGATCAAGTCAGATTTATTCCAGAGATGCAAGGGTGGTTCAACATACAAAAGTCAATAAATGTAATACACTATATTAACAAAGTCAAGGAAAAAACCATATGATCCTCTCAATAGATGCAGAAAAAGCATTTGATAAAATTCAACACCCATTCATGATAAAAACCCTGCAAATAATTGGAATAGATGGTCTATATCTCAATTTAATAAAGGCTATCTATGAAAAACCAACAGCCAACATCATATTAAATGGCCAAAAACTGAAAACCTTCATGTTAAAATCAGGAACAAGACAAGGATGCCCATTATCACCACTCCTCTTCGATATAGTTTTGGAAACATTAGCCACAGCAATTAGACAAGAGAAAGAAATTAAAGCAATAAAGATAGGAAAGGAAGAAGTTAAACTGTCATTATTTGCTGATGATATGATATGCTACATTGAAGACCCAAAAAACTCCACCAAAAGACTTCTAGACTTAATTGACAGATTGAGTAGAGTATCTGGATACAAGGTGAACACCCAAAAATCAATAGCCTTCTTTTACACAAATAACAGACTCACTGAGAGAGAAATAAGGGAAAAAATTCCTTTTACAATAGCATCCAAAAAATGAAGTATCTAGAGATCAATTTAACAAAAGAATCAAAAGATCTCTACAATGAAAACTACAGCACTCTGAAAAAAGAAATTGAAGAGGATATAAAAAAAATGGAAAGATATCCCCTGCTCCTGGATAGGAAGAATCAGCATAGTGAAAATGGCCATAATACCAAAACTGCTATATACATTCAATGCAATGCCAATTGAAATTCCAACAATATATTTCACAGAACTAGAAAAAAGAATCCAAAAATTCATTTGGAACCCTAAGAGACCTAGAATAGCAAAAGCCATCTTAGGCAACAGACACATGGCACCGGGTATAACAATTCCCAATTTGAAACTAGAATACAAAGCCACTGTGATAAAAACAGCATTGTACTGGCAAAGAAACAGGCCTGAGGATCAGTGGAACAGACTGGAAGATACAAAAACAAACCCAGAGATACTCAGCTACCTCATCTTTGACAAAGGAGCTGACCATCCTCAGTGGAGGAAAGATAGCCTCTTTAATAAATGGTGTTGGAAAAACTGGATTTCATCCTGCCACATATTAAAACTAGACCCTTATCTTTCACCATGCACTAAATTAAAATCCAAATAGATTAAAGATCTAAATATTAAAACAGTAATACTAAACTTGCTGGAAGATAAGTTAGGCAGAACTCTTGAAGACATTAGCATAGGAAAAGACTTTATGAACAAATCCTAAGTAGCACAGGAACTAGCAGAAAGAATCAACAACTGTGATCTCATCTTATTAAAAAGCTTCTGCACTGCAAAAGAAGCCATCAACAGAACTAAGAGACACTCTACAATGTGGAAAAACATTTTTACCAGCTGCTCCTCAGACAAAGGACTATTATCTAGAATATATAAAGAACTCAAAACAACCAGCCGCCCCAAATATAAAGAACCGATTCAAAAATGGGCATCTGAAATGAACAGATATTTCTCAGACAAAGAAGTAAAAGCAGCAAGTAAATATATGAAAAAATGTTCCACATCACCGATCATTCAAGAGATGCAGATGAAAACAACACTGAGATTCCACCTCACCCCACAAAGAATGGCTGCTATCAAGAAATCAGTCAATAACAAATGTTGGCAGGGTTGTGGGGAGAAAGGAACCCTTCTCCATTGTTGGTGGGAGTGCAGACTGGTGCAACCACTATGGAAATCAATATGGAGGTACCTGAAAGAGCTTGGACTGGAGGTTCCATTTGACCCAGCCATCCCTCTGCTGGGTATCTTTCCAAAAGAATTAAAAGAATCATATCACAGAGAAGTATGTGCACCCATGTTTATAGCGGCACAGTTTGTAACAGCTAAATCTTGGAAACAGCCTATTTGTCCATCCGTTGGAAACTGGATAAAGAAGATGTGGTTTTTCTATAAAATGGAATATTACTCAGCCATAAAGAACGAGAAAATAGAGTCATTCATAGGAAAATGGATACATATTGAAGATATTCTCCTAAGTGAAATAAATAAGTCACACATGTGTAAATACCAAATAGTTTCTCTGGTGTGAATAATCTGCAATAATACAGAAGATCTTAGTAAGATTACTGATATTGAGAAATGGGAGGAAAGGAGCTAAAGGTGTAGGGAAGGTGGGATGGGAGGGGAAGGGTAAAAAGGGAAAAGAAAAAAATGTGTGATAATGAAAAGATGGAAATAAAGGGTTTGGAGATGGGGAGGGGAGGAGGGGGTGAAGGGAGAGCAGAGGTAAGGGGAAAAAATGAGAACCAAGACTTGTCATGTGGAGGTACAAGATCCCAACAATGAATGTAACTGTACTGTATCCCTAAAATGTACCAATAAACTCAATTAAAGCTGAAAAAAAATAAAAAAACAAAATCTTATCCAAGGCAGATGTGTGTACATGCCTGTAATCCTAGCACTTGGGAGGCTGAAGCAGGAGGATTGCCATGAGTTCAAGGCCGGCCCCAGCTACATAATAAGTTTGAGGCCAGCCTGAAGTACATAGCAAGATTCTCTTAAAAAAAAAAAAATCTTGTCCATCTTTGTAAGAGTAGGTTCTGAGAAAGTGTGTTCTGTATTTCTTAACCCATTTTTTTTTGTGTGTGGGCTTTGACTAGATAAAGGCCAGCAGTGAATACATCACCTATCATCACTCAACTCCTTCCCACTGCTTTATAAGAAAGCCTTTGATGATTTTCAGCAACCAGCCAATAATGTCTGCGTGAGTTTGCATCTGCTTCTTGGCCCACCTGGAGCTCTTTTCATTACAAATTCTAACTAGAGACTATCTGCTTTTTATTTTTAATTTTTGACAATGGGTTATAAAAATAGGTGAAAATTACAACTCGTATATTGAACGAAAAGTGGCATTCTTACTAGTTTATAGAAAAGTTGACATGTTGGGAAAGTTCAGGTCATAAGCATTTCTGTGCCCACCACTGTGGAGAGTAAGATGTCACATGTGGGCATGGTGTGGGTTGTAAAAGGAAGATGAGTTGTTTGTCAGGGTAATGTCTCAGGAGGAACTGTGCTGTTAGGGCTGTGATCCAACTGAATATACTTCTGGTACCTTTGCTAGGATGTCCGTGGGAAAGCCCCATTAGTCATAGTTGCTAGATGGGGGCTTCTTGAAACCTCCGCACAGCTGCACATGTCTCTATTAATAAAAACATCAAAGCCACAGGGGTTGTGGCCACATTTGGCTCATCTTGTTGACCCTCTGGGCCTACAAGAATCACAAAGAAGAGAATGAGTTGTGGAGACTGATCTTTAAATGTTTTGACTTTTGAAATGTGGGAAATATCCTGTTCACCATTTTCCTTGAAATAGAACTCCAGACAGTTTTGGACTTTAAAGGCATAGTCCACTTTAGACTACCCCAGGATATGTGAAGGAGAGATCTTCCCACTGATTTTGGTACTCTCTAATGTTGGAAAATCACTATTCTTAAGAAATCACCCATTCTCTGAGAATGTCATAAGCTTAATGAAAAGAAATAGTACTTGTCACCAAAGAGAATTATGTTGCTATGTTTTTATGAACTCACCAAATTCAAACTTTGCTCCTCTATTTGTTGAATCTTATGTGGACATCCTGGTAAATGACCCCATCATACAGGGTGATGGCTGCTCTGTTTTTCTTCCACCTTCTCTCGGTGTCCTTTTCTGTCTTGTTATATATTGATGAGGGACAGAGAAAATTCTGTCTCAAGATATGACATAAAGATTCAAGTCACTTGAGTCTTATTTTTCATGGGGAACTCCACCGTCAGTATCCAGGAGTCTGAGCAAGACCTGGAATGCCAGCTATCACCACATATCTTGCTCTGTTCTCTGTTGACCTCCCTGCCCAGAGGTGATGTGGCTGCCAGTTGAGTTCATCTATGGATGGATATGCTCAGTAGGAGCCTGTCTGAGGTTGCCTGGATCAGAGGTTTAGCATAAGCAGTGGGTTTAACACTCTTCCCACGGGAGATGTTCAACCAAGGATGAGAGGGGGAGACCAGATTACTGCCTGTGACTCATTTGTTGGACCTGGACATGTCCATGAGCCTCTCTGGGTTTTCCTTTATCTGTAAAATGAGGTCGGTGGTAAGATTACAATGTAAGTAGGATTTACTAAATTCAATGGCCCTCAATCATTTTGTTCTATTTGTGAGCTTCAATATTTGGTATTATTGGACACTTTCCTTCTTAAAATGTTAAAGTTTTGGGGGATCTAGAGCTACTGTTTTCATGTTAGTTCAACAACCAGTACTAAGCAAAATATCTTCCTTGGGATTCAGAGTGTGTATAAGGCATTTTTGTCTTTGAGGCACTCATAAGACATGTAAATATAACTTTTTTCTCTGCTTCTTCTTTCTTACCTCTATTTGCTTCTTTTCTTTTGTTTTGATTTTATCATCAACTTTTGTATGTATTGTGTTTGGAAAATAATTCCAAGTTTCAACGATTCTTGGTTTCAACTATCATTTAAATGTCATTAATTAGAAAATATTTCTCTTTAACCATGACCCTTTCCTTTGCCTTGAGATGCATCCTGGATATCTTTGCTTGGACATCCCTTAGGGACCCCTGATTCAAAAAATCTAAAACTAAACTCATTTTCCCTCACCCACTTCTCCTTTTCTGTCTTCAAATCTACTCCTCTTGAATCTCTTTTCTTGATTAAGTACATTACCATTCATGTAATCACTTGATTAGAAATGCCAAAGTCGTCTGCCTCTCCCCTTTCTCAACATCTCTTGTCACACAACCTTTAGAATTCACCCTGAAATGTTGACCTCTGTCTCATTTTTCCTGTTACTCCTGTCACTTTCCTGGGTCAGGGTTAGATCTTATGGGAATGTCATCAATTTTAACCTCCCACTTTTTGCCACCTCCAGTATAAGGAAGCAACTCACACTTTATGTCAGCCAGGTAGCACTCATGGGATGGATATTTTAATCTGTTCATAGTTCTGCACACTTGCAGAATGGGCCTCAGTCCCTTGGTAAAAAATTGCAGAAACAAGATGGAAGGAGGCGTACTTCACCTTCTAGATGGCTTTTGAATGGAAAGTGCTTTAGAAGAGCCAGATCGTGAATGGAGAAAAGTGTTAGGAATATCTTAACCAAATAAGGAAATTATTTTGCATATATGTTCTCTCTTATATACAAAAATATAAAAAGCATGATAAAACCTGTTAGTATATGTTTAAAAGATTCCATCCAACAAATGTAAAATGAAAATGCCAAGTATTAAAAATCAGGGTGTTATTGTTTAATTGGCAGAATTTTTCTTTCTAAAGAAGAATAATGATGTGACTTACAAATGATAACACCCTAGATTTGATAACACACAAAACTCTCTAATTCATCCATACTTTCATTACTCCATTTAGGCCTCCCCATCTTCAGTTTCTTTCCCTCCAATTTGTTTTGTCCCACCAATAATATGGATCTGACCATATTCCAGTACTTAAAAATATCTCCTAGAGCAGAGAATCTTAAAATCAGGGTACGTTAGGGTCATATTGAAACACCGATTGCTGCACCCCTGCCCTTGAGTTTCTAAATCAGTGTGCTAGAGCTATATCTGGAGAATTTGTATTTCTTATGAACTCTTGGGTGTTATTCGTGGTTCAAGAGGCACCCTTTAAGGCCATTGATGTTACTTATCAAGTCCACACACCTCAATAGCTCTCAAGAATCTTTGCTGAGGCTCCAGTGGCTCATCTGTGGTGCTCTCTCCGACACTCTACTCTCCAAATGCCTGGAATTCTCTATTCTCATTTTCATGCATGGTAAGCCCTTCATGATTTTGTGATTTCTTTTTTAACACACTACCTAAGAATTCCATAGTCCAATGAGCAAATTCTTCAGCAGAAAATATTTCTTTTACTTATCTTTCTAAAGAGGTAAATTTCAGGATGTTTATCTGTGAACATCAACTTCTAAGACAGCTAAACTTAAATGCTCAAGCTTTTCCAGTAATTAGAAAGATATTCTTTTGGGACCAATAGGTCATGAAGTTTGACGGGGTTTTCCACTTTTCTGGATCATCAACTTGGCAATTGTCCCTACACAAAGCACAGAATTTATTGTGAGTCAATGGAGCCATTATTAAGATAGTTTTAAATATTTATAAGCTGCTGTAAATATATATATATATATTTATTATATGGTGCTGTAAAGCAATTTAAATCATAACAAACTAAGAAAATCCTTGGTGTTTCAATATATTTATTTCTCAGGCTCATAAATAACATAACAAAAATGATGGGAAATAGAAGCACAGATATAGTGGAAACACAGGAAGTTGATTCTATTTTATTTTACATTCTGTAGTGCTGAAGATCAAACCCAAGATATTGAACATGCTAAACAGACTTCTACCTGAGCTACATCTTCAGGAATAGAAAATAACAAATTAGTGTTTTTTTAAGCCACATTACTTGTAATTTTTTAGAGCAACAATAGGAAATTGATATGGATATATGGTCTGTCATTTGATAAAAGTAAGAGAAGTTTAAGACTGAAAGTAGGGAAGACTAGATTATCCAAAATCACAAATTTGCGTGATATACAGACATACAAAGAGGTACATGCATTTATATTTTACAATATAATATAGTTTGGATCACAAATATCTCATAGAGGCCAACTTATTAAAGGCTTTCTCCCCATCATGCTACTATGAGGAGGTGGTAGAAGTGGAAACTTAAAGGGTGGAGACTAGTGAGGTTTTCTGTCACTGTGATAATGCCTTCCAATGAGGGATGAAAGATTGGCTTTTTCTTCTTTCTTTTTTTTTTTTTTTTTTCCCTCCTGTCCTGCCCATGAAGTGAATGGTTCTGCTCCAACATATGCTCCCTCCCATTATGTGCTGTCTCCTTATGGGCCAAAGCAACAGGGCCAATAGAATATGCATGGACTGAAACCTCTAAAACTGTGAGTCAACATTTTCTCTTTATACATTCATCTCAGGTAATTTGTTGCAGTGACAGAAAGCTGATTAGCACATAGAATACAGTCCTATTGTTACTTGTTCTGAAGTCAGGGAGAAATGCCATCATCATCGTGTGAAGGAAGCCTGGAACTCTCATCCCTGTGCTGCCAAGTCAGTGTTAATAGGAGTGAAGAGGCCTCTCTATCAAGGTAGTCACAGGCTTTCCCATACAATTCTTCAGAGTACTTTTCACTGGCTTCCAGAAGCTTGATCAATCCAACAACTGGAGAATTCAATCTTCTTTGTCAAAATTGAATAGAATTAGGTAAGTTTCATAAATTTCATTTAAGTCTAAGTGAAAACTATCAAATGTATCCAGATTTTGTTCGAATACATGCTGGAATCCATGGATAAAAAGCAAATGTCTGGACTAGCTCTGTGAAAGCCCACTCCTTTCAGAGTCTTAAATTCTTTCTCTAATGGTCTTCATTTTTCTCTTGCATAAATCTTTTAAAAAAGAGTTCAGTGACAGGAGGCCTGACTGCCTTCCTATAGTCATCGTGAAATATCTCCATCCCTGTGTTCTCAAATTGTAAAGCAGTAGGAGTATGATCAACATAATGAGCCTAATTTTCTCTGGAAGCTCCTTGCACTGCTAGGAGAAAAATAACTTCCTCTCCACTTAGCATAAAGCAATGCTGTGTGGATTTCCCAGGACTAGTGACACGAACAGTCCCAGAATATATCACATTGCTCAAGAGCTACAAAATCATGTTGAAGATATTGTTCTTAAGAGCTCAGTCTCTGTCTAGTACTTAGATAGACCTGGGTTCTAATCTTGACTTTGTTTCTGATTAGCTCTATGCCATTGGGTAAATTGCTCGATCTTTCTAACCTTCAGTTTCCTTACTGGGGTGCACTAGCACTATCTACCTTATTGTGAAAATGAAATGGGTTAATTAATGGAAACCACTTAGCATAGATCTTAATAATTCAGTAAAATGTTGTTTTAATGAGAACTGGAGTATGCTGTAGGTATCATTTATACAAATTTCAGAGATGTTGGATAACTGATATTTTATTTGTGCTAAAACTGCACAGCTCCCTCTCTCCCTTCTTTCCTTAATGTCTGAAGTTTCATTCAATGGAAGGCAGTTATTACTGAAAGGAGTTGACATCTAATAGATGTCTTCTGGCAGTGTGAGTCTCTCTGGACATCAGATAGATAGGGTGATGAGGACATGAGCTGATACCCCAGCACGCCTTAGGATCTGTGTGCTCTTTCTATGGAAATCCCCTTTATGCCTATAAAAGCTCCATACATCAAAATTTATCTCCATTTTTGTTCTTCTGAATTGCTCTTATCCTTCTGACCCCCCCTGTGGGACTGGGGCTTCACTATCTTCTTTTCCTCAAGTTTACTTGAGAGACTTTTTGTCTTCACTAATCTTGGTGCCCAGATCTTTGGGAGGCCCTAGAATGTGAGAGATGGGTGGCATAGCAGTCATTGATTTTGATCCCTCAGTTCATGCCTGTCTAGGACTTGGCTCTAAGTGCTTCATCGGCTCCAAGCTTCATTTTCAGACTGGCAGCTTGTTGTCATGGAGCCCCATATACCTGTACTACCAGTTGCCAACAGATGTTGCATACCTGTTAATCTACTCTTAGGTGAGCATTGTGCCATTTAATGGTGAGATAATGGACCCTCCTTAGGAATCAAAAGCAGTTTACTTAGATCCATCATCCCTTAAAGAATCTTTTGCAGCAGAAACCTATCTCTAGGGAAACATCTCTCACATTGAATTCATCAATCCCCATCACCTTGTACTTTTTGTGTTCCCTGGGCCAGTGGCTACACCAACAAATTAATATCTGGGCATCATTCTCAATTTCCTTCATCAGTATTCACAACACATCTACCTCCACAGTCCTCCTTCATTTACTCTTCCCTTCCCTTCCCCACTGACATTGTCTTAGTGCAGGCCACCTCACCTGACATGTCACCAGCAGACTTCTGGACTGGTCTTTCTACCTCTAGTTATACAATGCAGGCAGAGTCAGCTTTGTGAAACACACTCCCAAGCATTCATGACACCTTGTGGGCCTCTAGGTAAACTCTATACAGTTCAGTGGGGCTTATTTTAATGTGCAGTGTGGTACAGTAGGTAAAGACAGGCCCTATAGTCACACATTTGGGTTCACAAGATGGCTCCGCTCCATGACTTATTGACTGTGCGACTTAATACATTGCTTTGCTTTTCTGGTTCCAATTATCTCATCTATAAAATAAGGATAAGATAGTAGTGAAGAAGTATAATACATGTAAAGTACTTTGAACAGAGCCTAATATATCCTAAACCCTCAGAAATGTCAACCACTATTTACTATAATTGCTGCGCAATTAGCTCCTAATGTCCTATTCACCACCCTGTGCTCACTGGAAGGTTGAGGAAAGACTTGAGTTGTCTAGAAATTCAACTCTTTTACATCTGCAATAACATGGAACTGAAAAACTATAATCTTAATGACAGAAATGACTTGGAATAAGTGTACAGAAGAAAGGAGAGGGTGAAGATGTGAGTGGTATATCATTGTAGCAGGAGATGCAATGCCTTGGAGTTGTTTGCTCTAGCAGCAAAACCAAAAGTGAACAAGGAATTGAATATGTTCGGGAACAATACAATCCAAGAGGTATCTTTCTAAGCTCAGCATGGTACTCTGGTACCAAACCTGTAAAAACTGACATGTATACTGAGTCATGTAGATGCTAATATTTTACATACTTATCACCTTTACTTTGTTATATCAGAACTTCATTATTTGGTTTCCTTAGCTGTAAGCAAAGGTGCTGTGATGTTTAAAAATTCAATATAGGGAGGAGGGGATGAAGGGAGGGCAGGGATAAGGGGAAAAACAAACATACAAACTGGATATTGGAATATCATAATAACCAATAAAAACTACCACTGTGCCACCTTTAACCACAGATGAGAGATGCACAATTATAGACACAAAGACAAACCAAATATTAACATATAATAAATATCTAAAGTGCAACAATTATGCTATCATTAACAGTAGAAAAGAAATAAACAATAATTGCACAGTTAATTAAATATCTAAACATTACTAAAGTTTAAGAATAATAATAAAAATAGAAAATGGAGAGGTGGGTATTGGCAGAATGAAAAAAAAAATTAAAAAAAAGAAAAGGAAGAGGAAAAGGAGGGAAAAGTGAGATAAATGACTCTATAATAGAGTAAAAGAAAATGAATTGATAAAATCCAGAAAGAATAAAAGAAAAAGAAAGAATAACAAAACAACAAAATTTTAAAAAGTATAAAAAAGAAGAAAATAGAAAAAACCTCAAAGTTCTCAAAGACCAAAGAAGAAAAAAAAAAAAAGAAAAGAAAAAAAGAAAAAAAAAGAAAGAAAGAAAGAAATGAGAAATGAGTCCAAAAAAACATTCCAACATTCCTCCGTGATTTTGCATGAGTAGGTTCTTATCAGAGTCTACAGTATCAGAATCCACTAGTTACGGGAAGGGACAGTAAATCAGTGCTAAGACAGATTCTGTTCCCACACTCATATTTTTGTATATGAATGCTGAATGCTGTCCACCTTTCCTGCTGGAGATGGTTGGTCAGTGGTATCAACCTTAGTGCTGGAGTCCCTCTGGCTGCTCCCAGTTTCTGTGTCCTTCCCTATGTCCCAAGTCATAGCTTTCTCTGCCTAGTTTACAGGCTTGGGTCTGCGATGTGTCTTTCCTGTTCCAGAGGTCTCTGTCTGTACACTGCAAGATATTACCATTGCCCAAGCCCAGGCACAACCCTGATCACATTGGCAGATGGGAAATGCAAACAGACTGCTGAGCTCTGTGCTAGAGGTAAGCAGCAGAGTGGGGCTGGGGTGGGGTCAGAGAGACCACTGGACTTAATGCCAACACTTTCAGACCCAGCCCCCTCCAGAAGCCACATAGGACTGGCTTGGCTCTAGGCTCAGAGGGCAGGGCCCCTTCTCCAACTCTAGCCTGCCATGTAGAAGTATTCAGTTTCAGAGAAAAGCCCACACCGGTTTTACAGTTTGCAATAACCATGCACTTTTCTTGGGGCTAACACTGCTGGCCATTGTTTCTCCCTTGGGCTGCTGACCCTCTCTGGGCTTCACTTGTGTCAGAGGGGACAGGTCACCCTCCCCAGGAGCTGAGGTTCTTTTCTAAATCTAAAGAAGATTATGCCTTCCATATCTCCCACGGGACATGTGACAATGTCCGGAGACATTTTTAGGTTAACAGAACTGGAAAGGTGGGTGTTGCTGGTGTCTAAAGGGTGTGGGTCGATGCTGCTGCTAAGCATCCTACTGTGTACAACACAATGGCTCGCAGCACAGAATGTCTACTGAGCCAAAGCTGAGAAATTCTGGGACAGATGTGATTGGCCCAACAGGGACAGAATGGGCCAGGATTCTTCTGCTCTTAACTCAAAAACCCAGAAAACCTCCAGTTAGAACTTGGTGCAAGCACAACTCCAGGGGTCTCTGGTGGTCATGGGAACAAATTAAAATGACTTAATCAGGGTCCTTTCCAAAATTTAAATTGAGGTTTAAAATGTGACCACACCTGGAGAAGAAGATTGACTTCAATTTTCGAAGAATAAATGAGACAGGCGTAATTTTCTTGAAAAGTCATGTTGTAGGTGGTGGGGAGCCAAGTCTAACAGCAAAGGGATAGGAGGAAATCTGGGGGATGAAATGTCCTGTTTTGTTCTCAAAAGTCTGTGTATTTTCTTGTAAGTAAATTATACTTCACACAGCACTTCCACAGTAATTTTTAAAGGAATGAACAAAATCAAAAGGGAGGTTATTGCAAATATAGTAAAATATTGGTAATTGTTGAATCTGAGAAAGTGATTTATTATGCCATTTTATTTTTTTGTATATGCTTACAAGAATTTATAGTAAAACTGAAAGTGTGGTGGGAAAAGATCCTATTTATAATATTAATTAAATGTGTAAGGTCCCTATAATAATATCATTAATGATACATAAGACTTCCATTAAAGTTTATGAAGGAAAGTATAAATATTGAGGACATCAATATTTTGGAGAAATGCAGAGATATATTCTGCTAAGGAAGGGAAGACTTGGTATTTTACAGATGTCGTTACTCCCTAAGAGTTACCCAGATATTCAGGGAAAATTCCACAGAGATTTTCACAGAAAGAGTTTTAGCAAAGACTATGACTAAAGAGAACTGGTGGGGGACTTGCTGTAAGATTTACCATAGTAAGTGCTAGTTAGTATGATAAGATTTATTATATAGTAAGTA
>NW_022900950.1:53686718-53702713 GCF_012274545.1 Fukomys damarensis | reverse complement strand
ATATCAGAGAGAACATAGAACCTTGTAAAGAAATTCTTCTGAGATCCAGGGAGATAGGAACAGAATCCAGCTCTGTCTGGTCACTAGAGGAGAATATTTTCCATTGACAGAATAACTCAGCGTGGTGATTTGTACACACACTTGATGAGAATGTCTGCGATGAATATCCAGGACTCCACAGTTTATGAGGCCATTCCTGGGTGTAGCTTTAACCCTGTTAACATTTTCACAGGTCTCACTTCCCAAAGTGTAGTGAATGTCAGTGTATTTTGAGGGTGGGGTGGACAACAAATGGCTAGCTGTCATGAAAAATCTGAATCATAAGTATCCTTGTTATTGTGGTAAAAAGACATGTCATAAACATTTCAGTCTTAAGATTCTTAAGTGTATAATTTGATAGTGTTTAGCATCTTCACATTGCTGTGAAACACTCCAGAAAAATACCTTCTTGAAGAAATGAAACCACCCATTTAACAGCAGCTCTCCTTTCCCTCTCCTCCAGCTCTCTGATAGCCACCATTCTACTCCCTATATTTGTGATTTGACTACTCTGATACCTCATTGTAGTGGAATTGCAAAATATTTATATACTTATAATTGATGTATTTCAATCAGCAAAATGTTCTTAAGATCCATTCAGATTGCAGCATGAGACAGGACTCTCTTCACTTTCAGGGATGCATAGTGTTCCAATGAGTGCATATACCATGTTTTGTTTATCGTTCATCTGTCAGTGGGTGTTGGGGTTGCTTCCACTTCTTGGCTGTTGTGAATAGGGCTGCTGTAAATATGAATGGGAATATATATCTTAAGAGATGTTGTTTTCAATTTTCTTGAACATATATACCCAGAAGGGGGATTTCTGGATTATATGCAAGTTCTATTTCAAAATTTTAAACACTATTCTTTTTTTTTTTTTTTTTTTTTTTTTTGTTTCATTTTAGGTGTACAGCACAGTTACATTCATCATTGGGATCTTGTACCTTTACATGACAGGTCTTGGTTCTCATTTTTTCCCCTTGTCCCTGCCCTCCCTTTGCCCCCTCCTTCCCTCCCCATTTACAAACACTTTGTTTTCATTTTCTCATATTTTTTTTCTTTTCCCTTGTTACCTTTACCCTACCCTTCCCACTTTCTCTACACCTTTAGCCCCTTTCTTCCTACTTCACATTGTCAATTATCTCATTAGGATCTTATGTACTATTACAGTTTTTCACACCAGAGAAACTATTTGGTATTTACACATGTGTGACTTATTTATTTCACTTAAGACTATATCTTCAATATGTATCCATTTTCCTATGAATGAACCTAATTTCTCATTCTTTATGGCTGAGTAGTATTCCACTTTATAGAAAAACCACATCTTCTTTATCCAGTCTCCAACTGATGGGCAAATGGGCTGTTTCCAAGTTTTAGCAATTACAGACTGTGCTGCTATAAACACAGGTGTGCATATATCACTGTGGTATGATTCTTTTAATTCTTCTGGAAAGATACCTAGCAGAGAGGTGGCTGGGTCAAATGGAACCTTTAGTCCTAGCTCTTTGATCTCCATATTGATTTTCACAGTGGTTGCACCAGTCTGCACTCTCACCAACAATGAAGAAGGGTTCCTTTCTCCCCACAACCCTGTCAACATTTATTATTGTTTGATTTCTTGATAGCAGCCATTCTTTGTGGGGTGAGGAGGAATCTCAGTGTTGTTTTTATCTGCATCTCTCTAATGACAGTGATGTGAAACATTTTTTCACATATTTACTTGTTGCTTTTACTTCTTTGTCTGAGAAATGTCTGTTCATTTCAGATGCCCATTTTAAAATCAGGTCTTTATATTTGGGGGAGTGATTGTTTTGAGTTCTTTATATATTCTAGATAATGGTCCTTTGTCTTAGGAGCAGCTGGTAAAAATTTTTTCCCACATTGTAGGTTGTCTTTTACTTCTGTTGATGGTTTCTTTTGCAGTGCAGAAGCTTTTTAATGAGATGAGATCCCACTTATTGATTCTTTCTGCTAGTTCCCTTGCTACTGAGGATTTGTACATAAAGTCTTTTCCTATGCCAGTATCTTCAAGAGCTCTGCCTAATTTATCTTCCAGCAAGTTTAGTGTTTCTTTTTTAATATTTAGATCTTTAATCCACTTCGATTTTAATTTAGTGAATGATGAAAGATAGCGGTCTAGTTTTAATATTTGGCAGGTTGAAATCCAGTTTTTCCAACACCATTTATTAAAGAGACTATCTTGCCTCCAGTGGTGTTGGTTGTCTCCTTTGTCAAAGATGAGGTAGCTGAGTATCTCTGGGTTTGTTTTTATATCTTCCAGTCTGTTCCACTGATCCTCAGGTCTGTTTCTTTGCCAGTACCATACTGTTTTTATCACAGTGGTTTTGTATAGTTTCAAATTGGGAATTGTTATACCCGGTGCCATGTGTCTGTTGCCTAAGATGTCTTTTGCTGTTCTAGGTCTCTTCTGGTTCCAAATGAATCCCAAACCAGGGAAAGACCCAATTAAAAAAGAGAACTACAAGCCAATCTCCTTAATGAACATAGATGCAAAAATCCTTAATAAGATACTTGCAAGCAGAATACAGAGGATCATCAAGAAGATCATACGTCCTGACCAAGTTGGATTTATACCATGGATGCAAGGATGGTTCAACATACATAAGTCAATAAATGTAATACACTATATTAACAGAGTCAAGGACAAAAACTGTATGATCCTCTCGATAGATACAGAAAAAGGATTTGACAAAATTCAACACCTATTCATAATAAAAACCCTGCAAAAATTAGAATATATGGTCTATATCTCAACTTAATAAAGGGTAGCTATGAAAAACCAACAGCAACATCATATTAAATGGCTAAAAACTGATAATCTTCATGTTAAAATGAGGACAAGGATGCCCACTATCTCCACTCTTCTTCAATATAGTTCTGGAAACATTAGCCATAGAAATTAGACAAGAGAAAGAAATTAAAGCAATAAAGATAGGAAAGGAAGAAGTTAAACTGTCATTATTTGCTGACGATATGATACTGTACATCGAAGACCCAAAAAGTCCACCAAAAGACTTCTAGACTTAATTGACACTTTCAGCAGAGTAGCTGGATACAAGATCATCACTCAAAAATCGGTAGCCTTCTTGTATACAAATAACAGACTCACTGAGAGAGAAATTAGGGAAACAATTCCTTTCACAATAGCATCCAAAAAATGAAGTATCTAGGAATCAATCTAACGAAAGAAGCAAAAGACCTCTACACTGAAAACTACAGCACTCTGAATAAAGAGACTTAAGAAGATATAAGAAAATGGAAAGATATCCCCTGCTCCTGGGTAGGAGGAATCAACACAGTGAAAATGGCCATACTACCAAAATTACTATACAGATTCAATGCAGTGGCAATTAGAATTCTAACACTATATTTCACAGAATTAGAAAAAATTAAACACTATTGTTAATATTTTGTTCCTAAAGTTTAGAAGTTTTTTATCCAGCATATCTATCCCTTATCAGATATATGTTTACACACAATTTCTCCCATCCCACGAATTGCCTTTTCACAGTGTTGATTACATATTCTGAGGAAGAAACATTTTTTGGTTTAATATAGTCCCATTTATCTAGTTTTGCTTTTGCTGCTTGTGTATTTAGTGTGATATCAAATAAATCATTGTCAAATCCAGTATCATGAACCATTCTCCCCCTTTCCTTCAAGTTTTACATTTTGAGTTTTTACTTAGTCCTTTAATCCATTTTGTTAACTTCTATATATGGTTTACAATAATGTTATAATTTCATTCTTTTGCCTAAGATATTCAATTTCTCCAACATTATTTGTTGAATAAACAGTAAATTTTGTTGATTAGAAAAAAACTCAGTTTCATTTAGGTTTTCTATTTTCCATGCTTTAGTCCATTAATTTATGCTCTAATTTATCATTTCTTTCCTTTTGCTAACATTAGATTTTGTTTGGACTTTTCTGTTTCCTTGACTGTAAAATTAGGCTAATTTGAGATCTTTCTTCTTTTTTAAAATCACATACATTTTTATCTATAAATTGTGCCACATCACAAAGGTTGTTTTCTGATCTCAGATATTTTCTGATTTCTATTGTACTTGTCATACATTGGTTATTTAAAAGCGTTTTTTAATGTCCACGTAGTTTTTTATTTTCTAGTTTTCTTCAGCATGTCATTTCTAATTTTATTTCTCTGTGATCTGAAATCTACTTTATATAATTTTGATCATTTTAAACTTGTGGAGACTTGTGTTTTAGCTCTATGTAATTTTAAAAGCTGAATTGCATTTAAGTCTTTTGTACAAAAATTTAAGTTATATACAGCTGAGTGGTAATTCATTGAAACAGTCATTTTTGTTAATTTTAAATTGAGAAATCTGGGAAATATTACACAACCATGAATCACAAATGCAAATCCCAACCTAATTCATCTATTTTATAACATTTTGTTCAATTAAAATCACATAAGAGAGACATACGTGCATAGCCTTAAAAATTACGTGTCGGTCAGACAGACCTTGGTGGTCACTTAATGTGGCCCCTTATGTTACAGATGAAGAAATAAGGAGTCATGCCTGTCTCAAAGGAGTTATTTCACAAGGCAGTATAAAATGACCACAGATTATAGCTTGTGTTACTACATACTGATGATGCCTTCGAGGCCATCCACTGATGTGTTCAGCCATGGCACAATCTTTCTGAAGGTATTGTTGGTTGTTTGTAATGTTGGCATTATCTATAATCAGAACTTTAAATAAAAGTTCTAGTTTTTAGACTTCACAACAAAATTGATCGGCGAGTACAGCAGTATGTCTTCAATCTTCTATGCACATAGCCTTTTTACTGTGACGTACAAATTCAGCATTCAAGGGGCAGGAATTTTTACTATCAGTTAACCCACAATGACAAATCATTATCACCCAAAGTTCATAGTCTGCATTAGAATTCACTCTTGGTATTGCACATTCAATGATTTTTATTTATTGTGATAAAAATACATAACAAAATTTATTTCTTGTCAATTTTTTATGTTATTGAGTTTAATGGTACTTTTAAAGTATACAGTACAGTTACATTCATCATTGGGATCTTGTGCCTTTATATGACAGATCTTGGTTCTCATGTTTTCCCCATCCCTCTGCCCTCCCTTCACCCCCTTCCTCCTCCCCTGTTTACAAAGACTTTGCTTCCATTTTTTCCTATTCTCATATTTTTTCTTGTCCCTTATTTCCTTTCCCCCACCCATCCCACTTCCCCTACACCTTTATACTTGTCAATTTTTAACCATGTAGCTCATTAGTACTAATTCTGTTTACGTTGTAGAATAGATATCCAGGATTTTTTCATGTTGCACAGCGTCTTTCTACTTTACCCCAAGCCCTGATAGGCAATTGCTACTTTTTGTTCACAAGAGTTTATAGGGTCTGACTAATCTAGATACCTCATATAAACAAAATTGCATTATCTTTCTTTTTGGCTGCTTATTTCATTTGGCATGTATAATATTCTCAAGGTAAATCCATTTTGTAATAGGTGACAGGATTTAGTATGTTTTAAAGGCCTCATACTATTCCATTGTATGTATATACTCCATTTTGTTTATCCACTCATCCAGGAGATATCTGTGGGCTGCTACTAATAATGCTAGTGAGCACATGGGTGTGCAAATATCTCTAAGGAGATGCTCCTTTCAATTCTTTTGGATGTTTATACCCAGAAATGGGATTGTTGTATCATATAGCAATTCTAAATGTTTTCCACAGCACCTTTCCCTTTTTCCCATGGATTTCAACTCCTCCACATGCTGACCAGCACTTGTTATTTATTTGGAACAGTAGCCATCTTCATCAGTCCTTTTCAGTCTCTATCACAGACTTCATTCTCGTAATTGAACTTCAACAGAATTTTGGTTATTCATTGTATTAGGGTTAATTATTTAGGATCAGAACAAAGATTCTGTTAGGGGCCAGCGATTTAGCTCAGTGATGCCATGCTTGCCTGGCAAGTGCAAGGTCCTGAGATCAATTCCCAACACCAAAAAAAAAAAAAAAATCTGTAGTCAAAATATTGGGAAAACTTAAAATGATAGTTAAACAAAAGAAAGAGATTTACAATATACTTTGCGTCAAGAAAGTATCCCTGAAAGCCCAAAATGAAACTAGGATTGTTTGAAAGTGAATATATAATACAAAATGTAAAATTGAAGAATTCCTTCTGTTCTAGTTCAGATCACTATTATGGATGACAAAATAAAAAATATATTTTCAGAATGGAAATTTCTGACACATACCTACAAAATGAAACCAAATGATACTTCTTGATTCATAGAATTATATCTGTTATATGCAATTTAGCTTGAAAGGTAAAATCAAGGAAAAAGATTTTAAACAAAAATAATATTAATTAAGACTTATTGAGGGCTTACTGGTACCCAGGCATGTAGAGCTTATATACATTTAATTATCTAACAATCTTTATGAAATAGGTATGACTATGTTCCCTGTATTGCAGGAGTGTCTCAAAGATGTTAAGTAAGTAACCCAAGACTAATTGGGACGAGTATTTAAACCCAGAGAGTCCAACCCCTGAGCCCTGTCTCCTAACTACAGTGTGATCTTACTGTCATATGAGGAGCTATTAAAGAAGCACATTTCTCCATTAGGAGCAAAAACTGAAGGCTAACTGAAAAAATAATTGTTTTTATGTAGATGAAGAGTTAGAGTTTTATTTTCTTAGAAGACACAAATTATTCTGACGTCGGAAAAATATTCATACACAGAAGCCTCCTCTATATTGTTACCCGGAGAAGTGTTTCACATGCAAGTAGTGTAAAATTTGGTATTTCCCTATTACCTTCCCCTTTCTGTACCACTACAGAGATGTGAGGTGTTCTTTCAACTTCCTGTATAGCATGTGGACACTGCATATCGATATACAAGCACACCCACATACCTCAGAGGAAATAACAAGGTATTTTGGGGAGGAGGCCTGGAATAGTTTCCAAACACCTACTTTCTTGAGCAGAACTCAGTGGTTTAACATTATTATTGATTTTGCAGGACAGTGGAGTGCAGTATAGTGGTTCTGGAGCCAGTCTGCCTGGGTTTGAACACAGATCTTCTACTGCTTGGCTGTATTACCTTGGGCAAAACATATAACTCATGCACGCATCAGTGTTCTCATGTGTAAAATGGGGATAAATAACAGCTATGATCAGTTGGCCCCTGTATTAGTGGGATTTGCATCTGTAGATTCAAACAACCACACGTCAAATATATTCAGAAAAAGCTGTACTCAAAATGTACACTTTTTTTCTGGTCATTATTTCCTAAACAATGCACTGTAACAAATGTTTACCTAGTATTTACTTTGGAGTAGGTATTAAAAAGTAATCTAGAGATGATTTAAAGTATTTGGGAAAATGTCTATAAGTTTACACAAATATACCATGCTATTTTATGTAGGATCCTGGAAGTAATTCCTGCTGGATACCAAGGGATGACTGTACTTCACAGGGTAGTGGGGAGGATTGAATGAGTCAGTGTGTGTCAGGCCTTGGCACAATGGAACAGAGCACTATTTCAGTTTAACTGATGACTCATAGGGCAGAACGGAGAGCCATAGAGAATTATTTCCAGGCATTGAGACCTAGCAGAGCTTGCCTGGTTGGGATTGTTTTCAACTTTTCCTTTTTAAAAATGGGTACCTGTACTGTTAGATGCGGTCTTTTCTTTGCAACTTGTTTCTTTGGTCTTCTTGGTTCCAGATGAATAGACTGTGACCAGGAGATGTGCTTAGTAGAGTACAACAGAGCCTCAACTGTGGCTGACTTAGAGGCCAATGAGAGTTGGGACTTCTGGACAGATTAGATTTAGGTGGGTTTTTGAAGCTGTAATGGGATAAAACTTTTGGAAATCTTGGGGTGAGCTGAATGCATTTTGTATGTGGGTTGGGTACGAATCATCGGGGCCACAGGGTAGACTGAGGTAAGTAGAATGTTGGTTTCCCATGATCTCTGCTCCTGGTTTAGGTACAATCATAATGAATATATGTGACAAAGATACATCACAAATGTAATTGTGGTTGCTAATCAGTTGGCCCTAAAGAAGGGAAATAATTCTGGAATATCCAGGTAGACCATGCAAACTCATTTGAGCCTTTGATGCCATAAGAGGAAAACAGAAGTAGAAAAGATTTCAAGTAAGAAAAGGATTCACTCAACATTTACTAGATTGAAGATTGAAGGGACTGTGCAGTAGCCATGAGAAAGATATAAATTATGACAACACCAAGAATTAACCAGGAAGCTTCTTCTCTGCTAGAGCTCCAAATAAGACCACAGGGCAGCCAGCCCTGATTTTGTTCCTGTAAGATTTCCAGCAGAGTACACAGCAAGCCCATGGGTCATCTGAACTATAAATCTGTGAAATAATAAATGAATACTCTTTCAAGATGGTAGGGTTGTGGTAATTTATTATGACAGCAACAGAAAGCCAAAACATCAAATACTAATTATTGATACTGACATTAGAACCTTTTTTGCAAATAAAATATTTGGATCCCTATAGAGCTCCTTTGGCCAAATCTGAGCGGGGAGAATGGCTCCACTGAATGTCTCTCCCAAGTATCCCATAGAAAGCACCTGTATAGATTCAAGCACAAGTGTCCCACCAACCAGCCTTGCTGTCTGTTTCAGCACTTACCATAATGCATCACGTTCTTGGTCTTACTTCTGCACCACTCCCATTAGACTAGTCTTTAGAGCAAGACAGTGTTGGGATAACATAGGCATTTGATACATATTTTTGAATGAATGCTAAATGAGTTTGACAACTATTATTGTCTCTAGAGGAGGCAATGGGTAGAGGGACCAGACGCATGACAGGAGACAAGACGGAAGAAAGAAATAATTTGCCAGGGCAAAGGAATGTTAAGTTTAGTACTTGGAGGATAAGTAACACCCACGGTCACATTAGGGTCCTCTGCTTTTAACATCAGCTTTTTAGATTGGTGTATTTGTGTACTTATTGTTGTTTTAGAAATATTTCCTTCATATATGTCTCCTGCCTGCACCACCAGCAGTATCAGTTTCGGGAAGCAGACTGGCCATTGCATAAGTGGTTTGTGAAATATTACATCACATTCCCAACAAGTTGAATAAAAATGTTTGTGTGTAGTTTACCCCCTAAGGATGCTTCTCCTGGCTTCCTCACAGCTGGAATCAGAATTGGTATTTAGTAATTGTGTGGCAATGGAAGATGTTCTCCCTTTGGGATGGATTGCTCCATGGCTAATGCCCCCCAGAAGGAAAGGAACTAGGATACAACCTGATAGACTGTGGTTACTTCAGTGTGAATTCTGGGAGTCTATGGTGGCCTCTGAGGCTCCAGTAGAACATCAATAACTGGTTGAATCCCTAAAGCAAACCAGAAGTGTGGGTGCGAAGATATTTTTTAGAAGGGCAAGGTACACAGGGCATAAGGCGACTGAGTAGAAACACACACACACACGCACACACACACACACACACACACACACACACAGAGCCAATTTCTATGAAGTATGATTTTGTCTTAAAATACAACTAAGTAAATACCAGTCTATTCTCTATTCCCACAGCAGCTCTTGTTATTTTTGTTACTGTAATTGAGAGTAAAAATAATCTCTGTTGTGCCTGAAAAACAGCCACCAGTTATCTTATTTTAAATGATGCAGAAAAATATGAGATGAATGTGAAAGCCCGCCTTCTAGGAACAGCAACTGGCTGGCTGTCTCCAGTTTCACTGGTTGTGCCACCCAGTTTGTGACTTCCTGCTGAAGTTAATCACTACATGCTTCAGGGTTTTTGGTGTCCCTGGTCATAGGGTGGAGATCAGCAGTACTCTATTATCAGCAGTGGAGTTTATGACTTCCTTGCAAGTTGAGAATTTGGGTCAGCCATTTTGCTTTTCAAGAGCTCAACGTTTTGCTCTAAAAAGGGCAAGAACAAGCAAAGGGAGATAAAAGAGGAGGCACTGGAAAATGATTGCTTTTTAAACTGGCTACAGGACTTTGCTTATTTGATCATTTGATTAATTGGCCCACTTTCCATATACTTTAAGTTTGACTGGTGAGTGTGGGAAGACATTTGTCATATATCCAGATCCAGGGTTTGTAAAGTTAGTACCTTAAACAACACGGGGAGCCCTCTACAAGAAAAAATATGCAAATGTATCTACTTTGACAAAATTTACAAAATATAGGACCCTACAGTACTGAAATAGGGGGAGAATGGATTTCAAGGAATGAGAACAGTAAATCTGGAGCCAGCTAGATGAGCTTGTTCTCTCCTCCCAGGATGCAGGAAGGTTCTGTAGAGGTGAGTGGACTGAGTCTTCATGACTCTCGAGGGAATCTACCTGTGCATCCATGTAAGATGGGATTTATGTTCTTTGTTTGGTGGAAATGGAGGCAGCAGGAACCACTGGATAATGTTAGTTAAAAAAAGACCTAACATGAATTCTACCATTTTAAAGGTAAACCTGTAAAGAAGAAATTGAGGTTTGAAGAGAGTAAGTAACACCCACTGTCACATTAGGATCTGCTTTTAACATCAGTTTTTCAGGTTGGTGTTTTTGTGTCAAGTTGGCTTGGCAATCCAGAGAAAACAATATGGGTAAATACATTACAATTTATTTTTTCTTAGAGAGATATGGAAAGACAGCAAGGAGCATCTCACCAGGGAACTTCATAACCCTACACCTTCTCTGATAGGGAGAATGGGAGATTTTATATCACCTGGTTCCATCTTTCTGTCCTAGAAGCTTTCAGGGTGTAACTGCTTGTCTTTTTTTATTAAAGTCAAGTACAAAGGAAGAGTTATTTCCAAAAGTATGTTGGATTCTTGTTCCCTTCAAAGTAGATTTTTGTTCCAAATTGTTGCCACTGATGGAAGTTTTTTAGAAATTCCTTTTGGGATAACATTTTATCAGTTTGAGTCAGTTTCTGTCTTTCCCATCTCTCTTCTTTCTCTCTGTATTTCTAAACCAAAAACATATATATTGTCAGTTTATTCACCATATCTGGTCTGAGTGATTTAGGGATGTATCTCAAAATTAAGCCTGTGATTAAAAGTTAGTGATTTTTAACATCATGAAAATATCAAAGATAATTTGATATGGATTCTGAAGAGGACTGTTATTTTCACCTAAAACCTATGGAGAAAGTGAAATAGTTCATTATCAATTCAGACAAAAGTGAGTAGTATTTATATCTTCTTCCATGAGGTGGAAGGACATAGTGTATCTACCAGGAGTTATGCTAAATGGATTCATGTACGTTCATACATTTGTTCCTCCAAACTTAGAGAAACTGAGGCACTGAGGAGTTTAAAAACTCTAAGAGACAGCTAAGATTTGCAGCCAATCTTTTGGCCCACAATTAGTGTTCTCTCCCCTAGCCACTACCCTCAGTTTTGCAGTCATCCACATGAATGTCTACAGTGAATTCAAGGAGGATCAGCCAGGTCTGGGTTGCTTCCATCTGTGATAGTATTTTGGGGTCACTGAAGTGAGGTCAGGAGCGCAACCTCAGATAAGTGCAGGGCAAGGTCACCAGGAAACTTTCAGGGAGAGTCCAGGAGCTGGCAGGTGCCCAGGCACCCTTCCAGAGAAGGAGGCGAATCTCTTGCTTTCTTTTTCCTGCTGCAGACTGCTTTGAAGCTTGTTTATTTCACTTATCTATTTCTCTCTGTTCTCCCCCAACTCCCTCTCAAATGTCATTCTTTCTACAATTTTCCACATCCCTCCCTTTCCTGACCTACCTCTTTCTCCAGAATAATTGTGTGTTCAACCTCTAGACATTGTTTTGCACACTGACCATTTCCACACTGACCCTACCAGAATTTCTGTCCTCTAAACCCCTACATTCTTTACTTCATCAGAATAAGAAACATAAGCCACTGCCATAATTGGAGTTTTTCCTCAAAAACCAAGTTCTTTCTCATCATATGTTGAAGTGCAGTGATGTTGAAATTTACTGAAAAAGACATTTTCAATGTAGTATTATTCTCAGAGATTAGGCTCCAGAGCTTTATGATGAAGATTTGTTCTTATTCTCTCTGCACATATTTTAAATTTTAACCTGCATTATTTAATTTTGGAATGATCTATATACTTAACAAATATTTTTTGGGGAGAACATTGCTTCAATGTCTGCTGAGGGTCAACAGGTAGGGAACATATGGAATTTATACTCAAGTAGTCCTGAGTGAGAAGAAACAGGTGCCTTTTTGATTGACTCTATGACATAGAGCACATTATTTGACTTCTCTGAGTATTAGTTTCTTCTTCTGAAGAATGGGATGACAATAGCATGTACCAAACTCTGCAAAGAGCATTGCCTTTGGAGATAAGTCAGAGTTTGACTCCTACCATTAATTAGGTGATTGAGGTACCAGGCACATTGATTTTATTTTCTAGCTAGAAAAAGGGGAGATAATAATGCTTATTTGTTGGATTGTTGTGAAGATTCAAAGGAGCAGTATATTTAAAATTCGGTTCAGGATGTGGCACAAAAAGAGAACTTAAGAAATAGTAGCTATTTTTAGAATTAATTCAATAATGAATATGAAGCTCCGAGCATCATGGCTAGCCCCTAATTGAGTTCTGATAAAAGTTAATTCTCTTTTTTCCCTCCCAAGCAGAAACAGCAAAATAATTCTATGCTTATTGATTCTCTCCCTTCAGCCTAATGTGTATGAGATTGACATACTCTTATTTCTCTTTACTTTGTATCTGATGACAGGTCTTACTAGGATGACTGACACGAGGTCAGGCCCTATGTTCAAGAAGAATAAAGAACTGTTTACATGTTACGACTTCTGAATTACCAAAATCTCTGTGCTCCTCGGTTGCCTATTTTTTAATGGTCTTCTTAGTGTTGGAAGGCTGTTCCGTCTAGAGCAGGCCAGCCTCTCCCAGGTTCCTCTAGTGACTGTGTGGGATCAACCCCAAATAATAACTCTGCTTTAAAGGAAACTAAGAAGGTAGTGCATTTTGAGCCAAATGCGAGTGGCCTAGTCCTGGACAGACATATTCAAGTTTCTCTCAAAGAGGGTTCCAAAGGATAAGAAGTTCTAATGACCTTTGTAGGCAGAAAACAAAGCTAATCGTAAACCAGTATGTTCAGTCAATACATTGGTAAGGACGTGATATAGATAGAGTAAGGTAAGTTAGGGATATCTGACTATGGGGCTGAGGTAGTAACTTAACTGCATTCTTACTGAGAAGATTAGTTAAGTCCAGATCTGTTCTTTTCCTGGAATGTCATAAAAATGTTAGATCAGATTACAAAATATTGCAAGTAATGGTTTATTTTCTCAAGGGTAGAAAGAAGTACTTATTACATAAATCTCCTAGTCCTTTGTCAAAAAATATCTACCTGCCTGCCCTTAATCTCCTTTTGGTAGGAAGAAAAAGTTGTCCATGTAGTGCTTGCTTGAAAAATTCTATGATACTATTTTCAGGAATATTTAATATCACAGGGACAGTTCCCCCCATTGTGGACAGCAATGGAGGGAACAGATTAGAAGGGTCTCATGGTCTTTGTTGTGTGGTCTAATAAGGTGCATACCGGCGGACTTCAAAGTTTAGGTGGTTATTTGTATAAAATGGATCACAAAGAGACTTGAGCAAGATTAGAAGCAAAAGGGGAAGGTAGATAGGGCCAAGTATTGAAATAAATAATAACCTAGGGGAGGAGAGTCTGTATGAGGTACCCAAAACACAAAAATGGTGACATAAATCCAGTGTAACACTTAGGAGTGGGTGTAGAACTGACATGGCTGAGGATAGGTGGGTCACAAACAACTATTAAATGCAACTACAAACAAAGTATTTTTAGTTCTTCAAAAACTTAGAGTTGAGGGCTGGTGATTTAGCTCAGTAGCACCTCACCTGCCTTGCAATGTAAGGTCTTGAGTTCTATCCCCAGTACCCAAGAGAACTATGCAGAGAGAGCTCTGTTTTGTCTGAAGAAAAAGAGCTGGTGCCTAAATACCATAATAACAAAGCCACACTACATTAATAAGTGAGGTCCACATATTTCAGCACTTCTTTCTGAGGGTTTTTTTATCACCAGAACCTAATTACTGTTTTTTTTGATAGTTCCTAAATTGTTATGTAAACAAAAATGTTGCAAACACTTTGTTATTGCAGCTTATAAATGGGGTAGTGAAGGTCAACATGGATTATGATTTGTACAGCATATGCCTTGTGCTTCTGTCTGCCTGAAAAGTAGTTTACTGATCAGATGTGCAAATGCACATATACAGGTCATTACGATTAGCATTCCACAGGATGTGGTGGGAAGGGAGAAGAAGTTTACTTCTAACTATAATTATAGCTGTTAGAGAGGGATATTGTAAGAGATTCATAGAGAGTAAATAGCCCTACAAAATGAAAGGATTGAAGGTCTTTCAGGAACTATACAGATTAGGCATTGAACTTCTCTTGCCAAAAGCTAAAGAAGGCTTTAAAATCCATTTTCCTACCACACGGCATTTTATTGGAGTCATTCTGCAGACTCATGTAAACAAATGTTTAGACATTTGTATAAATCATAGTAACCAATAACACTTTTGAGTAATTGCTATATGCCACACTCAGTATGCTATATAGTTATCTCATTATATAGCCGAGATCTTTAAAGTTGCAAATAACAGATGTGGTTAGAACCAAGGAAATAGCATGGTTAGAACCAAAGAAGAAGCAAATAAAAATAGACCTAGAGAGAATCAAGGGAAATAATGTGCACTTTAAAAATAAAAGCAATTTTTTGATAATTGCAGACAGGCCTGGAGATTCTCTGTGATTTGTAGATAAATCCTGGTACAATCTAATGATGTTTAGTGTGTTTTATAAGCCTAGGTGAAGCCATTAGGTGACTGCCTAAATAAATCAACAAAGAACCAGAGCCAAAGCAAAGAACTTGCTGTTGACCATATCTTTTAGTAGGGAGGGATTGCTAGTTAAGATTAAGAGTTTATAGTAATTAAAAGAGAGTTGTGGTTATTTGTTATTTAATATAAAATGTTCAGTTCAGCCTGTGTTTAATTCATGATATGTCTCTGTTCTTTAATGGTTTTTACAAAATCCCAATTTGAAGTCCTTTGAGTATTGCTAACTGCTGGATACAAGAAATTTAGTTTTGCCTTTTTCAATTTTCTTTTTTTTCTTACTTCATGTTGTTTGACTTACAGGGATGTTTATCTTATTGTGAGCGACTTCATCTGCTGTAATACACCAGCATGACATGATTCTATTTTATAAAACAAAACAAAAAGCAGGTGAACAAAACTTTAAACAATATTATTAGTGTTAGAAGATAGGAAGAAACTATATACACTATCTAACTATGAGGCAGTGGTTAAATAAATTCAGGCATCTGTATAAATAGCCATTAAAATATAGTTGGAGAAAATGTCTTGATTCTGACAATGTTTACAATTTATTGTCAAGAGCAAGAAATATAATCCAAAATAGTAAATTATTTTTGATAAATGGAAATTTATGCATAGGCAAAACATTTAGAAATATAATTATCAATATATTAACATACTAAACTCTGAGTAGTGAGGTTACAGCTGAATTTTTTTTTACAAAATTTGAGTAGCTTTTTATTTTTAAAAACAGATTTAAATTTATAGAATTGAGAAGATAGTACAGAGACTTCCCTTTATCTTACATTCAGTTTCTGCTATTATTACCATCTTACACTGGTTTAGTGCATTTGTTACAATTAATGCTCCTGTATTAATATATCAAAGTTCATACTTGTTTTACCTAATATTTTTCTGTTCTAGAATCTCATTCAGGATACCACTTCAATTTAGTTATTGACTCTCCTCAGGCCTCTGTTGACTGTGACGGTTTCTCAGATATTTCTTGTTTGGTTGACTTGCACAATTTTTTTTTTTTTTTTTTTTT
>NW_022900950.1:53681778-53686518 GCF_012274545.1 Fukomys damarensis | reverse complement strand
TTGCACAATTTTTTTTTTTTTTTTTTTGTACTAGGGATGAAACTTGGGACCTTGTGCTTGCGAGGCAGGTGGTGGCACCACCAAGCTAAATCCCTGGCCCAACCTGTAAAAATTTTGAGAAGTACTAGTCAGGTATTTTGTAAGATGCCCCAGTATTAGGATTTGTCTGATGTTTTTCTCAAGATCAGACTGAGGTTATAGATCTGGAAAGGAAAGTTGAATTTTTTATTCTTTTATCTGTATCTTTCAAATTTATTAAAAGGAGTATACAGTTTCATTTTTTACTAAAATAGTTATAGTGGTAATCAATACATTTGTAGATATAAATGTATAGATATATGCTCCACCATTGCCAGCCATCAGATACAAAGATTATTGTGTGGATTGGAACCAGGTAAACTTGTGATTGGCAAATTTTCTCCTCAGCAAGCTTCAACCTTTCTTTATAGATCCTCTTAACCTTTTCCTTTTCCATGATTTCAACATCCTAGATATTTAGTAAAGGTTCTTCTTGGAGGCACTTGCATTTTAATATGATTTTTTTTGACACTGCAATCTGTTGTGTTTGTCTTCAAAACCCTGTTTCTTTCTTCCTTTTCACAACTGAAGACTGATTTCTTGTGGTGATACCCTTTCTTCTGTGCTTCCCTATGCCTTTGGATATGTCTATCTGATCAGACCTAGAGTCAGGTAACTTCATTTTTTTCCCACAGTGATTGGTGTATTCTGGGACTGGGATAAGCATGTGAATGAAGTGAGCCAATGAGAACTTGTCCTGAGGTTTTTGCTGTAGCTCTTCAGAAAGATGAGCTTTCTTTCTGTTGTAGGTGTAAAGCTGATAGAATGTAAGCCTGGAGTTGCTAAAGATCATCTGGATTACCACAGAGAAACAATCTGAGAAGGAAGCTAAAGAAATCAGAGCAGATCTGGGAAGTGAAGAGGAGCAGATTCCCAAGGATAATGTGTGAATATCTTGATTTGGACAAGCCAGATTTATCCCCTTGACTTTTTAGTTAAAATAAACCAATGAAGTTTTGTTGTTGCTGTCCCTTTTTTTTCTCCAAAGCCCATTCAGGTTGTATAGTTTTTGCTGAAATTGGAAGACTCAGCTAAAAGATTTTTCTTAGGATTTTATTCCTCCAAATAGATTAACTATCTTTCCACACATATCTGACATTAACATCTTCTTAATTCTCAATTATTTTACCTTAGAACTCTTCTATCTAGATTCCTATGTAAAAAAGGGTAATGGGCTAAAACTTCAGTCAAGCTGATTATTTAGCTTCATTTAGTCTATACAATTTATCTCCACTGGGGATGTAATCAAATTCAGAATGCATTAAAATATTAAACATATTGAAAATAATCGCTGTGATTAGAATAGCTACAAATTTGTGACTTAAAAATTTCTGCTCATTTTAAGCAAGACTGTTAACCAGTGGGGCCACCTCTCTCTCTCTTGCCCGAGCAGTTTCTTAACCATCAGAAAATATTAGTCAGTTGCCATGGCAGCAGCACGAACTCAAGTTTTCCTGATTTAAAAGTGCCATTTGTCAAATGAGCAATCAGCTTCTTTTCTATCACATCCCAATCACCAAGCCAGTGCAAATTTAAGCAGAGTAACATTGTAGTCTTTGCAATGGAAGAAATGTGAAGATGATCAAATAGCTCCCGAGAGTTCATACAGGTAGAGGTTGACTGTCTGAACATCTCATACCTACTTAACAGTGTATCTCAGCCCTCACTCTGTTATTTACTTCCTGTCTGATTATGGAGAGATTATTAAATCTCTGTGACCCAGTCACATCATCTAAGAAATGAGAATAATAACAGAATAACATAATATGACATACAATAAAACAGTGCACGAAATAATAGGGCTAGGGTGAAGTTAAATGGTCTGATCCATAAAACACTAAACACTGTGATCAACAAAGAGGAAACACTCAGTGTCAAGTGGCTCTTTAGATATGCAGTTGTGATGACCTTACAAATTCACTGAATTCTTAAAATGGATAATTTCAACAAAGACTGTGTATCACAGACATTGCAAAGTAGGAAAAATTAAGGATCAAGTTGATCGAACTTTTGAGAATGATAGGTATGTGGAAAATATAATGAAATATATTAATTTGAGCAAATTATTTGGTCTTTTTTGTTCCATAATTGTTTCTAGAATTGTTAATAAAAAATAAAACCATGGATAACCCTCATAAGTACAATATTGCTATCAACTTTTGACTATTGCTATCATCCCTGTCAAAAGGGACCATTGAGTATTGTTATTTGTTGCATGGTGCACAGCCATTAATTTTTCTATTGTACTGAAATGAAAATTTAAAATAGATATTACCAAAGCTATATTTCATGAAAATGATTGGCAAGTTAAACATTATCGCATATGACTTTTCTTTCTTTCTTTTCTTTTTTTTCCTGATACCTGGGATCAAACTCAGGACCTTGCACTTGCAAAGCAGGCGCAGCTCCACTGAGCTAAATCCCCAGCCCCATGTATGATTTTTCTAAACATGCATCATTGAAACTCTAATCAGCACTGGAACTGTAGGATTTCTTATGGTTCATTCTGAAAGAACAAGAGAAAAGTTTAAGACGGTGTTTATCCATTTTTAAAACACCATGCACACAGTTGCACGAACAAAAACTTTAGAAATTCATATTTTAAATCATAATGGACTCAAAGGATTTCTTTTTTTCTCGGTGATGAGGTGCCAGCACAGAGGGGAGCTTTGTTAGCCTCTAAACCTTGAAGCCATTCCTTCTGATAAACTTTTATCTGTTAAGCATCTATTTATGAGCAATGCTAGGATAAATGTGAATTAGGTTCATTAGTAGAAAAAGAGAGCTGAGTAAAAGCTAATTTAAAATTGTGACACTAGTTGATTAATGAACTATAGAACTGTCTACATTGTTGAGTAACTGTAAGATTTTTTTTTCAAGTCAGAAGACCATGGCAGGGAAGAGATTTTTACCAACGTACAGCTGTGTAGAATTTAGGATCTTTCATTTATATTCAGCATTTCCAAAGATTAACAATGTGAATCACGCAACTGAAACTGGCATCACATGGCCTCAGAGTGTTACCACATCAAACACCCAGCTGGCGTCAGGGAAAATGCTTGATGTCATTGTACGTTTGGCTATATGTTTTCTTAACCCAAAAGCTAACTTCTTGTGAAACTCAGTACAGCTGAGTGGAATGTCTCCATAGGCTAGGCGAAGATTTGCAGAATACATTTCTACTATCTTGTTATACTGATAACCAAACAATTCAGCCAAATGCTCATTTGGGAAATACATTCTGAATTGTATAGATGAAAGCACAGGGGAAAAAAGATTTGCCAAGTGACATAAAATAGAGATCATACTGAGGAGAGTGAGCTGGAGAACACTTAAGATCTGTTATATTGACGAAAATTAAATCCCAGCTGGGGTTACCATACAGTCACCCATCACAGTATTATTATCTAGTATTATATGTTCAGCAAATAACTTTACTAGCTACAATCTTCTTCAGGTTCTGAACTAGATTGTTTTCTTATTTCAAGGGTACTATCTGCATAGGATGCTCTTTTTTGGGGGAGCATTGCAACTTTCTATCATTCCATAACTAAAAATATGCTATTGCATTGTGATGACTAGCATTTGAAGCTTCAAGAATTTATAATCTGACAATATGAGTGATTAAAAATAGAAAAACTACTAAAAACACTTATTATTTAGATCAATGTTGTCCGTAGGTTCTCTGAGGCAAATGTTAAGCTTGCCTGACAGCCAGAGTGGTTGTGGATTCTCCTCTGCCATTTTTAGACTTCACAAAGGAGAATTTCTACATTTGCCTCCCATTGAGACCTCATGGATTTGATGGGTGAAGCATTTTCCACTAAGCTCATAACATTTTCCGACAGAGGTGCTGTCATTCTCACTCAGCATTATATTACTCTAGTGCCTGGCACAGTATCCAGTGTACAGTGGGCATTTAAGTCCTTTTGTTGAATGAATACATGAATTTAGATACTCCACTGTGAAATAAAGCACTCAGGTAGAGTCACTATATAATAACTCAGTGGCTGAAGAGCAAATGGGATGCTTTGGAAATAAGGCACTTATGACGTTTGCCCTTCAAATAATTTCATTATTTCCACAAGATCACATTATAGTCATAGACATTATGTGAAATAGGTGTAAGTTAGGATTTAAAAATAAAATGTGCATCAGAAAATACTAGACATGTCTCAGGATAGCTCACTGTAAGGATTTGATTCTGAACGTTAAATTCCTTTTAATAAGGTGAGCTCACCTGCTTTAGCTAACACTGGCTCTGCCTGGCTCCTTCCGGTGTATCAGTGATTCTGCTATAAAGGAGAAAGGGAGCACAGCTGGCAGAAAACCTGCAGCCACTCCATGGGTCAAGAGGGCTGAAGAGGATTACCTTTAGGAGTCTAATGTCCTTGAATTATTTTAAGATCATGAAAATCAACAAAACAAGAAAGACTCCATCCCCAAACACAGTATTTTCTGAGAAAAAACTTCACAATTTATTGTTTTGTGTCTTATCAAAAAGGCAAAAAAAAAAAAAAAAAGAAAAAAGATTAGGACAGCTGTTTGCTTCACATTTCCCCCCAGATGCTTGTTATCTAGCAATGGCTCAAGCCTGATGTTTAACATTTTAGCATGAGTGTGTGTGTGTGTGTGTGTGTGTGTGTGTGTTTGTGTGTTCTG
>NW_022900950.1:53679493-53681540 GCF_012274545.1 Fukomys damarensis | reverse complement strand
TTAAAAAAAAGGAAAAAAAAAAAAAAAAAAGAAAAAAGATTAGGACAGCTGTTTGCTTCACATTTCCCCCCAGATGCTTGTTATCTAGCAATGGCTCAAGCCTGATGTTTAACATTTTAGCATGAGTGTGTGTGTGTGTGTGTGTGTGTGTGTGTGTTTGTGTGTTCTGGCTTCTGTCCCCAGCCTTTATTCACTTGCCGACGGTGACAGGGAGGAGTCTGCGTTTGTTTCTATGTTGGCTGACCTTTGGGCTTGGGTTCTGGAGTTTGCAGTGTTCCTCACAGGGACAGGGACAGGGACACATCCTGGAAATGGCCTGGCAGTTCACTCTCCCAGTTCTCCCAGTTCTCTGTGGGTGAACCCAGGCAACCAACAACTCTGTGACTCTGGCAGATATTTTTGTTTCTTAGCCTTGGGCACCTTGCCGTGCTGTTTCCAATGCAGAGGGTGATGCCTGGCACCCTGCCTAGTGCCACCAGGAATGAGTACAGCCCCAGGGAGTACTGCCAAGTTGTGTCAGGGAATTGCTTTTTGGGAGCCAAGTGGCCACTGGTTAAATGTATTGGTCTGTGTGCTCAGAACACTGTCAGAGGGTCTCTGTAGCTGACTTCTTAATGTGGCTGTAAATTCTGAGTCTATGTTCTGTGTTTTAAACCCTTTTGTTTACACATGGAGTTTGCCTCCTTGTGCAATTGTGGTAACTGGTGGGGGGGATGCACTGGACGGAAGCCATAGGTTCATAGTACCATCTGTAGCAAAATATTAGTAGGAACGCATGCTATTCCGAGTGTATTTTGGTTTAGCCCCGAGGACAAGTCACCTAAACAATAAATAAGAACTAAACCTCTGCCAGTCAACCTAGATTGCAGGGACCCACTTTTGGTGTGGCACTGTGGGAAAGTACTACATTTGTAGTAGGAAATCCTGGCTGCAGGTCCTAGCCTACCATTTGTAATGAGTCCTTTACATGTTTTCAATTTATTGTTATTTTTTCCTATTATTGTTTCAACAGATTTATTTTGTATAGAAATATTTGACAAATTAAAAAGAAAATAAAGTGAACAAGTGTGCAACTTCATCAAATTAAACTCTTGTCTTTATTTCCTTACACATTAATGCAGTTCATTCATTCAACAAGTATCAGTTGAATATTTTCTCTCTGCTGAATATCCTCTCGGGTTTTGCTCCTGTCTCACTGGACAAAGGCTTTGATCAGGGATAAACCCCAAAGCAAAGAGCTAAGTATTTCCACAGTGGTAAGAACCTAGAGTCACAGGGATATGGAGGCCAGAGAAACTAATCCTTCTGAGATGTGAAGCTCCATCTAGAGGTGATGCTCTGAGCTGAGTCTAGAAAAATAAACTGGGATTGCAACAAGCCACAGGGAGGTTTGGAACAGGAGCACCGATGAGCGCTTTCTGAGCACAGGGTGAATGTTTTCAGGGCACAAAAGGTGGTGAGAAAGCATCTGGAAATAGAAAGATGGTGGCTCCTGTTGAAAGTTAAGGAGTAGGAACAGGAAGTGAATCTGCAGCCAGGCACTGTGTCTGCAACACCATAGAATTGTGGGGCACAGAGATTGTGACAGCACCCTGTGGACTAGGAAGTGACCAAAAGAACTCTTCTAATGTAAAAGTATGTAGTGTCAGTATAGTAAGTCTAGAAAATATGTTACATGAGAAAGAAAATAAAAGCCATCTAGAATCTCTCCCACCAGAAAGAATTGCTAACATTTTTGGTGCACTTTTTAATAGTTAGCTGTGATCCAGTTAATTCTGTGCGATAGTTGAGCTGAGGCCTAAGGAATGAAGATGTAGTAATGGCAAATAAGAGGAGTTGGAAGGACCTCCAGGAAGACAGAGGAGCTTATGAGAGACCCTAAGAGAGGAATAAGCTGACTCAGGGTGGAAACTGGAAGAAGGTCAGGGTGCTAGTTGTGGGGTAAGGGCAGAAGTAGGGGATGAGTTTAAAATTGACAGTGGGTCAACTGCTAGGTCAAGTCTAGCATTTGGTCAAGTCTAGCTTTTTTTTTTTTTTTTTTTTTTTT
>NW_022900950.1:53635016-53679454 GCF_012274545.1 Fukomys damarensis | reverse complement strand
TTTTTTTTTTTTTTTTTTTTTTTTTTGTACCAGGGATAGAACTCAGGACCTTGTATTTGCGAGGCAGGCAATGGAACCACTGTGCTAAATCCTCAGCCCCAAGTCTAGCATTTGGGCAACTGCGAGTATTGACCCGTGTTGACCAGGAAACTGGCATGGTGTGGTCATATTTTTTAAGAAGACCATCTAGCAGTCAGGAGAATTTGCTGTGAAGAGGCAGGGGTGGAAGCTGAGAGACCAGTAAGTTGTGGAGGAAGATGGTGGTGGCTGAGAAGCAAGTGCCACATTAAGGTAGATTTTGGAAACCTGATTGACAAGGTTTAGTGAAAGACTGACATGGATGCTAAAGGGGAGGAAGAAATTGGGGATGAAGTTTAATTGACTCATATATATTTATATATATGGTTATTATATTTAATAGGAGTTAAACATAGAATGTATCTAGTTTTCCCATATTATATTTCATCTTATTAGTGATTTATAATCACATGTCACCAAGTCTAATGCTCTCCCACAGTAGGTCTTGAAAAAAATGCAGTTTGATAGAAAGGATTTCTTTCCTTAACCTGTCTTTTCTGCTTTTGTTTCTCTGCTCTCCCAATTACAGGAGTTTCCATCCATTTCTTTGTGGGTGCTGGTCAGAACATGTAGCTTTGAGCTGCACATGTGATGTGGCCTAATGGGGGGAATGTGGGATATATATGTATGTGGGGTGGCGGGGAAAATTTGAATGAGCAGAGACAAAGTACCCCAAAATATACTGAACTAGCCTGCCCTCTCACGCTGGACACCTTGGATCTATTTCTAGCCTCTGTTCACCTCCCAGGTTGACTTCACATATGGTGGTCACACTGAATTGCTAAGGGTCTCAACACTGGTTGAAAAACCAGTCTTAGTGGTTAATATAATATGTATCTATAGTGTACATACAGTATATATTATAAAAACATAATCAAATATAATCTCTAATTTACCTTACTTATATAATTATATATAATCTTTGACCCATAGAATTTAGCTTTGTTCTTGCTTAGTTTGGTGTGGGAGACTGCAATACTGATTATGCCCAAAGCAGGCTTTAAGCAGTACAGGTGTGAAGAGTTAACCCCACAACTGGCTTGTTTATAGAATTGAGTCCTGCCAAACCCTACATGCCTAGGTCAGAGTAGCTCACACCCAAATCCCATTCCCACAACTAAAACCTTCTTAACTAGAAGGTCAGTGTTTCCATTACAACCATATATTTCGTCTATTCTGTTCCTAATTAAAAAATGCTTTGTCTCTGGCCTTTACGAGGCTTTACCTCAACTGATCAACAATAGAAATCAGTGGCTTGGACTGGACAGCACCTTTGTCAGTTGCACTGACGTCAGTTTTCCTGGTGCTCCACTTTCTGTCCCTCTTAGTTCTGTCTTTCGGTTTTTTTCGCAGGCCTCCATCATACACTGGGCAGGAGACTGGAGCCTACTACATAGGTTTCCAGTAATATTTCAGGGGGTTCCCAGGAGTCTGGTACCTCAATAACTGTTGGAAATATAAGAAACTTAATATGTGTTATCCTAGACATTAATTGTTAAAAATCATTCAAAATAAAAATAGTATCTCTCATCATCAGGCAGATAATTTTGTAAAAAATGTAAATTTTTCTATTCTTTACATATACATATTTCAGTGGAACAAGCAAACTGCTAAAAAAAGATTTGAGTAAAAAAAGAGCATCTAAACAGAGACAGAGGCTTCAGTTCACTATAAGCCCACATGATGTAGCAATTAGAAATTAAGAAATATAAGCTTTGTTGCAGTATCTTCAGCATGAGATATAGTACATTTTTTTTCCTCATTGAGTTTATTGGTTCATTTTAGGTATATAGCACAGTGACAGTCATCATTGAGATCTTGTACCTTTACATGATATATCTTAGTTTTTATTTTTTCCCCATTCCCCTGCTTCTCTCTTCACCCCCCTCCACCTTTCCCTATTTACAAAGATGAGATATCATACTTTTGATTCAAAAATAAACTCTAACTTTTTTTGAAGAGGAAATTTCTTCCCATAGCTCAAATATCAAGAAGTATAGATATGTTTATTGGAAACTTTGCCCTAATCCTATCTTGTCAGCTTAGTTTCCAGCTTCTCTGAGGTAACCACTTGTATCTGCTCTTGTTTATTCTTCTAAGAATTTTATCTAGGTAGAAGCAGCTTTTGCGTTTTAAACATTGTGCACACTGTTCTATACTTTTACACCTTGACTTTACAGAATATGATGTGTGAAAAAAATATATGGTGAGAGCTTAGAAATTATTACAATAAATGACATATTGCCACTAATCACCCTCAACTTATTTCCCCTTGTTTTGAGCACACTTAACCCATCATTCTTGCCACTTGAATTCTGGAAGTTCTCTTTCATGTCTTTAGGAAGTATGATTGAAAATACAGTGAATGCTGTTGCTGACTGCCATCCAATGTAAAGATAGACTCCTCAAAAATTTAGTGTATCCTCAACCACCTTACTCAACAGATCTGGCACTGTATGACTTCTGCCTATTCCTCAAAGTTAAAATGACCATGAAAGGTAAACATTTTGAATCGATCCAGGACATTGAAGTAACCACAAAAACACAGCTAGAGACACTCATAAAAGAGGGCTTTCAGAACTGCTTCAGGAAGCAGCAAAGATAGTGGGATAAACATTTTTGAAGTGAGGGGGAATCTTTTGAGGGGGAATATGTCTTTTTACCATAATAAATGCTTTTTAAAAATTTAACACCATAGTTTTCAAAATCACATTTCATATTTCAGAATCATTGCACCTATGTTCTTTTACAGCAATGGGTTATCTTTTTTTTAAGAGTAGGAAAAATTTATAGAGAGAAAGAAAGCTTCTCTCTAAGAAAGACAGAAGGGGGATCAGAAAGTGGGTTGCCCACCCACCCCACTTTTCAAAGATGTTTTGTACAGCAAAGCCATGTGGTGAGGAGGATAAAAAGTGGGACAAAGCTAAAACTATTTACAAGGTGGGCTCTAGGTGGGACAAAACCACAACCACTTGATAAGATTACAAGTACAGTGGCTTAGGTAACAGAAATTAAATAGTGATCAAATGGGAAGACAAGTTACATACAAGAAATTTTCCATTTAGAATATCAATCACTGCTATCTATTTGTAGGGGAAATAGTGATTCTTTTACAAGATATCTAATTAACTTAACTATCTATAATATTCCCCCCTCTGAAGAAGTAACCCTAACTGCTGTGAGGGGTCAAAGGGTGAAGACAAGTCTGGCTATTTCAGGCTGTGAAAAACCAACAGCCAACATCATATTAAATGGCTAAAAACTGAAAACCTTCACGTTAAAATCAGGAACAAGACAAGGATGTCCACTATCACCACCCCTCTTCAATATAGTTCTGGAAACATTAGCCATAGAAATTAGACAAGAGAAAGAAGTTAAAGCAATAAAGGTAGGAAAGGAAGAAGTTAAACTGTCATTATTTGCTGATGATATGATATGCTACATTGAAGACCCAAAAAACTCCTCCAAAAGACTTCTAGACTTAATTGACACTTTCAGCAGAGTAGGTGGATACAAGATCATCACTCAAAAATCAGTAGCCTTCTTGTATGCAAATACAGACTCACTGAGAGAGAAATTAGGGAAACAACTTCTTTCACAATAGCATCCAAAAAATGAAGTATCTAGGAATCAATCTAACTAAAGAAGCAAAAGACCTCTACACTGAAAACTACAGCACTCTGAAAAAAGAGATTGAAAAGGATATAAGAAAATGGAAAGATATCCCCTGCTCCTGGGTAGGAAGAACCAACATAGTGAAAATGGCCATACTACCAAAACTGCTATACAGATTCAATGCAATGCCAATTGAAATTCCAACACTATATTTCACAGAACTAGAGAAAAGAATCCAAAAATTCATTTGGAACCAGAAGAGACCTAGAATAGCAAAAGCTATCCTTGGCAACAGAGACATGGCAGTGGGTATGAATGCAGCACAGTTTGTAAGAGCTAAAACTTGGAAACAGCCCATTTACACATCAGTTGGAGACTGGATAAAGATGTGTTTTTTCTATGAAATGGAATACTATTCAGCTATAAAGAACAAGAAGTTTGAGTCATTCATAGGAAAATGGATGTATATTGAGAATATACTCTTAAGTGAAATAAATAAGTCACACTTGTAAATACCAAATAGTTCCTCTGGTGTGAAAAGCTATAATAGTACATAAGATCCTAATGAGATAATTGACAATGTGAAATAGGAAGAAAAGGGCTAAAGGTGTAGGGAAAATGGGAAGGGTAGGGGAAAGGTAATAAGGGAAAAGGAAAAAATATAACTAAATAAAAAAATGAAAATAAAGTGTTTGTAAATGGGGAGGGGAGGGGGGGGGAAGGGAGGGAATGGACAAAGGGGAAAAAAAAGAGAACCAAGGCCTGTCCTGTAAAGGTATAAGATCCCAATAATGAATTTAATTGTACTGTATACCTAAAATGTATCAATAAACTCAATGAGAAAAAACAGAATAAATGGTGCCTACTTCATTTAATATGTGTATGTAACTATTTTTTTTAAAAAGTTCAAATATCCATTGCCATTAATCATTTTCCAATATTCATTCTTTGCACAAATACTTTTTCTCAAGCTAAAGTCAATATTTCTTAGCCCCTTTGAAGCTAGTGTGACCCCATGATGATGCTCTGGTAATGGAATATGAACAGAAATGATACATAGCACATTAGTGTATTAACCTAAAAGGATTGCTTGTGAATATCCATTATGTTTTCTATCTTTCAGATGATTAAGATGCAATTATGATGACAGGAGCTGGATGGGCCATCTTGGACCCAGAGATGGAAAAATGCGTTAAAGTGTCCTGGACTTTTATGTATAAATTTCTTAAACTACTGTATGTCTGAGTCTTTTGGTTGTGACAACTAAGCCTATAACCCAACAAGTGCATAGTACCTTTCTTTCTTAATAAACTGCCTCCTAACATAGTAGCAGTGATTTAATAGGTCATGATATTATGATTTGTCAATTTGGGTTATCTTCAGCTGGACAGTTATTTTGCAAATCTTGCCTGGGTTTATTCACAGGGTTTCAGGTAGTTGGAGAGTTTGGTAGGAGCTATGCTAGCTGGATGTTTTTATTCACATGCTGGTAAGTGGCTAAGGCAAGGGGAACAACTGAGCCATCTCCAGTAGTCAGCAGGAAGTTAGGATTTCTTATATGGTTGCAGGATTCCAAATGTAGCAAGAGATAGCAAGCCCCAGGGAACATTCTCTGTTCACAGCTCTGTTTGTGCATAGTTGCTAATGCTTCCTTGACCAAAGAAAATCACATGGCTAAATCATGTGTGAATGTAGGAAGGGGATGTGTGTTTGCCACAGAGTTTCAACAGCAACACTATTTGCCTTAGTAATTCTTTGCTGTATGGGCTGTCCTGTGTATTGTGTTTCAGCAGCCTGCCTCACTTTCTGATACCTCCCCCCATATATGAAACAGTCCCCTTTTTACATTCAGGTCATGACACTCAAACATGTCTATAGACATTGTCAATGACCTCTGGAGGGAAAATTGCCTTTAACTGAAAATCACTGGTTTACTGAGAAATAGCCATCTGGTGCGAACCATTGAAGGCTATTAATACAACAATCTACCACGTCCAACAACTGATATAATAACAGCTTATTTTTTCCTTTGCTACACTATTGGCTTTATATTGTGAGACTGTTGATTATTTCTATTGATGCATATATTTTGAAAGGCCTTTATATTATTTTATTTTATTTTTTGTTTGTTTTTTCTCTCATGAGTTTATTGGTACATTTTAGGTATACAGTACAGTTACATTTATCATCGGGATCTTGTACCTTTACATGACAGGTCTTGGTTCTCATTTTGAAAGGCCTTTTTAAAAGCAGAGATTCAGTTCTTGTTTTTAGAACTTGATGTTTATTGATTCCGACCTTTAAACTTAAACTTTACTAGTATGGAACTGAACTTAACTATTAGAAAACATTAGGCATTAAAATAGGTTGGACTATTGTATCCAAATCTTTGCTTCCAACCTGTCACATTTCTTTCTACTCTCAGGTGACTCACCACATCTCATAGGTGACAGAGCATGCAGAATTGTTCCACTGCCTTTGGGCTTGGCCATGGTGACTGCTCGGATGCCTGAGCAGAGATTTTCAAAGGCTTTTTGTTTGATATCTGCTGCTGGGCATGCTGTGCTGTAGATCACTATGGCTAGGCCTTACCTCCTTCTGCAGATGAGGCAGAGCCCTTTAGGGAATGAGGAACATGATGTGCCTTCCTCCCTGTCCATTCCCAATAAAACCATCAAAGCGTGCTGTCCTGCAGACCTCAGCTACTCTTCTGTCTCCAGTTAACAGACCAGCCCCTTTATCTACCTCTGTGCTTCCCTTATCTCTATCACTAATAAATAAATGCACTACAGTTGGCTGGCAGACCTTTTCTTTCATCAGGAGGGAGGCTCCACCTGGCCCCAGCTTTGTTCTTTTGTGTCCTTTTGTTTCTTCTTCATCTTCTGCCATTCTCACTCCATGGACCCTTCAGCCACATAGGCCTTGGCAATCTGCTTTACCACTTATCTGCTGGTATCCCTTGTGCTTCTGCCTGGCTCCCTGTAGGCAGGTGTGGAGAAGACCTAAACTTGACCTATAGTTTGAAACACGGGCTTTTGCAGGTGGCCCCAGACACTACAAGAGAAATAAAGACTTACTGTTGTAAGATTCTGTTATTCTGGAATTGACTATAGCATTATTGCAGCAAAGCTGACTAGTAAAATTTTCATTTTTTAGAAAAGAGCAGGGGTAGCAATCTTATTCACAGACAAAGTAAATTTCAAACCAAAACTCATTAAGAGAGACAAAGAAGGTCACTACATCCTTGTAAAGGGAACAATTCAAGAGGAAGAGATGACAATCATAAACATATATGCACCAAATATTAATGCCCCTAACTATATAAAACAAATATTAAGTAACATAAAAAACCAAGTAAGCACTAATACAATTGTAATGGGGGATCTAAATACCCCACTATCACAAATAGACAGATCATCTAGGCAGAAAATCAACAGTGAAATACTAGAACTCAACCAAGCTTTTGAGTGCATGGACTTAATAGACATCTGTACAGTGTTTCACCCCACAAAATAAGTTGCTTATATATGGAAAATACATACCCTCCTTGAGAAAAATAAGAAAATGCAATAATAAAGAAAAGAAAACATCTGTACTTCCCTCATTTACAGACAAAACATTGTTAACATTTTATATAATTTTCCCGACTTTTTTCTCTCTCTATATTAATTCAGTCATTCATTCTTTGGATTATTTCACTCTACAATGATATTTTGAGCTGATTATAAAAAAACTAGATGCAGCTAGTTACAGTAGATTATAAAGTGAATTTGAATCTCCTCAAGGAGATTATGTTCATGTGGGAAGAGAGTCAAACAACTAGGAAGCAATTGAATATATATTTACAGTTGTGGTAAGTGCTATTAGGAGGAAAAACAATATATTGGAAAGGGCATGATGTAGTCTGGGGCTAGGAAAAACTCTCATAAAGAAATAATATTTATGTACATATTATAGTATACTTTGTATATTATAAAATGTTTCTGTGCTCACTTCAGCAGCACATATACTAAAATAAAATGTTTCAGATGATACAAAATTGCATATATTATACATATAGTGTTATTTCTCTTACTCATGCATTGTAGCACTATCTATCTATCTATCTATCTATCTATCCATATATATATATATGGACATTTTATTTAATATGTTCTTTTTTCAGCTTTAATTGAGTTTATTGGTACATTTTAGGGATACAGTACAGTTACATTCATTGTTGGGAATTTGTACCTCTGCATGACAAGTCTTGGTTCTCATTTTTTCCCCTTGTCCCTGCTCTCCCTTCACCCCCTCCTCCCCTCCCCATCTACAAACACTTTATTTCCATTTTTTCATTATCTCACATTTTTTTCTTTTCCCTTATTACCCTTCCCCTACACAATCCACCTTCCCTACACCTTTAGCCCCTTTCTTCCCATTTCTAAATGTCAGTAATCTTATTAGGATCTTCTGTATTATTGCAGATTATTCACACCAGAGAGACTATTTAATATGTTCTTTTTAATGGATACCATAAATGAGCTTCCTTCCACATTACATCATCATTAGATTTTTTATCCGTAACATAGTCCTCTAAAATGTGTGTACTGTTTTATTTAGCTAACTCTCTGGTGTTGGACATTTGAATTGCTTCTCTCTATTATTGTAAATCTTGTAATAAACATTCTGGAAAGAATTCTAATATGTTTATTGAAGAGGAATAATTGTGGTGAAAATGAGAAAAGTATGTGCTTTGAAGCAAATTCTATAGTTATCCCGACCTTTGTATCCCCTAAGGAAGCACAAAGGAAATATTTATTTTTGAAATAAAATTTCTCATGTACTGCCAGCCATACTCAGTCATTGCTGAAGATCTCCCTTGGGGAAAGTTTAGCTATCTTTCTTAGATGAACATTCATTGATAGCAGATAGAGGCAGAATGTCAAGGGAAGTGATATGTATCTATAAAGAAGAAAGCCAGTATCCTTCCTCTGCTTTTTCAAGTCAAAATGTGAAGTGTTGTGATATTGTAGTGTTGGTTTAGCATTTTGTTTTTCCTCCCATCAGTGTGGTTATTGTTGTTTCTTCTAGGCTCTGTTTCCAAAAGCAATGAGTGAACCTCCATAATATAATCACTAGAGTATTAAATTCTTTCATGAATAATAGGCCAGCAAAATGCACTAAAAAATAGTTTTGCTCAACTATTTTGCAGGAGATTGAAATTGTCTGAATGAAAATACAGGATAAGGTGGTAGAATTCACACGATGATACAGAACAACTGAGCCTGACATTCTTATTTCATTTAAAAAGTGATAATTTAGGATTGTACATTAGGTAAGGATATAAAATGTAATTTTGCCTAGTCCTACAGTGCAAAGTTATAATATAATATTATGATACGGATGATGACTATTTACCTTATGGTTTATTGACTATGAAGTAAACTTGCAGATATGTGTCCCTATAGCATTCATTTGCAATGAGCAAATACTTTTGGATCTTGAACACAAAGGGGAAAAGTGGTAAAAGGGCTTATGTTGCCTCAAGAATTTCAGTTTATTCAGGTAATATGAATATGGCAGAGGCACATTTGTAATTTTAGGTGTTATAACATCAGTGGCTACATTTAATCAAATGTACACTAGAGATCAGATTATTTAGGAAGCATTCCCTCTTCTTTCTGTTTAAGTTTGGATTGACTCATATTTTAAAGCATTTTTATCCAGAAGAGTAATGGAATTTAAGAACTCCCTATTTTAAGTCAATGATTTCGAATCAGTCAGTGGTAGCAGTAAGAAAAGAAAATACAACCTAGTCTGCCAGGGGAAACAAATTCTTTCCTTTTCTGTGATATCAGACTCTAGTTCTCCTAATTTCCTTTTGGAAAAGATTAGATAAAGATAAAGAAAATAATATTTAGGATCCTTAGAAATTCCTCTCAGTTTAAACTGAAATTTTGGTTACAATACATGATTTTATGTTTTCTATAGTTTAACATAGCCTTCTACATGATGAGTTGGTGACATCTCAACCCACAGTACTGATGGGGTCAGAAAGGTGACTGATCATGTTGTCTTCTAAAAGGAAACCTTTATCAATTAACTTTAGTGCCAACTCAGAAAATGGTCAACCAACTCACTCTATTCTTTTGACAGTGCATTGAATGTCCCCCAAGTATCTTCTGACTTAGAGGTTAAAATTTAGTGGAAGACAAATGTCAGTAGAGGTAAACAAAATGAAGAATTAAGAAAGGTGTTTGAAGGCAGTAAAAACAGAGTACAGGGTTGGAGAATTGGGGTTGGAAGGAAAAGGAACCAATCCTTGCAGGCGAAGAAGGCCTCTCAGCTAAAAGCCAGAAAGGCATAGCCATGGGTATATATATTAGGTATGTTTCCCACAAGGAGCTTCTTCCTCAACTGTGAAGGGAGACCAGATTCAAATATCCAAGAAATGGCAGTCTCAGGAATCAAGGGCTAAAAACAATCTAGGTGAAGACCTACTTCTATGGACTCTAAGAACCTCACTCAGAGGCATTAGCCTCACCAACTGCTTAAAGGCAGACATTATTTCTACCTGGGTTCAGGCACATTGATTGAATAGATCCATCCAGCACTATAAAAAGCACTGTGTTGTGATTGGCAGAAGCATAGAATGTTACATTTAGTGAGGGTAGCTTTAGGGTTCCTAAAAAACCTACGTCAATAAAAGAATTAATGATAAACATTTAGAAGAAGAAACAAAATCATTTTATTGGGAAAAGGAGAGAAAATAAGTAGATAGCTACCTTGTTGGAGTAAGGTAAGGAGCCCTGAGCTGGCACTTTGAGGTCTTTGTTCTTAGCCTCTTTTATTACATAGAGAGAAGCGACTATCTCTCTTGAGAGCTATTATAACCTGATTGGCTATTCCGGGTTCTGGGACCTCCGATTTGGCCATTCATTGCCCCTTCCATTACCTACATGCCCATTCCTGGATAAGTACTTCTTTGTCTCTTAATGCTGTCCAGGTGCTTATCTTGTGAGATTTACAGCAGAGTTACATTAAAAGCTGAATTAATAAAAAGAAAATGTGTATTTTAGTGTATTGATATGGTGAGAGAACAATAAAATATATGTACGTGTATGTGTGTGTATGTGTGTGCATGTGTGAGTGTCTAGGAGTTAGTGTGTATTTTAAATATCAAGTGAGTTTTATAATATAGTCCTCTTCCCCACTTTGTTTCCTTTTGTGCTGTCAGTAGAGAGAGGAGGGAATTGAGCATTGGCATGAAGTGAGCCAGATCAGACAGCCTTAACAGCTCTCTCCATTTGTTTTTCTTAGCCCCCCACACAGGAGTTTTGCCAGAAACATCACCGAGGCCCTTTGACTTTCTCTGCCCCCCCCAACATTTCCTACATAGCAAAACAATTCCCATTTGGTTTCCTTCCATTTATACTATATGACATTATTTATTCTAATTAGAAAAATATAAATATGTATAACCAAAGAACTTACAAAGTTTTCTTGTATTTGCTCTGGCTTGGGGTACATAATGCCAAAATGTATTGAAAATGACCAACTGTCTGGTATCAAGTTGACCCAAATATTTGTATATTCAGTATCAATCAGATGCTTTCCCCACACTCATTGCCAATTTTTCAGGTTTTTTAAAAAAAAAATCAATGTATGTTTGCCATAGACCTACTATTACAAACAGTTTGCAAACATGCAATTAAAGGAGTTGGGGGCAAAAAGGAGGGAGGAAAGGAGAACAAGAAAAAAAGAATATGAGGAAAAGAGAGAAACAGAAAATGTATTCTTTAAGCCTTTAAATCAGTGGTTCTCAAACTTGATGTGCATTAAAATCACACAGAGTTTGATTAACACATGGACGCTGGGCCCTTCCTGGAGCACCCTCCTCAGCTGTAAATGTTAAAGGCGTATTTCCCAGAGTGACAATGTTGGGAGTTGGTAGAACCTTTTAGAGGTAGAGCCGCATATGAGGTCTTAAATTACTGAGGGGTGCCCTTGAAAGAGATGATGGGCTGCCAGTGAGTTCCTCTTCCTCTCTTCCCTTTTGTGTACAAGCTTTAAGGTGAGTAATTTGCTGTACCACACATTCGCCACCATGATATCTGCTTGACCACAGGCCCAAAGCAATAGAGCCTATTTGTCATGGACTAACACTGCCAAAGCTATGAGTTTTATGAACTATCTCAGGTAGTTTATCACAGTGATGGGAAGCTAACACCAGGTCTAGAATTTGCATTTCTAACTAGTTCCTGGGAGATGGAAGGAACCTGATGGTCCAGGACTGCTGTTCTAAAGTGCTAGGTCTTAATTATGACTGAATTGTAAAGTCTCTTGAAAGCTTTAAAACATTTTGCTGCCCAGGTTACACCCTAGACAAACTAAATTAAACCTTGGAAGACAGAGCCTAGGCAATAGTATTTTTCAAAGTGTTTCTATGGGCAGCCAAGGTTGAGAAGCACAGCTGCAGGCCCTTCCTCCTAAATTTTTCTGGGCATAGCAGTAGCCTAGGTAGAACATCACGCCTAGCTCCAACCACTGTATCAGTATCTTTATCCACGATTAAACTGCTCACACTTTCATGTGCACAGGAATTTGCAGAGAAGTCAAGCACTGAGGAGCAGGTCCAGATGAGAAAAGTTTTGTGATACTGCCTATGACATGAGAAGGAAACATCTGCCACTGATGGGGTCACCCTGGAGAGGGAGTTAAAGGAATAAGCTCCATCCAGATAACAGAAAATGCAAGCATGGAAACCATCTGATTAACATGGGTTTTTAATCTGTTTGAACAGTTCTTGTAATGGGGCTTTCACTTACAAAAATGACACTAGAAGAAATAGATTAAATATTTTTAATTTTTACATGAATATTCCTTAGTGTATTAAATAATTGCTCCTACACTACATGTGCTTAAAATAGCTAGAACTACAACCATTAGATCTTGAAGGCCCAGGTATAGCTGCACCTATACCCAGGGTGGGTTGACCAAAAAGTGCTGTCTGTGAGGTCCTTCACTTGGCTGTGTCATGGCCAGGCTGTGGCCTGAGTGGCTCATCACACTGACAATTTCAGATGTTGTTTGGAAATTTAAAGAGAGATCTAAAAGTGCCAGGTATGAAGTTCTCATCCTACCCCCCGCCAAAAAAGTAAAGAGGCTTACATGGTGTAAAACTACCAAGAAAATGACAGAGTATAGCGTATAGCACAATCATTAAGCTTAAGGCTCTAGAGCCCAGCTGCCTGTATTCAAGTTCAGGCTCTGCCATTTACCAGCTGTGTGTCCTTGGCAAGCAATTTAATCTCTCCATAATTCTCTCTCTTCGAGTATAAAAAGCTGGAGTTGATGACATTCTCACAGGATGTTGTTAAGATGCCATACTTTTAGATCTGGCCTATGATACTTACTACATGATGATAGTTAAATTTTCAGGAGTATAAGCATGTGAATTTATATTCTTTTGCATAGATTGACTCTAAGAAAGGCCTGAAAGACAATATCTCATGCTTCAGTATTGGAGCTGAGTCAGTGTGGTGAACAAATATCTCTGAATGGGTGGGACAGAACTCTTACTTATATGGCTAAGTAATGAGAAATAGTACATCATTTATAACCATGATAATAAAGGACCTATGTTAGTGAAGAAGATAAATTCTAAAGGAAGAGAAAATTCCTAATACTTAATGAGCACCTTAGAAACTCCCTAACCTACTAAATTTGGAGGAAAGGCTTTTGTAGACCATTTCTATAGAACAGGATTCATATTAGCACATCATTGGTAATAAATTATTTTTAAAATGTTCTCAATGGAAAAATAAAAAATAAGGCTTTTCCTCTTTGTTAAGTGGAAGAGGAAGGAAATATTCCTAGCAGCCTTCCTCAGAGGGATTTCCTAATCATGAGGCTCTATCTCTTGAAACATGTGGGCCCCTCAGCCACACAAACAAAACATGCTGAAAACTCTCAAACAATAACATAATCCAGGCTGCTTTTCCCAACCTCAGAGTCTGTGAAACCACCATGAGCCATACACAAGATCACATCACATCACATCACCCAAATCACACATTTCAAGTTGCAAAAACAGCCTGGAAAATGGCTCCTTCCCAATAGTCAAGAACTTTCTCCCCCCAATTTGAAAGGGGATCGTCTCTATGGTCAGTCCTTTTCCATTTCTTTGGTTGGTTCCTTCTCTCCTTGGCTTCCTTTTAAAGTCCAACAGCCCCATCCTTGGCTCTCTTCTGTGTCAGCCCCCTGTCCTGGAAGTCTCATCTGGCCGCAAAGCCCCTGCCTGTGTATCTCCAGTGCAGGCTGTTCTTCTGAACTGCAGTTCACCATATACAAATGTCTACACTTCCTCTTTCCAATCTCACAGACGTCTCAAACCAATCCCATTCAAAACTGCACTCCTCATCTTACCCAAAACCCACTTATTCTAAATCTCAGTTGATAACAACTTCAACCTTCTTGTTTTCCACGTCCCAAAACATAAGAGTTATTCTCTCACATCTAACATTAATTCCATCAATAAATCCTGTTTCACAAATTATCCAGAATTTAACCAATTCCCACCACCTCTGCTGCTATAACCACTATGATCTGAGATGCTGCTCTGTCTTATTTTTGCAAAAGCCTACTAATCTTTCTGAACGATAAATCATTTCTCCTCTCTGCTCAAAACCTGGCATGGCTCCACATTTCACTCAGTAAAAAAGTTCTTACACTTTGCATGTTCTGGTCAACACCTATTTCCCTTGTGACATCCTCCAGCCACACCAGCTACCTCGGGATGATCCGCATTAAGGCCCTTGCCCTGGCATTTCTGGTCGCCGGCATGCTTTTCATTCAAGTAGCCGTGAGGCCTACTCCCCACCCCTTAAAATGTTGGCTTAAAAATCATCTTCTCAATGAATACTATGCTGATGTTTTTGTTCCCCTTTGTTTGTTTTTGCAATACCAGGGATTAAACCCAGGGAGCACTGAGCTACATCCTCAGACCTTTCTGTTGTTTTTTAAAACAGGGGCTTGCTAACTTTCCCAGGTTGGCCTTGAGCTTGTGTTCTTTTGCCTCAACCTCCTGAGTAGCTGGAATTACAGGTGTGCACCACCACACTTGGTTTGAATTAAAAATTGTAGTTCTCTAATATTCCTTTTTATAGAAAAACTGCATCTTCTTTATCCAGCCTCCAACTGGTGGACAAATGGGCTGTTTCCAAATTTTTGCTATTACAAACTGTGCTGCTATAAACATGGGTGCACATATATCACTGTGATATGATTCTTTTAATTCTTCTGGAAAGATACCCAGCAGAGGGATGGCTGGGTCAAATGGAACCTCTAGTCCTAGCTCTTTGAGGTATCTCTATATTGATTTCCATAGTGGTTGTACCAGTCTGCACTCCTACCAACAATAGAGAAGGGTTCCTTTCTCCCCTCAGCCCTGCCAACATTTGTTATTGATTGATTTCTTGATAGCAGCCATTCTTTGTGGGGTGAGGTGGAATCTCAGTGTTGTTTTCATCTGCATCTCTCAAAGATGTGGTTTTTCTATAAAATGGAATACTACTCAGCCATAAAGAGTGAGAAATTAGAGTCATTCATTGGAAAATAGATGCGTATTGAGGATATACTCTTAAGTGAAATAAAGAAGTCACATGTGGAAATACCAAATAGTTTCTCGTGTGAAAAACTATAATGATAAATAAGATCCTAATGGTAAAATTGACAATGTGAAATAGGAAGAAAGGGGCTAAAGGTGTAGGGGAAGTGGGAAAGGTGGGGAAAGGAAATAAGGGAAAAGAAAAAAGTATGAGAAAATGAAAAAATGGAAATAAAGTATTTGTAAATAGAGAAGGGATGAGGGGGTGAAGGGAAGGCAGGGCTAAGGGGAAAAAATGAGAACCAAGACCTGTCATGTAAAGGTTCAAGATCCCAATGATGAATGTAACTGTACCTAAAATGTACCAATCAACTCAATGAGAAAAAAAAACTGTAGCTCTTTCTATATTCCTAATATTCCTCATCCTGCCATACTTTTTGTTTCTCTTAACAATTTTCATCTTCCAATTTATTTATTATCTCTCTCCCCTTGCTAGAATATAAGCATCGCTAGGTCATTTAAATTCGACATATTTTTTATTCATACAGTAGGTACTCAATAAATATTTTTAGAACGGATACATTCCTGAATAATTTGGCTCCTGGTTGTAGTATTCAGCAGGGAGCCCCGACAATCATGTGGGGTCATCAGAAGAGTGGATTGCATTTAAAAGAGATAGATCCTTTCCTAAAGTGGGGCACTGAGTTTTGTCCCTCCCCTCATCCATCTATGCCTGATCTCTGCTGGCTTCTCCCTTCTGGCTCCCAATGTCCACTTGATCTGCTGAGTACCCGGCTGACCTGATGTTTAATTTTAGTTAAGTTCCAATTTCTATCAGTCTGCTTGGTCTCTGGCATCTTCTACTTAATGCACTGTATGTAATCATTTGCCAACACCAGCTGGATATGTAGGCTTTGGCTAGTTCTTTGTTTAATGCTAAGCTTCAGTAAATAGAAGTATGGAGTCCTTAATTTCTTATATTGTGTAATGGTACATCTCTATCACTGCCTTAGAACCAAATGAAAAGCAATGATGTAAAACATAATCAATTCTTATAGTTTAGTTTCTTAGAGGCATTCAGCTGTTTCTCAGCCCAACCCATCCTTTTAAAACTGTGACCCTCAGAGTGTTGAAAAGTGACAGACTCATTTTTGGGATAAGGAGTCAGGATAAACCTCTACATATTATTGGGCAAGCCATCAATGCCTGTCATCTCAGTAATGTTGATCATCATCTCTTTCTTTCTCTGCCCCAATTAATCTGTTTTCTTTGGTTTAAAAAATGAGTTACAGAGAAAAGTAAAGGAAGGAAATTTTATATGGTCAAAGATATCAGGCTGAACATAGATATATGCTAATTATAAAAGTACATTTTTATTGGAAATATAACGCTGTTTCTTGATCTTTATATCATTTATTTTTATTATATTGTATTGTATTGTAATGATGCTATAAAATATATTTTTCTGTAAAATAATGATAATAAATTATATTTAAATAGTAACATGACTATTGACCTTCAGTTTTTCCAAAGCAGATTCTTGGGTTGAAAAGTAATTTGCTTTTTGAACATGTCAACCTCATTAATATACATATATAAACTCACAAGATCATCACAGGCACCATGAAAATTAGGCATTATACCTGTCCCATAGGTATATTTATGATGGCTCAGAGGACTTAAATAAACTGTACAAGATCATAAATCTAGTTGGTGGTAGAGATAGATTGTAAATCTAGGCCAAGGTTATTGCAAGGCTATGCAAAGTACCTCTATTATAACATACTTCTACACTCTTGGGTCCTGAGTCACTGCAGCTAGGGGAAAGGATTTAACCTCAGAGAAGTACATATGCATTCTCTGAAATAGTGACTGGTATATGGTGGAGGTTTAATACATGTTAGTGTCTCATATCCTTTTTAAAGATAGTTTTTGCAAACACATGAAGTCATAGAGGGGATGCTTACTATGTGTGACCTTAAACAAAAGAAAGTAGTATAATGATTATAACAGCAAGTGTTTATATGCTCCCTAGACTTTCCCAATGCTGTCTTGTGTAATTTGCATGCATTAATCCGTTAGATCATGCCAATGATCCAATGAGATATGTTCTATTGTCATCACACTAAACAGATTTGCCAAGCTTTCATACATACAGCTAGCTAGTAAGAGAAATTAAACTTGAGCTCAGAAAGCATCTCTCCGGAGTCCAAGTCTTAACCCCTATGCCATACTGCCCGCTATTATTGGTGTACTGTAGTCTTGGTACTGTTATGTGTTCATGACTTGTATTAGTATGATTTACCTGTGATTATTCATTATTCTATTACAGTGAATTAATCAGAGGTAAACTATGAGCCAAGTAGTGAGATACCTTCAACACAAACAGGGGTAGTTGGCCAAAGCCAAGAGGATTACCTTATGGTTTCCAACCATCCTTCAATTCAAGCCTAGTGCTGAAACCACACACAAAAAAGAAAAACTGAGGTTGAAATTTGTTGAATTGCAGATTGTACTCATGGTGCAATTGAATAAATCTATGTCCTTTGAAAGCTTTGTGTCTTTGCATGCTGTTAGCCACATGAGGGTTTTCTTCTAAATTGACAATGAACAAGAGTCCATTTTCATGGAAGAAATCAGAATGACACTTTTTTTAAAAAAAAAATTTTGTTTTTGGTATTGGGGATCTAACTCAGGACCTTGTGCTTGCAAGGCAGGTGCAGTGTCACTGAGCTAAATCCCCAGCTGGAATGACACTGTTTAATTCAATCTGGTGGTTGTGGCCAGACAGCCCAGTCTCCTTCTTGTATGTGTCCAATAAAGTTTTTTACTAATCCTTTAGTTTCTGAGAAAGATATTAGAGTCAAATTTTCTTTAAATAGTATTGTCCTTCCCCTTCCAAATATCTTCCTGAAAGAGTTAAAGATATCATGTTACAGTAATACATGCACACCCATGTTTGTAGTAATATAATTCATAATAGTTAAGTCTTGGAAGTGACCTATGTGTCCATCAACAGATGAATGGATAAAGAAACTCTGGTACTACTCTGCAACAAAGAAAGATAAACTTGAATCTTTTGTAGGAAAATAGTTGCACCATAAGAACCTCAGACACACAACCTTAAATTTTACGTGGTTTTTCTTATATAATGAACTTAAAGTATAAATGAATTAAAGAGCAAAATAAAAGATAGGTAGTAGGAAATAAGAAGATAGGTATTTCTCAAAGAGGAAGGAGGGCAAGAGATTGAGGGAGAGGATAGGGAAAGTAGGGAAAGGGATACAAAAGAGAATTAAGATGTATTATATGCATGTAGCAATTCCCCACAAGGACTGTAAACATTATGTACCACAAACATATGCTAATCAAAAGGTACAAAAATAGTAGTGTCTTGTGTTGTTTACTTTTAAAATAGTTTTTAGTGCAAAGAACTGTGTCCTAGAAGAACTGTCCCAAAGAGCCCATGAGCAGAAACAATGATTTGCACCACTGCTTTCTGGAAAGCAAATGGGATTTTGATGTGAACTCAGAAAGGGGTTAGACCACACTGACATATATTTTTCTGGTTTCTTTTTTTTTTTTTTCTGGTTTCTAATCTTACTTCCACTGCCACTATGGACTGCATTACACAACTCTCTAACCTAAGGCCCAGCCATCTACAGCTTTTTATCAGCTCAAAGAGTGGTCTCGGCACAGCATGGCTCTCACTGAGGGCTCAGGGACTTGTGGGTGGTCAGACCTCAGGCTCTGGGCATGAACATCCAGACTTCAGTTCTACTCTGAAATAGAATTTATGACATCATCACTGGCCAATCAAATCATTTGAGTTCAGTTCTGGACACTCTGGATTAGTAATTCCCATATTACGTGAGCTATGATGATATTACCTGTTGCCAGAATAATTAACATTAATCAACTGAAAAGTATTTCTTTTCTTAAATTTTCTTTCTTTTTCCTTCCTTCCTTCCTCCCTCCCTCCCTTCCTTCCTTCCTTCCTTCCTTCCTTCCTTCCTTCCTTCCTTCCTTCCTTCCTTCCTTCCCTTCTTTCTCACTGAAGGAGGAAGTTGTTGAAGGAGAATTAGATTTTTTTCCTAGTTGAACAAAGCAAAAACTAAGAAAATTTCTCAGTAATTGATATCCATTATCTGCTGGATCAAAAATTTTAATCAGGACTCATCGTTTTAATTTGTAGACAATAGTTGATCTATTAGCACGTTTTATCCTTGCTAACCCCAAAACATTTCCTAAATTTGAATGCTGCCATCAGTTCACTTTGAAGCCTTTATCCAAGGATGATTATCCTTGTCTGGACCAATGCAACAGCCCCTAACTGGTTTCTGTTCCCCTTCTTACCTTTCCATCTCCACATAGTAGCCAGAGGGGCTTTAAGAATAAGTCATGTTATATAACCATCCTCCTCAAAGTTCTCCAGTGCTTCCCTTTTGCAACCAGATTAAAATCCTGACTTCTTACAATGAATGAGCTGCAAGAGCTTGCTGACTCCCTTGTCTCCACTCGCTGCCTCTTTCACAATGTTTAGGTAGAGCCTTGTTTTTGCTTCGAGGCTTTTGCACTGATGATCATTCTGCTGGGGATGCTTTCCTTCTGAGTCTGCACAGCTACTTCTTTCTATCACTCAGGTCTAACTTAAGTGCCATCTGTGGAAATTTCTCTAACCTTGTCATAGCATGCAACTGATTAAAATGTCGTACTTAGGGAATTTTGAGTATAAAAATATATAAATGTATCCAATCCATGTATGGGTTGATTTTAAATGGCCTACAATGGACAGAATATGGAACTACAGAAGAACAATAGAGTTATGCATTAGAAGAAAACATGAGTTGAATCAGATCAGAAACTCTTCATACTGTCAGGCCTTCTCAACTGGAGTTTTGTGAGACAATTAATCTCTAGTAGTCTATACTTCTACAAAGGTACCAGCAATTCATTGCTGGGAGAATTAAAAACAGTTTTCAGATAAGTTTATGTAGAGTTTAATTTTTTTGTGAAAACCTGGTTGAAGAAAGGTCATTTGTCATACCCATGTTATTGTTTCTACCAAATTCTCAGGTGCGGGAGTATGTTAATTAGTAGTACAATCCCAGTGAAAATGAGTTAAGGTCACTTTTGCATAGCAATAATGCTAAAGTGATTTAGAATGCTTTCCCCACTGTATGGATTCTGTTATCTTCTATTTTTATCTTCTCATAGAGTATCTACTGCTATTACTCTTACTTTCTAAATTTCACTCAAATCTATGAAATCCTTTCTGGTTTTACTAACTTACCTAAGCTACCACTACATCTGATCAGTATTAGTCAGCGTCTTTCAGGAAGACAGAACCAGAAGACAGATCATGCGTAGATGATAGATGATAGAAGAGAGACAGATAGATAGATGATCGATACAATATTCGTTTGGAGAATTGGCTAACACATTTATGGGGGCTGAGGGTCTCATAACAGGCCACATGCAAACTGTAGACTGAGGGCAGTTTCTCCAAGTCTGAAAGCTTCAGCAGAAGTTTAGGTGAAGATGTAGCTCTCAGTCTGAGGCAGAAGGCCTGAGAACCCAGAGGACCGCTGATGTAACTAATGAAGTCTAAAGACAAGAGAAACTCGAGTTCTGCTGGCCACCTTACCAACTCATGTGCCATTCTGCTCCAGAAATACCCTCACAGACACCCCCTTAGCTGTACCAGTAGCCTTCTAACTGGTCTTACATACTCCTGTCACCACCAAACCAGTCAAATTATTGCATCCAGAGTGCTTTCAAAATTATCTCAATTAACACACACACACACACACACACACACACACACACACACACACAAATACATACCCCAAAATCTTTGTGCCTTTCCATTGAAAATCCAATCTTTTTAACCTGCATTGTCTGGTACGTAACTTCTCCAGACGCATCTTGCGCCACTCTCTCTGCTCTCTGTGAACCACACTCTCTGAACTGCCACTGTCCTGCTACTGCATCCTGCTTCTCTTATTTTGATCAGAGGAATAATGCCTATGGCTTAAAACAATCAAACTATACTGAAAAATGCATAAATGTAAAGACAACAGACCACTATCTACAAATCCTTCCCACTTGAGAAGCACAAAGAGTTCTTTTAGCTATTTACCTTTTTTCTTCAAGTTTCTTCCTCTTCTTTTTCTACCATTTTACAAAGCATATCATCAATTATAATATACTTTAAAACGTGCATCATACGATTTATATAACATTCTTGAAAATTTTATGGAAAATGAATTCAACATGTTCATTATGTTTGTGTAGATAAGTGAACAGTATCAACTTATCAAAACAAAACAACTCAGAATTTCATTTTGCTTTGGAACTGCTAGTATATATTACTGATTATAGGTAAATATATACACAGTTACTATCTAAGTATCCCACTTTTGTTGAAACTTAAAATTATAATCATTGGAGGATGAATACTACAAGGAAAAATGAGCAAGGCTCAGAAAGACCAAGTAGGGGAAAAGAGAGAATTACCCCCAAAATTGACAAGCCATAATAATTGCAAAAAATGAAGATATCAGTAAATGTGGTGATTTTTTAAAAAACAACCTTCAAATTCCTGTCCTGTATGTGACCTTAAGAGAATTTTGTCAGAGAATATCACACAATAGTTTGCTTGGCCCAGAGTTTTTGAACTTTTAAAAATAGCAGTTGAAAAACATTTTAAATAGGTTCATATATTCCAATTTATCTGTATTGCCTCTTAGTGATATTTTCTGAAGAATATTTTTTATATGTTAAACATATTAATTGGTCAGGATGAGCAATTGCAAAGGCTCTTCCCTTCTATTTTTCTAGATGTTTCAATATTGCTGAGTAAAATAATAGGCTAGAAAAGATATTATTGAGTGATGTTTTAATAATTCTTTTGAGGTTACAGACTCTAATGATAGTCTAAAGAAAATGATGGCTCCTCTTCCCAAGGCAGGGTGGGGTGGCTACACTTTTGGATATGAATACACAATTCTGAGTATAGTCCCAGAGTTTGGGTATAGCAAAATTCTCCTAGAATCACTGATCCAGGGAATTGATTTATTTCACAAGCTTTGGTAGGGAGATTCTAGTTTCTCCAGATCATATTGATAGTTATCATTTTCTGTTCTTTCAGGCCTACTGGAAATGATCAGTACACAAACAAAGCACATGAAGTTTAACAGAAAACAGTCAATTTAAAAGAAATGAGAGGGAAGAACCACACCTTTCAGTATGTTTTTATTTGGCTTTTATGGAAATCCTTTGGGTGTGAGGGTTCAGTGTTTATAACTGTTAGATTTTCTCATCCTTTGAACTTTGCTTTTGTATAGCAACTATAAAAGAGATGAAGGTTATGGATAGGGGATTAGTCATCCATGCAAATCATATTCCACTGCATATTTTAGCACAGCATTCAGACACATTTCAAAAGAGAATCTACCTTCTTGAGATGGCTGGTAAATGCGAAGGTGTACAAAAAAACAAGGCATGGTTTCCATGCTGTCTGAGAGACTATTAGAAAATTCTTATTGCCATTAGCAGTCATTTCTCAGAAGCTGTCTGAAAGGGGTGCGATTTGGAAGGCATCTTTTCCTTTGTTTCTGGTACTACTGAGAATATTGAGGTTTTAGGAAAATGTTTCATGTAATTCTTCCAGTTATGTTTTTCTCTGGAGAACTGATTATACTCATATCGTAATGAACAAAATAGATGATCTATATATTTACTTACCATTTCTAGAGTTAGTCACTAGCCCTATAGTAATGTATTCTAAATCATTCACAAAGTAGATCTCCAAGATCAGCCTCTTAGTTCTCATTCTTTTTCCTTTTTCCTGCCAATACCTAAAGAAATGCACTTTCTAAAAAATGCCTTTATTTACACAGTGAGTTAGAATTTGGGAATACAATAAACCTCAATTAATTGGCTTTATATTGGTTATAAAAATTGGTGGCAATGACTTGAAAAGTTGGGAATAGTGGCTTATGCCTGTAATCCCAGCACTCTGGGAGGCTGAGACAGGAAAATCTGAAGTTTAAACCTAGGCTGGGGGACTTTGAGACTTAGAGAGATCTTGTCAAACATTTAAAGGTGGGGGAGATGTGCTGGAGATATAAATTGAGCGCAAAGGACCTGGGTTTAATCCCAGTATTAAAAACAAAAGATACATTCCTCCATCACAGCTGCGGTCACCAGTGACCCATGACCACCATCAGCATTGTCAACATTCTTAACCGTTGTCATGAGCCACAAACTACTTTGGTCACTTTCTGCCCTATTTAAATGACCCTGCTGTTTCACTTGAAATGAGACTATTAAACATGCTAGCTCCTTTGCTTCGAATGCCTTTCCCTGCTCTTTTTCTGGTAAAACTGAGCCACCTTTTAGCAAGCACTTCGAACGTTGTTTCCCCAGGAAGTTTTCACTAACTCTGTCCTAGGCTCTTTCACCTTTCTCCATCCCTAAACGGCAAGCTCTGGAAAAGCAGAGCTCGTAAAACCTTTTGCTCACTAGAGGGGAGGTGTACAGCAGACCAGTAAGTACAGTGGACAGAGTACAGGACTCTGTATTTTTGTTCAAAACATGTTGCAACTGAGCCATATAGTAAGAACTAAGTCAAGATTCCATGCCAGCATTTTTCTACCCCCAGAGATTTAATCACTGCTATTCTGTCTCCTCCCTCCCATCACCTTCTCCTTTGCATTCTTGCTTTTTCTCTTCTTCCTTACCATAGCATAGTGCAGTATTAAAAGTGATGGCTTCACATTTAGACTGTCTTGATTTGAATCCAGATAGTTATGTGCAAAGCACTAAGTACTCAGTATTCATTACTAATAGATATTTCCTTCATTTCCACTTCCAATCCATGGGTGGGTTGGTGTCAAATTAGCCAGCACCTCATCAAAGGAACGAATACCTTAAACTAACAATGTTGATTCAGTGGAGACACATAAAATATATGGAGAACTGAATGAGACATATTAAACTAATAGTTTACTAAGGCCTTGGAAAAGAAAAAAGACAAACGACTGATTATGCAGCTAATGGTGGTGGAAGGTGGGTGCTGGTAAGAGAAGGCTTTGACCAATGAGGAAAATATAGGATCTGTTTGAGCGCTTTTAGGTAAGGGCATAATGAAATCCCAGACACACTGCCCTAAGAGCTGGGAAAGGCTGAGGATAGTGGATGAGAGAATGATTACATGGTACCCAGAAAAAGTTCTAGATGTAGATAGTGCATATTATTTCAGATACGCAATGTGATGGGAATTTGTTGCAAACATAGAGATTGATTCAAAGGCTAAATGACAAAGACATCATGGGTTAAGAGGATGGTAGATTAAGATAAAGCCAGCGTTAGCTACATGCTTATTTCTTTATTTTTATTAGTGTTTTCAAGGGTAGGTTGTATTATTATGCTGAGTATTTTATCCTTGTATTAGATGACAACTTTAAAAATCATTGAACAAGAAAGTTTACACATAGGATAAAAAACTGTCATAAAGTATTAAAACCATCACAATATGAAAGACTGAATTTACAAGGTCAACATGTGAGAAATAAATGAAAAAAATGTGTTTATTTGAGTGCATGTTACAAAATACAGTAAAAGAAAAGTCAACATATTCTATAAATTGGTGCTATGATTGCAGGTTTAATTTTAATCAGTGGTTACACTTCTCATAGTTTCCTGTGTTGGAGTTTATGGCTTGGGAATGAGTGATTGTAGAATTAGCAATTATCTTGTAACTTTAAAAGTGTGGTCAAATTTGTTTCTGTTAGCATTAAGTTTTCCACATGCATAAAAACTTGCTATAAAAGATTTTTGGAGAAAATGGATTGATCCTAAGTTTCCTAGTGTTAGAAGCTAGTGAAGATAATGATATCATTAAATTCAATGTTCTCATGAAATAAGGAAAAGTGATAGCTGATTTGTAGCCATAAATAGCGACATTAATTAAATCCTACTCTCCTGCAACACAGAGATTTGGGAGAGTGCAATATTTTAAAAAGTGGTAATCTTGCATAATAAAACTAAGATTATTCCGGTCATTTTATTTAATTATAGCCTAGAGTGGCTTAAAATAAAAAGCCAGAATTTCCCAAGAAATATTATTTTATCTATAATAAGCTCACACTCATATTGCTATGTAAGTTTCCCCTGATTCTAATTTCTTAGGGCAGATAAATCACAACCATTTCTTTTCTTTTAAATGTGGAGGGTTTTATTTATTTGGTACTGGGGACTGAACTTGGGTCCTTACATTTGCAAGGCAGGTGGCAGAGCCACTGAGCTAAATCCCTGGTCCTACAACCATGTCTTTATATTTACGACTTTGCCAGCTGCAGAACAGGTACAAAATGAGAAACTGTTGATAGGGATGAATGCATCTCTGTGTGTTGGAATTCAGCTTCTGCAACACTGACTTAGCGGCTACCTACCCTGTGAGTGAGGGATGGTAAACAGGGAGACCTGGATTCATACAAAAACTATCCAATGTGTCATTTTTCTCATTCAATTGTACCCTGATTTTCTTAAGCAAATGAAAGTGTAAGTGTATGGTGTTGGGGAAGCAGGAGAACTTTGAACCCATAACCTTCTCTAGACCTGAAGTCTGCTCTGGAATAAGCTTGTGCAGAGCTATGCTGTCTTTCACTGATGGTGGGTAGGTGTGGCTCGAGCCAGTTTAGGATAAGCATGCCCGCTCAGAGGCGGAGAGTCTGTGCTCCGACAAAGTAGCTGGGTGATGGGAAGCATCTTCTTCCTTGCTTACTGGTCTAGGAAGATGGAAAATCAAGGCTTTGGGAGGAGCAAATATCTCCCCATTCTGGGAACTTGAGAAACCAAATAACCTGGAAGATAAGAAGGCTGAGTAAAGTTGACTGGCTTTGATTACAAGAAAGGTGGAGATGTTCTACTTCTCAGAGGAAAGAGGAAGACTAGGTCCCCCCAAAAACCTACTTCACCATTAGAACCATCAGACTGCTGCAAGGTTATAGACCACAACTAGTTCTTTAGGCACTGGCATAAGTGACTTATTTGAATTTGAAAGTAATGAAGATTCCTTTTCCCCTTCATTCTAAATATAGTACATAGTGATTGCAAACATTTTGTAGAATACAGAAAAATATAAAGAAGATTAAAAATCTTGGAATAAAATCTTGGAATGAAAATCAACTAGAAATTGTAATATATTATAATTTTGGAATAGTTCCTTCTTTTTTCTGAAAATAAATTGCGAACACTTAAAAGTAAATAAGGTAATAAAGCATATATTTTTTAACCTTATATTTTCCTTCTTAAATTATTGTGACCACTGTTCTATACTCTTAAATTATTTTTAAATACTCCCCAGAATAGTTACATTTATCAAAGCTTTATTTTTGAAGACTTGTATTGTTCACAGCTTTGGAATTAAAAATAATGTGATGGCAAATCCCCTTGTTACCACATCTCAGTGAACCTGTTTGAATATTTTCTTATGGTGCATTTTCTATGGTAATCACAGTTTTATGAAAATTTATAGCCAGACAAAAATGCTCTTAGTATTCTTTAAAATGACTGTCTTTGAAAACAGTTTTAACCACACACTCATATAGAAAAGTTTCAATAAGTTTAAGAACACCTCGGCCATATCTCCAAAGCTTTTGTAACAGAATCTCCTTTACCCTCGGCTATGCAGTTACCAATGAATTGTGACTACACAAGTCTGAGAAAGACACCTCATTTAAAAAAGCATCACCCAGGGTCAGGTTACCCTGGAGAGTGGCGAATTTGTGATATAGTGAGAATGAAGTGAAGTTCAATTTGATAAAACCTCTCATTCCTTCCTTCACTTTCTCTAGCCTTAGGGGAAGAAGGGGAAAAGCCAATTTCCACACCTGATTGACTGAGATTTTATGCTGGCCAGCATTATGCTCACTTACCCTCAGCCTGGTGCCCACAGAAACCTCTTGGTTCTGTCGTTCATTCAGGATGAAAAAAAGCATCTCTAACCTGTCCTTGCATTGTCCTAATCAAGGTTTTATAGTTTTGAAGAGAGGTGAAGAGTTTGGCCAGTTGTCAAGTATTTAATTCCACCCGTTGTCAATGAAGAGGCTTTAAAATTAGAGGAAAACAGATTTTATTTCAGTAACCAGTGAACCTGCCAGAAGCCTTGACCAAACTCCATGGGGGGAAATTTGTCTCATGTGACTGCTTCCCAAGCCACCCTAATGTGGCTGGGCTGGGACGACATCCTGGAGACCCGGTACGGTGGCAAGGAGAGACAAACATGGAAGTGAGAAGGCTGAGAAGTATTAACACTCCAAAATAGCCTCAGCACTCAGCTGATGATGGTGAGCACATTGTGCCATTCATGTTCTGCTAATATTAGGGAGATGAGGAGTGAGGTGGTGGGGAGGTTGGTAAAATATTCAATTTTTGTTCTTCCATCCATTCTACAAGTTTATCCTACATTGGTAGTTTTATTTTGTTCACATGCTCTTGGATGGTTTTTATATTTTTGCTTTATCAAGATTTTCTCTCCAGAAAGAACTCTACGGTTACTGCCTACCCTCAACTTTAGTAGAAGTTAGGAATTGATAAACTGGGGAGGACAGCACACCTTTCTTTCCCTAAAATTCTAAGGGTAAAAGTGGCTTCTTCCTACTTCCGTTCCATTCTTGGAGAGTGGTAGTTTCCTAGAGAAAAAATTAAATGGGGTGAGTAGATGGATGCATATTTCAAGTTCCAAAACATCATACTTAAAAAAATAAAACTCTTGTGCAACATAAGGGTCTTCTCTGTACACTTGTTTAAGGCCTAGAGTACAAGAAACTGAAGGCCGTTTAACAACAATGATTCCAACTGACTCCAGATAGAATTTTTCTCTTTTTAGCACTCTTCTGAGTTTCCTTGAACTCTCATTTTGTGAACAGTGTTTGCACTCATCAAGATTAGCATAAAGACTCACTTTGGAGTTTATACTCCACCACTGCTGTTTGTTTCTTTGATTTTTCAATGCAGCTCCAATATAAATTATTCAAAGTCACCTCTAGAGTTGTTCTACTGTGCTAACAGCATGTACTCTCCATCAGCTAAAAAATAGTGTCCTTGAAACGTACTTTAATTCATAGGTAATAGAATCACATAATGTATTTTTTTCTAATCAGTTTCACTGGAGTTGCACTGAGTTATAGCTCAATAACGAAGGAGTTTAGTAGATCATAGCTGATGGGGAGAACTCATTTATTAAATAACTTAAACCCTGACATTCTGGGTTGGTTATAAGGATTATATGCAGAAAAATTCAGAAAAAAAGAAGCCAGTTTAACCTGAAGCCTTATTGTTAGGCAGACACAGGAAAGAAGGTGTGTTCTGTGCCTGGGTGCGGAGACTCGCTAGGTGACTGAAGACTGAGGAGGTCAGATTGGAGCCTACAGGAAAGAAACCCAGTGGTTTGGCCTTTCTGGTGGGTTTTAGCGGGATGAATCAAGAGAGCTTGTTTTCCATATTCATTTCCTCAGATTCAAGGGTGTAGAAAATGTCTCCACATAGCTTTGAAGAAATGAAAAGAATGAACTGTGCGATGGGCACTTGGTCAGTTGTAGAATTTTTGCCGCTGAACTTTCTGACCATGTGGGAGGAACTGGTTTCTCATATCTGATGTGACCTGGTCAGCTAGAGGGGATCTACCTTAGGATGGATGTCACTATCAGGTGTGCACTGTCTGCCTGGGTACTGAGTCACCGTCTGAGGTTTGTCTGCCCCGAAAGTGTCATAGTGAAGTTAATTACTTCTGAGACTTTGAGGTTGGGGTTTATTGTGGTATCAATTGGGATCAATCTAGACCTGCTGTGGAATAAGAGGTTTCCTTTTTTTTTTTTTCCTGTAGACTAGAGATAGACTTTTGAACACTCTTTAGTTGCAGAGATTTTTGGCTAGGTACAGGTTCTTGGAGAACCCCAATAAAGAAAATAGACAAAAGTGGGTCTTCTCTGGTATCTGTGGTATCCAACCACAGTCTTTACCCAAAGTATCTCCTCAGGAGAGATACACTAAGCAAAGTGGAAAATTCCTCTCCAAATTTGTCCCTGTCCAGACCTGCTTGCACTAAGTGCTTGCACATGGAAAGAACCTGGCAGAGTTGAGGGATGTCATAGGAAGTAATTCTATGAAACTTATTTTTCTGTTTACTGCAGGGATGTTGTTAAGGATGTGGTTGCTGACATCCCACAGTATTTCCTTTATGAAGATCTGCTTGAGAAATTTTTCTCTTCCCTCATGACTGCGATTAACCACATTTCTCCTGACCAGCTAGGCAGTTTACATCTCATAGGTACTGTACACTGTGACCTATCTCTATATGTGCCCACAAAGTAAGGCTCTAAAATCGTACTACATGCTAGAATCACTGGTGGAGCTCTTTAAATGCAAATTTCCAGGTTCACCCCAGAGCAACTACATAAGACTCCTAGGAAGGGGATCAGCATTTTTCAAGAGTTCTCTGTGGTCAGGCCTGGTGGCTCATGCCTGTAATCTCAGCACCTGTGAGGCTGAGGCAGGAGGATGACAAATTTTAGTCTCACCAGAGCAACTTAGTAAGACTCTTTTTCAAAATAAAAAGAGGATTGTAGCTTAGTGTGAAGGCTTTCTGTTCAATTCCTAGTAATACACACACACACACACACACACACACACACACACACACACAGCATTTGCATTTACTGTTGGCATTTTCTTTTTCTGATCAGGTTCAGAGTTGTTCATTTGTTATATGCTCCTTTTAGCCAGGTGATTTTTTTAAAGTTAGAAGATAAGACAGTATACACATGACTATACACCAGTTTGTGATGATTAAATAAAAGGTTAGCAATAGTCATCTTCTTTTTATTTTTTTGGTTTTTTGAGACAGGGTCTCAGTATGTAGTAGAGACTGACCTGGAACTCACTATGTAGCCCAGGCTGGTCTTGAACTCATAGTGATCCTCCTGCCTCAGTCTCCCAACTGCTGGGATTACAGGCGTGTGCCACCACGCCTGGCAATAGTCACCTTCTTTTAAAATAAAATTCTGTTATACTTAAAACTTTGTCCTGTAATACACGTGCTAATTTGAGTTCTCCAAGAAACAAATGACAGGATAGGATTAGATGTATAAGAAAATTACGAGGAATATGCCTGGGAGGGGAAAGGGAGAAGGAGCTAGAGCTGAGAAAGCTTTAGGGCTAGATATTGGTCTGACATTTGGGAGGGAGAGAGGGAAGGAATAAAGCATAAAGGAAGTCTGAGCTTGCAGTGTAGTTATAGGCAAGTCTACCGAGAGGCCTCGAGCCAAAGTTGTCAGAGGAACTTACGGCTCCCAGGGCAGGCCTGACTTTAAATCCTACCTTCCTAGGCCTTCCACTGGCAGCGCCTCTGGGGAAGGTGGCCTTGTGTTATCCTGTGGGTAGATTTCAGAACAAAATTTCTGGGGCCACAGGTCCATGACTTCATGGCCCTGCCTTTAGAGAATGGAAAATCACATGATTATGGCTACCGTAGCTCATTACCCAAACTTCTTTCCCGCTTTGTGCTTGTTATTTGTGTTCAGAGATAGCAAAAGATTACAGAGGATGAGGACACATGACAGGAGGAGGAAAGAAAGCTGCATGGTTGAGAGAGTGACAAGTGGAGACGTACGAAACTGGCTTCAGGGAGCAGGGGACATGAAAAGGAGCATTAGTTCTGACTCACAAGCAGACTAAAGAGAAATGGAGCAGGAGCAAGAGATAGGATAAGAGTGAAGGAAAACTGGGGCAAGGTATGAAAAGCACTGCACCATTAGACCTCAGCGGTGGCTGTCATAGTAAAGCACACGTGTCACTCACCGTAAGAAGTGGAGCCATATGTCAGCCGAGGGCTGCTACTCCGGCAAAACATGTGTGAGGTTTAAGGTTAAGAACACACTTCGTTTCTTTAGCATAATGGCTTTCTTTCTTGGTTTTATGTTAGAACCACTTGGAGATCTTACATTTGAGGCAAGTGTAAATATCAATATTTTTATGTATCCTTTCTTTCTTATTTTATTATTATTATTATTTTTGGTGGTGCTGGGGCTTGAACCCAAGGCCCAAGCATGTTAGGCAAGTGCTCTGTCACTCAGCTACATGCCCAGCCCTGAATATCAGTATTTTAAAAAAACACCTTCAAATGTTAAGGTGCAGCTCAGGTTTAGTTGCTTCAGCCGATGGATCAAAAAAGTATTAACAGAGCATGTGGGGGATCCATGAATAAAATGTACATTTCCTCACATAAATATCAGAGTATAGTTTGAGGATATGGGTATTGTATGAGGTGCTTCAAAATGCTAAGATTTTGACATTTAAATAATCCATAAAAATTGTATTTTTAACCATGACACATTCTGTTTCCATCAAAGACCTGTAATAAAAACATTATCTGCTCTGCCACACCAAAATTATGGGAGGAATCACTCCCCACTCCCTTCTCACAGTCTTCTTCTAGGGGCAGGGTAGAAATGGGTCTCCAGATCTTAGTAGGCTGAAACAGATCTGAAGCAAGAATACACATATCCACTTCACAGAAAGTAGAAATAAATGCAATCATCCCTTGGTGTCTATGGGGGATCAGTTCCAGGGTCCCTGCAGCTACACAAACCCATGACTGCTCCAATCCCTTTTCTAAAGTGGCCTAGCATTTGCATATAATTTACACACATTCTCCCATATACTAGTTCATCTCTAAAGTACTTACAACACCTAAAACAATATACATGCTGTACCAACAGCAACTATACTGTACTATTCAGGAAATCACGAAAAGGAGGGGGGAGTCTGGACATATTCCATAGAGATGCATTTTTAAAATATATTTTTTGTCTTCAGTTGGTTAAATCAGCAGATTAACCCATGGACTTTAGGGTCAACGTGAACTCGCTTAGAGTTTGCTTTATCAACCATCCATTAAATACCCTGTAACTGATGCTGTAAGGGGAACGGATCCGGACGACTAGTGCTACTTCAAGGACACCCCGCTGTAGCCCCAACACCAGCCCTGCTTGAGATTAGGGGGTGCTAGGAAGGGAGATCATAAAAAGGCAAGGCCTTCACAGAGGAAAATGAATGCCATTTGGAAAGACATGTGCATTTATTGAACGGTTAATGGTATTTGAGTGGTAATTTTATTTTAATATAAATTAGTAATCATTAATTAATTGAGACAGTCCCGCATGCTAAACAGTGTATTAGGATAGCTCAACTAACTTCAAAGGGCAAACTTTGGTAGTTGTTTTCATCTACTTTCTGGGGGCTCTGGCATAGAGAAAATTGTCTCCTTTTCCCTCCTGTGATGGGTACAGTGATGGATCCTGGTTCCAGAATGTCCTGACCCCTAAGTGTGTGACCCCTAAAGTGTGTGGTGAAAAAGGATTTTGTAGATGGCACAAAAGTAAGAACCTAGAGATGGGGTTTTTCAGGTCTCCTGATCATTGGTGCTCTTATAAGAGGAAAGCCTTTCCGGGCTGAGGCTAACAAGGGGTAACCAAGGAGCAGGGGCAGTGGGATCCAGTGTGATGGGTCATTTTTAGGTTTGGAGATTCAGGAAAGAGTTGACAGCCAAGAAGTGCAAGCAGTCTCCAGAAGCTGAAAAAGGTAAGGAAAATGCCTCCATGGGGGTTTCGGAAAGGAATGCGTTCTATCTTAAGGGACCCATTTGTAGAAAGAAGCCATATGCTGCTTAATATTTTTGTTTTATGTTTTAATATTTATTCTGAGGTGATTTTAGACTTACAGAAAAGTTGCAAAATCAGAACGCAGCTTCCATATAGCCTTTATGTATTTTTTCATAATGCTAGCCCTAAACATGATAGTAACACAATGATCAGTATTAAAACTTTACTACTGATGCAACGCAATTAACTGAAGACTTTATTCAGATTTTACCACTTTTTCCACCAAAAGCCTTTTTTCTTTCTTTTCCAAAATTCCATTTTGCATTTATTTGTGGTATCTCTTTTATCTCCTTCATTCTGTGACAGCTTATGACTTTCATGACCTTGACATTTTGGAAGAATATTATTATTTTCCAGAACGGCCTCACTTTGGGTTTCTTGGGTGTTTTCTCATGATTAGATGGAGGCCCAACATTATTGCAAAGAACCACCACAGGGAAGTGCCTTTCTCAAAGCATCGTGTCACAGAAGTTCATGATGCTTTCTTTGCTTTATTATTGATGATGTTCAACTTAATCACTTGGCTAAAGATTTTTCCACTAGGAAGTTCCCATCTTTCCCTTTAAAGTTAATGCATATATATTTTGGGAGATATACTTTGAACATATATGCATATCCCATTTCCTTTTAAACATTTACTCACTAATTTTATCATCCATCAGTGAAATAGCAATTACTAATGTGGTGTCATCATGGGGCTTTCTAGTTCCCTTTTCTTTCTAAATTATAGATGGGACTCTAAGGAAAAGTTGTTCCTTATCTGCCTTTTATTTACTCAGTTATTTATTTATATTAGTATGACTCAAGGGTATTTATCTTTTAGGCTATGATTCAATGTTTTGTTTATTTATTTCATTTTTGTTCAAATTGATTCAAACTTGGCCATCAGGAGCTCTTTCAAACATGCCTGTATTCTGTGTGTGTGTGTGTGTGTGTGTGTGTGTGTGTGTGTGTGTGTGTGTGTGTTTTCCCTGCTCACTTTCTCCATTGTGTGTGTGTGTGTGTGTGTGTGTGTGTGTGTGTGTGTGTGTGTGTGTCTTCCCTGCTGACTACTTCTCCAAGGAATGCCTTTTACTGTGCAGAGACATTTAGAAACCAAGATTTGAGTATCAGATACATTCATGGCTGCTGAGGGGCCACGGCTTCCAACCATCTCAACAAGTAAAAGTAGAGAGATATACCTGTACTAACTCATTCACAGATACTCATCCTAATCTTTCCTTGTTTTGAACTTGTTTCTCCAGTTGTGAGAAACCTGGCTTACTTGTTAGATCAGCCCTATTATGCATATGAACAATTTCAGAATTGTGAACCCATATCCGAGGGAGGAACAAATCTATCACCTACAGTATGTTTGTGTGTATTTCCTTTTTTTGTGTTTCTTTCTGTAAAACCTTTCAGAATCCAGTCAAAATACTTTAAAGATACTTATGTCAGCTGCTTTCTTCCCCACTTCTTTTCCCCTTCATACTTAAATTTTTTCCATTTTTCATAATATGAGATGATTTACAATTCATTCACTTTCAAGTGTTCAACTTAGAAACATCTCAGACCCTGAGTAATACTATTCACGTCTAATACATGTTTACAGGATATAGTTATGAGAGAACAGATGGTAGACACTTATATATCCAGTGTAACCACCAGAAGTTTTTTCCCCCATTTGTCTAGAATACATGCTCTATCATTCTTTTTTTCCAGAAGATTAAAATGGCAAAAGTAATGGTATTTTTGGTTTCACTAGAAGAATGCAACTGGACAAAGGCTTTCCTTGATTTCTATGATCTCAGTAGATTTCACAGCTGAATATCAACTCTTAGAATGTGGTACAACTTTTGTGTGTTTAAACTTGGCTTCATGAGACTTGGCAGCCAGTGATGAGTTACATTCAAAGCTCTTTTTGTTTTTTTAAATACATTTGTCATAGACCATAGCTTTTCCTTCTGCAAATTATTTTAATTAGAATAGGGACATTTGTTATATTATTTAAAATTTCTCCCAATACTGTGTCGCAACTAATTTTGCTTTCTAGCCAATTTTGTGCACTTGGCAAGGAAGTTATCAGCAAGAGCATCTTCAAGTGAAACATCAACTTTCACTTCCTCAGGGATGATTACTGTTCCACTTCAGAGGCCCCTTATTGCCCCCCAAGTTAGACATGTGAAAGGTCAAGCCAAAACTTTCCAAGCCTGGGGTTCCAATCAACAGGGTGTAAGTTCACTTTGCCATTAATTTGATTAAAATGTTTTATTACATCCTTGTGAGAAAACACTTAGTCAAAGCAAATAGTGACTGCTTATGAATACAAAAGTAGAAATAATTTAATGGATAAGAAATGTAAACAACTAAAGAAAAATATTCAGAAAAGTGGTTAGTAGATGTTCGCAAACCCTCTGTACTTAATGCTAATCTACCTAAAGAATCATATCTGCGGGGACAAATGCAAAATTTTTCCTTTAAGAAATGGGAGAAAACCCCACTTTGTTTTCTTTCTCTTATACTTACACTCATGAAAGCATTTTGAATGATTAACTAAATGAAAGAGATTGCAAACTCTATAGAACAACCTAAAATTAGAAGAAAATTATGGGCCACCTTTTTTGTATAAGATAGTCACATTAAAAGTAAAAACCTACCCTTTGAATTGGAAAGCAACTTTAATATTTCATTAAAATGAAAGTCTTAAACTGTGCTTGGTAAGCTTTTTAAAAGATTCTCTTTTTTTTTTCCCTCATGAAAACAAAACAAAAAAACCCCACACTAACATGCAAATCCCACCTTAGACAAGTCTGAGAAAGAATAGTTTCTCAGAACTGGGTTGGATTTATAACTATCTGTAGTGCAGACCCCTGCAGCTAGGTTCTAGTACACTGCCCAGGATACAATGCAGGCCTGAGAAATCAAAGTAAAAGACAAAACTAGGAGAGAGAAAGTGGAGGGCCAGGAAAACCAATGCCACAATGTCGGTAAAACCAACAGAGCCCCTGGCCAGTCCCCGGCATTGACTTTTATTGGCAATCAATTGGGGTAAAGGCAAAATACATGCAGTTTTCATGGAAATTAATGTAAACAAGGCTCATAAAGGACAAGACAAAGCATTCTCGAATTAGGAACAGAATAGACAAAATATATGGCTGTAATTGGAACATTGTCCCTCTGGTCAGGAGGTTTTGGTTGTGGGAACGGAATTTGGGTGGGAGTTACACTGACCTCTGCACATAGGCTTCAGCTGGCCTCGCTTCTGTAAACAAGCCAGTTGTGGGGTTAACTCTTCACAGCCTGCTTTGGTCATAATCGATATTATAGTCCTCTGTGCTATCTTGCTGCGTGGATTCTGCTTCTAGAAAATAAAGGAAACGATTTGAAAAGGATAACACTTTTGCTGAGAACAGCGTTCTGTCTCTCCCTTCCCCCTCCCTCCCCCTCTCTCTCTCTCTCTCTCTTCTGAGCCATAGATTTTGCTACCCTCATCCCTAATTTTTTTTCTTATTAAGTTTATTGGTACATTCTAGGTATACAGTACAGTTACATTCATTATTGGGATCTTGTACCTTTACATGACAGATCTTGGTTCTCATTTTTTCCCTATACCCCTGCCCTCCCTTCACTCCCTCCTCCTATCCTTTTCCTTCTTTACTTCAGCTGTAGCTTCCAAGAGGGTACTATGTATGCAATATGTACTTGGTATACTTTTTGGAATAAGCTCATGAATTCCAGGGAAGAAGTAGACACAAGGGGTGGAAATTGTCCTCGTTGCATACAGCAAAATCATTACTTGATCCCCTCAGCCCACCTCAGATAAGCCAGGCCTTTACTGAAAGGCATTAGTCCTATTGAAGTAAGCAGTGTGTTACTGTATCACTTAAATAATAGAGCAGATTCAACTCAAGAACAACAAACTTAGAGCTTCCCGCTTTTTCCTCATTAGAGGGAGCATGAGATTACACTTGAGCAAAGGAATTCAAGAAGCTCCTTTTCCCAAATGCATTTCTCCTATTCCAATACATGTCACATGTATACACACACACACACACACCACTCCATTTGTGAAGATCAGCTGTTTTTATACTATAAACAGTCTCAGCAGTCAACTCTAACTGGAAAGAGTAGCTGTTACATGGAATGTTTTTCTCTCCAGCCGTTACCTGATTATCTTTTTTCTTCCCAGGGTGCATTACTGAAGAAATCTTTTCAATGATCCAAAGCCAACTATCTGTGTAAGTGGCATGTTTATAGATTCATGTCTTTGGGACTGAGCCATAGAAATCCAGATCTTGCCTACTTTTAAAATGACCAGTAAGAGGCAGAGTCAGGAGGCTCTAATTGTAGATAACGCCTGGCAGACTTCAGCTGGATGGGGTGCATGGTCTCAGTGAGGATCAGTGGAACAGGGGTTCATAGAGAGTGACTGACCAAGCAGAAACTCTGGCAGGGCCAGCAGAATCAGATAGACTGGGGAATGCTCAAAGACAGCAGTTAAGATGGAGTCCTGCTAAGGCTAGTGTTAGATCTGGAATATAGAAACAGGTGTGGCCATTGTTCTAAGGCTGCTCTGGGAATTTGGAGTCGACTTTTGCTGTTTTTCCTACTCAGCATCCAATCTTCCTTTCTGTGATTACAGCACTGTGATTCTATTAGGAGACCTTATTCTTCCTTACTATTTGTGATACATTGTTGTGCATATGATTCCAGAGAAGCTGACTCCTTCGTAGGGAGCAGGGAGGAGCTCAAGTGCTAAGCTAAGCCAATCAGTGCTAGTTACCAGTGTCTCGGATTGGTTCAGAGATGGGTACATGGCCTAAAGTGGGCCAATCAGGAACAATGACATGCAATTTCTGACTAGTTGTTTTAGTCGCTGGGAAAATAGATTCAAGAGCTCTGGTTGGATATGAACTCAAAGAAGATATAAGTGGAATCTACTAACACATTCTTATTACCATGTGTAACCATGTCCAAAGCCAACATGGAAGAAGATAAAGTTGTGAAGTAGAAGAGATAAAGAAACTAGATCTTATTAATGTTGTTTGGGCCCTGAATCCAATTGACCTGGAAGTCATCAAACATTATCCTTAGACTTTGTGCTTAAGTAGCTTTGTAAATTCTATTATATTTAAGATAATTTGGATTGGGTCTTTTATCATTTGTGATTACATGGTTAATTTTCTGATGCAAGATTGTACACTCTGTCTCATTTCTGAACTTTCCATCCATATGCACCTTTTGAGCCAGGTTGGTTAACCCCCAATTTAAAAAATATCACACTTGTACCTTGTTTCCATTTTAAGTATCTAACAAGTATTCTGTCTGGATGAGAGCACAAAGAGAAGGCAGATGAACTTGGGACTAGGTTGATGATGATCAACCATAAGGATGATGCAGAAAGCTTTCAAAAGCCAGGTACCCTTTATTAGTCACAGCACTTTGGGGTAGAGATGATCTGAGTGGTGCTTCCCATGGGCAATTCTGGTTAGGTGGTCCCCACAGTTCTGCATAATGACTCAGAATTCAGACTCAGAGACCATGGGATTATCCAAGGATAATCCTGCTGTTCCTGAACACAGTATCCCAAGGACTTTGAAGACAAAAGCTTGTCAACCAATCAATGAGAACATCGGTTTTCAGCGATCACTGAAATCTGAGATTCCTGTGCTCCATTATCCTCAGACCACTTCAAAAAGCTAGCACATAGCTGGAGTTTTATTGCCTAGGGTCTGTGTATAGTTTGTGAGGTGTACCTCAGTGAAGTTCACTGGATTTTTCCAAATTGTCTCATAACTTTGGCCTTAGTGTTTTTTGACTTTGCTTTACCTATAGTTGCTGGTTCAGAGCACATGGGAAATGAGGTCCCCTGATATACCTGTCCATCTAGCTGGTTCATATGAAGGTTCAGGCATATGGGGGAAAGAGTTCCATGCCAACAGCTCCTTCTATACTTCAGTACATAAACCAAGCATTGCTGACCCCTGTCTCACTTAACTGGGAAACTTGTAGAAAGGAAACAAAGCTGGGGCCCTACAGTCTTGATGTGATGGTCCTGAAAGCTGTGGCCATGGGTTACTGAATGGTAAGATTTTTGTCCATGATCTTCTGGCTTGTACTATGAACAGTGTGGGAACTGCCATCCCACTGTGAAGGACTGGAGTAAAGATATATTTTTGCTGTAGTACTGGTGGGCCAAGTCACAGAATACTGGAATTAAGATAAGACAGGATGTTGGCAGCAGAGTCAGGGAGGCAGGAGTAAAAGTGGACAGATTAGCTGGCAGATTAGCTGGGTAACAAGCTTAGTGTCAGATGAAAGGCTCCTTGTAGGTTGTAGAGGTTAACCTCTATACACAACATTCAAGACTGGGAAGTGGCTAGCTCAGAACAGGTTGGGCAACAAAGGAAATCATTTGAACATGAGCATAAGGTGAAACAGAATCTCTGGCCGGTCCATCCTAATGAGTAGACTTGCTGCTTTGCCAGTACACCATAGGCAATTGCACTGGTTTTCCCTTACTCACTCCTGGCATTGTTCTGGCCTTAGAGGTGCAAGACCCTGACTCCCCCTGAATATTTTTTTCCTAAGAATCTTGTGTGCTTTTCCATATTCTCCAGGAGAACTGATTTGGGAAGTTTAGTTTTTCTGAGTGTGGGTTTTCTGAAACCTGGAGTTTCCTTTTGACTCTTCCAATCTACATGAATTTCATCTTGGAATGTGAGTTCTTGTAAACATGATGCTTATCTGAGCATCTACTATTGCAATCAGAGAAATTGCTTTTATTGTTTTTTTTTGGAGAGGGTAATAGAATTTCTTTTGGAATATAAAATTTTTCAGCATTCATAGCTATTTGACTATTTTAAGCAATAACATAATGTATAAAATACTATACATCCTTTAGAATTTGTACACTGTCTACTTACAGATAAGCTTGAAAAATAAGCATTCATAAAGAAAAGCTATTAAAAAAGAAATTTGCAAACTATGCAAAAGGAGAAAACCAAACAGGTTACATTATCTGATCCATCTAAATAAACTAGGTACTTGGGAGATACAATCTTTTTCCCGGTACTAAAAGGAACATATTGTATGTATGTGAACAAGGAACACAGAGCAAGGTAATAGACAGTATCTTCAGTAGCAGTTTCAGAGATGATGGAATTGTGTTCATGAGTACAAATTCTGGTGGCAAGTTCAAATCCCAGCTCTGATTTCTAGTTGTGTTTCCCTGGGAAGGTGGTTTAACCTTTCTAGAATTCAGTTTTTTACTTAAAAAAGAAGACAATAATAGAACACTTTTATTTGATTTAGTGATGATTAAATGAATTGACATATAAAGATATTACAGGGGTCAGGGGTACCATGGCTGCCTCACAAACACCAAGTCCCAAGTTTGATCACAGGTACTGGAAAAAAAAAAGAGATACTAGAATGGTATCTAGTAAGTAATAAATGTTACTATTCTTCTTGCTATTTTCTGTATGAACCCTAAATAGAAAAATGCTAATACAGTGAGAATACTTGTAATGGCTAAGAATCTCAGTTTACTTGAGTATCATTTTCATTTTAATAAAGGATCATTTAAAAAAAATTATAGTGCTAGGGATTAAACCCAGGACCTCACGCATACTAGACAACCACTTTTATTCAGCTACATACCTAGCCCAGGACTCAAAACATTAGCAATGTGAACCTTTCTAAATACTCTAAGGGAACCAGTAAAGGGTTGAGAGGTACTTTCTAGTGACCTTGAACTCACTTCATAGAAGCAGTTCCCTTTTTGTGAGATAGGCCCTCGGCTAGGCCATATTTGGATTTATTTCCTCCTTCCTATGCATGCAACATGTAGAAATTACTTTGGTTATTGGCACATGCTGTACACATTTCTTTTATTCTTCTGTGTTAGTGTTTGAAAATATTATATAAATAATAATAGCCTTCACGTTGCTCTCTGCATCTGCCTTGAGTATTGATGTAATTCACCTAGGCATCATAATCATCATAATAACCAGGTAAACATGAATCATAGTTTCCCTAAGAATGTGAAAGGAAATAAAATAAAAAATTTTCTCTGAAACTTCCTGGAGGAAAGCCAATCTTTTACCCATTCCATTAGTGGGGAAAAAAAAAAAAAAAAAAAAAGAAAAGAAAAAAGAAAAAAATCAATCAGTCCAAAGTCAAGTCTTTTTCTTTTTTAGCTTTTCATCTGAAAGACTGTTATCAATAAATCCTCCAGAGTCATCACTATTCTTACAAAGGTAATATTGTGTTCTTTCAGAAGTGGCAGAAAAATGAGAATGATGTGGGGCAAGGTGGACTTTGGAAAACACATGAACTCCATTTGGGATATGATAAAATACCAATGGTTCTGGCTTCTGCCTTGCATACCATTATCACAGGGTTAGTGTTTTCTCTGCATGAAAATGTAGAAAATTTGCATTCATTGATAGGACATAGATTCCATACTTCTTTTTTATTGTTGGTGTTCTGACAATCACTTATCCTCATTCATTCTTGCTTGCTCACTTGCCCTTTCTTCACTTATTGTCTGCCTTGTGAGATTGTTGATATTGTGTGTGGTAAGAAGCAGAGGTTATGATTCCATATCTTGAAATAGAAATGGGTAAGCCAGGCAGTCCTCTCTGAGAATGAGAAAGGAAGTCTGCAAGCAGAAAACAATGAGCAGAGATTTTCTAAGGGATTGTGACTCACTTTTTTCAAGAATGCATACCTAACCCTTAGAGGGAGCTGGTTGAGAATTCACATCCTCAGAGAAATCTGTAGAAGGTTGAGTATTGAGAGGATCCCAAAGAGAAAGGTATAAAAAAGGTATAAAGAATGAAGGATTCTGGGTCTAGTTCTCAGTCTGATTTAAAGGCAGTGGACAGATGCCAAGTACCATGGAGCCAGCAAAGATAGATGAAGCGTTGTTTAATATTACTGTATGTTGGGATAATTATGCAAAGCACTAATCAGCAAGTTTCTCTTCTACTTCAGCATCTCAATTCCCTATCTTCACATCCTGAAAGTTTCTCTTTCCTAAGCTTGAAGATATAGTCACTCATTAGCAGCCCAGTCAGGCAGCAGAAAGAGTGACTTTGAAATAACTGCATATAGGCCATAGGCTATTCATGAGATGGGTCGCGAGCCTGTTTCCTCCCTCTCGAAACTAGGCGTATAACCTGTAGAAATGACTTTGATTCACAGCCCGTACCACACACAAATCTTCCAGGCTGCATGCAATAGGTGGAACCTAAGTAAATGACAAGCATTGGATGCAGAGGACTCTCACACACTTTGTGAAGTGTGGATAGAGTGACGGGGAAGTGCAGGATGCTCCCACTGACAGCAAAAAGCATACTTTACCAGACCTGGGAGGGTGACAGAGGCTGAGTAGGCCCTGACTGGGCATACTCGCTGCTGTCCTAAGGACAGTCCCTTTTCCAAATCTCTGTTGTTCACACGGGTGATGTGAAGGTTGGGGTTTGTCCACCTTCAGAGAAGCCATGTGAGAATAAAGAGGGCCTAGACTAGAGTTTCTGGACTTTGGCTCTTTTGATATTTTAGGCTGGATAAGTGTTTGGTGAGGGGCTGTCCTGTGCATCGTAGGATGCTTAGCAGCATCTCTGGACTTTATCTTTTAGAGGCCTGTATACCATCACTATTGTTACGGCCCGCGATGTTTCCAAACATTACTGAATGGTTCTTGGGAGACAAAACTACCCCTGTTGAGAATGACTAGTCTAGATTGAAATACAGTAGTTTGAAATTTTCCACTAAACCAGGACAGTAGTTGGAGACGCTAGTGCATTATAGTAATTACCTTGTAGATAGAGAGGTAGATAGATGACTGATAGATAAATAGAAATCTCTTAAATATCTCTCAAGTCTGTCTTCTGCTCTTTATCTTCAACATGTTAGTCTAAGTTATAATCTTCCTTAGCCTGGACAATTTCTGTGACCTACTAAACGATCTCCTCTGTTTTCTCTTACTCTCCAAAAGTCTGTTCTCCACACTGCAGGTATAGTGATTGTTTTAGAAATCTCTGCCTTGTGCCCAAAGCCCTTTGGGCCTTCCCATTTTCTCAGGAGGAAGATGAATCTGTTGCTGTCTGACATGGCCCTGTGTAGTCAAGCTTTCTGCAGCCTCCTTTTCCCCATACACTTCCTTGTCCTTTGGGCTCCAACAACTCACCTCCTCCTTCATCCTCAAGAGGGCTGTGATTCATGCAGCCACATGGCCTTGGCACATGCTGCCCTCTGGTTGAGATATTCTCCCCCTGTGTATTCTCCTGGTCAAAGTGTAGGTGTCTGTCTGTCAGTGAAAGCCTCCCTTCCTTGGGGAAGGCTTTTCTGATCACTCAGATGAGACCAGGCTGCTCCTGCCAAGAGCGCTCATGTCACTACAGAGGGACTTTTTGCAGCACTTAGGGCTTTGATTTTATACTAGCGAATAATTGTGCAGTCAGCATCTTTGTCTTCCTCTGGATTTTAAGGCATGGGCAGCTATCACTAACTGACTTCTCATTTTCTCTCATCTTTTGTTCTTCTTTCTTCCTTCTGTTTGTTGGATGCAGCAGGAGGCTGCTGAGCAAAATGTGTGGCCCCTGGTGCTCTCTAAACTGTAACATCTTTCAGTTATTTGTTTCTCAACCAATTTGCTTTGCTTGCGCCCTACCACTAACTGTCGCCACCCCGCTTTCTGTGGGACAAAGAATCTTTTGAAGGAATATGATCTGCTGGACAAATGCCAGCTGAAGCTCTCTTTGTAGGACTCTGCCAAGGTGAGGAAAAAGTCCTTGTCTTTTGTTCACAGCAAAGGAAGCCCTGAGCCTTCCATCCCATCCCAGCTGTAGCAGTTCAGCCCAGGGCTCTAGCCTGCATAACTGAAGATTTGAAAAATCAGATAGTGGCGAAAAAGGAAAATCTAACTCAATACAGTACACTATTATTTTTTCAGACAACCCCTACTTTAGCAGGTATTTTAGCAGTAGGCAAAATAAAGTGTCTTTAATGATAGAGACTGACAGTGGTATTGCTGGCAGGTCATGACCTCATCTGGCTCCTCGAGTTTTGGTCTGTGGTTCCATCCCAAGTCTGTAATGACATATAAAATAATAGACCACTTCTCTCGGTCATCCCTCCTCATCACAAATTCCATTTCTCAAGGCAATAAATGTAACTTATAGTATCTGAGTGTGTCAGTAAAAATATGCGTCACTTCACACCTCACGTTCATGTTAAGCCTATTTCTTCCACACAGTTCTGCTGCAGTCGAGCTCTCCTCGTTTACATTTTCTTTCTTCCATCTCAGTTCCTACAGGCCATAAACCCACTGCTTCTAGTTGAAACTTTGTAAAGTGTCATATATCACGAAATAATGATGGGGCCAGGGATTTAGCTCAGTGGTTCCAGTGCCTGCCTCACAAGTGCAAGGACCCAAG
>NW_022900950.1:53595520-53634891 GCF_012274545.1 Fukomys damarensis | reverse complement strand
AAAAAAAAAAAAAAAAAAAAAAAGAAAGAAATAATGAAGGCATGAATTTTCCCCATCCTGACATGACGGTTCTGAGGCTGACGAGCTAATAACAATAGTAATAACAATAATAATGCAAAACCAAAACTGGGATCTTGGTATAGATCTCCTCAGGTTGTAAAGCACTTTTCACTTCTATGATTGCATCCCAATGATACTTATGGGATGCAGAGAGAAAATTCAAGGCCCCAGTCTAAGATGATGGAGATACTCTTCTCCATTGGAGGTCCCATTGTGCTAAGACTTCTAGTGTAAGCACCCAGGGTCACATTCCTGTTTGCTCTGCAAACTCAAGGAAAAAGTGCTCACTGAGAAAACTAGATGGGGATTTAGTTTGCTGTCCAGTTTAGTTGCTGTTTAGTAACTCCATATTTACAGGAATTGCATCTGCTTTTTTCAACACCATATTCCTAGGACCTTGCAGAGTGCTTGGTATTTAATGTTCCCAACTGATTATCTGTTGATCTCTGTGTTTAGCAAGTAAACAGAATATGGAGATGGATGGGAAATCTCCTGTGTAGATGGTAAGCATGAAGGATCAAATGTGGAAAACAAGGCAACAAATAAGTTCACATTTTCTTTAAAATATTTCTTGTTCAATTATATTAGTCTTCTTAGGCTGCTTTTAAGACAACTTCTTAATTGACTATTATTTCCACTGTGTACACCTGGAGAAATAAAACACACACTTGGTTTCTCTGGAGTCACAGAGTGAAGCTAGTCAATCCTTTTTCTGCTTTAAAGTACTCTTACTTCCTTTTTGACCTTAAATAGGCTCATGTTTATGCCAAAAGTTGGATACCCCTGTTAGATGAAGACAAAATCTATGCTACTGAAAACTATAATCTAGACTAGTGTAACATGGAGTTACTTTTGGAGAGAGATTTAAGAGTCAAGTGCCACTTATTTAAGGAAAACAAATGACTTTACAGGAGTGATCAGTTCTCAATTTGTGAGAACAAATTAAAAATTGTCTTTTAGCCTCAGTTTCTTCCTCATGAAAGAGGTTCCACTGGAAGAATTTTCCTAGAGAATAGGGAAGAAATCTCCATCTTTTCCATCATTATTTATTTATTCTTTGTTTTCCCTTCTCTACTAGTTTGTAGTAGACATCATCTCAGGAATATAGTATAAACTCTTTCTTAATTAAAAGAATAAATTAAGTACGAATTGAATGCTTACCTCTTCAGGATGCAAGGACCTGAAAGTGCATGATCTCTTTTGAGGAGCTGAAATTTGGCCATAGGGCTCACAAAATAGGCAAGGACAGCTTCTTGCACAATAAAAAAGCTGGGTTCTGACTCTCCTCAGAAGCTCAGAGCCTCAGTAAATGGCTTTGCTATTCAGGGGCTTTGTATATCCATGTCCTGCTTGTATTGCTTCTGCTTACTTTTATTTTCAAATTCCCAGGCTCTATCATGTGCTACAAAGTCACTCTCAACAAGTGTGTGCGTGTGTGCACACACACGCACACACACACACACACACACATGTACACAGCAACTTCATGGATACCTTTTCCATCTTACTTTTTTATCTGCATGGTGTGTACACTGGTGGCAAACATATGATGCATATTATTGTACTTTTCTTTTAAAATGTAAGATGTTAATGTATGAGTTGTTTTTTCTAAACTAATACCTCAGTATTCAGGTTTAATTACAGTGTTGGCACTGTGCAATCAATAAGTGGGTTTTAGGTTGCAGTTTGGGCACTCTTCTCTAAAAGGTTCGCCATCGCTGGTCTAATGGAATCGCTTCACTATTTTTGCATCTGAATCATCCATTGCTAACTTGCAGTGCGATATTGGTTAGAATACTAATTTCTGTGTCTTCCATTTATAGTTTGAAGGAATTCTTAGTTATGGCACAATATGGGTTTAGAAAGAGAAATATAGAATAATAACATGGATGAAGAAAGAAGTCATGCTTCTACTTCAATAGGAAACTCAAAGAAACTGACAGTTGTTACTATATTTCATTGAATCTGTACCACTATTGATTATTAGCTGCAGTAGTATTTTTACATACCATGAAGAAAGGAAAAAATGCTGCAAATTAAGCTATGATACAATTCTTCTTATCATATCCATTTTAATATGCATACCAGTTCCAGGGATAATAGAATGTGCAAAAAATTAACAAAACACATAGTTAAATTTTGTCTTCTTTTGGTGCAAATCACGGGGCATGCTCATCATCAGCTAGATTTCAAATTTTGTAAAGTAGGCATTATCAGTGATATGAACTATTATTTGAAAGCATTCTTTTTTATTACTACTATGTGTTGTCTTGTGAATCTGGAAAGAACCAAGACTCAGGACTTGTGACAGTTGTCTTTGTGAGTTGTGAGTGTGTATGATCTAACACTCAGCATTTTACTTACATTACAGTTTTATTCAACTTCCATGAGTCCATTTATTTACTTTAAATCTAACATTCTTTCTATGAGAATTTCTTTTAAAATAATAGCTGCTCTTTGGAGCCTCCCACAAATAACCATCCGTACACACTTGCTGCTGACTCAGCATTGGCCGTTAAACACAGCTTTTTCCCAGGGCTCTGCTGGCTGCTCCGTCTAGTGTGACCGATGCTTAGGCAACATGGGCCAGGATGTTGCAGCCCTAATTGGCCTTGGTGGTACAAGCTCATCAATTAGATGCTGTCAGTCTGCATTTAAAGGTGCAGGGAGGTTTATATTTACTAAGAAAAAATAAAGTGTGGGCTGCCTCCTTTTTTTCATTTATAATAGGAAACTTTGTCCAGTAAAGATTATATACATTCAAAGTTGTGAAAGGTACACCCTAAGGAACTGTAATAGTATTTGATGATTTGCTTACTTATCAGTCAACCTGACTTTGTAAGTATCTCTTATGTGGCAAGAATGATCTAAGCAATTCTCAAGCTTGAACTTTTTATTTCTCATGACATATGCAATAGGTAATATTACTAGAAATTTCTCAAAAGTAAAGAAATCAAGTGTTATATACTGAGTTGTGTCCTTCTAAAACTCATGTGTTGAAGTGCTAACCTTGAGTATCACAGAATGTGATTGTTTTGAAGAGAGGGCCTTCACAGAGGTGATCAATTTAAAATGAGTTATGAGTGTGAGCTCTAAGTCAGTAAACTGGTATCTTTATAAGAAGAAGAAATTTGTTTTTCTTAAATATTTTTTATTGGTACATTTTATGTATACAATGTAGTAACATTCATCATTGGGATCTTGTACCTTTACATGATTTATCTTGGTTCTTATTTTTTCCCCATTCCCCTAGCCTTCCTTCCCCTCTCCCCCTTCCTTATTTACAAATACTTTGTTTCTACTTTTTTCCTTTTCTCTTATTTTTTCTCTTCCCCTTTTACCTTTCCCCTACCCCTTCCAGTTGCCCAATACCTTTAGACCTTCTCTTCATATTACAAAATATCAATTATACATTTTGACGCTTATTTGCATGTTTAGTTTATCACACCAGAGAAACTATATGGTATTTAGACATGTATCCTATTAATTTCACTTAAGCATATGTCCTCAACGTGCATCCATTTAGCTATAACTGTCTCTAATTTCTCATTTTTTAAAATTTAAATTGAATTTATTGGTACATTCTAGGTAGACGTACAGTTTCATTCATTACTGGGATCTTGTACCTTTACGTGACAGGTCTTGGTTCTCATTTTTTCCCCTTGTCCCCACCCTCCCTTCACCCCCTCCTCCCCTAACCACCTACAAACACTTTAATTCCATTTTTGCATTATCTCATATTTTTTCCCTTTCCTTTATTTCCCTTCCCCTACCCTTCTCACTGTCCCTATACCTTTAGCCCTTTTATTCCTATTTCACATTGCTAATTATCCCGTTAGTGTCTTGAGTACTATTTTAGTTTTTCACACCAGAGAAACTATTCGGTATTTACACAATTGTGACTTATTTATTTCACTTAGGAGTATATCCTCAAAATGTAAATGTATCCATTTACCTATGAATGAATCTACTTTCTCATTCTTTATGGCTGAGTAGTATTCCATTTTATAGAAAAAAAACCACATCTTCTTTATCCAGTCTCCAACTGATGGGCAAATGGGCTGTTTCCAAGTTTTAGCTATTAAAAACTGTGCCGCTATAAACATGGGTGTGCATATATCACTGTGGTATGATTCTTTTAGCTCTTTTGGAAAGATACCCAGCAGAGGGATGGCTGGGTCAAAGGTAACCTCTAATCCTAGTTCTCTGAGGTATCTCCATATTGATTTCCATAGTGGTTGCACCAGTCTGCACTCCCACCAACAATGGAGAAGGGTTCCTTTCTCCCCACAACCCTGCCAACATTTGTTATTGTGCGATTTCTTGATAGCAGCCATTTTTTGCGGGGTGAAGTGAAATCTCAGTGTTGTTTTCATCTGCATCTTTCAAATGACCAGTGATGTTGAACATTTTTTCATACATTTATTTGCTTCTTTTATTTCTTTGAGAAATGCCTATTCATTTCAGATACCCATTTTTGAATCTGGTCTTTATATTTGGGGGGCTTGACTTTCTGAGTTCTTTATATATTGTAGATAGTAGAGAAACATCTTTGTCTGAGGAACAGCTGGTAAAATTTTTTTCCCACACTGTAGGTTGTCTCTTAACTCTGTTGCTGGTTTCTCTTGTGGTGTAGAAGCTTTTTAAAAAGATGAGATCCCAGTGGTTGATTCTTTGTGCTAGTTCTTGTGTTACTGAGGATTTGTTCCTAAAATCTTTTCCTATGCCAATCTCTTCAAGAGTTCTACTTAGCTTATCTTCCAACAAGTTTAGTATTTCTGTTTTAATATTTAGATCTTTAAGCCACTTTGATTTTAGTTTAGTGCATGGTGAAAGATAGAGTCTAGTTTTAATCTTTGACAAGTTGAAATCCAGTTTTTCTAATACCATTTAGTAAAGAAGATATTCTTTTTGAAGCTGGAAGTCTGTGTTTGTGTTTGAGCCTTGTTTGAATGTCTTCCCATTTTTATTTTTGTGGTTGGTACTGTCCTTTGTTTTGATACCTGGGTTATACTTCGATCTTCCTGTTATAGCTTGTCTCTAGGTTTTTTTGTCTCTAATGACTCTGAGGCAGTCTCTTTTTCATTATACTAGGAAGGACAACTGATTACATCAATCACAACATCTTAGCCCAAGTGATACAATCAGCAACACAAAAGAATCAAGTACAGCTCAGAAAATGACAATTTGTGGTAGTTATTAATCTATAACCTTTAACTGTATGAATTAAGTCAAAACTGAGGTGAGAGCTCAGGACAATGGCTTTTGTGACCGCCCTGTGCTTCTCTCATGTGAACCCAGGTACCAGCACAGCCAGGAAGTCAGAGGTGCACAGGGGTTGGAGGTGGCTCTTGCAGGGTGGGCTGCAGGATAGCTCCACACAGTTCCACCTCTTACCATTCTGCTGCTGAGGTTCAGAAGAGGAAATGTGAACACAGGAGCTGAGAAGGAGAAAGCCCCAGGAACATAAAGACAGACATCTATTAGTCAAGGAGAAAGGCTTGGATCAAATCCTTCCCTCACAGCCCTTAGAAGGAATCAGCTCTGCCACCACTTGATCTTGTCCTTCTGGCCTCAAGAGAAAGTTTTTGTTGCTTTAACTACCTGATCTTTGGGGTTTTGTTACACATCCCAAGTAAAGTAATCCACTGAGGTTATGCTGTTTGTCAGGCATCACCTAGGTAACTGATATGTAGCCCACACATAAACCTTAGCGACCAAGTCTAAAGTTTGGAGTCCATTTAAGGTACTTCTGCAATCTCTATGAGTTAGAAAAGTCTCTCTTTCCAGGCCTCATGCTCCATAAAAATAGATGAGCCCATCAGTGTGGAGCTGGTGGTTCCAATAAAATTTCAATATTGTACAATATTGCACAGTGAATGTTTGTTATATTGTTGGTGGAATACCGATATACCAGTATTTTCCAGGGAGAAGCCATGGCCAAAGTGATCCTTTCCATTTGTCCTAGAGTCGGAAGGCCACACGGGAACCTGAGTCAACACCAGAAGTAGACTTCAAGGATACTGTTACACCTCTGACTTGTGTGCATTTTCTCAGAACATTTCAAATCTTAAATTACAACCCTGATCATGTCATTTAATGCTCAGAAACTTGGTTGAATATTCCCCTACTAGGTATGTACAAGTTCATAATTTGTAACATCGAGGACCTTGCAGAGCATTGCCTTGGCCTATGTGTTCTGGGCTCACAAGATAACTACATCTTTGTTTCCAACATACATATACAGGTTACTGTGTACATAGTCAGATTCACCTTGAGCTCACCTCCATGTTGCCCATCTCCATCAATTTGGGATTCGCCATGTATTCCCTCACATTTGGGCTCTTGCTTTAGATGTTCTTTTACCTTAATCTTCCTCTTTCCCTTATTCAACAATTAACATCCTATTCACTCAGAAAACCCAACTTAAACCCCACATTTTCTGAAGACATGTCTTCCATTTCTTCAACTGTTATTTCTCCTCTCACATAAAGTTCCAGGGCGTATCTTTTCTCTACTGGCCTCCCAGTTGTGAAAGTCATGACTCTGTCATCGCTATGAGCTCTTAAAAGGCAGGACATTTGTCTTTTCAGCTGTTGTGCTCTCCACATTTAGCAGAATCTTCTTCATATGGTTGATAATAAACTTTTGTTGGACAACACAGTTTCTGGTCACCAAAGGCTTTCCAACAGGCTCCCAAAATTTCACCACTCTTTAGAGATATAAAGCAGGGGTTTTCGTTTTTATTTTTTAAAAAAGCCAGCTCATAAAGGCAGTGTAATACTTTCTCATGTTTTTCCTGGAAGACAAAGTGTGGGCTTATGATCACCAAGTGTGTTCTGTGGTTTCAATTTCATTGTCTACCGCTTACAAGGTTTTATTTTGTTTCTAGGCTTAAATCTTTGAACTCCAGAAGCAGTATTACAGCATACCATGGCCATGGTTCCTTCACTTTAGGTTATAACAAAACGACACTCAGATAGCATTGTGGCCCTAAACAGAAACAATATTCAGTGTCAAATTGGAGGCTGCATATGGTCAAAGTTTATTGCATTTCTCTAGATTGTTTTCTTCTTAAGAAATGCGAAGGCAGCATGAAAGAAATATGATTCTTGGCCCCCTGGGCCTTACTGAGCCTGACAAACCAATTTAAAACTTCTCTCGATCCTTATGACTTGGTCTGGACAGCAACGACTGCTTTAGCAACATGATGTGAAACACGCATCCTTTTTCTGTGGGTTAAGTTCATTTTAAACTTGAATTATTCAGCCCCAAAGGGTGGTGGATGAAACCTGGAGCCATTTGCCTGGGAACAAATTCTCATTATAAAACTAGATCTTAGAGACCCTACACATGACTTTTTGGACTGCAGTTTCATTGTCAATAAAAGGATGACAAAGGATTTATATAAGATTGTTATGATAGATCCATGAAACAGTACACAAAAAATGCGAGGACCAGTGCTCAGGACACTGTAATTGTTGAATTTAATATTCATTGTTACTATTTCAGTATTCGCTTCACTGGAGAAAGGAAACGGCAGAGAATGTTGTTGGCTTCGTTATGAACTTCATCTCAAGCTCCTTCTGCTTTGTATTTTCAGAACATAGTGGAAATTATAAGCAAACATGTAAGTGATGTATGTATATTTAGTTTCTCATACAACTGCACTGTTATTTTCTGGCGTTCTTCCAAGATATCTTCCAAGTTATCAATCTCGCCAGGACAGAGTGTGTTTTCTAACCACTTCCCCTTTGCAATTAAGGACTGTGACCACTCGCTTACGCACAGAATGAGACCAACAGCTTTAACCCCAACGGAGGTCAGAAGCTCCCAGCATCCCCACCCAGGGGGCTAGCTGAGAACCTGATACTGTGTGTTTTAAGTCTGTGGCTAAGCTGTGACCATAGGAACTGGGAACACCCACCAACACCCTGCTTCCCCCAGCCCCACTTCCTTGGATTTAACACCATTAAGCATGGCTGTAGTGTGTTTGTGAATGTTTCCAGTAGAGCTCAGTTTCTGGTGTTTATTGTTGAATTGCTGAGATTCAGAGAAAAGATAGACAAACAAAGAAACAGATGGCAAACACCCCTGGACAGACTAATACTCTGAGTAGACAGGATCAGCATGACCTGGGGTCGCGGTGAGCTCCACAAAGGTCAGGGTTCTTACCAGAGCACCAGAATTTGGCCAGTTGCTCTGCAAATAAAACCTGCCCTAGACACACAGCAAGGAAACTTTATTTGCACAGGAAGCCTGCCAGTCTGGCCTCGAAGATAGTAGGTCACAGTTGGGGTGGCGGTGAGCTTTCCTGTTTACCAGCTATCTTCATGGAAGTACCAAATGTGGGTGTGGAAAGCCATTAAGTAGACTAATCTCCCCTGATTCCAGATTCTCAGTTTCAGGTAAAGCTGGTGCTGTGCCTCTTTGCTTGTGTATCAATTCTTCTCAGTTTAGATTGCCTCACAAAGACTCTGAAGGTGTGGGAGGCTTATGAATGGGGCCAGTGGGGCGGATGACGAAAAGTTCAAATGGCATTGTGTCATTCGTAGGCTTTCCAGCAGGGCAGGAAGGCTTCCCCCTTTGACTTCATCATGATAGCAGTCAGACATACTCTAAACTAAGCTCCACGTGGGTGGCATCTGTGTCTGTGCTGTTTGCCATTGTATGCCCAGTGACCATTACAGTCCCAGGTATATATTAGACTCTTAGGGCCAATCTTTTACATGAATAAATAAATAAATAATAAATGTCTTTAAATAGATTCAACACGTATCCATTTAGGGTGGTCTGTAAGTTTCATTGTCTTCCTTCATACATTTGTATTTGCCAGAATAATTGTAGTAGCCTTAGATTTAGTCAGTATGAACATTACATCTGTGGTAACCTTTTCTATTGTTGGAGCAAGAAGAGCATCCCTCCAAGACCTGGGGAGAGCACTTACGTGAGAGTAGCATGAGCATGCTACATGTAATTTCCTAGAAAAACAGTCTCCAAAGGCTCTTACATCATGCTTGAAAAGTCTTGGAGTATTCAGGCTTCTTCATCCAGAATTGACTGTAATTCTTTGAGAGCCTGAAATCTTATCTCTCTGTAGAGAGAAGTTTAAAGTTTAAAGAAAGTGAAGTTAATGGGTCTTGTGAGAGGACATTCAGTGGCACGCTTTAAGATTATGAAAGGTCAGCCTCTTTTGGATTCAGCATTGGCTGTAAGAATATAAATTATAGCTTTACATATGAACCAAAAGCCTTACAATTTTACATTCTTATCTAGTCATTCTTCTTTTTAGGAAGTTGCCTAAGGATCAAATATGGAAATCAGCAGAGGACCCACCCCTAGTTAAATGCATCGCTTCACTATACTCTAGAACCCAAATTTGGAAACAATTTTAATATCCAGAAATTGGCAATGACTAAATAAATTTGGGACACAGCTATTAAAGTGAGCAGGAGTGCATGTATTGTAATCATTTCTGTCCTTCAAAAACAAAAAACACAAAAGTACTACATTTTTAAGTTGAAAAAAAGTGACGTGTTTAATATTCACCCCATCTCTGGAACCCTAATTCTTCCTTCCTCTGACCCTAACCCCAGGAGCATTAGTGCTTGTCTGGATTTTAGAAATAGGATGAAGTTGCCTGATCTGTAAATAATTTGTAATTTCTATTCAAAAGCTCATTTAGCGTTGTCCAATAGCTGTGGATGTTAACATAAACATGATAATAAAAAGTAGAATCAAACCTTTATCTATGAAGATTTTATTCATAAAAAGTACTTACTGATATGCATATGTTAAATTGATTTTCCACAGTGAGAAATTATGAATAATTATGCTTTTCTTAATGTTTATATTTTATATAGACACAGTTTTATATTGTTTATATCAAGTATACTTTTATATTAAAATTGTATTAAAATCACAGTGTGATGGAACTGAGTCAATTATAAATAATCTATTGGTGGGAAAATTTTTTAAATACTTGATGAGAGTTCTTTAGGTAAAACGAGTGACTACTTCATCCCAAGAACCATGGCAGAAAAGAAGCTACAGGCAGTTTTCCCCCTGAATGGTTTGTTAATATGAGGGACGGAAAATTCTGGGCTACTAAATACCTCTTCAGTTCTAAATATCTGTTAAATTGTGGCAACAGAGCAAAGACAACTCAGCGCTGCACAATAAACAGCCCAGTATAGTGCTTAGTCATGGTGTTTTTTCTTGGCAAGTGTTTGGCCAAAGAGATGGCTCCCTAAACTTTAGCAGGGTATTGTAGTAATATCTTCTCTTAATAACTGCCTTGATTTTAGCACCATTCCATGCCCAAGTCCCCTTTCAGTATGCCCACTCCCCATTAGAGATCTTCTGTCAAAAGTGTTTTCTTTCTTTCATAGTTTTCTATGTTCTCTAAGGGACTAGGCACCTAAGTCATGCTGGTGAATGAAATGAAAAGTTTAGATAACAAAGCCAGGAGCTTTCTATTTTTTTTTTCTTTTGCCCCGTGCTCAGTTCTGACCCCCAGTCTCAATCTATAAGATTCAATTTTCTCAGAGATATAGATCCAAACTAAGGCAAATGTTAGGAAAGGGCAGAAAAGTCTTCCGTGGTTGGCAGTGTGAGGTAGGGTTCTGAAAATGGTTAACTGTCTAAAATATGCGTAATAATATGGAAATATTGAATCATATACTTGTGAATGGGCAATAAAATTAAGGCAATACACCACTCAGTTTATTGATAGTTTTTATGACTTAGGGGCAGTACACAGAATAAGGTATTTTATGGAGTAGGGTTTTTATTCTTATAAATTCTGACGAAGTGCTACTTCATCTGGTAAAAGCTACTTTCCATGGCAGCTTGGCCAAACTTAGAAGAATAAACGTGGACTGTAGAATCCCTCAGGACCTCTCTGGGTCTTGGAAATGTTTCTGAGGACTCTAGAGACTAATTGATTCTGAGCAATGGAAGAGGAAGGTGCAAAAGGAGAGAGGTATACCCACTCTTTCCACTGGAGATCTTCTTCTGAAGTTAATTGCTGCATTTTGGATAAAGGTGTCTATAGAGGAAAAATAACTTTAACCTGAACCCAGGAGTGGCCTGAGGGTTTTTTTTGTTGTTTATTTGCTTGTTTGATTGTTTTATATTCAAGATAATAAAGCTGGATCCCAGTCAAAGGAGCCCTGATCTCTACTAAGATATCTGCGAGTTTACAGTTTAAATGGATGGAGCTGGAAGAAGCCTGGATTAGTTGCTAGAACTGTTGTAACAAAGTACCACTTACTGCATGGCTTATACAAGTGATATCTGTTTGCTCACAGTGGAGACTAGAGGCCCAAAATCTAAATGTCAGCCATGAGTTCTAATGTCAGCCTTCTCTTCCATGGGTTTCTCTTTGGATTTTTAATGGCTGTCTTTCTGAATCTTCATCCTGTCTTTTCTCTGTACTTGTTTTTGTCCGAATTTCTTCTTCTTACAAGGATGGTCTTATCAGATTAGGGTTCATCTGAATGACCTCACTTTAACATAATTTCTCTGTAAAGACCTTACCTCCAGATAAAGTCACCTTCTGAGATACTTGGGGAAAATAATTCAGCCCATCATGGAGTCTATTTATTTCTGATTATGGTAAACTCTGGCAAGAAATGTTCCCCAATATGTAGATCCCTATATGTCTGGGGTCCTCAACACTTTCCATTGGAGGGAGAAGGGTGGGGAAAATTGGCTAGCAAATGTTGATATGTAATGAAATATTGAAGTACTGGACTCTAGTCTTATAGCACTGAATGAACCACGTCTGCAATCCCAGCCTAAAAGGGACCTGCTCTCATAAATGGAGCAGTGGAAGAGAAAGCAAAGACCTATGGTGAAACGAAACTGTCTGAAACTACAAGGCTGGGCAGTTTGGCTGTGTGATGGAGCCCATTAATTACAGTGTGGCTTGTTCCATGTTTATTTGTCTAAACTCTTCTTAGTGTTGCAAAACTACCTCTCTTGGAGATTAAATGCCAAAATATGAGTTCTTACAGCTGTATTCATCTTTCCATCTTCTATGGCTGCAGATCCATGGTGGGCAGGGTCAGCCGGACTAACAGGAAGATGTGACTATGGGGAGACATACAAGGTCTCAGCAAAATGGAGCCCTATGAGATGTGGGCTCATCTGGTCCTCCTGGAAAGAGACCTTCCTGAGTACAGTTGTGGGGTGGATGGAACAGTCCCCAGGGCCAGCTGCTATCTCTTTTAACATCTGTCAAGAAGATGTGCTATTTAAAAATAAAATGGAGTACAATTCAGCCATAAAAAATGAGAAACTAGAGACATTTATAGCTAAGTGGATGTACACTGAGGACGTATTAAGTGAAATTAATGGGACACACGTGTAAATACTGCATAGTTTATCTGGTGTGGTAAGCTAAAAGTATAAACAAGGGTCAAAATGTATAATTGATATTTTGTAATAGGAAGAAAAGCTGTAAAGCTTTTGGGCAAATGGGAAGGGTAGGGAAAAGGTAAAAAGGGAAGAGAAAAAATAAGAGAAAAAGAAAAAATGGAAACAAAGTCTTTGTAAATAGGGGAGGGTGGAGGGGGGAAGGGCAGCTAGGGGAATGGGAAAAAAATAAGCACCAAGATAAGTCATGTAAAGGTACAAGATCCCAATGAAGAATGTAACTGTACTGTATACCTAAAATGTGCCAATAAAAATATTAAAAATATATTTTGCAGGTTAATCTGGTGAATTGGGGGTGGGTAAATTGTGAAAAGAGGGAAGTATTCATTTCCTAAGTGGCTTTTGTCCCTGACCCAGACTGTGGTAAAATAGAGCAGGGTCCAGCTGGCCAGGCTTGTTTGTTTAAGTTGTTGACTAATCACTGAGTTCATGTGCTGAGCTGGTTCACGAAGTTCTTGAACTTTTATTTTCCTTGGATTTCTGGTGCAGTGAAAATGAAACAAGAAATTGGTACTGCCTTTAAAAGAAATCTATGATAGTGCTTTGAATTAAGAGATTCAGGGAAGTTTTTTTTTCATTATGTTTATTGATACATTTTAGGTATATAATACAGTTACAATAATCATTGGGAACCTGTACCTCTGCATAACATATCTTGATTCTTATTTTTTCTCCATTCCCTGCCCTCCTTTCACCCCCTCCTTCCTTCCCTATTTCAAAGACTTTGTTTCCAGTTCTTTCTTCTCTCATATTTTTTTCTTTCCCTTCTTTCCTTTCCCCTACCTTTTCCACTTTCCCTACCCCATTTAGATATTTTCTTCCTATTTCACATTATCAGTTGTACATTTTGATCCTTATTTATACTTTTAGTTTCTCACATCAGGCAAACTATTTCATATTTACACATGTGTGTCCTATTTATTTCACTTAAGAGTATGGCTTCAATGTGCATCCATTTAGCTATAAATGTTTCTAGTTTCTCATTCTTTATGCCTGAGCAATACTCCCTTGTATAAAAAAAATATGGAACACTTCATAAATTTTGTGAGAGACTGCTTGGGCCTGCATAAGAAGGCTGCCCTCAACCTTAGCCTTTGCCTCGGTGGAAAAATCCCACTAGACTACATACGTGACTTATGGCAGGTCTAGCCCCTGGGCAAACAGGGAATCTTACAGAAAAAATAGCCCTTTGTGCTAACCACAGGGTCACGGGATCTGGAGCAGGAGGCCGGTGGTATTTCCTTGTCCTGCTTGCCCCTAGAGATTGTTAAGTTAAAGATTGCATAGGGTTAATTGTTGATGTATGCCTTCCCACTTACCCCTCCCCACATTTGGTAAAATACTGATTGCTGTATGGTTAAATGCTTGAGTGACTCATGTGATTGATTTGTTTGAACTGTCCAGTAAGCTTGCTGAACCTTCCCCCTGGGATAACAGTATATAATCGTTTTGCTGAGCCAATAAAGAGCCTTTGATCAGAAACCAGACTTGGGCCGTGTACTCTAACTTCTTAAAGATTTCCTTCACAGACATTCAAGATCGGATCGGCCTCTGATGACCCACGAATAAGAGGCGGCTCTCACCTCCTATTCCCCGCGGGACGGGGTCCCCCCAGAGAGCCGCAAAATTTTGGTGTCATCCTTGTGCAGGGGCCATGCAATCTTCGTATCGTTCCAATTTTAGTATATGTGCTGCCAAAGCACGATTCAGGAAAGTTTTTAAAAATACATCTAGTACTCAGTGAGGCTGCAGTGTGCCTGGCACTGTGCAAGGCTCTAGAAATGAATGGAATTTAATTTTCTCTCTCTATCAAGAGCTCTACTCTCTCAGTTGCCTGAAGAGTCATTGAGTCATACTGATCCTCAGTGTATTTGAAATGTAATGCTTGAAACACAAATACTATTAAACAGATATAAATCAGAGATTAAAAAAAGTGAATATGTATTGGTGATTGCTGAAGTGGCAGCCACTAGTGCCAGTGGCGAGTGAGGAGCAGAGGAAATCCAGTTTTCTTAGCTGACTGCCCAGTGTTCCTGGGACATGTGTGTCTATGGTTGTCATGTTGCACAGCCCATGTGGAGAACATTCCATCATAATAGAATGTTCCACTGGATATAGATAATGAACAAATAAGTACGGGCTTTAAAAAATGTCACTTCAAACAATTTTGCAAATTGTAGTCTGTGACATTTGAATGACAACTAAAATTTCTGTGTGTCCAGAAACAACCTAACCAGTTACTCACATTACCCATTTGATCCTTAACTCTTCTACATCATCTCCACCCAGCCTGTCCAGGAAGGCTGCCGCAATTTTAACAACAGACATCACCTGGCAAAGGAGTGGCTTTCATCAGACTCCCTGTAGTCCAAAATGGTTGGAATAATTCAGTACAAAGCTCTTAGACATGCTGTTTTGTTCTTTGAAACTATAAAAGAATTCCATATTCTTTTTTTTTTTTTTTATTGAGTTTATTGGTACATTTAGGGATACAGTACAGTTACATTCATTGTTGGGATCATGTACCTTTACATGGCAAGTCTTGATTCTCATTTTTTTCCCCTTACCTCTGCCCTCCCTTCACCCCCTCCTCCCCTCCCCATCTACAAACACTTTATTTTCATCTTTTCATTCTCTCACATTTTTTTCTTTATAAATGTCTTCACAGATGAGTCACACAATTTCCATAAAATTGCGTATAGACAGAGTAAATGTCAAATGTGAATGCAAATGTCAAAAATAAAATGAGATTATGCTGTTGCCTGCCTACTTGTCCTGTGGTTTCCTTGTGTATACATATGTTAGTGATAATAAGAAATAAGTTTGGACTTGTTAAAACAGCCAGATAGGTAACTTATTACCAAAGCCAGTATTATGTAATTCTTAACTTTCTCTCCCAACATTGGAAAATTAATGAATTCCTCAAATAAAATTAAACTTGCCTTAAAAAAACACACCTGTATCTTGAGAGGAAAGATAATCTAGCATGGTAGAAATAAATGTTCTCATGGAGGGTCTACGCTTGGGCAAAGGGGAGTAACGAAGCACTGCAATGCTTCCTCAAGGTCTATCACTGTCAGCACACGGCTTGGGACCCTACGGTGGCCTTGTACGTACTCCTCATGTTCTTCTGTAATTCTCCTTACTCTTCTCTCCTCGACCACTTCTTTTTGCTTGATCTTTATTATTTATTGGTACATTTTAGGTATACAGTACAGTTACATTTATCATTGGAACCTTGAACCTTTACATGACTCATCTTGGTTCTTATTTTTCCCCCATTCCTCAGCCCTCCCTTTACCCCCTCCACCCTTCCCTGTTTACAAAGACATTGTTTTCATGTTTTACCTTTTAGCATATTTTTTCTTTTCACTTTTTACCTTTCCCTCACCCTCTCCACTTCCTCTTCTCTTTTAGACGGTTTTTCCTGTTATACCAGATAAATTATACATTTTGATCTTTATTTACACTTTTAGTTTTTCACAGCAGAGAAACTATTCAGTATTTACCATGGGTGACTTATTAATTTCATTTAAGAGTGTGACTTCAATGTGCATCCACTTAGCTATCAATCTCTTTAGTTTCTCATCGTTTATGGCTGAGTAGTACTCCATTTTAATAAAAAAAAAACCCCACATCTTCTTTATCCAATCTCCAGTTGATGGGCAATTGGGCTGTCTCCAAGTTTTAACTATTATAAACTGTGCCACTTATAAACATGGGTGAGCGTAATCACTGTGGTATGATTCTTTTAATTTTCCTCTACCACTTCTAACTGCTATTAATTGTCCTTTACCATGTAGAAAAAACTATTCTATCATTTCAATTCCTCTCTCTTTTTATATACACCAGATTTATTTTTAAAGACAAGAACATGATACTTCTACTAAGATTTGTAATTGCTATCACTAAGTAAGTATACAGACTCTGTGACAGCTCTTTTCCTAGGTGTCCTCCCTCTTATTTCCACTAATGGCACTAGTAGAGATCTGACTGGCTAAAGCTGGGCATGGTGATACACCTCTGAAGTCCCACATAGTCAGTAGGCTGACATGAAAGATCCCCTGAGCCCAGGAGCGTGAGGCCAGCATGGGCAACATAGCAAGACTTTCATCTCAATATTTAAAAAGAAAAGACAAAAAGTTGACCAGCTGAATAATAATGCTATGTAGTAGTTGCAGTAGTTATGAGAACAGAAAGAAGGAAAGAATGGTTGAGGATAATTACATGCATATATTAAGCTCCACTTTAGAGATTTTAAAAGAGTTTATCTTAAATCATTTTTTTCATAATAGGAACAGAAATTTTAAAGAATTTTTTAAATATATTAAACCACAACGTGTCCTGTCTTATAGAACAATTCTTTTTTATTTTTATTTTTAGACTTTGACTCATACTGAACTCAAGGTTGTGAGCACTGAATGGAATCATTTCACTACTGATGCACACCAGTGGTATCACTCTGCAAACAACCTACTGTGTATTTTCCTTATTTTTTAAATGATGAAGCTAAGAGAAATGAGGTTACGCAGCCAGTAATTGTCACAGCTTGGATTTAATCACAGGACACGTGGCCTCATAGTCCCTGTTTTTAATCACTTTGTGTTAGGGCAGGTTTCTAAAGCCTTCACTCTATCGCAGAGCATGAATATACTCATGTTTAAAACAATCAAGTTCTTCTGTTCTCTATTTTGCATGGAGACCTTTGGTAAAACCTGTGTACTCTTTAAGAGACAGCTTGTAATTGCAGCAAGAACATGAAATCTATAGCCACACAGCACTGATATGACATTTGCTCAGACTTTCAGTATACGTTTTTGAACAAAGACCTATTTGAATATCTTAGTTTTTAATCTTTCGCCTTTCCTAGAAGGCTAATAGTGCCTTGTCTGAATTTTGATAGGTGATGAGGGTACACGCAGAGAATAATACAGATTCAATATCCTTAATGTTCTTACTCTCTACGGGAGGAGGTAATTGTATAATTAATCCAAGTCACTGTAATGAACAAGGTGATAGGGTAAAGGTGAAGGTGAGAAAGAAAAGGGAAAGGCCCTTGGAAAAATCTGGGGATTTGGGAAAAGCTTGAAGGAGATATGATTTAGACTGATACTGTAGTCCAAATAGGAGTCAACCCAACAGAACCTGGAACCCACAGGCTCCTTTCACCTGCAAGTGTCAGAGCCTGTCCAAGCAGCTCTTCCTCCTAGGCACTTATTTCAGAGAATATCACCAACGTGAGTGGCATCTTTGACTTCCTTTCTCTCACTTTCCCGTGATCAGTCATTCACCGAACCAAATCCATTCCAGGCCTTGGTGGCTCTCCACTACCTCTGCCCACGATGACTGTTCATCTCTTACCACCATCCTCCCCAGCCCCATTTTGCACACTGCAGCCAAGGCCCATTTAAAATTGAAAACCGGAACCTGCTATTTCCAGGAAGTAGGAGGATCTTCTGATGACTATTCATTCTTCTCATAATAAAATAGAAATTTGTTTTAGAAGAGACAAAGGCTTTATAACTCTATTCCTGACTACTTTCCAATCTTATCTCCCATCCTTTTCTCACACTCTGGCTGAGCTATACTAAGCTTCTTTAGTTCGTTGAATACATCTTGTTTTGTTTATGGCTTTTCTTTTCCTTCTGAGTAGCTATTATTTATCCCACAAGTCTCATTTTAAATAAGGATTCCTCCAAGAAGCCTTTTCTGTATTTTCAAACCTAGGTGAAGAACTTCTCTTCTGTGCTCCCAACACACATTCTATTAATTACACGGTACGGTAAATAGCCATTTGCTTGTGTTACAGCGTATCAAAGGGGAAGCTAGCAGATAGCAAAAACTTTGAAGGAAAGTTTCTGGCAGAGAGGGAGTATAGAAGCCAAGTTAAGGGTTGAATTTGTAATCAGGAAATAATTTAGGAGGGGTTTAAAGATAAGCTGTTAGAGAGGTTGAAATTTGTTATGAAGTCTGAGGTGACAAAGAGACTGGGATTTGTCTCATGACTAAGAAGTCCAAAGGGAAATTGTTGGGGCTGAAGTTGCCTGTCTGGTGGTAGAGCTAAGATGAAGCTGCACACAGTGAAAACAAACTATGTTTTTATGGACAACAGGGATGAAGTACATACTGGGGACATGCCATGGACAAGCAGGAAGGAAACAGTCTGAGGACAAACTTTAAAGGGATCGCATCCAAGAAGAGACCCTGGAATGCAGGCTGCTTTCCATCAGAGGCAAGCTGTGGCCAGAAAAAAAGAGAACGTAATATACTATTAGTGCAGAAATTGAGGGGTAGGAGAGAAATCATAAGCTATCAGAGAGCTACAGTCGGTTGTTTCTAGGGAAAAATACTTCAAGGAAATACGAAAGTGGCCCTTGAAAGAATTAGCTATGAACATTTACCCAATCCAGAGGGGATCAGATTATAATTTCACCAGTCAAATGAGACCCATCTTACCTTTTGTTACTGCGGAACCAGCCCTGCCACAGCACCCCTTTCAACACATACATCTTTTAGATCAATAATTCTGAACTTTGTGGGGTAAGATTTAAATAGAATTGATGTTGTTATTCAACTGGATTTTTTCTTTTGATTATTGAACTGGGTGTGCTGTCAAGACTAAGAGTGACCAAAGAAATTATGAGACCATCTTGAGAGTGGCAGCTAAAGGGAAAAGAAAAATAGGGGTTATTTAGTAGTGGGCAGTTTGTTTATGGTGTGCTTACATGTTGAATCCCTATTTGGGATTTTCTGACCTTTGAATCCGTGAGTTGAAGTTTTTGATCAGCTTTGAAAATTCCAGATGTTGTTTCTTCTCTATTTTTTTCTTTCCTTCTAGAACTCTAATTACACATATGTTAGATCATTTAAAATGTTCTTTATCAGTGATGGCAAACATTCTAGAGACCAAGTGCCCAAAATGTAATCCAAAAACCACCAATTTATTACAAAATGCCAACACTGGTATTATATCAGAATACTGAGATTTTAATTTAGAAAAACCAACTGTTATCTGATGCTCAGCTGCTGGGGTGACTTGGCTTGTGTGCCAACAGAGAGGGCTCTGTGTGCTTACTGTGACACACATGCCATAGGTTCACCACCACAATTCTATACATTTTTCTTTTATTTTCCATCTATTTTTCTTCTATGTGCCTCAGTTTTGAGTATTTCTTTTGAAGAGCCTTTGATTCATAAATCCTCATTTGTAATAGTCAATCTGCTTTTACATTTACTCAGCGGTTTCCTTATGGTTTTGCTTTCTATGGCTTCAGTTAACTGCAGTAAACCATGCCCCAAAAATATGAAATGGAAAATTTCAGAAATAAATGATTCATTAGTGAATTGTGCACCGTTCTGAGTAGCAAGATAAAATCTTAAGAGAGCTGGGGTGTGAGTCCTTCCTTTGTTCAGCTTATTTAGGCTTCATATGTTACCTGCCCATTAGTCACTTTGTTGCTGTCTGGATTGAGTCTTGGATATCACAGTGCTTGTGGTCAAGTCATTCTTACATGATGCCTAAATCACTCACCCTGGTTAATCTTATCACAAAGACTTTGTATCAAGAAGTGTGAGTGAAGTACATACGATAAGGTACTTGAGACAGGGAGAATAATGGTATAGTTTTTATTATAGTTTATTGCTATATTCATTTTATTAGTTGTAACTAGTAATTCATATTGCACCTAATCTACAAATAAAACTGCATCATAGGTAAGTATGTAGAGGAAAACAACTATATAGATAGATAGATAGATCTGTATAGATATAGATATATAGATTTCTGTACTAGCCAAGGTTTCAGACATCTACTAGGGAGCTTGGGACATATTCCATATGCATAAGAGTGACTACTGTATTTGATTTTTCGGTTCTAGAATATCCATATAATTATTTTTTAAGCATTCAGTTTCTCTGCTGATATTTTCTATTTTACAGCCATATCATTTCCCCTTTGCTCTGTTTTCTTTACTACATTTCTAATAGTTATTTTAAATTCACTGCCTACTATATTCAATATTTGATCTGTTTCTGTTGGATGTTAGTCCCTCTCTCCATTGTGAATCACTCATTTCAGCTTATCATATTGTGTTATTTTTAAAATTGGATACCAGACACTGGGTAAAAAAGATCTAATATAGATCATTATTATACAGCAAAGAAGATAAGGACTTCAATTCAATAGAAATTGAGGTGGATTGTAGTTTTAATTAGTTTCAATGCAATTCTTGTTTTAAATATCTTAAAGGATATAGTACCTGCTTTGTGATTTTTTTTAAAGATCTCTCTCTACAGAAAAATGCTCTTATATATCCTGTCCAATCTCTGCCTTTCCAACCCATTTCTCTAGCCTCTTGGTTGCCCAATACTCCACAAAAGTCCTGTGAAGAACATCAGTAGCTGGAAAAGCTATCTGGGCATTTTTAGTTCTTCAAGATTTCACTTTGCTGTATCTTGTCCAGTCATATCTCTCTGCTGGCAGCAAACCCAACAGTACATCTGCCTGTGTTTGTGCTTGACAGATACTCCTAGAGAACAAAGTGGCTGTTGATCATTTCTCAGCTAAGAAAGATTTTTTTCATATGGAACTCATTCCCTTTAGATATTTTCACACCATCTGAAGACCAAGTGAGGGAACACACTCATGTTGAAAAGAATAACTAAAAATAAAGGAAAACACAAGTTAATAAGGATTGATGGAGATCTAATATGATAAAAATAAGAATTTCAAAGAAGGGGGAAAGAAAAATATATGATAAAAATTATTTCCTGAGCACAAATAGAGTGGGGACCAAGCAGAATCATTTAGGAGAGGAAAATGAGACCTTGTTATGTCACTTGATTATATTTAGAAACAATTACAATCTGATTAATTTCTATATTTCCCAGAAATTTATTTCAAAGATATAACATTTTAGATAACATTACTTTGGGGAAAAGTTTGAGATAATTCTAATTAAAAACCTATCAGAACACCTTTCTAGAAAGTTGGATGTAAAAATTACTCTAAAATTTTTTCTAGTACTGTTTATAGAAGAGCTATCCAGTTGTGGAAAGGTGCACTTCTTGAAAACATGACCAAGGTATTTTTCCCTCCTCCATTTCATCATCCAGTGATGTCTAATAGTATTTTATTAGAAATATACTCAGAAGTAAGGCAGTTCCAGAGACTGCCAACTTAAAACTTTGGTTTAATTATCCACTGCAACAAGGCAATGTTTGTTATAGTTTATTTGTTACTTGAAGGGAATGTGAAGAGAATAGGCCATGTGGAGAAAGAGCAATGGGTATTCTGGCTTACATTTGTAAGGAGGCAAGATATAGGTGAGAAGTTTCATTGGGTCTTCAGCGAACAAAATCAGCCCAGACCAAAAATCAAAAGAGAAAGGAAGTGATCAAGTCCAAAAGACAAAGTACTCCAGCTACACAGGGTTGCTTGGCTGACCTGATCTCCATGTACTTACTACTTATCACAATAATATATATTAAAAACTAATTATTAGCATGAAGAGATACATGTGTATTTTATAATAGTCATGCTTATAAATTAATTGATTTCAGATTTAGCAAGCACAGTCTTACCTCTGTATCCTTGGAGGTTCAAATCTCTCACATAGAATGGTGTAGTATTTACATAACTCCTATACATATTTTCCTATATACTTTAAATTATCTCTAGATTTCTTATAATACCTGTAACAATGTCTAGACATCATTTTCTTTGTATAGATACAGCATAGTACTTGGAGTGTGGCAAATTCAAGTATTGCTTTTTGTAACTTTCTGGGATTTTTTCCTCAATATTTTTTCAGCCTTGGTTGGTTGAATTCATGAATGCAAAAATCATGGCTACATAAGGATGACTGTACATTACATAGGGTCCTGGCTGGAAATGAATGGCAAACCCAAAGAGAGAGTAACTGAAGTTACTTTGAAGAGTTGTAGTCAGGGTTAAGTAAATTAATAAGAAATGGCAAAGAACTCAGAGAATAGCAGAAGTAAGATATTTTTCTCAAATTGTAGGAGGCTAATTAATGCCTCCCTAAAGATCTCCTCAACCTTGAAACCTAGAGCCTATAAATGCGTTACCTTATATGGCAGAAATTGTTGTGTATACATGGTCAAGTAATGAAGAAATGATCCTGGATTATCTGCGAGGGTCCAATGCCTATCACACTGCTCCTTATAAGAGGGAGATAGTAGAGTGAGGTCAGAGAGAAGATATACCAAGAGAGATCAGAGATTGGAATGATGAGCTTGAAGATAAAGGACAGAACTGTGAGCCAAGGAATGCAGGTGGCTTCTAGAAGGTAGAAGAGACAAGGAAACAAATTCCCTGCTACAGATGCCAAAGCAACAACAATAATGATGATGAAAACAACAACAACATTGACAATAGCAGCACCTCCCAAAACAGCAGTCTTGCAGACACATTTTGAAATGCCTAACCTGCAGAACTGTAAGAACATCTCTTTACTATATTTGTGATGATATGTTACATTAGTGATAAGAAGCTAATACACACCTCTTGGCCAAAAGGGATAAGAAGAGAAAAAGGTGTTCCCAGAGCCTAGAAAGAGATAGAGCTGTGGAGAAGGAAGGGCCAAATGGGAGTTGTAGCCTCAAAGAAACAAGGCCATGACTAGACTCTCAATGAGCTTGGGGTTTGGGAGGAGGAGAGATCTTGAGTTCAAGACCTTGAGTTTTCTTTCCTTTCCCTTCTAGACCACTTCCAGTGCCTTCCACTTCTGAACTCAGTCAGCAATAGAACAGGAGGATCTCAAGTGATAAAGGCAGTGGATGTCAGCCTCTAGAGCTCAGAGAAGAGCTGAGAGGGGCTGAGAATGCAACTGTTGGGTAGAAACAAGTTGGGCAAATAGAGAATAAACAGAAGAGCAAGATTCTTGAATCATGTCATCCATGTAATTAAAATATTTTTACAGTATTTTATATAGAAAAGTTTTGTATAATAATATAGCTTTGTCTATTTATTAAAGTTTCAGCAATTATCATTTCCCCCTTTTCTTCTTCAGCCAGAAATTACTATTCTTGTATCAACAAAATAAATGATAAGTCACTAGGGCATTATTTTAATAGTGTGTTCATATTATTGTTTGTAGAGTAACAAAGATATCACACTGCTTCTGTTATTTGGAGACTTCTAGCAAGTTTTAGTTGTTACAGAATTCTAAGCCTGGGCATCACTCTCACATAATATTATAATTAATCAAAAGTTAGATATTATGATTAATCTCTCTCTCTCTCTCCTTTCTCTCTCCATATATATTTGTGTTTGCATACTTGTTTACACTTTACTAAAAATAGTATAAGTATGTATATACTCAATATATTAAAATAATGTAGATATCATCAGTAAGTTCACACAGATCCTGGTTAGCAGTGGTACAGACCAGAGCAGCCTGGCTCCAGGCAGGTCCAGCCAGGGCACTGCCCAGGTACCAGCAGCTTGGGTTCAGAGGTCCAAGCCAAAGGGCTGCCAAGAAAAGAGCTGCACAGGTTCAAAATCATCAGCCCATACCATCAGTAAGTGCCTGCAGATCCTGGCAAGCAACAGTGTGAACCAGAGCAGCCTGGCTCCAGGCAGGTCCAGCTAGGGCCCCAGCTACAGCCCCTTCTTCTTGGGCACACAGGCCAAAGCCAAAGGTCTGCCTGGAAAAGAGATGCACAAGTGCACAAGCAATGGCCAGAGGCTTGCCCCAATAGCATCAGTAAGTGCATGGAGACTCTAGCCAGAAGCCTTCACAGACAACAGGGTCTGGGATGCACAGCCATCAGCCAAAGGCCCTTTTAGACAACAGCTACATAGTGGGGCTGTACCCTAGCCAGAGGCACTCCTAGATACCATCCCAAGTGTGCACAGGCCCCACCCAGAAGCCCACTCAGACAACAGGTCAGCTTAGGGATCCAGAAGGCAACCATTCTGAGCCCAGGAATTGGCACACTGGTGAGCAGCAGAGAAAGGCCACTTGGTGGCTTGCTGAGTATTAAAGACCATTGGGTGAGCAAAAATTTTCCTCAACAAAGGCACAGAAGGCTGCATCTGTTAAAAGGAAAAGACACACAAAAAAGTCTCAAAACCAGACTTCCAGATCACCCAAGGTAACCCCAAAGGAAAACAAGATGGAACAATCTGATAATCAACTGGATTCCCTGAACTGGCAACAAAAGAGGATCTGGCAAAAATGAAATCAGAAATAATTTCTCAGATAGCAACAGAGATCGTGTCCATGGTGCAAGACATGATTAATAAATCTAGAGCAGACACAGATAAAAAAATAGAGGAGCTGAGAAAAATGATGGAGTCCCAGCATAGGAAACAAATGGAATCCAGAAAGCAGATGCAAACAGATTTCCAGGAGATTAAATACTCCATTTAAAATTTATGCAACACAAAGAGCCAATATGAGGACAGAATTTCAGATATAGAAGATAGGATTGCAATTAGTGACCAGGAAAATAAAAATTTTCTTAAAATTAATAAGACACGATGAGAAATCAACCCAGCAGCTGCTTGAAGATGCAAAGAAGAATAACATAAGACTGATCAGAGTCAATGAAGAAACAGGAGAGAGTGTAAATAACATAAAAAAAAACTGTCCACGAAAGTAATGGCAGAAAATTTCCCAAGTACAGGAAAAGAACTTGACATAAACAGATAAGTGAGGCATACAGGATTCCAACTATCCATGACCCCTCTACCAAAAGAATCTACACATAGGCATATAATAGATACGATTCCAAAATCCCAACAGAAGAACAAAATTCTACAAGCAGTTAGAGAAAAGAAACAAATAAATAAGGGAAATAAAAAAATAGGAGAAAATGAAAAAATCAAAATAAAATATTTGCAAATGGGGAGGGAAGGAGGGGGTGAAGGGAGGGCAGGGACAAGGGGGAAAAATGAGAACCAAGACCTGTCAAGTAAAGGTAAAGATCCCAATGATAAATGTAACTATACTGTATATCTAAAATGTACCCATAAACTCAATGAGATAATTAATTAATTAATTTTTAAAAAAGAAACAAATCACATACAAAGGAAAGCCCATCAGAATCACAGCAGACTTCTCAACACAAACTCTCAAGGCAAGAAGAGATTGGAGTGATATATTTCAAGCCCTAAAGGAAAACAGCCTCCAACCTGGCTTGATATATCCTGCAAAACTATCTTTAAAAATTGATGGAGACATAAGATACTTTCATGACAAAGAGCGTCTGAGAAACTTCACGAATACCAAATCAGCACTTCAAAAAATTTTAAACAGCATCCTAGGAAAAACCAATGAGAATCACAACCCAAGGAAGCCAAGAAGAATGAATCCCTCAGGCACAACAAGAAATTAAACACAAAGGGGAAGAATCCAACAAAAAGAAAAAGTCAGGACAAGGATAAGCCAATACATATCAGTTATAACCATCAATGTTAGTGGTCTCAATTCACCAATCAAAAGAAATAGGCTGGCAGAATGGGAGAAGCAAGCTTCAACAATATATCGCACACAGAAGAACTTAATTCAAAAAGAAACTCATAGACTGAAAGTTAAAGGGTGGAAAAGAGTACTCCATATGACAAGAAACCCGCAAAAAGCAGGAGTAGCTAACCTCTTTGCAGATCAAGTGGATTTCAAACCAACACTGATTAAGAGAGACAAAGAAGGACACTACATCCTTGTAAAGGGAACAATCCAAGAGGAAGAGATGACAATTGTAACTTTATAGGCACTAAACACTAGTGTGCCCAACTATATAAAACAAATGCTAGGACATGAAAAAATCAAATAAGCACTATTACAATAGTAGTGGGGGACCTCAACACCCCCATTGTCATAAATAGATAGATCTAGTAGACAAAAATAAACAATAGAATATTAGAACTTAATCAAACTCTTGAACAAATTAACTTAACAGATATTTACAGGCTGTTCTACCCCACAAAATTAGAATACACATTCTTTTCAGCTGCACACAAGTCATTCTCTAACAGAGACCACATACTTGCTCAAAGAACATATTTAAATAAGTGTAGAGGAGATGAAGTTATCCCCTGTATATTATCAGATCATAGTGTGATGAAATTGGAGATCAATAGTAAAAGAAACTATAAGAATTTCATAAACACATGGAAATTGAACAACACAATTCTGAACAACCATGGGTAACAGGAAATTAAAGAAGGAATCAGGCAGTTTCTACAATTAAATGACAATGTTAATACAACATACAGGAATCTATTGGACACAATACTCATATTAGGAAAACAGAGAAATCTCAATTAAACAACCTGATGCTGAAACTCAAGCTTCTAGAAAAAGAAAAGAAGACAAACCCAAAGCTCATACAAGGGAGGAAATTATAATGATCAGGGCAGAAATCAATGCAATGGAGACTAAGAGAATGATACAAAAAAATCAGTGAAGCCAAGAGTTGGTTCTTTAAAGGAATAAACAAAATTGACAAACCTTTAGCCAACCTTATCAAAAAAAGGAAAGAAAAGGCCCAAATCCATGCAGTTAAGAATGAAAAGGGTGAAGAGCACATAGCCAGAGGATCATCAGTTCCTACTTGGAGAACCTATACTCCAGTAAGATGGAAAACACAGAAGCAATGGACAGATTCCTAGATATGTATGAATTACCAAAGTTGAACGAAGAAGACCTAAAAATTCTAAACAACCCAATATCAATCAATGAAATTGAAAATGTAATTAAAAACTTACAAGAAAGAAAAGCCTCAGCCCTGATGGCTTCACTGCTGAATTCTACAAGCCATTTAGAGAGGAACTATTGCCACTATTGTTTAAACTCTTCAATGAAATTGAAAGGGAAGCAACAGTCCCAAATTCATTCCCAGAAGCAAGGGTCACCTTGATCCCCAAAGTAGAGGAAGACCTAACCAAAAATAAAAAGAACTATAGGCCAATCTCACTAATCAATATAGATGCCAAATTGTTAATAAGACACTGTCAAATAGAACGCTGATGGTCACCCAGAAGATTATAGCAAGGGATTTGGATCAGTGGTTCTGCCACTTGCCTTGGAAGTGCAAGGGCCTGAGTTTGATCCCTGGTACAAAAAAAAAAAAAAAAAAAAAAAAAAGAAGTTTATATACCCTGACCAAGTGGATTCATCTCAGGGATGAAGAGATGGTGTGTTAGTTATTTATCTCTCATTGTGGAGACGAAATACCAGACATCCATAGCTAAAGGGAAAGGGGTTTTTTTGGCTTACATTTTGTGGAGGTTTCAGTCCATAATCAGCTGGCTCCAAGGCAGGAACAACAAAAACGCATGGGAGAGCAGAAACAGCATGGCACACAAAAGGCAGCAAAGGTAACAAGAGAGTGTTATCAGTGTCCCCTGCCCCTTTTATCTTATTCAGACTATTTAGGGCAGGTAGCACTCACACCCTTAATCCTAGTGTCCTCGAGCCTAGCACTGCACCATGAATCAATTCCAGCTTCACACACTCTAGACCAAGCCTATGACCACATGAAATTTTGGGGGGACATCTAGACCAAAACCATAACAGATGGTTCAACATACACATATCAATAAATGTACAATACTATATTAACAGAGTCAAGGACAAAAACCATGTGATCATCTCAATAGATGCAGAAAAAGCATTTAACAAAATCCAATATGCATTCATGATAAAAAAAAACCCTACAAAAATTGGAATAGATGGTCTCTACCTCAATCTGATAAAAGCTATCTATGAAAAATCAACAGCCAATATTATACTAAATGGTCAAAAGCTGAAATCCTTCACAGCAAAATCAGGAGCAAGATAAGGATGTTCACTATCACCACTCCTGCTCAATATAGTTTTGGAAACATTAGCCACAGCAATTAGAAAAGAAAAAGAAATAAAAGGAATAAAATAGGAAATTAATAAGTCAAATTGTCATTATTGGCACATGACATGATTCTCTATATAAAAGACTCCAAGAATTCCACCAAAAGTCTTCTGGACTTAATAACCACATTTAGTAAAGTGGCTAGATACAAGGTCAACACAGAAAAATCAATAGCTCTATTGTACATGAACAATAGACTCACTGAGAGAGAAATGGGGCAAACAATTCCTTTCACAATAGCATCCAAAAAATTGAGGGCCAGGGATTTAGCTCAGTGGTTCCGGTGCTTGCCTTGTAAGCACAAGGGCCTGGGTTTGGTCCCTGGTACCAAAAAAACCAAACCAAAACAAACAAACAAAAAAACACCCCCTCCAAAAACAAACAAACAACAACAACAAAATTGAAATACCTAGGAATCAGCCTAACAAAATAAATGAAAGACCTCTACTCTGAAAACTATAGCACCCTGAAAAAAGAAATCAATGATATCAGAAAATGGAAAGACATCCCCTGCTCTTCGGTGGGAAAAGCCAACATAGTGAAAATGGCCACACTTCGAAAACTGGTATATAAAATCAATGCAATCCCAATTGACATCCCAGCAGCCTACTTCACAGTCCTTGAGAAAACAATCCAAAAATTCATTTGGAACTAGAAGAGACCTAGAATAGCAAAAGCAATTCTAGGCAATAAAGATAAAGTAGGGGTTATCACAATTGCCAACTTAAAATTATACTACAAAACTACTGTGATTAAAAACTAGCAAAGAAACAGACCTGAGGACTAGTGGAACAGATTAGAAGATGCAGAAACAAACCCAACCCAGACAAACTCAGGCACCTCATCTTGACAAAGGAGCCAAACACCCTCACTGGAGGGAAGATAGCCTCTTTAATAAATGGTGCTGGACAAAATGGGTTTCAACTTCCAAAGATTAAAACCAGACCTATACCTCTCACTATTCACTAAACTAAAATCAAAATGGATTAAAGATCTAAATATTAGAACAGAAACGCTAAACTGGCTGAAAGAGAGGTTAGGTAGAACTTTTGAAGACATTGGTGTAGGAAAAGATTTTATGAACAAAACCTAGCTGTACATAAACTAGCACAAATAATCAACAAGTGAGATCTCTCCTTATTAAAGAGCTTCTGCATAGCAAGAGAAACCATCAACAGTGTGAAGAGACAATCCACAATGTGGGAGAAATTGTCAGCAGCTGTTCCTCAGACAAAAGTTTACTATCTAGAATATAAAAAAAACTTGAAAAACTCAGACTCCCCCAAATTTAAGACCCAATCAAAAAATGGGCATCTGAAATGAACAGACATTTCTCAGACCAAGAAGTAGGAATAGCAAATTCATTCAAGAAGATGCAAATACTCAGATTCCAAAAAGAATCGCTGCTATCATAAAAATCAACCAATAACAAACAGTGGTAGGGATGTGGGGAAAGAATGACCCTGCTCCACTGCTGGTGGGAGTGTTGACTGGTGCAACCACTGTGAAAATCAGAATGGGAGACACCTCATGGAACCAGGATTGAAGGTTTCATTTGACTCACCTATTCCCCTGCTGGGTATCTTCCCCAAAGAGTTAAAAGAATCATACCACAGTGATATATGTCCACCCATGTTTATAGCAGCGCAGTTTGTAATAGCTAAAACTTGGAAACAGCCTAATTGCCCATCAACTGGAGTCTGGATAAAGAAAATATGTGTGTGTGTGTGTGTGTGTGTGTTTTAATAAAATGGTGTACTACTCAGCCATAAAGAATGAGAAATTAGAAACATTTATAGCTAAATGGATGCACATTGAGGCAATATTCATAAGTGAAATAAATAGGACACACATGTAAATACCCAATAGTTTCTCTGGTGTGAGAAACTGAAAGTGTAAATAAGGAATGTATAATAGATAATAGAATGTATAATAGATAATATGAAATAGGAAGTAAAGGTAAAGGGGAAGGGAAAGTGGGAGGGGTAGGGGAAAGGAAAGAAGGGAATGGGATTAATTTGAGAAAATGAAAAAAATGGAAGCAAAATCTTTGTAAATAATGGGGGGTGGGAGGGGTTGAAGGGAGGGTGGGGGAATGGGGAAAAGATAAGCACCAAGATAGATTACATAAAGTTGCAAATTTTCAATGATGAATGTCATTATATTGTGTACCTAAAATGTACCAATAAAATTAATAATAAAAAATTAAAAATTGAAGATTATATAATGTAAAGAAAAGATCAAAACATAAAATTGAGGAAGTATACGGAGTTGTTAAGATAAATAAATACAGAACATTATTGAAATGGTAAGTTAAGTGTGAGTTTTCATTAATGAATTTATTTTCTGTAGTGTAGCATCACCTAAATTTTCTGTGTTGTTTATCTTGAGTCACAGTATCACCATCCTCCAGTCACCCAGGTCAAAGTCTTGAGTGTTAGTCTTCCTGCCTTCTGTCTTTCTTATCTACTCATGAAGTTCTGCCTATTTTAAATGTAATAATCACTAATAGTACTCACACTGTCTAGGTTCTATTCTAAGCACTTTATCTAGATCAATTTATTTAATTCTTAGCATAATGCTTTGATGTGGGTAATCTGAACTCCTTTCCTATTTTATAAATGGTAGCTCAGGGAGTTAAAATAAACTTGATTGGATAAATGGGAAGTAAGGGAACTACATTTTGAACCTGCAGACTGGTGCAAGTCAGTATAACACTGCATTTGATTATCTTCCCTCAGGCCACAGGCCTTCAGTATCAGGGGTCTTTTTTCTCTGTCCCAAATAATAATCATCATCCTTGATCCAGATGCTTACCACCTCCTTCTAGCAGGTCTACCTGCCTCCAGCCAGACACATCTCACATCCATCCTCAACCCAATCCCCTCAGTGATATATTTAGATTGCCCATCTAACACAAATCCAGTAATGGTTTTCTATTTACAAGTTGTATTTATTTTTAGTGTTGCTGGAAATAATATGCTTGCTTGAGTGCTTGTTGATTTTACTAACATAAACTTTTCTTTAAATGAAAGCTTAGTAGGAAGTACAATTTTAAAAAGATGTAACTTGGCTTGTTCAGATTGAAACAGGGTCTTTACTACTAATATCTGTCATTGAGATGGTTCAGTAGCTCTGATGAATCCTTCAGTTCAGATATGAAAGCAGGAGAAGAGGTCCTAAGAAAGCCAAGCCCTTATTGCAGTGCCAGCTAGCTGGGTGAGAGGGAATCCTGGAGGCTGAGGGAGCTGACTGACAAAACTAGTCAGTATGGGATGTAGAACAACTGGCTATTAAGAAGGATCCCTAGCAGCAGCCTGATGCCCAGTGTTTCTTGACTTTAAAAACCTCATGTCTTCATTGTCTATATTCCTTCTCTGGATGACAGGACTGTCTTTCTTGCTTCAAGTCCCCATATTTCAATGTTTCTAAAAACCTTTCTTTTTGACTGAATGAATATTCAACACTGCACAGCTTTACCAAAAGGTGTCTCCATCCAACAGAACAATGGTTCTCCCAAGTGTGGTCATGACATCCTCACGGTTCTTGAGACCTACTCAGGGGATTCTTAAGATCAAAGCTGTCTTTGATGATGATGATGATAATAATAATAGTAATATCAGAATTTACTTTAAAAAACTATGTAGATGTTTGCATTGATAGTAGAATTCTAGAGACATCACTGATACATATTTTATAGTCAAGAAAATCTAGTTTTACTTAAAACATTTGAATACATGTTTTTATAAAATACTCTATGGAGCAATATAGGAAGTATGCATTAAAACACTTCTCAGTAACTAAATGTGGTGGTTGTCAAGAGGAAGCCCTTGTGATTGACTTGCAAGTTGAACAAAAGACAGATAAACCATGTTTTTCACACTTGCATGGTTGGAGGACATTATCTGGAAAAATGAAAAAAGTGAACCCATCCATTTAAGAAAAACAGCTGTCAGTGTTTGTTGCCAATGACACAATGCAAACTTTCAAGGAAAAAGGAGAACTTTGGGAAACTTCTGTCATTGTAAACTTAGCCTTCAAATACTGAAGATTTCTTAATGAAATTAATGCTGATATAAACAAATACAGGCTTTTCAATATGGTGTAATACATTGTGTTAGTATTTGGAAAATCTATAGAACTCACTGAATCAGTATTTTTTTGCATAAAGTTATTTTATTTTTAATTGTTTTATTAGTACACGTGTGTAGAGGAGGGGGTGAAGGGAGGGCAGGGGTAAGGGGAAAAAATGAGAATCAAGACTTGTCCTGTAGAGGTACAAGATCCCAACAAGGAATGTAACTGTACTGTATCCCTAAAATGTACCAATAAACTCAATTAAAGCTGAAAAAAAAATAAAAAATAAATAGTGGAAATACTTGAAAAAAAATAATGTCTATTTTCCTTGTGTGGGGTTGGTACATGTGCATAATACATCTCAATTCCTTTTTTCATCTCTTTTTCTTTCCCTCCCTTCTCCCTTGTTTCATCTCTTGATTGCAACAAAATTTTCTGAATGACCAGTGCTGTACATTGAGAATCATCCTTGGCAAGAGATCCATTCAAAGAGAAAGGTAAAACAATGGATGTTATTATAAGAGAATAGGAAACATCACTGATGGTTTTAGATTTTTACAGTGCAGCTAACACTTAACAAATGGCACTGTTGAACTTGGGTGTAGTAGTAAAGAACATCAGTTGCCCAGAAAGGTAATAAATATTCTTTCCTTTTCTAAGTATATGTGAGGCTAAATTTTTATACTTTAAGAAAAACAGTATATCATAATTGAGTACAGAGGCAGATGAAAGAATAGAACTGTTCTCTATTAAAAGGTTTTATAAAACAATTTAACTCTTTCACTAATATGTTTATTTTTCAAGAGTTATTTTTCATAAAATACATTACATTTTGTTACTTCAAATGAGAAAAAAATGTGTTCAACTTTCTAATGTGTCAAAATATGGCAAATATTGATAAATATGCCATATTAAAAACTTTTAGGGATCCCTAAATTTTTTGTTATTTTGAGCTAGATCTTGCTGTATAGCTCAGGCTGATCTTGAACTCACTGTGTAGGCCAGACTGGCCTCAAACTTGCAGCAATTCCCCTGCCTCAGCCTCCCAAGTGCTGGGATTAGAGGCATGCACCACCACATCCAGCTCGGGGTACCTAATTTTGAAAGAGTAAAGAGGTACTGCTACATGAAAGTTTTAGAACTACCACTACAAATAATTACATAAAATAGGAATTCACATTTAGCATTGAAAATATATGCATTTATTTCTCCTTATTTTCCAGGCATATTTATACTCTTAAACTTGCTATTTGTTTTCCTCCTTAAATTAAGGTAACAATATATTGAGAGTAATATTTTTGGGGGCCCTTTTGACATTCTCCTCTAACACTTTGTCTTCTCCCCAGTCTAAGCTGGTGATAGGAATTCCAGAAACATTTGTGTATTTTATTTTTTAACTTGTTCATTCCTTTTACTAATACTCACTTAATACTGTTTATATAATAGGAAAAACAAAGATAATAACTCCCCGTGTTAGAGTTCTGTCAGTGTGACAAGATGTCTGAGAATAATAAATTTAAAATAGGAAAGGTTTATTTTAGTTCAAGGATTTAGTTTCCAGACAGTGGTTAGATGTTGTTGTTGCCTTTGAGCTTGTAGCGAGGCAGAACATCATGGAAGGAGCCTATGATAGAACAAAGCTTCTTATCTCATGGCAGTGAGAGAGAGAGAGAGAGAGAGTCAGAGATAGAGACACAGATACAGAGACCAGGACGTCCTAATATCCTCTTCAAGGGCCCAACCCCAATAACCTAATTTTCTCCCACTAGGCTCCACCCCTTAAAGTTTTTACAACCTTTCAGTTGTACCACAGGCTGGGAACCAAGCTTTCAGTTCATGGACCTCTGGGGAACAGTCCATATTCAAAACATAGTACTGCCCTCAAAGAGCTTGCAGTCTGGTAGATTAAATAGAGAAGTAAATTAAAGAGGATGAAATGAAGTGTCAGAGTAATGAAACAAAATATGCACATAGTGTAATAACCATAGAGAAGTAGTGTCCAATGTAGCAAAGAGTAGCAAAAAATGTTTCTTAAGGACAAAGAGCCTTAAATGAATGTATGAAGATAGCTAGTAACCGGGTGGAAAAGTCTGGGAAGGACAAATTTAGCAGGCGAGTCTGAATGGGCAAAGGTATAGAAGTAAGAAATGGGACAGTACCCGTAGTTCTGTGTTGGGGTCCAAAACTGTGAGGCTGCACAGGACAAATGAGGTGGTAAAGGAGGCAGAAACTGAAGAGTGGCCTATGCCGTGCTATGGAGCTTTAGAGTAATGTAAAGGGCCATTGTTGCTCAACATGTTCCTGCTGGCTCGGAACACCAGTAGCACATCTGTGACTGTCCCATCAGGCAGCTTTTCATTAAATTTATGAGTAAAAAGACTGATTAGATCCGTTTGTGCCACCAATGGTACAAGCTTTCTGATGGGACAGCCATGCATGTGCCACCAGTGGTTCGAGTTGCCCAGTAGCAGAACATACAAATTATGGCCAATCATGAATGTGTTAAGGGACTTCATGAAGTACATGGATAGACTAAAAACTGCAGGTGTGTGGAAATGTTTGGTATGGCCAGCAGAAGGCTTAGAATGGAATTTGAATGCTTTTCTCCAGTTTTTCACAATCGTCAACATTCTCCATGGCTTTGCCTCTCCTCTCTCCACTTCTAGCTCCTCCATCCTGTATGTCCCCTGACCAATGATTATTTTACTGACATTTGATCCATCTGTGTTTGACTGTTCATTCATGTCCTACAGGTGTCTGTCATTTAGTTTTTAAAAAAAACAAATCTTGTTCTATAAACCTTTGATATGCCTAGGAAAAAAGATTAAAAGATGTTTGGAAAGTTCCAGAAATTTATTATTTACTTTTATATAGTAGCTCCAGTAATAAGAACTGCATTACATATACAAGATATTAATTTTAATACAATATTTTCAAAGCTAACCTGGCCATGGAACTTCCCTTTTTCTTAGATGAATATCTAGCATCAGTGAGAAGCCTACCCAGTGTATACACACTCTTCAGGGGGCAAGATTGTATCCACAGACATTTTCCAGGTGGGATAGGGAATCCCTAAATCTCTGAGATCCTTTCAAGAGTTTCTGCAAAGCCCAACATACTTTACAGATATAGTAGGCATTATTTTCTTTTTCATTTTTATTCTCTCAAGAGTGCACAGTAGCATTCTCTAGAGACTGCATTATGCTCAATATTATAATAGGATAAGTACAGAAGTGGCTATGAAACTATTAAGTCAAATAGCAAAGATTTGAAAAAATGTAAAACAGTGCCATTAGTCTAGTTTTTTTAAAGCCTTGTTTTTAAAAAAAATAAATACTGTGTTAATGTGTCAATATGTTAAAATTTCTGTGGATTCCTAATATTTCCATTATAACTATAACTGATATAAACAAAATTTCTTTGGAATCCGAAATAATTTTTAAGAATGTAAAGGAGTGCTGAGACCAAAAAGTTTGAAAACTGCTGGTGTAGTGGAACTACTGATACTAGACAGCTATTAGTGTTGCCTCCTCAGCAATGCAGCATCAATTCCTCACCTTTATCTTATCTATGTTTAATTTTCTTTTAGAACTATTTCTCCCCTCTGCTCTGTCCATTGTCCATTGGATTAGCTTAATCCTCTAGCTCAAGAAAAAAGCATTAGGTTCAGGCCTGTATCTAGCCATGTCTGAATGTAAACCTAATCCTACATTTTACAACTATGAGTACTGATAAACTGTCTCTTGGATCCATAAGAATCTGGATTTAATATAACTGAGTAATAGGGAATACAGCTCGAGAAATGTTGATCTAATATTTGTGTGATTTATAGTTTGAGTATTGACATATACTTTTCATTTTCAATTATGTTCTTAGTTCTGGAATCTCTTAATACCTATCATTTTACCACAGCTTTGATTTAATTACTTTATTACTTTGATAAAGTAATTATTAGCTGGTATACTGATATGGTACATATTAACATGGTATATTAATGAATTCTTGGTAAATACAACAAACAGATGCAATTGGTGAGACATATTAAACAAGTAATTGTAACAATACATCCACTCTGTGCTGAAATCAGGCCCCTTGTCCCTTGCTCCCTGGACAGTTGTTATTCTAGAAGTAGTCATAGTGATTGTCTAATAGCCTTCTTTGAGATTCCAGAATGTTTAGGACCCATAATCATTATAAAATTGTAATTGTACTTGCACAATATCTTTGAAGTACTCGTCAGGGTTTTAATTATTTGCATGAATCATATGTGGTATGGCATGGCAGGAGGCTGAGATAGGAAGATACTTGTAAGTTAGAGACCAGGCTGAGCTACATACTGAGTTCAAGGCCAGCCTGAGCTACATAGAGAGATCCTGTCTCAAAAAATTTTTTCTATGTAAATATTTGTTCAGTATTGTTTTCTCACCAGAATGTTAGCCCTATGTTCTGTCATGTTCCTTGCACTGAATGTGCAATGCAGTGCAGAGTAGGTTCTCAGTATCTATAGAATGAATAATGAGTGCATGAGCCTCGTGATAGGTGAAGTTAAGGGTGACACAGATACAGAGAAACAGGGAGTCACCTGGGTTAGGGAGTGAAGAAGTTCTTGTGAAGAGATGGTACTTGAGCTGAAAGAGGAAGAACTAGAAGAGTCATCCAGCTCAGGAAGGACCATTGGAGATTTTTTATATCAAATACTTAGACCACAATATTTGGAAGCCATTCTGAATATGGAGTGATATATAGTCTTGATTATTTTAAAAAAGGACTGTCAGCATCTACAGAACTGAACTGTTCAGGGGCCAAGCAAGACTGGAAGTAATGGGATGAGTGTGTAAGTGTGACTAATTTAGGAGAGGAGTAGCGCGGCAGAGGCTCAGAACAGGTCTTCACTCTTTATTCAAGTAGCTACTGTGTACCTACTGTACCAAAAGAAAAGAAAGTGGAATATTCCAGAAGGGAGTGGTACAGAAAAGATCCTTGAGTATATGGGTTGACATATTAATTGGGGAGTAAATAATGTAGATAGATGAATACATAAATAGCTTTCAAGGAACAAAAAACACATATAAAATACTGTTATAGGAAAACTGAAAAAGAATGGAAGGGTAAGTCATTTTTCATTCGGTTATAACACATTTCAGAAATCTTTGATCTTGGCTAGGGATTTAGCTCAGTAGCACCACGCCTGCCTTGCAAGTGCAAGTTTCTGAGTTCAATCCTTCCCCAGTAAAAACAACAACAATGACAAAAACAAAAACAAAACAAAACAAAACAACAACCCTTTGATTTTACTAAAGATTAGTACGAAAGGTTGAAAATAAAATTATTTCCCAAATAAAAAAAAGAAGAGAAAAAGAAGAGAACGATGAAGGGAAAGAGAAGACGAACTTTCCAAAGTTAAGGTAGGAACAGGATAAGAACTAAATGGAATAGTTGGGCACAGTGGCACACACCTGTAATCTCAGCACAAGAGGCTGAGGCAAGAGGATCATCACAAGTCCGAGGCCAGCCTGGACTACATAAGAAGTTCAAGGCCAGCCTGAACTACACAGCCAGACCCCGTCTCAAAAATAAATAAATTAATTAAATAAAATAAAAAAGGAACTAAAAGGAATAGAAAATTAATGTTAATTGCTTCTCTGTTGGAATTTGATTTTTTTCCCTTTATTTAAAGTTCACATATAAAGCATTTTGGAGTTTCAATAAATCATTTCATTCATATGGTTTTATTTATTTATTTTAAATTCCAACCTGGTCACTCTTCTTCAACATGTATTGAGGTTGAAGTGTTCAATTATGATGTGTTTTATTAACTCCGAGACATGACATTTGTGCTAAATATTAAACTATATAAGTGCTCACTAGAGAATTAGGCACAGAGGACGTAAAACAAACAAGTATTATTAAAAAGGTGGAAAAATTCCTAAGTAGTTATTTTTGTATTGGTGCATATTAATTGTACAGAAAAATGGGTTTCATTCACGTGTGCATACGTTGTACTTTGATTTTATTTACCCCGCGATTCTCCTTCCCTGCCCCATACATTCTAAGTTTTGTAGGTGTTTAAATGGGCCAGTAACTCTTTCCTCTGAAGGTATGAATTTGCGAGTGATACTAATATTTTCATTTTCCCACCACGGGGCACAATTCTTCGACAGAGGAATTTAAAAAGCCTTGTAAAGAAGTTTTCTTTACAATTAAATTAACATGTATCTCTAGCACCAACTTTGTTTACTGCCCCTTGTTAGTGTTGCAGTCTTCCCAGGTTGCCTGCTTCTAGTTGCGCATCCCCTTTCCCTTTTTTCCTGCGCTATTCCCCCCTCACCCCATGGGTAGGTCACTGTTGGTGTCTATAAGCCTGCTGCTGCTATCTTCAAACTTGCCTCATTCAAAGCCACTTGGGAGATGCAGAAACGGATTTGGGAACAGAGTTGTGGAATTTTCTATTTTCCAAAATGCTTCATCAAGGTACGTTTGGAACCGTGGAAGGGGCCAAAACCATGAGATTCTTGAGTTTTGGAAAGGGTGGATAAGCAAAGGTCTTCGGAGAACACTACTGTCAACTTTCTAAATCTTATGGGGTCTGAGGCTAACTGCTCAGAAGTTCATCCGCAATGCAGCCCTGGTCCTTTCCGAAAGAATGCACCTACATCTTCCCCGGTCCATCTCTCAGAACTCCACCCGGTAGCTGAGGACCGGCCATCTGAGTCTGGAACTGGGCACCCACCTGCAGCCTCCTCCTCCCAGAGCCTCGGAGGGGGAGGAGGCCGTTCAGTGCGAGTGAGGAAGAGGGGGTGGCGAGAGGAAGGAAGGGGAACCCGAGGTGGGAGTGGAAGAGTCGGCCTCGCAGGGCTGATTGGCTCCGGAGGCCAACCCTCTAGCCGCGGTTTATAAGAATTGGGGCTGCCCGG
>NW_022900950.1:53563968-53595287 GCF_012274545.1 Fukomys damarensis | reverse complement strand
CCTTGCACGTCCAGCCATCTGCCGCACCAGCCCCGCCGCCCGCAGCCTCCCGCTCCATGTTCGTGGCCCTCCTGGGGCTGGGGCTGGGCCAGGTCGTCTGCAGCGTGGCTCTGTTCTTGTACTTCCGAGCGCAGGTGAGTGTCCGCCTCCCCGTGCGCGCCGTCGGGCGTCCCCACCCTGGTCCTCTCGCACTGCTGGGAAACTGAGGCTGGACGCGGGACCCGAACCCACAGGTTTTGACTATTCAGGAGGGGAAAGTGACGAGAGAGAGAGAGAGAGAGAGAGAGAGAGAGAGAGAGAGAGAGAGAGAGAGACCCTGGGTCTGCCTGCCGCAGACCTTTGGCCCACTGAGGCTGGGCTCCTCTGGCAAAGGGTTTGAATTTTGAATGTGCCCCGGGAAAGAGCGTTGGTTGCTCACCTCTCCTGCAAGTAATCACACAAATCACACATTTTCTTCTCACCGGGAGTTAACCAACTTAAGTTCACTTGGAGGGAGGGATGAGCGCCTTCACATGGGCACCGACCCTTTCCCTTCCCGCCAACCACGCAATGGCTTTGGGCTCCTGGGACTGGTGCCTTCGCAGGCGCTCCAGGCCACAGTGCCGGGGCGACGCGCGGTGCTCTCAGTCCTTGGAGCTCCGGGGGCGATGCCCAGGTCACCTGATGGGTAGAGTGATGGGCAGATTGGCAGCGCTGCCGGAGTCGCCTGGTCTCAGACACAGCTGCAGGGGTGAAGGAAGAGGGACGGGCCCACGTGCCTGCCAGAGAGGTGGGCGGAGGAAGGAAGCCAGGTGTGGGCGACCACACAGCCTGGCTTTCCGGATCCCCAGCCTTTGAAAAGGTGAAGAGGCTTCTAGGGGAGGCTCAGAACTGCAGGGAGATAGTAGAAAGGAAGGGGTAAATGTGTCATATTATGCTTTCTGGTGGTTTATGATCTGTGTTTTCTTGGAAATTGCAGTGCAGTTGGTTGGATTCATTCAAATATCCTTGTCTGGTGCAGTGAACTCTTTCTCAGAGGAAGTGGGGGGCTGACTGTGCAGTTTTTTTTTATGGGAAAATAAAGTTGGATTTGGACTTCATTGGTTTTCAGATTAAAAGGCGATTACTCCCCAATGGATGCATCAAAACATAGAATTGCTTGGATTGTATGGGTTTTTGACGCAGGCTAGTGTCCTGAACTCCTGCTTTTTAATCATAGGCTTAAGTATTCTTTATCCACTAGTTTGCATTTTATAACAGTAGTGTGGTTATCAATTAAAACAAAAATAGAAATGTCATGAACACTACTTTAGAAAATTTGTATTTGTACGTCAATAAACATAATCTTTAGTTTTTGGGAGAATGTTTTTCTGACAGCTTTTGAGTGGTTTATTTGCAACGCAGTTACACAACTCTATGAAAGTGACTAAGCTTTCTTTTTCCACTGCAGTATGCTGCATCCAAGAATGAATGGTTTATCCATTGTTTTTCACCATCCAGCATTTTAACAACCTTCATTTAGTGCTTGTATATTGAGAGGTGCGTTGTGCATGGTTCTTAAGTGCCATGAGCCATGACTTCAGAATCACTCTACACACTGTGTCTACTTAATTCATGGTGCCAAGTAACTGAAGATGTCCACAACAAAAGGCAATTTCAATTCTTAGTCCAAGAAGAGAGCAGCATTCAGTGTCAGCGATGCAGTAGTTCTCTACTTCGTATCTTTTCTAACACTTTTTATGTTTTCTTAACAGTAGTAGTGAAGTAAGTGTCCAGGACGAGTTCTAAGCACCATGACAGTTTAGCTTGCCAGAAGCCATGTAAATTGGCTTGTCTGCATAGGGAAGAGTGACCAGCTGAGCTCTTTTTACAGTTGTTCAGCTTTTCTGGAAGGCATTCCAATGGTGCAGTGGGCTGAGAGGTCTGTCCTAATGCCATTTATCATCTTTTAGCAGTCTGGATGGCACAAGAATAATGAGACACTCAAAACCTTCTCCCAGGTTAAACATGTGCGTTAATAAGCTTCACTAGACAATTTTCATTTGGAGAATTAGATTTCTGGGTACAGTCTTCCTAACTGCCTAAAAGATCAGGTTTCTCTAAAACATATGCAAAATATTTTAATCGTTATTGGGAACCCATTTCTGTACTGCATTTTAAAAAAGGTCATCTCCTTCAGTAAAGAAGTAGTATTAGAAGTAATGCAATCATATGAATACTCCAGTATAATACTCTGATTATATTTTACTGAGTGTGGTTATCTTCATGTTTTACCTAAAGGAATCTTAATCATTTAGCAACAGATTCCAAAATATGTGCAAATGTAATGTTTTATTGTTTGAAATTTATTTAAAAATAATTGATGGGAAGGGAAAGAGGCAGGGTTGCTTGTAGACAAACAACCAAGAGATGGTAATTGTAGAAGTTGGGTTATGGATGCATGGAGTGCAATCTACAGTGCTTCCTACCTTTATACATTTCAGAGCTTTCTTTTATAATTCTAGCTAAGAAAGTAAACTCATTTAGCCTGTCACTGATTTATCATTTTTGCTTATACCAACTACTTTGAATTATAATTTGGTGCCAAATAACAGATAGTTTTTTTAAAAGTTGGATCAAATACTTGTAGACTCTGAATGCATTTCAATAAAAATAAAATCATCTCGTGTTGGGGAACATGTTTACACTTTATAATAATAAAAAAAGATAAAAGCAACGAGTTTAATTGTTTTAGTTTAAAGGTAGGGGAAATAAGCTGTGTAAATTCTCAAGAAAAAGCAGTTTAATTTAGTTTTGAATGCACTTAGAAGAGTGCCCAGAGTAGTGTAAAATTATAGTTACTTAATATTATTTTTCTTAACTCATCTTTTAATAGTTACCAATGAATGTTTTAGATTGCCTGGGGCTAGATTTTTTTAAAAAAATATATGTACAAAGTCTGGTGAAGATTGGCTTTTTCTTACTAACCTTGCCACAAAGAAAATAGTGTGTGGCTTGTGCTATATATTTACCACATAGCATTCATACTTGGGTTTACAAAAGAAAAAAAAAAAACTTTCCAAAAAGTTGCTTGTAAAATGTGTGTGTGTGTGTGTGTGTATGTGCGTACACGCACACATGTTTGACATCTGTATAGCCATATTCAAAGTCTAGAATTTACCAATAAGATAAGCTTTTTGCCCTTTTGAACTCCTCTTGGTCTCCCAAAATGCACATACCAGCCTCTCAGGCTGCTTTGTAACCCACAGAGCAGTCACTGCTGAAAATCTGGTGTCAGGGTATGCCGGCTTCCTGTTTGAAAACACAGGTAGCCAAGTAGCACAAATGTCAAGCATCTCGCCTCATGTAACCCTACTAATGACCATGTTTTTTTTAAAAAAAGGACTTCATTTCAGAAGTCCTTAACTGTGTTCTTTTCATGGGATTTCCCTTTTCCTCTGCTGACTTGTAACTTCCATGAAGGTGGAAACTGCCTGTTTTGCTAACTGTGTTTCATACAACAGCTAGCAGAGTGGCTGGTATGTTTAATGCACTGAAAAGGCCTTTCCAATGATTTGCAACACTACCTGTATGACCATTTCTAGTTTATAATATGTAAATTACCTAACTAGTGGTTAAGATAGTACAGTTTTGTTATCCACACAAATCCTAATTTCCTAGCTGACTGGTGAGCTGGCTGACATCTTTGTATGAGTCTGCTTTTCTGAGGACTGAACTCAGTGACCCTTCGTGTCAGTTGTCCGGACATTTTTGGTTTTGTGGTGTACTTATTGCCATAAATGACCTTTTTTTTCTAAAAACAGTGTTGGAAGCTGTTCTTCTTAAGGAAGATATACACATATTCTGATTAATGATAATTATTGTAAAATGGGTAGGAGAAATAAATATGCATGTGTGACTTATTTATTTCACTTAGGAGTATATCCTCAATATGCATCAATTTTCCTATGAATGTGAAAACTATAATGGTACATAAGATCCTAATGATATAATTAACAATGTGAAATAGGAAGAAAAGGGATAAAGGTGTAGGGGAAATGGAAAGGGTAGGGGAAAGTTAATAAGGGAAAAGGAAGAGATGAGAAAATGAAAAAATGGAAATAAAGTGTTTGTAAATAGGGAAGGGAGGAGGGGGTGAAGTGAGGGCAGGGATAAGAGGAAAAAATAAGAACCAAGACCTGTCATGTAAAGGTACAAGATTCCAATGATGAAGGTAACATACTGTATAGCTAAAATGTACCAATAAACTCAATGAGAAAAAAATATGGATTGTAGATGTTTTTACTTCAGAGTGGCATTTCTCTGTGATTATAAATCATTGTATTTTCAAGGCTGCACTAATAACATTTGCATTACTGAGTACACTGTAGAGTGGTGTGAAAGGAAATGCTTATGTTGGGCACTTGTCTAGACCAGGTGGTCAGCAAGTAATTGCATGGGGGACACTGGAGGTGTGGCAATCCCTCCTTTACATTATAAACATTTGGCATTCATTTCCTAGCTCATGCACCCTTCTTCACCCTAATGTGACATCGAGTATTGCCCGCAGATGTTCCCAAACACTTCATCCAGGTTGAGAAACATTGAGGAGAGGTGATAAAGGAAAAAGTTAAGCTTCTCATTTAAGGTTTTGTTTTGGACTAGGACATAAATTTTGTTTCCCCTTCTTTCATTGATTAAATATTCATCGATGAAGAAAAAGACCAAGCAGACCTTAACGATGAAGTTAATTTTGCCTGATTAATGTAGGCTTCATGCTTTGAATATTCAGAAGTAACTGGACAACTGGCATCTCTCATGTTGTGTATGTCTTTCTTAAGGACAAAAATCTTTCTTCCTGCACTGATTGCATGTGATTTCCTTATGTTCCTCCCTATATGAGAATGGTCAGGTTATCAGACAGTTCTGAGAAGTTCCATGTGAATCACACGTGTACATCTCTGTTGTTGAAAACCATGCCTTTTCTTGTGGATGATAGTTATCTTCTTATCAAAATGAATTGGAAGCCAACATTTTCATTGACTGGAAGGTTAGCTACTAATTGTAAAAATGAACTTTTTTGTTCTCAAATTACACTTTACTAAATAGAATAACTACTAATTACAGCTCTAATGTCTGTCCCCCACCCCCAGATGTATCCTAATAGAATATCAGAAGACAGCACTCACTGCATTTATAGAATTTTGAGACTCCATGAAAATGCAGATCTGCAAGACACAACTCTAGAGAATGAAGAGACAAAATTAATACCTGACTCATGCAGGAGAGTTAAACAGGCCTTTCAAGGAGCTGTGCAAAAGGTAAGTCCATACTAAAGGTGCCAAGTCAAGGGCCCTTGCTAACTCTACAGTGAGTTATTCAAGGTTAACACTTGCTAAGTGCTATTGACTCTGTTCTTTTTCTTTCCATACTTTGTAAAAGAGCCATACTTTGTAAAAGAATACCTAAAAATGTTGGTAGAATTCTTCTGAAGTTGATAGTGATTGGCTATGACATCCAGAGACATTTATGTAAATATTATTTTCTTTTTAAGAGACAGTATTTTAGAGGCAGCCTCAAGGTGGCTTGTGGTTAGTAGATGGATCAATATGATAGCTTGAATTCCTTAACAGAGGAACTATTCTCCAGGTTCACAGGCCTTTCTGACAGCTAATTCCTTTATATTTGGTTTTGTGTTCCCTTGTTCCACAGGCGTGATTCAAGGCTCTGATGGGAAGCTATTGTAATTGGTCCTTTGTTGTCTTGTGTGGTGAGGAGATAAGCATGCACAGCAGGAAATGATGTTCCAGAGATGGAAATTCTGTGTCAGTTTTCTCATTTTCTGAGAGAGTTGGGTGATAAGAAAGGAGATGGGGCCAAAGACCAAATGATTTCTCTTACATTAACAGCTTCACTTGAGAAACACCGTATAACTGTTTTCTTTTCCTGAATAAAGCCACCTGAAAATTTTTCATATTCAGAATTATTTTACTTACTGACTTTACCATAAACTGGGTAGGACCCATTGACTCCAGTGTAGAACATTTGCAATACATATCTGTATGTAAGTTTATGTCCATTTGTGAATCCATCTGTATATCCAACCTATGTTTTGTAGCTCCTTGGGTTGTATCTTATCATCTCAGAGTAAATTTTGAATTTCTCAAAGCCCTTAAATCTAAATTTTGTTCACTTTAAAAATCCACATGGAGTAATATATTTTAAAGGCTATAAATATGTACCAATAAAATTAAAAATTTAACTAAAAAAAGCATATTAATCAGAGGTAGAGGTAGGGAGATGAAGCTATTCTGTAAAACTATTAAAGGTAAATGTCTTACATCTATAAAGTTGATTTGTATTTTTGACTTATAATTATGCTGTGTATCATTATGCTGTATACTAAAATAAAAAAGTGGAAAGAAAAACAGGATCATAATAGAGCCTAGCTGAATGTTCATTTTGGGAATACTACGTTGGAAAAATAAGTGCATCATAGAATCAATAAAGTTTATATTCTAATATGTATAAGAAAGTGGTATTATTTACAAAAATCACCTTTTCAATAGAATTAGTATGTAGATACTTAGCTTTATGTGGTAAATGTATAAAATATGGTTTTAAATTCATTGATCCTTTTACATTATAATTTTTGAGCTATGACAGCAAGGATTCTGTTAATGCATTCATTTTCATTGTGCTGTTTATGTATTATTAGTCATTTTTTTATCCCAGTTGTAAACTTACCTCAGATACAGAATAATCTATCTATAAACAACTATTTACATATACCAATGATTGCTCTATTAGCCCAAAGCTGAAATCTTTTACTAAGATAATTCTGGGTAGGTAAATGACTATGTCCTGATTTGCTGTATGGATTGGCCCAATTTGCATCCCTCTAAAATGAAGGAATGAACTTTTAATCTTATTGATGCTCTGGCTCTTTAAAAGAATCTTTTAAATTTCTTATGGATGAAAGGTGTGTAAGATCAGCCAAAATAATTCTGAAAATAAATAATGATAACATTATTTACCACTGGATGGTTGATCTCTCAATAATGATAGCAGCCACAGATATAATTTTGCTTTATGGATTCACTCAATATCTCCATTAGAACTAAAACTAAGATACATACCAACCTTACGAATGCCTAAATACATCTTTCCTATTAATAATTAATTAATGATGATAACATTATTTACTTATGAGAATGCAAGAAAAGTTTGGTCTTAATAGATCAAGGAAGAAAAATGTTTTATCATCTCATAGAGCCTGAGAAGTGATTGAAAAAAATTTTCATCTATTGGAAAATACATAGATATATTCTGGATATTACCACAACTATCTCAAACTAAAAGTTAGCTAGTGATGAAAATTATAGTATTTATCTAAAAATCAGGGACATAATAAAGATGCCCATTGTTCCCAGATTATTTAATATTGTTCTGACAATGCTGGCTAATGTCATTGCACCAGACAGTGATACAAGAAAAATATTTAGAGAAAAGGAAATCTGTGTGATATGATTGTATATGTAGGAAAAGTAAAACAAAACAAAACAAAACAAAAACCTGAAAGTCTATAGGCAAAATAAATTAATCAATTTATAGAAATCAGTGATTTTCACCTGACATCCTCATTTCCAATATAATTACAAAACATGAATAAGTGAGTCCATTCATAATTTGTAAAAAAAAGTTCCAAAAAGAAAATAAACAAGAAATGTTGAAGGCTTATAGGAATAAAGCTAGAAAACTTTACAGAGATGCTTAATGTAGAATCTGATAATATAAAGACAAAACTACATAAAATTATAATAATCATTGCAATATAACTTGGGTGAAGGATAGCAGGTAGATTCACAAAAAAGAATGATCGACTTAGAGTAGACCGTATTCCGTTTGTCTTATAGGAATATGCGCATGTTTATGATTTAATATAAAATGAAGTAAGTAAGCATAGTTTAGATTATTTAAAAAATGAAATTTAGAAAACCTGTTTACTATCTTTAAAATGTTGTATCCTCCGATCGTGTTTTAAGAGAAAATAAGTCCTGGACAGCACAGCCTGCTAACACTCTCAGTGGCTCCAATGAAATTTTCTCCCTTTTCTTGCCCCATCAGAACTTACTTGTCCATTGTTCCATTTCCTTTGAGATTTCTGAATGGCTGCTTAGATGGTATAATCAACCAAGTTGTATTAAAGATGTTGATGAGCAATAATGGTAGAATTTGGACTATTTTAGTAGCAATTGGAGATACGGTGCCTCATGTCAACTGAATAACACTAATAATGAGAAATTTAGTACCTAGCAAATCAGACGGAAAAAGACTTTTGGACAGGCAAAAAATAATCAACTGCTCTTATAAAAGGCATGTTGTCTTAATTATACTAATAGATTGTTGTGGTTCACAGGATGACTAGAACTTTATTTCATTAGTTTCACATTTGTTTTTATTGTACCATTTGATTTTGCATGAGCAATAAAATATACAAGTGACCCCTTCTAGAGAATAAGCAATTGTTACACTACAGCCATGTGTATTAGTATAATGCACAAGTTATTATAATATAGTAATGTATACTAGAGGTAAAAGATAACCATTTTCTCCCTAGACCAGATCTTTAGGAAAGTGAGGGTTATCCATACCTTGTCGTTAGAATCAACCAGCATCCATTAACTGTACATACTGTTCTAGGCACTTTGCCATACCTTTTCCTATACCCAAAGATTTACTCTCCTCTACCCCTAGCCAAATTAATGATTGCCAAATGTGTTAGCCTTTCATGAGGATTACTGGTTACTGTGACATTCTGTACAACTTGCCAAAATAATTAGATTTCTTATTTCTCTTGCCAATGCTGACAATAAGATGGATGTATAAATAGGAAAGATGTATTTAGGCATTCATAAGGTTGGTATGTATCTTAGTTTTAGTTCTAACAGAGATATTGAGTGAATCCATAAAGCAAAATTATATCTGTGGCTGCTATCATTATTGAGAGATCAACCATCCAGTGGTAAATACCAGACATAAGCACAATATCACATTATATGTGTGCAGAAAGTGGTGTTTACCCAGCCTGTCTTTGGTCAGACAAATAATGCTGTTTTTCCCCCTTTTTTTGTTTGTGGCTAGGTTTTCTTGGCTTTTCTCCCTCTTTAGCACAGAACTCTGAAACTCTCTCAGTGATCCAACTCTACCAACCACAGTTTATAATGTCTATCATAACAGTCTATGACAATAAAGAAAATACTGGTACAAATATGGTGTCTGATTAGTAAAGTGATTCTTGTTTTTAATTTTGGCAACCTCCCTGGCCTCTGCCAGCCACATGGGGGCGGAGAGTGGTGAGCTCAGGCCTTAGTGAGGACTGTCCTTCATGGCAGGGAGGACACTGGGCCTCAGACCACCAGGCAGTCTCAGTGGAGAGCCAGCTATCTGTCTATACACTCATGGTGCATCCTGAGTGCTTATGGCTGTGGTTCTTCTCGACTTCAGTGTGCCAGGTCCCTGACTTCACACTGGATTCTTGTTTGTGAAAAATACTCTAGAAGTTACTTGCAAAGGTATTTGAAAGAATGACATTCAGGAGAGAGATCAATTTACAAATTATGTAAATTACCTTGCTCTTGGAAATGAGATGTCTGATGCATTCAAGATGATCCCTTAGGAGATAGAAAGGAACTATAAGGACTTATTTGTGTATTTATTTTTTAGTTTTATCTTTTAAAACTGGGATTTAAATTGTGACTATTTTGTAATATATAATATGCAAGACTATTTTTAATATTTAATAAATGTTTGAAATCACTAAATTTTTTTCCTTGATAGAGCTGAACAATTGTAAATGTTTAGAGATCACTGAACAAAGTTGCAAGATCCATCAAGAAAAAGACTGTGAATTTGTATGCATTTGAAAATATTGCACCCTAATTTATATTCAGAAATGAATAGAAAAAAGAACCAATGAATAATAATAGACAATCTATTGAACTTTGTAAACTAATATTTTTTTTAATGAAATGGGACTGCAACCAGCTTATAAAGCCTTTTAACAATATCATAAGCTGGATATAGTGTTGCAAACCTGTAATCCCAGCACTCCATAGGCTGAAGCAGGAGGATCACTGGGAGTTCAAGGCCAGCCTGGGCTACACAGTGAATTCAAGGCCAGCTTGAACTGCATAGTGAGACCCTGACTCAAAAAAGAAAAAAAAAAAAAAGAAGAATATTATAAAATATTATAAGTAAAGCTTTAGTATAGTCTTAGGTTGATTTTCATTAGAAAATTAAAAATTTAGAAAATTAGAAAATTGTCTCCCACTGGACTTCTCACTTTGTCACATTTTCTTCATGTTTACTTGACTATTGGATTTTTACTATTAGCCGCAGGCCAATAGTGTAAGCCAAAAATACGCCTGGCTCCTTAATAGAAATTTTAAAAAATTCTCTTAAAGACTATCAGTAAGTTACTTCATTGGCATATCATGGAGTGTACGGCTCTGACTCTCTATCAATCTAATGGCAAACGGAGAATATGATCATAATTGGGGAAATCCATAGTTATTGAACAGTTCCTTCTTACCTAGAATTCTTTTCTATTACCTGGGGGATCAGTATATATTTGCCTCTTTTCCTTTAGGATGCATAATGTAAATACAAACTAACTTTTGATATTAAGAACCAAAGATTCTCAGTGCTTTGGTCCTTGATGAAATGCTCACTGTTTTTTGGTGTCTAAGCTGGGTAACAAAGAGACCCATAGAGGTTTTTCTATCTCTTACATAATAATCCAGAGTTTAACCAGAGGTGTGTCCATTCCACGTCTGTATCTGAGTTGATTTCTCCATTTGTTGTCATTTTCTAGACAGGGAAAGAATGAAAGAAAAGGTCAGAGCAGTACCTGAGAGTTGAGATATCACTACTAAGAGGATCCTTTTGGCTGGAAGTTACTCCTAAGATCTTGCCTTTCTGCAAGAGAGCTGGACTACTTGGCCTCCAGCTGAGGCATCATTTGCCCATAAAGCTTGAAGAAGGAGGTGGCCTAGATTAGTGAGAAAAAGGAGAGGATGGATGGGAGGGTATAATAAGCAGTCTCTGACATTCATTGAGCCCTAGTATGTTGCAAAGTGGATTCATCCTTGAACAAGAGTTTTCTATGAGGATACACAAAGGTACAAAATATTATAATGGTACATATTTTATTTTTAAAGATTCAAGTACTTTAGGATGGTTTTGATTATTAGAGAAATGTAGAAGTAGATTTAGCAAGCATTCATCTCATTGGGAAAGTTTCAGAGGTCCATTTAGACACATGTATCTATGATGTTGGATAAACCTCTGTTGTCACTTGCATGGTTATTGCTAGATTTTGTGGATTCAAGAGCATTAATTTAAAATCAGAAAGTTCATCAGACTAGGTGATTGTGTTTTCCTATATATAAAGCTAATCATTCAGAATTCCAATCTTGATTATTATGAGAAGCCTATTCTGAATTTTAAAATAAGCAAAAATCAATTAAAATTTAAATAGATTGTACCTTCTTGTGAAACTGTAATCGTTGTGGTTATATAGAAATTATTTCTCATTTGCTTTTTTGCTTAAAAAAAAGGAAAGGAAAAAATTAACTTCTATTGTCTTTTTGCCTTTGTATATGAGGGTATGTGTCTCAGGAAACTTTCTCATAAACCCACAAGGAAACTTGAGTTTTGGGGCACTGATCTTCCCAAATTAAGATGTTAGTCATGTAGTGGTTTTCCAATAGAAATTCATCTCTCTTTGCCATAATAGTTTTGGAAAGTGCAGTTCAACCCCAATCATATTTAGCATTTATAAAGGCTGTCTTTATGGGAAATCTGAAGTAAGACCCACAGAGTTTTCCTACAAAACCCTAAGCTATCTACTGTCTTTTGCTCAACAATAAGCTACTGGCAGTGTACTCAATTGCTGGGGAGACCTATGCAAGAAGGCAGGAAGTAGGTTTGCAACAGGGAAATAAGGAATGAGTGATATAGTCAGAAGTGGGCCTATTTTTGTGTTGCAAGCGAGATAGAAGAAAGAATATTCCGAGTAGACATCTTTAAAGAAACAAACAAGTATGTCTGAAAGAGGAGAATTCATTATGTGGTCTGAGACACCGAGCAGATTCTAGAAGTAAATGGAACTGTGGATCCTTCATTGGAAAGCAGGTGGTCAGGGACAAGTCATATTGTTTTGCCAGGGGTGGTGCATTCTTCTAGACGGACAGCCTGTGTGACTGGAGAAAAAGCTATGTCCCAGAGTAGTGTTCTAAACCTGGTGGACCTTAAGATTTAATTTGGACTATTTTTTTTAGAAAAAAATAGTTTCCCAGAGAGATGGGGATCTCTGGGAAACTATTTTTGTGAGATTCTGATGTGATAGGTTAGCAAATTCTGATTTGCTGTGACTTCTTCAATGCATCCTAAGAAGTAAGAGTCAGTGGTGCATAGAGAAGCCACCTGTGAATGAAGTGATTATATTTGTGACATAGAATCAAGGTTGTGGAGTTTGGGAAAAGTAGGCTTTGAAGGTGTAGAAGGCTGTGTCTGATAAGATCAAACAACGAATGGTTGCTTAAACATTTTGAAGTCAAAGGGGCAGGGAATTTAGCTCAGTGGTCTGGGAGATTCCGTTTTCACTGAGCTTCCTCATTGCTAGGGTGCTGGCCTAGTCTTCAGTCTTTGCCTTGGGGAAGCACTGGGTGGTGGTGGTAACAAATGGGGCAGTAAAAGTACTGATTATAAACTCTAAGGCTCATTTCATCAGAAAGTTTTGGTGAGCTCAGAGCTTTTCTCATATCCATAGCTGCTCCTCATCTGACACCCTTCCATGGTGAATGAAAATACCATCACCTCAATCACACCAAAACAGAGGCCAGAAGATGGTTTTATGGTCCTACAGACTACCTCTTCTCCTCTCCCCCATCCTGTGATTTCTACTATTTTTTAAACAAAACCTTCATGTACTCCTTTATTCTGTTTGGTACAGAGTCTATCTTGTCTGGATCATGGCAACTCGCCACCCTGTCCATGGTCTGATTGTCTCTATTCCATCCTCTCTATACCTGAGTAACTTCTAAAATGCAAGTCTGCACATGTCATTTATTTTTCTACTCAAAGTGTCCTTCATTGGATCCCTGTGGTCAGGATAATATCTGAGCTGCAGAACATGTAATATAAAATTCTCTGTGTTCTGAAAACAACCCTCATCCAGTCCCTACCTTTCCAGGTGCATTACCTTGGTTACTCCACCTCATCGTGTCACCCCAACTTGTACCCAGTAGTCCTATCATACCAAAGTGCTTGAACTCTTTATCCTGATTGTATCCATTCACCTCTCCACCTCTCTAGCACAGCAAGGACAAGGAAATCCACTCCGTGAACTCAGAATTCTTAGCAATCCACAGGGGGCTGACCCCATGCCATCACTAAACTTTGTAGAATAGATTGATGGATAGATGGATTAAGAGCCTTGTGTATACCATTCAGGTCCTTTATCTGCGGTCCTTTTTTAAATCATCTCTCAAGATTCAACTCAGGCATTATTTCCCAGAGAGATCCCCATTGATGCCTGGCCACCTCCTGACCACACTTAGGGCTTTTTGTCATAGCACCGACCCCATAGGCCTGGGGTTGGCCTGGCTCACCCAAATGTGACTTTCCAAATGTAGGACCCACTGATGTTTCATTTCTGTCCCTGGTGGCAGCCATATATGGTAGGTAGCCAATGAAAGTTGGAAGAAAAAAATGTAATGAAGGAATGTTCTGTGCCCACTTATCCTATGGGCATCATCAGTTATCTAGTTGTTCTTTATTGTCAAAAGCTAGTCATTATGAGATGTTCATAAGATTACTGAGGACTGGAGGTCACCCCTAAGCCTGGTGTTCTGCTTCTTTGAGAGTGGAGCTTCCTCCTTCTTTGGGGTGTGAGCACATTGGGGGCCTTAAGGCTAGGGCCCTTCTTCACTGCACTGTCCCAGTGACTGGCCTGGCAGTTCTGGTCACCTTTAACTCTTCTTCTTAGTGCCCCAAAACACTTTGGGAGACTGTGTGGGAGGAAGTGTTTTTCAGAGAAGTTGAGGCCTTGCAAATATAGACAGTGCAGCCAAGGTAGGGATGGAATTATTATTTTCCAACTGGCAGAGACATGGTGAATAGCACAGAGAGCCTAGGATTCCACACTGCAGCTACTTTGCCAAGCCCCTAGATTAAGCTTCTTTAATGAGTAGCACAGTGTAAGACATTTTAAAATTGGGCTTTTTATGAAGACTAATATTGCTGTCATAAGACTACTTTATGAAAACCCAAGGGGACCTTTTACTGTAGCAGAAGCTCCCTCACTTAAACCATGAAGGTTAAACAATAAAAACTAATTTTCTATTCCCAGCATACCCATCTTACTGGCAGGAAAAGCATCACTTTGCTTTATGAAAACAAGGACATGGTATTCCTCAGTCCTTTGGTGGGTAGGGCACATTAGCTGTTTGCTAAGATGTGTCTCTTCACACAGCAGACTTTTTTTGGCAGAAATGTTACCCAAGTGACCGTATTTGGGCTGGGAAGAGGAGGCCAACCTACATCTCGGTCAGGCTCCTCCCTGGGAATCTTCTAGATAGTGGTGAGATGGTGCTGATTGAGAAGGGAGAGATTAGAAGGTTGGGAGTGGGCTCATGAAGGAGAATGTAAAATCCAAGTTGAGGAGACTTTGCTTTAGGAGAATTCTTGTGGTCAGTAGTTTTGTATTTAAAAATAAATTTTAGAGCTCAAAATGCAAATTTATAAATTTGCATCAAAGATGATTCCTGCTTTCAGAGTTAGTGGAGTCTGTACCCCATCTCCCTTCTCCCCTTATTTCTGCTTGTACCCACTTCACATCTTTACCTCATTGGGCATAGTGAGGAGCTGCCTCTCCCCTTCCCGTGCCCCTGCCCTCTCCCTTCCTGGTGCCTTGAGGGCTCTGCTCTAGGGAACTTGGGCTGAGGAGCAGTTTCCACTATGCATGTATTTAAGCAGCAGACTGCTCGATGGATTTCACTCTTACAATTCTTTGTTTTGCACACCCCCACCTTCCCTGCTGGGATGGAGCCCAGGACCTTGTGCACTGTACCGCCAGCATAAAGCTCCTTTATGAAAACCCAAGGAGACCCGTAACTGTAGCAGATGCCTCTTCATTTAAACCATGATGGTTAAGCAGTCTTTGAACGGTCACCACTGACTCTTCATAAGGCATTGGAGGGGTCACTTGCTCCATCCAGGTCATATCAAGTGTCCCCTCAGGTCCTGTGGATTTAAAGATCCAGATAGCCTTCTGCGGACGGAGGACAGCTGAGACAGAGATTCTAAATGGTATCTTTTTAGTTGCACAATATCTGGTGGCTGTATTTTGTGCCTTTTGAACCAAGAATGCCATGCAAGTAGTAGCTCTGCAATTAAAGAAGATGAAACACTGTTGATGAAATGCTAAGGGAGGAGGGAGCATTTTGTGTCAAGGTCTGCGTGAACAGAAAGTGAGACATTTGCCACTAGAACTGTCATTAACTTCTTGTGCCGGACCCCACGTCATCCCAGAGCATCCTTGCAGGGAATGGTTTAGGGCACAGGGAAGGAGCAGCAGAAGAGCCTGATGGGAACAGGACTACATGAAAAGCTACTGTAATCTCTACATTCGAAACACTTCTGACAAAATGTTCTGGTCTTTTCCTTACCTTAAGCTGTTTATAACTCTACAGAACCACACTGGTGTCCTCCAATCAATTATGACCCCCAACAACAAGTCCCAGATTGTGACCTGCACTTCTCACCAACCAGCTATGAGTCAGGGCTCCTGGAACCCCTTCTTTGGCTTCAGTAATTTGCTTGAACAGCTCACAAGTCTCATCAGGGACTTCACTTACTATTACCCATTTATTATGGACACAACTCAGGAAGAGCCCAATGCATGAAAAGGATAGAGCAAGAGATGGAGGTGCAGTTCATGGAGGGCCACTCCTCCTGGCACCTTGATGTGTTTACTGGCTCCAAAGCTCCCCCAGTCCCGTTATTTAGGGCGTTTATGGAAGATCTGGTATGTAGGCATGATTGGTTAAACCCTTGGCTGTTGATGGCTGAACTCAGTCACTAGCTTCTCCTCCTCCCTAGAAGTCAGGGGATAGGGTGAAAACTCCAATCTCCTAATGGTGTAGTTGGTTACTCTGGCAACTAGACCCATCTTCGAAGTATAAATTAAGGTCTGCTTAGAAAAAGCTTATGAATAATTAAAAGATACTTCTGTCAATCCTGTCATTCAAGAAATTCCAAGAATTGTAAGGGCTCAGTGCCAGGAGCTAGGATAAAAACCAATTACATGTTTCTTTTTATATCACAATATCACAAGTCCAATCATGCAGGGCCTTGTAAGCCCATAGACTTGTTACGTCTGCAAGTAGCTCCTGGAGCATTTTGGGAAGGGAAGAAACATGTACTTACTTGTACCTTACACAGTGCACCTTCTAGCAGAGGTGGGTCAGTTTCAGGAGGGCAGGAGGCAGGGAGAGGAAGTAGGTCAGAGGCTCTTATTGTAATCCCAGTGAGAAGCAATGAAAGTGAAGAAAGGCATTGGTACCGCCTGAAGAGGAGGGGTGGGTTTTCTGAGCAATTTACAAGGTGGAAATCTTCAGGACTTCTCTGCAGGAATAGGAAACTGGCTATTGATTTTCAGAAACAACCCATGTGTGGCATTCATGTGTTAACTTGCTGATGAATGCACTATTCTTGTAACTAGGTTGGAGAAGATTTACATGAAGGGTATCATTAAGATGTTAAAATGAATGCATTGCATATGTTAACAAGTGTATGAACCCTGTATTATATCTGGCAAAAGGGGTGTTAAATCCTTGTTCAACCAGCCAGATGTCCCTGCAGCTGCTGCTGGTATTGCAGTGGGAGGCAGCCACCTGAGACCCCAGCTCCAAGCTGGTGCCAGTGGCTTCTGAAGCATCTGGCTGTACAAATTGCTTCTTCCTTGCTCTGATTGACAGGTACCACACCGATCATATGATTCACACTACCATGCACAGGTGGGGTTTTCAGTCTGATAAGCCCAGATTCCAGCAACATCACTGTTTCAGGGAATCTTTGCAGTTGGGAATGTACTCTGTTGGAACCTAGATGTATTTATATTGTTTTGTAGAAAGAAAGAAAGAAAGAAAGAAAGAAAGAAAGAAAGAAAGAAAGAAAGAAAGAAAGAAAGAAAGAAAGAAAAGAAAGCATTTCAGTTAAGCAAATTTTAAGCCCAGATTAATAACATTAACTTCTGAATCGAAATGTTATCACAGTTTGGTTTGGGGCAGTTATTCAGCTGAGTTTGCAAAGGGGGCTTAGCATTTGCTGTAAATATTGAAAGTACCTGGAGCAAAATTTCTATAACTTCTCCAGGGACTTGGAAGTACTTATGTGTTTACGCTTTCACTTACACAGTACAGGGTCCCATAAGCAGGCCCGCTTATCAAGACAGCCAGCTTTGGGATGCCTCCCTTCTCCTTATGTTTGGGAAGTGCTTCTAATAAAACATTTTAAAAGATGTTCCAAGGTCTGAAGGGAACTGGGTGCTAAGACTGGAGTGTTTTCCTTATCATGCTCTTGGAAATTGTGCTTCTTGGATGTTGAGTTTAGGAGAGGTTGAAGAAGGACAGTGCTAGAGACCACACTTACACAATCACATTGATCTTTTGTGTATTTTGTTTCCTGGATGGGAAATTGTGAAATCCCAGCATGTTTTTCCTATGAGTTAAAATGGAAATTGAGATTTAAAAAAAGAAGAAATCATATTGGTCGTTTTCCTGTCTGTTCAAATACACCCCAGCAGCCAAGATGAAGTTAGTGCAGTGTAAATAGAAAGACCCCAAAATAAAAAGGTTTTTAAAATGTTGTGAAACTTCCTCATCTGTTGTTTTTAGACAGCTTCAAATCTACAAAGCTTGGTTGAGGTGGTATCTACCAGGAGAGTCGGTTTGGGGCAATGTCCACTAGGTGGCAGTGTGTCAGAGCATTTATTTTATCCTAAACTTGGCAGAGATTTCTTTGGCTGCCTCCAGCACTTGAGTTTTCCTTTTTTGTCCTATTTCTAAGGGTTAAAGGAAGTTATTATAATTTAGGCCTAAATTATTCTTATGGACAAGCAAATGAATGTGCTGAAAAGGCTACTCGTTATAGTTTGATCATAAGCAGATTCTTCATTTGTGTGAATTATCTTAGTAACTTATTGTAGATAATGATCATAGTTTATAAAAACCAAGAGGCCCTTTGCATGTGGCAGGTGGTAAATAGATGTATTTTTGAGAAGGCAGATTTCTAATCTTCCTGGGGGCAGACCATGAGGTTCTCTTGGATAATTCCATAGTGGCTGGTAGCCAGAAGAAGGTAGGGAGTGCCTTTGTTCAGCTTCCTCCTACTGAAAACTGCTTCTGGCTGCTGCTTCAGACTGTTTCCTGGGAGATGTGTCAAAGCCACTTGCACTTCCTTATGCAGATCTGGGCATTCTGGTAGTGTAGGTAATATGACTGCACTATGTGTTTACCCAGAGAGTTCACTAACTGGTTTTTATTAATGTACAGTTGCTTTAAAGTAAGAAAAAACACATATAAAAAAATCTAAAGCCCTCTTTCATCTCAATAATTTGTTTAGAAGAAAGGGGTTAGGATGCTCTTTGTAGTATTTTCTCCAAATTAAATTATCAGAACTTTCTGAATTCAAAGAAACCAGAAGCAATGCCTAAATAATAAGATTTGGGGATAAAGAGCTCTACAGATTTTTAAATGCTCTAATTAAATTGAGAGAGGTAGAAGACAAGTGTGGATGAAAATCAATGTAAATTTGAAGTTTAGGGAATAAATGGAATTGTCAGTTGGTGTGAAAATTGAGTTCTCCTTTCAGAAGGGTTTCTGTAATCTCAAAAATGAAGAATATTAAGACATTCAAGTCAGAGCTGTGCTCGCAGTAGACGTAGCAAAGTATCTGATTGTAGAAGAAACTGCACAGCAGCATGGATCTGCTCAGCGCGGTGGACTCCGCAGAGTCTTTGCAGGCGCAGTACTCCTTGTTCTGTGGGCCTGTAGGCCTTAGTTTGGGGATTCAGCAGTGAAGCCCAAAGCGTGTATAAGCCAGTTCTGAGCCGGTTGTTTTTCTCAAAGCCTCTGGGAAATCTGAGATAATATTTCCTGGTGTTTAAATTCTTTTTGTCAGATCCCTCGTTCCCTAGAAGTCAGAGGCCTATCAAGGTGTGCCTCCTTTCAGAGTTGCTTCTTCAGGGAGGGAAGCAACTCTGAGAATTATGAGATAGACCATGGATTGTTTTAGAGCATATCTGATGATGGTGCCTTATAAAGATGTGGGTAGCTCTGGAAGGCAGAGATGCAAGTCCCAGCTTTGTTGTGTGAGTGAGTCCGAGTTCTCTCTCTGCCTCCATTTCTCAGTCTGAAAAATGAGCTGCTCAGGCCGTGATTCTTATACGAGTCAAGGAAGATGATACAAGGAAAACACTTGCTTGACTACAAATATAAAAGGGTATTTACTTTTCAATACATGGCATAGAAATATATCTTGTAAGAATATAATAAACTTGACTAAATGGAGGTGTCACCAACATTCACAGGCAAATAGCAGTAACGTTTCTCAATACCTGCTGCATATCAGAATCACCCAGGAGCATCTTTTAAAAAATATCAAGTAAATATCAAACTCATTGAGATAAATTGGCTGTGGATAGGACCAATGCTACCCCAAAGCTTCTCCTTAAGTACAGTCAGGCTCCCTACTGTGGTACATCAAGTTCTGCCCACAAAAGTTTCATTCATAGTCCCCAAATCCAAGGAAACCCTAAAAAGATAGTCTTAGAAGAATGTTATATTTATGATTTCATATATGTAATGGTGATTTTGGAATTCAGAAAGTTGGGATAGAGATACACATATTGGAATACTTTTTGGTTTTTTTTGTAACCTGAGGTTGTAGACAAAATGTCAGGTTTTTTGTTGTTTTTTTCCACTGAAACTTTCCTTAGAATTTCTGAGAGGAATTTCAGTTCTTGGATACTTGAGGGATAGAACATGAGAGTGTTTGTCATGGTCCCTAATAGGAGATTTAATTCAAGAGCTTGATGCTTTTTTCCCCCTTCCTTACAGAAGGCATTGAAAGTGCTTCTGAGAAAGGGCCAGGAATTTAGCTCAGTGGTTCCACCGCTTGCCTCGCAAGTTCAAGGACCAGAGTTTGATCCCTGGTACAAAAAAAAAAAAAAAATAGCGGAAAGTGCTTCTGAGAGGTGCTACTTATCAAATTTTCTTGTAACTGAATGGGTCCCAGGCAGCTCTGACCTCAAATCCACTGATTAAATGGGCAGGCAAGGTTCACTCCCAAGTGAAAGTGAGCAGACTTCCCCTGCCCATTTAATAGTGTCTGGAACCTCCTGCTGCTTTGACCTGCATCTCAGTCTGCAAGATAATGCCTTCGTTTACCCATCTGCGAATCTTTGCAGATGCGAAAGGAACTGACATTCTTAAATGAGGTCCCAGGCCAGCAGCACCAGTTTACCTGTTAAAAATGCAATTCTTGGGTCCCAGCTCAGATCTGTGGGATCAGAAATTCTGGTGTGGCCCTCCTGGAAGTTATCATGCACCTTCAGGTTTGAGAATCACTGATGAGGGACAAAAGCACTTTCCTTGCTTTTCTAGATAATAAGGGTGTTTGTATAGAAAATCATCAAATGGGCATTTGTAAGCAGATGCCACACTTAGCTGTGCTTCCTTCTCCACTCTGCCCTCTCTCCTCTGATGGTGAGACAGATTAAGAGTTGCAGAGAAAATGAGAAGTTAGCTTCAAATTGTTGAATTACTGCCTCCAAGGTTCCTATTCCAAGCTTTGAGTGCTAGTAATCAGGTAAAGATATATTTTGTACATATAAATGTGTCATGATATAAACACAATGGATTAAGATAAATTGTATATATATATAAACATAAAATTACACTATATATATACAATATATATGTATATATACAAATTATACATACATATATACACACACACACACACACACACACACACACACACACACACACACACACACATATATATCAGGGGAACCCAAACTGGGAAGTTTTAGAAATTGGGACACCATCAAGAATCCAAAGGTCTTGAAAAAACACTTGGAAGATTGGATGTGAGCAGGAGAGGGGAAGAGAATGAAGCCTGGAAGGACCAAGGAAGGCATTGATCAGTACAAAAGGGACCATGATTTGCCTAGAATACCCATCGAATGTTTCTGCCAGGGCTGTTCAGTGCTCTAGGTCTGGGCAGGGCAGAAGGTGACTTCAGATGAGTCCCTAAGGTTTCTTGAGAAGTTAGCCACATTGTGACTTTAGCACTTTGGAAAAGTTAAGGGCAGACAGCTGTTCTGTGTCCTCCAAGGGTCATTAAAAACAGAGTAGAATCTCATCTCTCTTGTGAGTTTTAAAGGCAGAAAAAAAACCCCAAATATTATCTCTAGAACCTTTCAAGCTCTTAATGGTTGAAATTATATGTTATATCTATCTACATCTATCTGTCCATCTGTCCATCTGTCTGTCTGTCTAATTGATTTCATAGCTCTCCTCTCTAGGCACTCAGAGAACTTAAGCTATATGGTCTATATTTTAAACACCATGGGGTGGATGGTTAGCACAAATGTTTGGTTGTCTTAGTAACAGAGAAATTAATACACTTTCCAGTGTTTCTAGTATCTAGATACCTGAATTTACTGGGCACTCAGCTAAGTGCCTACCTGCATTATCTTATTTAATCTTCTTAACCACCCTCTGATAGAAGTGCTGTTAATATTCTGGGTTTATGCAAGAATTTGAACCAAGGTGAAACCCTGAGCTTTCAGCCACTCCACTTTATTACATCTCGTGATGGTTCACTTAATGTCAGATAATTTCTGGGTGTGGTACCTTTTGGAGCCTTCATCTCCAGGCTCAAATTGAGAGATGCAATTACCTACACTCTATGTACTCATGTTCATTCTTTTTCTGGCTTGTGCTTTTAGACCTCTATTTGCAGCAATATTTTAAGTTAATTATTGGTACTCTAAAAGCTCTTAGACTCCCATATAGTACTTTAAATACACTGTGACTTTAAAGTAAAAAAATTAGCCACTGGGAAGCTAAGCATCATTCTCCTTCCCCTGGGCTGAGCTTCAGTGTTATAACAGAATTCACTAATGAGAGAGACATAAAAACTACCTCCCTGAAGATTTAGGAGAGCCATATATTCTGTCTAATTGTTACTTTCCCAGTTAACTTCATCTCCATTTGTGTACCTGCTACAAAGTTTTAATTATATTCAGTCATTTCGTGTTTCATAATTTGCTTAGTCTTTTATTTTCTCTGATTGTCCAAGGGGTTTATTTTATAGTATGTATGTGGTTGACTTTTTCTGCTTTTCCTTTTTTTCTATTCTTTTTTTGGTACCAGGGATCGAACTTGAGACCTTGTGCTTGTAAGGCAGGCGGCAGCACTACTGAGCTAAATCTCTGGCCTTGTGGTTCACTTTTTAAGCACATCAACACCCAATTCTTTGGGGTGAACTTCCTTTGATAGCTGACTAGAACATCCAGGAATTTCACTGACTCTTCACTTATGGCATATTTTGCAGGGAAAGTAATAATTTACTACCTAAGAGTCCTAAATATTCTTGCTGCTTTATGGAGAAATGTCTTTATAAATGAAATTATGAAATTATTTCTCCTTTTTATTTCAGGAATTACAACATATTGTTGGGTCACAACACATCCGAGCAGAGAAAGGTAATAATGAATCTGCATGAATATTTGAAATCCCATGGGTTCCAAGTCTTTGGGCTAATTTGGTTTGCCTCTTGTTTCTAGCTACAGTGGAAAGTTCATGGTTTGATCTGGCCAAGAGAGGCAAACTGGAAGTTCAACCTTTTGCTCATCTCACTATTAATGCCACCAACATGCCATCAGGTGAGTCCTATTTGTAACTAGCCTCCAAAATATTTCAAAAGTCACTTAGCAGTTCATTTAAAAACTCAAAACTATTTTCAGCCTGTTACTGAAATTTTTGAGAGCTCTTACATCTAAACCAGAAGAAGAAGGATCATCTTTAGTAGATGCACATCTTGGAAACAGTAATTCTCAATCTTGAAGACACTAAATTCATTTTCAGATCAACAGAGTGGGTGCTTATTTTAAATGACTGCCGGTTAGGGGAACACAATGGGGAAGGACAATCCTTTGTTGAGCTCATATACTTTTACTCACACAAATGTGGACATTTCCCACTGCTGACCTTTGAGGAGGATGAGTTTATCTAGGTAGTCAGATACTAAGCCACCTCCTGCTAAATGCCAGGTAGAGGCTCAGCAGAATTTTTTTTTTTTTTTGAATCGGGGATTGAACTTGGGACCTTGCACTTGCGAGGCAGGTGGTAGAACCACTGAGCTAAATCCCTGGCCCCAGAATGATCTTTAAAAGGCAGTAGTCCTCTGGAAAATGAGACATCCTCCCTCTTCTCCAGCAGCTTATCATCTCCTGTGGGTAAAGGTTTAGTTCAGTAGAGACTTGATTATCTTTTGAGAATAAGGAAACACAGAGCTCTGGGACTGTAGTCATCTTCATGTATCAGGTGCTACATTAGTTAGCCCTGCTGGTTATCACCTGGGCTAGGTGAGGGTCCAAAAGTTATAACAAATATTTAGGACAGAGTGATGACTGAACATTATTATCATTAGAATGCCACTTATTGAATGTCTACTATGGATTAGGCATTTTGCTCTGAATTCATTATCTCTAGGTAGCTATGCACATTTTGCAAATGGGGAAACAAAGGTTCCTACAGTTTATCATTTGTTCAAGGTTGTAGTGGTAGCATTATCACAAGTTGAATTTCAGGCTAGTTAATTCCCAAATCTAAGCTGTGTATGCTATCCATTACCCTACAAGCAGTAGGTGTGTTGAGTAAATTGGCTTTTTCGGAGGGAGATAATTTAAAGCTTTTATATTCTCTTTTCCTGTAAGAAGTAGATTAGTGTAGTGTCTAAAGGCAGGGGCTCTACAATCTGACTGCCACTATACTACTTTGTGACTCTGTGATCTTGTACAGATTACTGGAATCTGTGCTTCTGTTTTACACTGTCTAAAAGGAGCATGGTGATAGTTCCTACCTGTGTGGTAGCAGTGACGATTAAGACAGGTCACATACTAACGTTCTTGTATTAAAAGTGGCTTATGGCAAGCACTCAGACAGTGAGATTTATTATTGTTATTTAAGCTTCATTAAATGACCATACATATTCCCCTTTATTTTACAAGTTTCTTTCTTTTCTTTTTTTTTCCTTCGGGTACCGGGATCAAACTCAGGTCCTTTGGCTTGCAAGGCAGGCTGCAGAACCACAGAGTTAAACGCCTGGCCCTGGCAAGTTTCTTTTTTTGAGTTAAAAATAGTTCAAGTGTTAGTAAATGATTTTGGAACCATTATCATCATGGGCTGTGGAGGATTTTTTTTTTCTGATTAAAAACATGTAAATTGAGAAACCAACTCTTGGGCTTTTGAAGAGTTATCTAAATTAACTATCCTATCCCAGATATTTGCTTCATAAACAAATTTTCTCTCTTGGTCTGTGTGTGCCTTATGGCAGAGCTATACTCATTTTCTCTGAGTGGAAAACTTTTGCATGTTAGCAAAGGCAATCAAATTAATACTGATGCATCTGCTGTGTGCTATGAGTGTACCCTACATTTATTTTTTCAGTTCACTTTAAATGGCACACGATAAATATTGCATTACTGTGTGCCAAAGTCTGTTTGGCAATAGCAAGCATGTTTTAGTTATAAAGCTCTCTCTGCAGGCACCTAGAATCAAATCATTGCCAAAAGAACAAGGCAAAACTCCTGGTTATTTCCCGACAGTTATTGGGAAATAAGTTAGTGTATGCTTCTGTTTAAGAAAATAAAATCGGCCCAGTGATCTCTTGAGCCCGGTGATCTCCAGTGGTGACCAGTATTGGATGCTTCAGAGGGAGGGGGCTTTAATACTGCATTTTCTTTCTGGGGCTCTATTTTATGTTAATCTACACCTAGCAAAGAAGAACATGCTTTACCCAGACAGTTACTTTGTGCATTTTCACAGCTTTTTGAATAAAATGCATTGAGAACTATTTTGTGGGGACAGAATATATGGCTGTCTTTAGGGAGATGCTCAAGATAAATTATCAGGGCCTCTTCTCTGATATCTAAAGCAGGGACCAAAGCACAGGGTGAGGGAGACTGCGGAGGGCTGCGTAAGAGGCCGGCAGCACAGCTCATTGGTGATGGGAACCCTGTTGCCACATAGGCTCCTTCAGCCTGATCGCAGCATATTTTCCTTGTCTTTTTGGGCACTATTATTTACTTACGCACCCTCTAGTCACATTCTTTAGCTCTCCCACTACTCTCCTATGGGTGCCATGGGCAGTTCACCCCATCAGAGTTTCCCTCATCAGCAATGCTGCCCCTTTTTTCGGAGCGTTGAAATTTGACACAGGTCCTCTTTGTTCCCTCTTCTTTCCCCTCACAGAGCCTGGCTCTTCTGAAGTTGTATAGATTTTCTTGTTACTGAATGTCAGCCATGTTATATCAACATACAAAAATAGAAATGTTACGTTTTATAGGCTTATTTCTGATTTTCCTGTGTTCTCCCCTCTCCCTTTTGTATCCCTTTCTGACCTGCACTGGCCATATGTTGCTCTAACATGAACAGATCCATCCCATTTAAAGGGTAGACTTCATTTTAGTAATTATGCTTCTTCCTGTTAAAATATAATGGTAAGAGGATTAATTGAATGAAATGAAGGATCGACTGCCACCCAGCAGTAGAGTAAGAAGGAGCAACATGCAAGTTGAGATAGGAAATATCTTTAATTTCATTAGCTTTGTCCCTGGATAGGTGACTGTTTAGCCTTCTGGAGTGATGATGTGCTGAATAGAGTCTTGTAGTATCATGTTGTCTTTTTCGTGTGTGTGTGTGTGTGTGTGTGTGTGTGTGTGTGTGTGTGTGTGTGTCTCCTGGTGGTACTATGGATTGAACCCAGGGCCTCATGAACTCAATTCTTTTCATGATTCTGATCACAAACAGAACTGGATGAGAACTGAATCAAATTTCTTCATAAGATCAACATTGAACCTAATGATTGAATTTGATTCACGTTTCACCCAACTCACTTTGCAACCAGAATCACAGAAAGAATAAAGTTCATGAACTGAGGTACCCCTGGTATTAGGCAAGCACTATACCACTGAGCTATATTGCCAGTCCTTTGTTATCAGTTTTTAAAGATCTAATAAAATACACTAAAGACCTGAAGTATGAAAAGCGCTGAACATATGGCAGATTTAGAATATCCTTTAGAAACTTTTAGTGCTCCAGAAGCATTGGTATGAGGATTAGCTGTGACCTCATTTTAGGAATGAGAAGGAGCTAATGAAAATTTGGTCATTTGGGAAGGATTTTCTTTTTGTACTTTGGTCACAGTGGATTGTGTGAAGCTGTTAAGATGGAGAATGCAGTGCCTAGAATATTTTCTTTTTTGAACTTCTCTGAAGATAGTTTTTCAACTGTATGAACCTGGGCACATATGAGCTATGGAGTGAATAGTGATAAAAATAGAACTTAGGAGGTTGGCCATTTGCCCAAAGTTACTTTGACCCAGATTTTCATCTCCTACATTTTCCCCTCCATGAAACAAAAGGGAAAGTTGAAATATATGAAGCATGGAAAGTCTCTTCCTATATTAGTTTCTGGCTTTCTTGTTTCATTTGGCTTTGGCTAATTTGCCTTCGACGTAGAATGACCTTTCTGCTTCTGTCTGTGTGGCTGAATCTGATTCCTTTTTTGAAGCTCTCTGGCTTAATAGCAACATAACAAAGTCATTTTTGGTCTCTCCAGGTGGAAATAATCTCTCTCTCCTTTGAATTCCCAAAGCAATTATGTGCACCAGTCTTTTCAGTACTCTTTGCTTTTTGTTTGATCCCTAGTCTGCTGTAGCTTCCTGAAGAGCAGAAAGAGTGTGTTTTTGTCTTTGTACCTACAAATGTACCTCACAGTAAATACATCTGAATGTATAGAAAGTAAACTTCAAGAAGTTATTATCCATTGGAAAAAGGACTATCATGCTATTTTTCCCCAACCTCGTGGAATTGTGAGAATACTCTTCTCATTGCAGGAGTGAATTTTAAATCATGTGCCTTTCTTCTCCACAGGTTCCCATAAAGTGAGTCTCTCCTCTTGGTACCATGACCGGGGTTGGGCCAAGATCTCCAATATGACTTTGAGCAATGGAAAACTAATGGTTAACCAAGATGGCTTTTATTACCTTTATGCCAACATTTGCTTTCGACATCACGAAACATCAGGAGGCTTAGCTACAAAATATCTTCAGCTAATGGTGTATGTCACAAAAACCAGCGTAAAAATTCCAAGTTCTCATACGCTGATGAAAGGAGGAAGCACTAAATACTGGTCAGGGGATTCTGAATTCCATTTTTATTCCATAAATGTTGGCGGATTTTTTAAACTCCGATCTGGTGAAGAAATAAGCATTGAGGTATCCAATCCTTCACTGCTGGATCCAGATCAAGACGCAACGTACTTTGGGGCTTTTAAAGTTCGCGATATAGATTGAGACCCTTGTCATGTATTTCCTAGATGTTTGGAAATTTTGTTTTAAACAAGCCAAGGAAGATGTATATAGGTGTTTAAGACTACTAAGAGGCATGTCCCATGATGGTACAAAATTCATCCATACTCTTGAGCTTGTTGAGAACATGCATATTTACAATCAATGAGAGATGTTGGACTCATGGTATATAACAATGGTTTTACAGTTTTGTAATGAATTCCTAGAATTAAACCAGATTGGAGCAAGTATGATTGCCCTTATAAAAATCTGTGTCTGGGCCATCAGAGGGGTTAATTCTCTGGATCCAAGCCATAATTATATGTCACTGCGCACATCAAATGGAGGGTATCATTGTATTGCAAACAAATGACCTTTAAAGCGTTAAGTTCTTTTGAGTTGTTACATCATGCTAGAACCTGCAAACAAATACTTTTTCCAACGAGGAGAGAAAATATATGTATTTTTATATAATATCTAAATTTATATTTCAGATGTAATGTTTTCTTTGCAAAGTATTGTAAATTATATTTGTGCTATAGTATTTGATTCAAAGTATTTAATAATGTCTCACTGTTAACATATTTAATGTTTTAAATGTACAGACATATTTAACTGGTGCACTTTGTAAATCCCCTAGGGAAAATTGCAGCTAAGGAAGGAAATACTGTTTCCTAATACCAAATGTAGTATATTTCTTCATTCTTTTTAACTTAATAGATTTTCAGATTTGTCAAGCCTCTGCAAAAAAACATTAAAACAGATGCCTTGAAAAGCAAGCACGATGTTGGCCACCAGGTGCCTTTCAAATTTAGAAACTAATTGACTTTAGAGAGCTGACATTACCAAAAAGGATACATAATAGGCTACTGAAATCTGTCAGGAGTATTTATACAATTGTTGAACAGGTGTCCTTTTCTACAAGTGCTGCAAATTGTAAATTTTTTAAAAATAGAAAATGTACTAATGGTTTATCAGCAAAAAAATCCATTTAAAAAATTTAGTGGAAATTATTTTATACTGTACAATAAAAACTTCGCCTTTGAATGTTAATTTTTTTGGTACAAAAATAAATTTATATGAAACATGCCTTGTGATTTTGTAGTTAGTTCCTTTTCGTGTCTGTTTTGCTTTATGATCCTGTTCTTTCCAATATGATAATGTGGCTTCTATCTTTTTTCTGAAGATTACTAGGAGAAATGCAGATTTAATTAAAAACTAGGAACAGATTCAATTAAATTAATGAACCTTGAAATTTGAAAAATTTGCAAGGGATTTGTATGCAAGGATGTAGTCAGATAGAAAGCAGATATTCTCACTCAGAAGAGTTTGTATTATGTTTACATCATAAAAAAAAGAAAAAAAAATGCCCCTTGGGTGAATACCTGTATCTTTTTCTCTTCCCATGGTAAAGAAGGAGAAACAGTGGATGGATATTTGTCCTCGTGAAAATTTATGTGAGTGAGTTTTCTAACCTAGGTTGGCCACTTGTGTGAAGGAGATTTGAGAAAACAACCAGCTTGGGAAAACACAGGAGGCCATCATTTAAAGCACTTGCCACTTGTGGATAAATGTTTCTTGATGGTTTTGACAAGATGGAAGGAGAGAAGGAGTAGCAGATATTACAAAGAAGAAATTGTAAATGCTCAGCAGCAGAGTTGTAATGGTATGGGATTTGATCATTGGACAAAATACTATACGTATTCTTTTTAAAAACTGTTACTAACTTTGAGGCAGACTGGTGCAAAATATGAATTTTGTGTTGAGTATCCTAAATGCTGCTTCCTGGGTTTAAGAAAAATTTAATTTTGATGTGCTTCAATCAGTTTCTCCACTTTCAGTTGGCACACAATCTTGTTATAGCCTCATTAACTATCAGCACTTTTAATATCATTCTGTCATTTCTAAAAGTGGGTAACGTGTCCATTCATTTGCTTCTTCCATAGTTGTTGAGCACCAACTATGTGTTAGGCGCCGCACCAGGCCTTGTGGATGCTAAGGCACTTGCTTATCCATTGAGAAGTTTCCATTCCGGTGTGGACCAGCCCAAGACCGGTGTGGTATGGGCTGCTGCCCAAATGGAGAGGAGGCTGATAAATCCAATCTCAACAATCACGGAAGTCTGAAAATGAAATCAGGCTGGATAGGAAGTGGAGTTAAAAAGCTTCAAAAGTTAATATAGCATATCCACTAACCAGCCTATTACTTAGAGGCAATTAACTTGCAATCTTTCAAAAATGATCTACAACCCAAGGTGTAGGAATATGGGTCAAACAGAAAAAGCAACGCGGCAAGTGGTCTGCCGTGCCAAGAGACAGTCTCTATGGAAGACCTTGACTGTTTAGCCAGGCTGTAATCTGAATTTTACACATGTTAACACCCTGGTAAGTCAGGGATTTTTAGACGTTTTTCTCTAATAATGACTTAGTAAAGTGTTGGTGTAAATTAGCCTGTCCCTTGAAGGAGGCAATTATATCAATTAGATATGGCAAGAAGTATGGAAGGGGCTTTTCTAGTCATGCTCAAGGCTTGCCAGGCTCCAAGTAGTAGAGTCTAAAATGAAGGAAGGAGTACCCCCTTTTCCAACTTACGTCTCACTTTACATCTTCTTTTTCTTCTCATTCATTCTTTATTTCTAAGTCTGTCTTCTCTGTGTGTTTTAATCTCATTATTTTGGTTTTTGTTTGCTTGTTTTCTTTTTTCTACTGATGCTTGACTCTCACTTGGAGGAGCATTTAGTCTCTTTAGGGGTCCTCAGGGTATAAGGAGACTGCTGAATTTGACATGGAACCAGAACATGTCATCACTCAGCCACTGCTAAGGAAATGCATTGAGGTGTGACCATTATGTCAGGAAACCAACATATACTGGATGCAATGGCAAACTGAACCATTGGCTCATTTTAACTACTCATTTCAATCTTAACTCATGCCAAATCTGGAGGAAGGAGAGCATGCCAAATTTGAAGTTATCTGTCTTCTTAAATCAAATTTTACATCTATACAGTCTCAGGTACCCTTGTGTCTTTCCAGAGCACTATGTAGAGCAATTCTTATTTCATATTCTGCTTTCCTTCTGTCCTTGTGTCTCATTCACCTCCATTAAGTCATCCTGAAAAATACCTAGAGATGATCTATTTCCTCAGTGACTTTGGTGCAAAGCTGAGCATCTCATGCTTTGATCTCTTTCTCTTTCTGTGCCTGTGTGTTCACTTGGTTTGGAATAATGGCATCAGGTTATCTTCCCACCTTAGGTGATACACCCAACTCAATTGACAAGGCTTCTTTTAGCTTATATCATCACGAGGGACACACAAAGCATGCATTTGCTTCACTTTGGGCTTTGTTAATTGATTACACCAATTCTTTGCTAGGAAATTAAAATATGTTCCTTGGTAGCTGCATTTATAAGTGCTAATGAGTTATTGATTCACATTATTATGACTTAGCCTTGTATCACTTTGTATAATAAAAAAGTAGGTACACAATGTTAGGTTTTAGCTATAAAACAGAAAACTATCCTTTTGATAACATTTTTATGACGCTTTCACTTTTCTGTTCTTATAATTTAAATATTCTATGTTTTAGTTATCTCCCATTCCCTCCCCTCTCCCTTTTCTTTTTTTTTTTTTTTTTTTTTTTTTTTTTTTT
>NW_022900950.1:53510607-53557277 GCF_012274545.1 Fukomys damarensis | reverse complement strand
CAGACAGGCAGGTAGGCAGGCAGCTGAAAAAAACCCCCTCTGGGGTCCTTGGGTCCTTCCTGGGTCTGTTGTCGCGCAGGCCGGGAGCTCACGCGCACGCCGCCGGGTGATCACAGACAGGCAGGTAGGCAGGCAGCTGAAAAAAACCCCCTCTGGGGTCCTTGGGTCCTTCCTGGTTCTGTTGTCGCGCAGGCCGGGAGCTCCCGCGCACGCCGCTGGGTGATCGCAGACAGGCAGGTAGGCAGGCAGCTGAAAAAAACCCCCTCTCCCTTTTCTTGTTGGCAGATTGTCTTTGCAGAGAGTGCCACTATAGGATTTTGATGGGGAGTTTTATTTGTAACAACAATCTCTGTGTCTAGGACAGAAGATAAATGTGCCAGTTCAAGGAGAGTATGAATTAGCTCTTCTATCCTTTTTTTTGTTCTATCCAAATCTTCAATGGATTGGGTGATACCCACCCACATTGATGAGAGTATTCAAATGCTAATCTCTTCTAAAAGCACCCCAACAGCTACACCCAGAAATAATGTTTTACCATCTACCTGGGCATCTCTTAACCCAGTCAAGTTGACACATAAAGTTAGCAAGAGAAAGAGACCCCTGAGGACATTAGCTATGTACCAGGGGAACTTCCATTCCCCTCTCTTCTTCAAAACTGTTAATATAGGTGACTCATCTAAAAGGCAGTCCCCTCAAAAGGAGGTCAGTAATACAAATAAGGGGCGTTTGGCCCCTGGGAACTGTATAGGATTGCAACTTGGTGGTGAGAGTCCATTTCAATTCAGGCATGAGAGATATTAATATGGATACGATTTTAATGTATGGCCAATAGATCAAGAACAGGGATTCAGCTCTGGAAGACTGGCAGGATCCCCAGAAGTGGGCCAGACTTCAGGTGTCTGAGGATACAGGTAGGTAGTACCTCTCCTGTCAAGATACTAGAGAGCCCCCCTGTGTAAGATGAAATCTCAGGTTCCCATGATCTCTAGACAGAAAGGGCCAAATAGGCAGGCAGGCGGACTCTTCTGCAGAGTAGATTCTGGAAACTTCTACAGAAACCTGTCCTTAATACTCTGAAAAGTTGTTATCCTTCATAATATTTCACTGGGGTTGGCATAACAAATCACCACAAGCTTGGAAGCTTAAAGTAACATAAAATTGTATTCTCTCAGTTCTGGAGTCAGAAGTATAAAATGTATAGAATCAAAGCATTGGCAGGACCATGCTTCCTCTAGAGGAGAATACTTTGTCTCTTTAGGGTTCTGGTAGCTCTAAGATTTGCTTGTGGCTGCCTCACTCCAACCTCTGCTTCTGTCTTCCATGCCCTTTTTCACTTCTCTCTGTGTGTTTCCTGTTCTTGTTTCTTATAAGTACACTTGTCATTGGCTTTAGGGTTTACCCAGATAATCCAGGATGATCTTATTATAGACAGCTAAACTAGGAAGAAATATTACAAGAAGTTAGACAGGGCTGGGCCCTTGAGAGAGTCAGGACAAAGATAAAAACACATTACAACTGGCTGGAGTCACATCAGTTGTAGTTCAGGTGTCAAGACAAAGATTAAATGATCAGGCCTAAGATAATGATAATAATTAAGATAATAATCTGGTCTAATGAACTCTAGATAGACATCAGACACCTTGGTGGGGGGACCAAGACCATCAGACTCATCCTTTCCTATAAAGTTCTTTGTTCTTTCTAATACAGGAAATAATACTGGAGATGAAATATGAAATATATCTCCCAACCTGTTAGATGTCTGATATACCAAGCTTGTGTTCTAAAAAAATTGAAAAATGAATTCTAGAAACAAAGGTTAAGAGTAGGAATATATTTATTGATAGTCTAGCTACGGAGAGGAGGGGTCCTAAATGGGTAGCTGAGGGGCTCAAACTTACAGAGAATTTTTATAGAGCAGTTGGATACAATGTGGGCCACAACCACAATCAACCAATAAGGTTACAAGTATAGTCACGAAGGTAATAGTGATCCAATTGGGAAACAAGTCATGTAACAAATGTGGGTGGTAAGAACGAACATTCTCCTAGGAAACAGTGGGTCCAGAGGTCTCCGGTCACCCACTGGGGTGGTTGATTTCTAACTAGACTTCATTAGGCATGGTGATTGTCCTTTGGAGAAGTATACATGTCCGGTCATCTTATCTTTATTTAAAGTCCTGGTTTCCAACAGATAGGTCTCCAGCCGCTGCTATGCTGTGTTTCACCTTTGTCTGACTCTCTCAAGGACCTAGTCCTATCTGACTGTCTATAATATTTACACTTAACTCAGCTATCTATAATACTTCCATGTACATTTGCTATGTGACTTGCTTCCCCACTGCTTCATTGTTACTTATGTGATTATACTTACAATCTTATTGGTTGATCCTAACTGCAACCCACATCATACCCATTTGGTTGTGCTCTATAAAACTTCCCCTGAGAAGCGGGGTCCTCAGTAACCCACTTTCAGGCCTCCTCCTGCCTCTCAGAAGCTATTTCTTTCCCCATCAATAAATATTTCTTACTCTTAACCTCTGTTGTTCCTTAGAATTTATTCTTTGATTTTGGGGACATGAACTTGGCATGTTAGACATCTAACAGGATGGGAGTTAGGATATTTCTCCTATATAATTTGGGGGCCCCATATCATTTTTTTTCCTTTTATTGAGTTTATTGGTACATTTAAGGTGTACAGTACAATTATGTTCATTACTGGGATTGTGTACTTTTACATGACAGGCCTTGATTCTCATTTTTTGCCCTTGTCCCTGCCCTCCCTTCACCCTCTCCTCCCCTCCCCATTTACAAACACTTTATTTCCATTTTTTCATTTTGTCATATTTTTTTCTTTTCCCTTATAACCTTTCCCCTACCCTTCCCATTTTCCCTACACCTTTAGCACTTTTCTTCCTATTTCACATGGTCAATTATAACATTAGGATCTTATATACTATTATAGTTTTTCACACCAGAGAAACTATTCTGTATTTACACATGTGTGACTTATTTATTTCACTTAGGAGTATATCCTCAATATGTATCCATTTTCCTATGAATGAATCTAATTTCTCATTCTTTATGGCCGAGTAGTATTCCATTCTATAGAAAAACCACAACTTCTTTATCCAGTTTTCAACTGATGGGCAAATGGGCTGTTTCCAAGTTTTAGCTATTATAAACTGTGCTGCTATAAACATGTGTGTGCATATATCACTGTGATATGATTCTTTTAATTCTTTTGGAAAGATACCCAGCAAAGAGATGGCTGGGTCAAATGGAACCTCTAATCCCAGCTCTTTTAGGTATCTCCATATTGATTTCCATAGTGGTTGCACCAGTCTGCACTCCCACCAACAATGGAGAAGGGTTCCTTTCTCCCCACAACCCCGCCAACATTTGTTATTGATTGATTTCTTGATAGCAGCCATTCTTTGTGGGGTGAGGTGGAATCTCAATGTTGTTTTCATCTGCATCTCTCGAATGACCAGTGATATAGAATATTTTTTCATATATTTACTTGCTGTTTTTACTTCTTTGTCTGAGAAATGTCTGTTCATTTCAGATGCCCATTTATGAATCTGGTCTTTATATTTGGGGGACTGATTGCTTTGATTTCTTTATATATTCTCGATAGTAGTCCTTTGTCTGAGGAGCAGCTGGTAAAAACTTTTTCCCACATTGTAGGTTGTCTCTTAGTTCTGTTGATGGTTTCTTTTGCAGTACAGAAGCTTTTTAATAAGATGAGATCCCAGTTGTTGATTCTTTCTGCTAGTTCCCATGCTACTAAGGATTTGTTCATAAAGTCTTTTCCTATGCCAATGTGTTCCAGAGTTCTGCCTAACTTATCTTCCAGCAAGTTTAGTGTTTCTGTTTTAATGTTTAGCTCTTTAATCCAGTTGGATTTTAATTTTGTGCATGGTGAAAGATAAGTGTCTAATTTTAATCTTTGGCAGGTTGAAATCCAGTTTTTCCAACACCGTTTGTTAAAGAGGCTACCTTTCCTCCACTGAGGATGGTCAGCTCCTTTGTCAAAGATGACATAGCTGAGTACATCTGGATTTGTTTTTGTGTGTTCCAATCTGTTCCACTGATCCATCTCTTATACCAATGCCATCTCAAAATTTTTATTTATATCATTCATGACCTTTTATTTAAATAAGGCCACATTTACAAAATGTAGGTTTTAGGACATAGATATCTTTTGGGGGCCACCATTCCAGATGTCTCATTCTCAACTATTGTGGGTCCAGTCACTTGCTGTCCTCCCATTTGGGGCCATAGCTCCTGAGGAGGAAATGACTGAGATTGGGAAAATTAATAACTAAAATACAGAATGATACAAATGCTTATATGTACAAATTTCAAAAGAAAATGTGAATAGTGGAGACAAACCCCACTGGAGTAGATAAACACAAGCAAGTTACTGTGTTAGAAGGGAAGGACTAGAGATTATTTTTTCAAAATTTCCCTACTGTTGTTACACTGCTACTGAATTCAATAGTAAAGATCACTGAAACTGATCTTTTCAATAGAGCAAAGGGTTTACAGCTTTTGGAGAATCTTTCAGATAAGTGAATCTCTGCTCAGAGCTGCAAGCCTGTGTGCTTTTGAAATGGACTGCCCTGTGGGTTTGGGGAAAAGCACATCGGCTAAAGGAGTGAGGAGAGAATTTTTCAGAAGGGAAAGAAGTGACTTCTCCCCTGAGTTGTCTTCTACTATTCTCAACCTTTCAAGAGGGTTGCATAAAGGACGTGGGGCTAAAAACCCCTGTAGGAACCAGGTATAACATCCAGCATCCCAACATATTCTCCTCACCTTGGCTCCTCCCCATTCTTCCTGAGTCTAGAAGACAAGATAAAGATATAAGGCAATGTGAAAGAAGGTAACTGTTTTTCTGAACGCCTTAAACAAACCTAAGAGTCTTAGAATTAATTTTCTAAGAGAAGTTCATGACTTGCTTTTTGCCATCAATGAGAGCAAGCATAGCAGAGATAAATTAATCAAAATGTTCCCTGAGCAGGTGAACTGCTTGGGTAAAGAGGGTAATTTTGTGGGATGGCTCTTTAACCAGGTATGTATGTCTTTAATGAATTGTTAAAGGGAACTTAGAGTCAGGTGTATATTTCTGTATGTGTGATATAAAAAGGGTATATGAGAACAGTTTCATTTCAAAATAGAAACCTCGGTTTCCCAAAGCCTGTGATAGCCACCCATAGAAGTACAACCCAGTAGGCTACAGTGTCTACAGTGCATCCTCTGGCCTGAGAAGGATAAGCTTCTGGCCGAAAAGCATTGCTAGAATTTGTACTTTTTAATCAATAGATGCTGGCTAAAGAGAGTATATTAGGGTTCTCCAGAGAGACAGAACTAATAGAATTTATCTATCTATCTATCTATCTATCTATCTATCTATCTATCTATCATCTGAGAGGAGATTTACTAGGGGAATTGGTTTGTGTCGATATGAAAGCTGAGAAGTTCCGACTCAGGCCATCTGTAAACTGGGGCCCTGGGATACCAGTTGTCTGATCCCTGAGAACTTAAGAGAAAATTGTTATATGTCCTGGACTCCTAAGGCTGGAGAGCCTAGAGCTTTGATATCCAAGGGTAGGAGAAGAATATATTTTTAGCAGCAGGAGAGAAAGTGAAAGTGAGCAAGAGAGGGAGAGAGACAGAGAGATAGAGACAGAGACAGAAACAGAGATACGCAGAGAGAGCAATTTTCATTTTTTTGTGTTTTGTTTTTATTCTATCTGGGAGCAAGGCAATTGGATCTTGCCCTCCTATACTGAGGGTGATCTTCCTTACTTAGTCCTCTCGCATTCCTCATACTCACACTTGCTCCTCTGGAAACACACTCACAGACACAAGGTTGGATGCAAAAAAAAAAAAAAAAGTTAAAAAGGAAACAAGATAGGCCGGGGATTTAACCCAATTGTTCAGTGGTTCCACTTCCATAGCCTGCCTTGCAAGCTCAAGGTCCTGAGTTCAAACCAAGTACATAAAAAAAAAAAAAAAAAAAAAAAAAAAAAAAAAAAAAAAAAAAAAAAAAGAAAGAAAGAAAAGAAAACAAGAAAAATTTTCTTTAAAAAAAAAATGGGTTTTAGGGCACAAAATTTACCCAAGGTTGCAATTCCTTTTTCCCTTATATGAAACTTATTCCAAAAAAAATCCCTATGGGTCTTAAAGATACAATAAGTCTGTAAATTGGGAGAATTCATGCTTTTACTTGTAAATTGCTCTTTCTGCTACAGACCTCCATCCTAAGGAAGCAACATAATTAAGTGGACAGTGTGAGTCTATTTTTTTAAATGTTTATTAAATTTATTGGTACATTTTAGGTATACAATACAGTTACAATCTTCACTGGGATCTTGTACCTTTACATGACTTATCAGGTTCTTATTTTTCCCCATTCCCCAGCCCTTCCCTCTGTCCTGCCACCATTCCCTGTTTACAAAGACATTGTTTCTATGTTTTACCTTTTCATATATTTTTTTCTTTTCCCTTTTCACCTTTCTCCTACCCCTCCCACTACTCTTTTAGACTTTTCTTCCTATTACACAATATCAATTATACATTTTAATCCTTATTTACATTCTTACTTTTTCACACCAGAGAAAGTATTTGGTATTTACATGTGTAACTTATTAATTTATCTTAAGAGTATGGCCTCAATGTGCATCCACTTAGCTATAAGTCTCTCTAGTTTCTCATTCTTTGTGGCTGAGTAATACTCCATTTTATAAAAAACAAACAAAAAAACACATCTTCTTTATCCAGTCTCCAGTTGATAGGCAATTGGGCTGTTTCCAAGTTTTAGCTATTTTGGATTGTGCCACTATAAACATGGGTAAGCATATATCACTGTGGTATGATTCTTTTAATTCTTTGGGAAGATACCCAACAGAGGAATAGCTGGGTCAAATGGACTTCTAATCCTAGTTGATTGAGGTATCTCCATACTGATTTCCACAGTGGTTGCACCAGTCTGCACTCCCACCAATAATGAAGAAGGGTTTCTATCTCCCTACAACCCTTCCAGCATTTGTTATTGGTTGATTTCTTGATAGCAAGTCATTCTTACTGGGGTGAGATGGAATCTCAGTGTTGTTTTCACCTGCATCTCTCGAATGACCAGTGATGTTGAGCATTTTTTCATATGATTATTAGATACTTTTACTTCTTTGTCTGAGCAATGTTTGTTCACTTCAGATGCCAATTTTTGAATTGGGTCTTTATATTTTGGGGGCTCCAATTTTTTTGAGTTCTTTATATATTCTAGATAGTAGACTTAGAGGAGTAGCTGGTAAAATTTTTTTCCTACATTGTGGCTTGACTCTTAGATCTGCCTGTGATTTCTCTGGCAGTGTAGAAGCTTTTCAAAAAGATGAGATCCCACTTGTTGGTTCTTTATGCTAGTTCCTGTGCTACTGAGGATTTGTTCAAAAAGTCTTTTCCTATGCCCATATCTTCAAGAGTTCTACCTAACGTACATGGTTTGCACTCTAACCTAGCCTATCAAACAGATAGTCTATGATAATCTGACAGCCAGTAATAGTGAATATACATCCTACATAACCCACCTTCAAGTCATCCTCAAACCACATAGGTCCCCCAATCCTGGGCTGCCATCCACCTTTCTTTTGAATGCCTGCACTCCCCTCTGAGTCAGTAGCTCTTTCTGCCTAATAAAACTCTATGCCTTTCATTAACGTGTCTTTGAATTTGTTTTTCTGTGGTACAAATCAGTGAATCTACAACCTACTCCATGGATGGGGTGAGTTAAGTTCCCATCTCCTCTTTGGAGTCCTCCAACACAGACATACCTCCAAACAATGCCTTACCAATTCTCTAGGTAGGTGTTTCTTAATCCAGTCAAATCAACAGCTTATATTAACCATCACAGGAAAGTAAACAAGCAAACATAGTTTACAAAACTTTTCTTATTTGCCCTTAACAATAAAAACCTTTGGAACTTGAGCTGTTAGCATTAATATCTATTGCTTTTACACTGTTAAAATAAGCATTTTGTATGGCGTAATCTTCTTTTTACAAGGAATAGGGATTTTAAAAAAAATTTTTTTTGGCATCCCTAGAAGGAACAAGTCATTTAATGACCTGGGTCTCTCAGAATGTGGGTACTGAACTACAGTTTAATCATCCTTAAATGAATATTTTAAAAAGTCAGTTCAAGGTTTGTTTAGGAGGGAGGAGATTGTATACGATTGGTTGCATATGAAAGGGCGGAGCAGGTGGCAGCATTAAGCCTCCTTTTGGCTCTCATGAACAGTTCAGATCTGGCCCAAATTTATATATATTTTATATATCACTCAGTAAAATAGTGTTAGAGGAAAAAAACATGAGAGACCAGAATTCATCTCCCCAGTGTGCTAAGGATTGCTGAGCTGAAGGCAATTAACAAAGATGCTTGGAAATCCTCTGCCTTCACTTTATGTGACTAAAAGCAGAATATAAATTTGTGAGCAAATATAAAAGATGTCTCTCCCTCTACCAAGGAGAGCAAAGGTTAAGTAAGCACTAGAGATAACTTCAGACCTTCAACAGCTTGGAGATGGTACAGAGAATCTACATTACAACCTCTCCTACCTACCCTTTATCTGCCCTTTATTTTCCTCTCCAAGTGGCTGACATCAGAGATTCAAAGTCCTTTTCCTTTGTCTTATCACTTCTCTAAAAATTTGCTATTTTTTTATGGTTGTTGAAGATCCTGTCTAAGCTGTAATTTAGAGCCACTTCTTTTTGGACTACTTCTTCTCTTATGTCTCCTTCATACAAATGAAATATGTATGTGAATAAACTTCATTTTTCTCTTATATTATTATTTTTTTATAATAGGGATACTTTCCAACTAAGAATCTATAGGGGTTATTATTTCTCCCTACACTTCCCCTTAGGAGGCTCATCCTATGGGTACGGCAGAAGCTAAAAATCAATTTCTTCCCAGTTTATAGAAAAGTATATATGTATTGTCTCCACCTCCATTTTCTTGCATTTTGTTGCTCTAGGTATCTGCCTCCCTGGCTTACTCAGTTCTCTCTGTTGAAGGTAATACTGTAGTCATTAGTTTTTCCACAAAAAAAGAAAAAACAAAAATAAAATCAAACAAATAAGAAATAGGTTTCCATCTTATCACTGAGAAGGACCTGTGAACTATATTACATCAAATACATCAAGTATTATCAATAATCTAATTGCTTATTTTCATTCAGGTTGTATTTGCCTGAATCAGTGGTTAAGAAATATCTGGACTTGTTTCTTTCTAGTTTGCAGAGCTGTGTGAACATATGTCTAATGTTCAACATCACTGGTCATTTGACAGATGTAAATGAAAACAACACCGAGATTCCACCTCACCCCACAAAGAATGGCTGCTATCACGAAATCAACCAATAACAAATGCTGGTGGGGATGTGGGGAAAGAGGAACACCGCTCCACTGTTGGTGCGAGAGTAGACTGGTGCAACCACTGTGTAAATCAGTATGCAGATACCTCAAAGAACTAGGCTAGGAAGTCCCGTTTGACCCAGGTATCCCTCTGCTGGGTATCTTCCCCAAAGAATTAAAATCATCATATCACAGTGATATATGTGCACTCATGTTCATAGCAGCACAATCCGTGCTAGCTAAAACTTGGAAGCAGCCCAATTGCCCATCAAGAGAAGACTGGATTAAAAATTAGACCCTTATCTTTCGCCATGCACTAAATTAAAATCCAAATGGATTAAAGATCTAAATATTAAAACAGAAACATTAAACTTGCTGGAAGGTAAGTTAGGCAGAACTCTGGAAGACATTGGTATAGGAAAAGACTTTATGAACAAATCCTCAGTAGCACGGGAACTAGCAGATAGAATCAACAACTGGGATCTCATCTTATTAAAAAGCTTCTGTACTTCAAAAGAAACCATCAGCAGAGCTAAGAGACAATCTACAATGTGGGAAAAAATTTTTACCAGCTGTTCCTCAGACAAAGGACTATTATCAAGGATATATAAAGAACTCAAAACAATCAGTCCCCCCAAATATAAAGACCAGATTCAAAAATGGGCATCCGAAATGAACAGACATTTCTCAGACAAATAAGTAAAAGCAGCAAGAAAATATTTGAAAAAATGTTCCACATCACTGGTCATTCGAGAGATGCAGATGAAAACAACACTGAGATTCCACCTCACCCCACAAAGAATGGCTGCTATCAAGAAATCACACAATAACAAATGTTAGCGGGGTTGTGACGAGAAAGGAACCCTTCTCCATTGTTGGTGGGAGTGCAGACTAGTGCAACCACTATGGAAATCAATATGGAGGTACCTCAAAGAGCTTGGACTGGAGGTTCCATTTGACCCTGCCATCCCTCTGCTGGGTATCTTTCCAAGAGAACTAAAAGAATCAAATCACAGAGAAGTATGTGCACCCATGTTTATAGCAGCACAGTTCGTAATAGCTAAATCTTGGAAACAGCCTATTTGCCCATCTGTTCGAAACTGGATAAAGAAGTTGTGGTTTTTCTATAAAGTGGAATATTACTCAGCCATAAAGAATGATAAAATAGATTCATTCATAGGAAAATGGATACATATTGAAGATATACTCCTAAGTGAAATAAATAAGTCACACATGTGTAAATACCAAATAGTTTCCCTGGTTTGAATAATCTGCAACAATGCATAAGATTCTAATAATATTACTGACATTTAGAAATGGGAAGAAAGGAGCTAAAGGTGTAGAGAAGGTGGGATGGGTAGGGGAAGAGTAAAAAGGGAAAAGAAAAAAATGTGAGAGAATGAAAAGATGAAAATAAAGTGTTTGTAGATGGGGAGGGGAGGAGGGGGTGAAGGGAGGGCAGAGGTAAGGGGAAAAAAATGACAATCAAGACTTGTCATGTACAGGTACATGATCCGAACAATGAATGCAACTGTGCTGTATCCCTGAAATGTACCAATAAATTCAATTAACGCTGAAAAAAAATTGTGTTTTTTTTTAAATAAAATGGAATACTACACCATAAAGAGTGAAAAACTAGAGACATTTATAGCTAAATGGATGCACATTGAGGTGATACCCTTAAGTGAAATAAATAGGATGCATATGTGTAAATACCAAATAGTTACACTAGTGTGAGAAACTGAAAGTGTAAATAAGGACTAAAAGGTATACTAGATAAAGTGAAATAGGAAGAAAAAGTGAAAAGGGGAAGGGGAAGCGGGGAGGGAAAAGGAAAGATGGGAATGGAATTAACATGAGAAAAAGAAAAGTTGAAACAAAGTATTTTCAGATAGGAGGGGTGGAGGGGTTGAAGTGGGGGCAGGGGAATGGGGAAAAAACAAGAACTAAGGTGGATTATGTAAAGGTGCACATTCCCAGTGACAAATATCATTACATTGTGTACTTTAAATGTACCAATAAAATTAATTAACTAATAAATGTTCAGATTAACTGAAAAGTATTGAGAATCATCTGTGTACTGAGCATCATGCTGGGCTCTTTTTGTGCATGATCTCTCACATTTCAGTACAATTCTATACAGTGACTATAAGTTGTTATCCCATTTTAAAGACTCATAAATGTTAGGTGACCTCTGGAATATGTATCAGGAGCTGTGTTTGGTTTGAGTGCAGTCTTGCTGTCACAGACAACGTGAATGATGTAGGTTCCTCCACCTGAAATGTCCACCTTCTCAACTGGCTGGGCTCTTACCATCCCTGGCCACATCACTGCGGAGGTTAGCCACCCTGCTCCACCACCCGCCCTGCCCCGCAATGAACCCAGCAGTGATTTTTTCCTTTTGTGAGCTTCTGTTGTATTTTGTGCTTTATGTATGTTTTGCGTATAATCTAAGGCTGAGCTATGTCTGGTCTGCTACTACCTTGTAAGTATTTCTTGAATTTTAGTCTCACTTTTAAGAGGAGTAACAACTGTTTTAGTATGGGAGAGTCTGTTCTCTGTGTTTCTGGTCTATTCCCAAAGGTACTCCTTGCCACTACAGGGCAGAGAAGAACATAGTACAGGCTCCTCAGATACATGAGTGATGAATTCATCTCTGTTCCCTGCCACCCACAGCCCAGTTTTTATTGTGTTGCACTTAAAAACCCTTGGAATTCTCACCCCAATTTCTTGCCAGGGCTGCAAAGAATTAGGTGAGTGGTGGGTTGAGGCTGGAGTCAAAAGGGCCGTTTTTGCATTGAGAGGTTTTTCAAAGGTGTCACCTTTCCAGGTAATCCCAGTGCGAGGGTATGTGGTGAGTAGAAGGAGGCGTGATCTTGAGGTCAGGAGACCAGAGCTCTAGCCCTGTGGGTTCAGTAATTTTAGATTTTGGATAAAACACTTAAATTTCTGTAACTCCACTTCTTTATTTAAAATAATTGAAACGATAGTAGTCACATGGCCTATCTTCTGAGTTGTTCAGAGTTCAAGTGAAGCAATAAAGGTACAAACATGTCATAAACAGGGACTGGAGTATAGTTCAGTGGTAGAGCTCTTGCCTAGCATGTGTAAGGCCTTGGATTCAGTTCTCAGCTCCACCAAAACAAAACAAAGCAAGCAAACAAACAAAAAAGAAAAAAGAAAGAAAAAAGAAAAAAGCATCCTAAAAAATAAAATGCAATAATCGAGCCTTCATCTGCGACTTCGCTATTTGACCTGATCAACATCTAGCAGCTTTCCTGACCTGCTATCCCACACCTGCTCATTTGTACCCCCCTCAGCAATCACTGAGCCAGCAAACGATTGAAGCAGTGATCATTTCTGAGAATTTGATGCCACCTCCAGAGGCAGTGATCATTTCCAGGGAATAGATGAGGGATTAGTGTGGGTAAATCTCACTCTGGTCTCTCTGGTGACTCACGTATTCAAAGTTGGTTGTTTTGCCAGGGATTTAGCTCAGCAGCACTGCACCTACCTCACAAGCACAGGGTCCTGAGTTCAATCCCCAGTAACAAAAACAAACAAACAAACAAAGTAAGATGTTGCTTGATCAAAGGATATATCATCACAGTTAGGGAGAATAAATTAAAAGATTCATTAATATCATGGTTACTATACTTAAAGACAATAAATTGTTTTCTCAAAAAATGCTGAGATTGTGGATGTTAAGTGTTTTCCACCATGCACTAAATAAAGCAAGGTAATGGACTTGTTAATTATGCAAATTTAACCATTCTACAGTGTATATATAATTCAAAGAATCAGGGTGTACATGATGAAGGGATACAATTTTATCTGTTAATTAAAACCTATAAAATAGAACAATTCTACTTTGAGTTGACATTCAGATGGCTTTTTTCCTGTTGACTCTAGTTTCACCTTCTTAAAAATGAGTACATTTCTTCCAATCTTTCTTTTTCTTAAGCAGAAGAGAAAGGGGGAGGTGAAGAAGAAGTACACTTGAATCCCAGCTGCTGTGGGTCACTTTCTCTTCCAGAAAACAAAGTGAAGGTGTCCTCCAAGCAGCAATGCATTAGAGTCTCAAGGCCAAATCCACCTTCTTTTCTCTTTCCACTAAGCACTTCTGTTCTTTCCTTTTTGTTAGTGGATCTGATCAGTCTATAGGGAACTTTATGATGAAGCTGAAGGAGTCCAAGAAGATGGTGGCCTATGTAATCTATTTCCTCATTGTAAATAAAGATGATCACTCCCATCTCACTGGACCTTGTTCTTAGTGTATAATTATCCCAGCTTGAAGTCTTAACATTTGAAAAGGACTCGGACTCAATAAATTACTGAATAAAATTTAAAATTTAAACTGACTTTTAATAAAAGACTTCAAAGAACCTACGAGAGTTATGTGCATTATGGCAGGAAAAAAAATCCCCAATGAAAGGAATGGTTACTGAGTAGCCTTCCATACAGCAAGCACTGTTTAGAGAAGATAGATTTGGTGTATATATGTGTGTGTGTGTGTGTGTGTGTGTGTGTGTGTGTGTCTTCATAAGTATTTGGATAGTATAATTTAGGACAATTTTCTAACTACAGAGGACCTCAACTTAAATTGGCTCAGCAATGAGAAATTTAGTAAGTTTCGCTAAGGACATAATAAGAAACCCAGCTGTAGATCTGGCTACTGATATAGTATGGCGGGCTTCATATCTACATTTTTTCTTCTTGCTTTATTCTCCATGTTTTGGTTTTACTCTTATGAATGTAGCAAAGTGGTCCCTGCCATTCTGATCATCAAAAGAAGGTGCAACAATTGTGGGAGGAAGAAAGAGACTATTCTTTCCTATCCCTGTATAAGGAACAAGGAAACCTTTCTCTCTGACATCCCAGTTATTCTCTTCCAGGGATTGGCCAGGATTTTGGATCAAGGGTCCATCCTTAATCCTGAATCAGGTATCAAATTCTGAGAATTCAAAATATAGGGTAAGATGCCACATATTACATTCCCTATTCCTATAAAAAAGCCCAATACTGGAATCAGTTTGGATTTTAATAGCAACATATTCCACATTGAATATCCTTGAACCCTTTTACCAAGTTATTTAAAAGTTTGAGTGGGGACTAAATTTTAAAAGTTTTTCAAGTCCACCCAGGCTGCTGAGATAGCTATTTGTCTATCAGGAGTGTGTACTTCTTCCTTTTGGGGCTGCTCCTGGGAAGTGATTGACCTGCTGGGGACTACGTCTCCTAATGCCCATGTCAGGGAGCCACCTGACAAGTTCTCACTAGTGGATGTGAGCAGAAGTGAAACAAAACCTCCAAGACAAGGGGGTTCAGAAGTGTTCTTTCCTTTCCATGCAGGCTGGAAGCAGAAGACCACAATGGTCTCAGGACCACAGAACCACAAGATGGAAGGAGTCTGGATCCCTGAATGAGCATGTGCAGGAAAGCCATTGCCTTGCTAGTCACCTGCCATCTGAGTGAGAAATAAACTTCTATTGCATTAAGCCCCTGATAATTTGGCACTTATTTGTTATAGCAGCTAGTATTATCCTACTAATATGTCATATTTCAATGCAAAAGCACCCAGACATAAGCCCTCCTTAAAGTTCTTGCCATGAAAACCCCAAACCCTAATGTTACTTCTTTGTCCTAAATTTGGTATGTCTCAGGTTCAGTGTCTCCTTATTTTAAACTTTATATGTGAAACATCCACTGAGCAACAAACTCCAACTTCTCGTCCTAGCATTTTGCTTACAAGTAGCATACGTCCTATCCTCAACTTTGACAGATGCCAGACAGACAGTCCTGAGTCTCTCACCCTGCAAGTTCTCCCATTAAGTCTGGAGGTGTTGGTGATGATACTAGTATGGGTAGGAAGCACTTTACATTCTGAATCCCAGGGAGAGATCCAGAGCACAGGATGTCTGCACAGTGGAGCGGCAGGTGGGCCTCTTTAGTCTACTAATTTTTCAGTGAGAAACTGGTAAATTGCACACACACACACACACACACACACACACACTCCCAAAGGCAAACTTATTAGGATCATATAATATAAGCTTATTATGAAACAGAGAGACACATTACCACCTGTGCAGACAGTTAGCAAGATACTCTCGCTGTAGAAGGAAAGTTTCTGGCCTTTGGAACAGTTGGCACATGCCTTGCTTTAAGGAGTAGAACAACTCCTTAATGCATACGTGTCCCTCCTATTTCAAATAGTGCCATATTTGGTTTGCTTATTGTAAATTGGCTTATTGTTCATTCATGAAAAGCTCAAAGGTGGTTTCCTTAGCCAGTCAAGCAGCCTGTGGAAGCTTGACGGGGCACTGATTAAATCTTCACTGGGAGGTGCCTGTCACTCCACTGTGACCAGGTGATGTGGGAGATGGAGTGGGGGGGCTCTGTTTGGTTTCCCTCTGCAGACAAGAGCTGCATGCCTTAAACTGGGACACATCACTTTTGCGGAGAGTGCACACCTTTCTTATTCTTCTTATTTAGTAATTCTATGCATGGGCAGAACACACGTGTGTTCAAAGCAGTCTAAGATGCCTTTGACAGCGGTTCCAGGCTCTCCAGGCTCCTTTCCACTTCCTTTCTCTTATAAACTATAAATATTGTTGGTAACACTCAGAAAACTTCCAAATCCCATGACAGAAATGCTCTTAGAGTCTAGTTACTCACCTGCCACCCAGTGCTTTTTCCATTGTTAGAGATAAATTGTCAGATCTTGATAATGTCCCAACCATGTCAGGTTTACAGCTCCTGACTCTTGGGGTACTTGCAATTTCCATCCAGAGGGAAGCACGGGAGAGGCCACTACAGAACCTCTGTGGGCACCTTCTTGAGGCTTTGCAGTGATTTAGTCCCCTACTTATTCAACATCTATTAGTGCCAGACAGCAGGCAGTAGGAAACAAAAGGAAGAATGACAGAGTCCTTGACTTCTAGAAACTCTGAGCACATGACTGTAAATTTCCACGTAAGGTAAAAAGTGTTACAATAGAAACTGCATTTGAGGCTTTGGGAGCACAGAGAGGGACCCAGTGCTTAACACAGGAAGTTCAGAAAGGTCTTCTTGGGGCTGACAGCTGAGACAAGGCTTAAAGTGCAGGGGAGTTAAGCCAGTAAAGGATTGGAGGGAGAAGAAATGGAGAGTAGAGCTTAACTGGCAAAAGCAAGAGGTTGAAAAATATAAAATCACTGGGCAGCTGAAGGCAGGAAGGAGACCCCAACAGTGTGGAGTAGAGAGGGATGGTACAGAGAGAGATGCAAGGTATGAGAACCAATGTTGGGTACTTAGTGTTTCCGGATCCTATCTGTCACAGCATGGAGCAGTCCACCAAGCTACTTAACAGGAAGAAGTGGAGTCCATGAAAGTATTTCCCAGAGGACGGCTTTCTTTGAATTTGCCTCACTTCTTTTGCAGGTGAAATGCGTGCTGTTGTAGAAACTGAGAAGAAGGGAGGGAAGGAGCAGATCACAAATCGGAATTGTCCCACCTAAGGCCCTGGGGTTCCAGCTCCTCCATGGTTGTTTCTTTTCAAGAAAGTCAGGAGCTTTTGTTGGGGCCCAGCTCAGTGGCACCGACATCTGCTTTTGAAAGGTGCAATAGCAGCTTCTTGTCTTCAGAAGCAGTCAGTTCTCTTCTTTCCAATTCATGAGCAGATGACACGTCTTTACTAACTTGTAGATGTGTGAGACCACCTAACCAGTTCTAGGCCATAGGTTATAGACTAAGTGACACGTAGGCAGGAACATTTAATTCCAGGTACAAAACCATAGAGTGATCTCTCCCCTTCGTTACTTATATCAGTAGCTTCCAACATCTTGGATCCTGGAGTAAGCAAAACCAAGGGAAAACCTGAATAATTCCTCTAGCTTCACTTGTTTTTAGCTACTTGCTCTTCTTTTCAGTGTTAGAGGTTGCATAGCTAAACAGTGTGCTCCCAATTAGCTCTGCTATCAGTAACACTTCTGAAACACAGTCACTATGGTAACAACTGTTTAAGTAGTTTTTCAGAAACTGGGAGGTTGCTTTTGTCTGTCTCCAGCTGGTTGAAATCACTGAATTTTCACTTGGGCCTGCACAGTTGACTAATGACTGGTTTCAGAAGTCCAGAAACTCATCTTCAGGTTACCTTTAAGCTGCCAATTACTGTGTGCACAGTCTATAAAGAGCCATGGTTTGTATCACACATGTGTAGACCACTGAATTCCTTCCTTTCCTTTCTTAAAATCATCTTTCCCCACACTTCAGATTTACTCTGTCTTCTTCATCCCAAACCCTGACCTCTGGGGGATAAATTTGAGTCAGGACCAGCCCAGTTCTCTAACTTGAGCATGATGTGAGGCAAAGACTCCCACTAATGACTGACAGGAATGTAGCGTCAATAAGAGGAAATTCTTGTTTTGAATTTTTGGAGTTTTTTGTTGTTGCATCATAACTGAGCCCACTTGGAAAGATACAGAAGGGCAGCCTCTTTCCTGGGACTTGAAAACCTGCTGCCCTTTATGGCTATTCAGCCTTAATAAGCACAGTGGCCCTTGCTGGGCCAGTACCCTTGGGGATTCCTAGTGGAGAAAAGAGTGCTTTGCAATTCTCACAAACCAGCCTCTTGTCGAGCTGCCAAAGGAGAGCGGGGGGAGCTGTGTACATGCTTAGCTTATGAAGAACCATATTGATAAGGACTTTTATGCCACTTTTGTGTACAGAACACAAATTGGAAGGTTTCTCTGCAACAAAACCCCATTAAGTACAAATTCTTTCACAGCTATGTAACCTTCACCTAAACCTTTATGCTTGCTTACATGGTTACCGGTGATGCTTTGGGGCTGAATTTCTAGCACATGCACATTATTCTGAAATCAGAAATACCTTTTAAAATTTCTCCCTTATGCAATCCACTGAGAATCTGGGATAAAAAGTGCATTCCTTAAGCTGTATTACGTACATGTACAAATGCCACACAAAGAATGGAAACATTATATACTACAAACATGCACTAATAAAAAAAATTTTAAAAACTTTGCATTCCTTTACCATTTGCACTTTTTGGCTTGATGGAGCTTGTTCGAGGCTGGTTTACCGAACTTGTTTGCTCAGAATGATACCAATAATCATTTCAGATTCCTAGATGAATTAACAACTGCTTTGGTTCAACTGTACAGCTGGTCCAAATGACTGCAGAAATTGGTCAGTAAGATGACTGAGAAGCATCTTTCAATTGAACAACAGTCTACTCCTTTATGTCAGTGAGTTGATGTGGCTGAGCCCAGATCTGCTTCTCCTGCCCGACGCCGGCTTCTGTGAGCCTCCCCGTTTGCCTTCAGTGAGTTTGGCCGGACAGTATTCTAAAACAGGCTTCCAATCTTGTCACTCATTTTCTTCAAAGCTTCACATCATTCCACCTTGCCAATAGATTAAGTGCAGACACCTGCTGGCACCAACCTTTTTTTGCAAGTGTTTTTCCTAAAACCTCTGTCCCCTGGCAGAGCACTGTACGTTAAGCCTCGGGACCATGGATTGCCATACAAACCATTTATGGTTTCCATGTTACTGTGATTGTGCAGGCTAGCCTGGGCAGCCTTTCCTCTTTCTCCTTGTCCTTATCTGAGGAACACTCACATATCGCCTTCTCCATGAACTTTTCTTTGCTCTCATGGCCACCAGGCAGTCAGTCCTGCATATGGATCCAGTGGCACATTGGTTCAGCCTTACAGACTGTATTGTAATTATTTACCTGTTTGTTCCCTTGTTAGTGTTGGGATTATGTCTTGCCCGGATGTGTGTAATAAAAGATACCCAACACGGTGACCAGTCACTACCGGCTGTGTGAGGAGGAAGGAAAGATGGAAGGGAGGGAGGGAGGGAGGAAGACAGGTGATCACTTTGGTGGGGGCTGCTCTGGTCACAGAAGTGGGGCTTACTTCAAGCCCCTGTCAGTCTTACATTGTAAAACACAGATTAAAGATCACGTTTCAGAGAATTTTAAGTCACCTGAGGAGGGGCCTTAAGCTCTAAGTGTAGGGACCCGATTTGTACAGGGTCCTGTGTGACCACACTGGCCTCAGGCTTCTGCTGTGCTCTGGGAACTCAGTGTTGGATGACCAAGGGCAAGGCAGCTTGGTGGAGGAAGTGGTATTCACTGAGACCCAACTGTCTTCTAAAGACCACATCGATGTGTTTCAAAATGTAAAGCCCCAGTTAGATTCCCTGTTCAGATCTACCTGTTCCCTCACCAGCCTTGTAGAGAAAGCTGAATATTCTTTGCACTGTTTTCTGCTGACCATCACCCATTGGGAGGAGAGCTTTGACAGTGATATTCTATGGATGCAAGTGGTTATGCTAAGTGAAAATAAACACAAATAAATCCTGCCCTCTGCACTGGGGTCACATGCTGGCTTTGGGGAGCCGGTTACGTCTATCTCTATTTTTTACTGAGGCTTATTGTGGCAAAGCAACATTATTCAAAAGTCATTGTTAAACATGCATTTCATTAGACATGAGCTTTCTAAAGACTGTTACCCTCCACACAGCTTTAACCCCTCTCTTGCTGCACAATTTCTAATTTCACCTTCAGTGAGTGTTTTGTTTAGAGAGGTTTACTGTTTTGGATCTCATTCTTTCTTAAAAGTAGCTTCCCATACAAATTGCTACATAAGCCAACTGTATTCTTTCAGATGTAAGAACCAACACATCTGACTGTAGGTGCCGCCAGTGACATATAACACAAAAGAACCCAAAAATTGCATTTTGGATAAAACCTCAGGGCCATCTGTGGTGTATGGGTTTCACAAGCAGTTTAAAATTCTATATCTTTGATCAGTTTTTAGTTTAGTGCACGGTGAGAAACATAGGTTTAGAACACTTCTCCACTGCTGGTGGGAGTGCAGACTGGTACAATCACTGTGGAAATCAGTGTGGAGACACTTCAAAGAACTAGGATTAGAGGTCCCATTTGACCCAGCTACTCCCCTACTGGGTATCTTCCCAAAAGAATTAAAAGCATCATATCACAGTGATATATGTGCACCCATGTTTAGAGCAGCACAGTTTGTAATAGCTAAAACTTGGAAACAGCTCAAATGCCCATCAACTGGTGACTGAATAAAGGAGATAAGCGTTTTTTAAAAAAATAAAATAGAATGTTATGCAACCTTAAAGAATGATAAACTAGAAAAATTTATAGCTAAATGGATGCACATTGAGGCCTTACTCTTAAGTGAAATTAATAGGATATGTGTGTAACACAGAGTAGTTTATCTGGTGTGAGAAAATGAAAGTGTAAATGAGGACCAAAATGTGTAATAGATAATGTGAAAGAGGAAGAAAAGGTCCAAAGGGGAAGGGGAAGTTGGGAGTAGGGGAAAGGAAAGAATGGAAAGGAAAAAAAATGGAAACAAAGTCTTTTTAAATAGTTAGGGGTGAAGTAGTGGAAGGGAGGACAGGGAAATGGGGGAAAAAAAGAGCCAAGATCTATCACGTAAAGGCACAAATTCCCAATGATGAATGTCATCATATTATATACCTAAAATGTACCAATAAAATTTTATAAATAGTGCCTAATGGGACATTTCTGATGCATTATCTAAATTTACAATCTTGACTATGGAATACATTAAACTCAGTTATTTAATGATGGTTTTGTTAATTAACGGAATTATTTGAATGAATCACATCTTTAAAAAATTATGCAGGAAAAATATACCAGGTTTCTTAAAAAGACTAATACCCCTGCTGGAAAAGTTCTATCAAAGAAATATAAATGGAAAATACCTATGTAGAAAGATATTTACTAAAGCATTATCTGCAATTGCAAAATACAGAAAACAACCTAGGTAACCAACGAAAGAAGAGAACATAAATGATGGCATGAGAAATACCGTACAGTTGTCTCTTGGTATCTGTTGGGGATTAGTGCCAGGGCCTCTTTGTAGAAAATGCTGTAATATTTGCCTATAACTTACGCACATCCTATCATATACTTCAAATCATCTCTGGATGGTTTAAAATACCTAATTCCTGTAAATGCTATATTACATAATTGTTGTACTATGTTGTTTAGGGAGAATTGACCCCTCAAAAAAGTTTGTACATGTTTAGACAGATATAATTTTCCATGAATATTTTCAATTTGTGGTTGGTTGAGAGCAAAGATAGGGATACAGAAGGCAGCTGCATAGGGTAAGATAGAGATGATGAATCTTGCTGAGCTGTGAATGCTAACAGAGCCCACTGTTGCCTGTGTGCTATAGGTTCATCACCACTGGTTAAGCGTAGGATCTGAGTTAGCAGGCCTTTTAGTCCAAAATCAGCTGTTTCGTTTACTCATTCTGTGGCACTGGACAAGCTGCTTTTCTCGTCTAATGTACCAATTAGCTATTGCTAAAATAAAAACCTGGCCACAATCCCAGTGACTTAAAACAACAGCCATGAATGATCATTTTGTGTATCTGTGACTTTGGCTGTGCTGTGCTGGGCAGCTTTGTATCTGCCGAGGTGATCTTGCTCCACATCGCTCATCTTTCTCTTTTATCTTGTAGAGTAGACAGAGCATGTTATTTGCATGGTGATGGAAGAGTCACAAGAGCCAGGTGTGGTGGTGCATGCTTACAATTCTGGCACTCTGGGAGGCTGATGCAGGAAAATCCCAAGTTTAAGCTCAGCCTTGGCAACTTAGCAATGTAGTAAAATTCTGTCTCAGAATTTTAAAAATTAAAAGATCTGGCAGATGTAGCTCAGTGTGAAGGCCCTGAGTTCAATTCCCAGTACTGAGAAAAGAGTGAAAGATAAAAATGTAAAAGAAAACAATATCACAATGAAATTTCTACCTCATTTTGTTGGCTAGCGCAAGTCACACTGGCCAATCCCAAAATACAAGTGGGAAAAAAAATCATCATTAGTATAGTAAATAAGTAATGGGCATGACTCCATAGCTCAATTTTTAAACCTTTGCATTACTGACCTGGGTTCTAGATAATTCTTTATTGTGGGAACTGCCCTGTGTATTGTCAGATATTTAGCAGCATTCGTGTTCTCTTTCTACACACTAGATGTGAAAAGCATCCCCAAAGTATGATGATCAAAAATGCCAAATGTCTACCCAGGGGGATATGTCCCTGCTCTATGGGGTATGTTTGTGTGTGTACATGTGTGTGTGAAAAATTAGGTACAATGGGGGAGTTATATTACTATTGAATTTATATTGTATTTCAAAGGGTTAAATTTAATGGTTATTATTTTAATGTGTTTAATAAATGCTAGCTTCTTTTATGTTAGATTACATCATAGTGGTATAATGTGATCACAAAAATTAAATTTTTGAAGGATTACTAATATGGGAAATATATAAAGTATGCTTTTCTTTTAACCAGGGATTGAACTCAGGACCTTGCACTTATGAGGCAAGTGGCAGCACCACTGAGCTACATTCCAGGCTATATAAAGTATGTCTAAGTGAAGAAGAATGGCATAAATGTTATATACCTCAAAAACTGAGTTTGTAAGAAATATAAATTTATAAAGAGAAAAGTGAGATTAGGTATATATATGTCATAAATGAGAGCAAAATTGTCATTGGCAGAAAAATGGATTGATCTGGAGATTATGCTAAGTGAAATAGATCAGATTCACATACATAAATATCATATGTTTTCCCTAACATATGCAACCCAAAGAGATGACAAGAAATTAGAAGGGAGACTATTATTAGACACGAAGAAAAGGAGAAGGGATAGCTGGATGGGTACAAAGATGGGTAACAAGAGCAAGGGAGTGGTGAATATGGAGGATAGTTAAACTATGTACAAATCTGCGAAAATGAGAGCCATTTATCTGCATCACCAATATGCACTAATAAAAAACATCGGCAAAATTTAAAACAGAAACTCCCACACCCAAGAAAGTATAAATGTAAATACACGTACTTAGGAAGAAGCATAGACACAATGAAATGTTAAATGGTGATTTTTCTATTCTAGGATAATTAGGGATGATTATGAAAATTAAGGTAATTTTTCTTCAAATTCGTCAGTTTTTTTCTGAATTTCTCGAGTTTGTGTTTATTTATTTATTTTTCTCATTGAGTTTATTGATGCTTTTTAGGTGTACAGTACAGTTACATTCATTATTGGGATCTTGTACCTTTACATGACAGGTCTTGGTTCTCATTTTTTCCCCACAACCCTGCCCTCCCTTCACCCCCTCCCCCTCCCCTATTTACAAAGTTCTGCATTTATTTTTTAAATTTGAAAACAATTTTTACACACAAACATGTATAGTTTAAAATCTGTTTAGAGAACTCCAGCCTGACTGTTTCCTGACCTGCCATCCCTCAAATATTTCCTTAAAATATGAAAATCCTTTTAAAAATCATTTTATTTACTTTGCTCTTTTAGAGAAAACATTTTTGTAGGTGGTCAGTAAATATCTGTGGTTGATGATTTTATATCATAAAATGAAAAGCACATTCAAAGGCAAGAATGTATTGGAAAGAGTTTTAAAATACAAAAAATATTAAGTATTGGAAATTACGTGGCAAGGAAATAGATTTACACACTGTAACTAGAAGTACAAATTGCTACAATCCTAAAAGGCAATTAGACATACTTTAAAATGTTCTTATGTAACATTTGTTGCCCAAGTATCTATCTCTCTTAAGTGAGACAGAGAAATGTATAGAAACTTCCAAAAAAGGTGTTCAATAAAGTATTATGTGCACATCCTAAATCAGATAACAATGTCTAGTGAAAGAGGGATATGATAAAATATTCTAGAGTCAATAAAAGTTCTGTTGGCTTAATCATGGATTTTGGGAAATACTCATCATTCCTTGATATGGAAGGTCTTTAATTGTTTCTAGTTGGCCATCTGTTTAGTAAAAGATAACCATTTCCATCAAACCCTGAAAAGGCTTGTGGTCTCCTATGTGCCTAGAAATAGAGGTCTGACCAGAAGTGATATGAACAACTTTAGAGCAGCATTCAGCAAAAGAAAGAAACTGCTTGCTCTCTGCTTGCCCTGGACTGGAATGCATGTGTGTACTTGTATACACACTCATGGGTCTTAGAAGGTGTCCTAGCATGTGAAAGATAAGTGAGTTAGTAGTGATCTGGATCCTTGGATGACCTCATAAACAGAGATATTTTCAGTTCCCTAGCTTTTTGTTCTGTGAGAAAAGAACTACTTCATTTTGCAATATTGTATTTTGAGATCTTTTGTAAAAGCAACTTAGCTTAAACATAAATCAGTAACAGAAATAATATCTTTGAGGACTAATAGACACATAAAAATATATCACTGTCATTTAACAATTGGGTGATGGGAAGCCAGGAAATAGATATTGAAGGCTGAAAAGTCAAGTCAGGGAAAATTTTGTTCAAAGTGGTCCCTGTGATAACCTCAAAGGCAGGTTAGCTGCTTAGAAAGCTTGGAACTCCAGAGAAAACAGTGAGACACAACCACTGACTGTGGTTTCTGTTGGATGCTCCTTGCTACTTTTAGTAAGGGAAATGAATTTTGGCAAGAAATTGTCAGTTTGCAAGCAGAGATGAAAGGAAATGCAGCTCTAATAGGGATGTCCCTGTGCTTGGGCCTGCAATATGAATTGACTAGCTGTCCAGTAATTTAAGCATCGTGGAGATGGAAAATTGCATTGCTTCAGTACCATAAACAGAAAATAATAATAGCATGTCTAAGAGCCTTTCTCCAGGACCTGTTGTTAATGGAATCATAGGAGCCAATCCGATGGCAAATATAGAATTAAGAATATTGTTGTCTCATACAAGCCTGTTATTTCAGACAGCCTCAAAGTTGCTACTGGAGAGGAAATAGTCCAAGTTTAGAGAGAAGTAAATAAATGAGTGCCCAGAAACTTAAGATTTTTGCAGACAAGATCTTTGAACATTCATAGAAATGACTGGAAGCAAATAGTCTGGAAAACTGCTACGAATTTCGAAAAAAAATTATGTTATCAAAGAAACCACTAACCCGGCCCACAAAAACTATAATTTTCTGATCCCTAAAGCAACCTCCAGGAAAGTGGTCCATCCCTAAGGAAAGCCTATTTTCCCACATTCACTTTAATTGTGGCCACAGAAGCTAATGGACAAAAAGAGTTTCTAAGAGGTTAACAGACAAGAATTTCTGCCAGAGAGGAGGACCAATATCTACAGTCCCAGGAATTTTCTGCTTTGGATAAGACTTGTGACAATTCTTTCCCTGTAAGATTTCATCATTCTTAAGAAACCTAATAATTTGGTCTTCCATTCACCCCTTTCCAAAGTGAAAGTTTTAAAGGCAGCTACCCTGCTTGATTATTATTATTTTTTTTATTTAAAAAATTTTTTCAGCTTTAATTGAGTTTATTGGTACATTTTAGGGATACAATACAGTTACACTCATTGTTGGGATCTTGTACTTCCACACTAAATTTAAGACAGGTGTTAGGAAAAAAATGCCTATTATATTAGAAGTCTCCGAATCTGGCCACCTCTAGCCCCAATGGAGAAATTTTACAACATTGAGAAACCTTGGGCTTTGAGTGGAATCATAACTGGATAATTCTTCTGGCTTTCTCCCTTGGGAGGGAGGTGAGTAGCAGTGTGGCCCACGCACTTAAGAATGCTTACATGAGTAGTTGTTATCCATGTCTCCCTTACATTTAGAAATAAGCTCTTTCACACTGCAGTTTTGCAAGATATAGTCCTGTGCAGTGGTTGATCAATTTTTCTCAGTTTCCCCTATAACTAAGAGTAAACATGTAGTTTTATTTAGACAAATGGAAAGTGGAAAGAAAGGAAGAGCACAAATATCAGGGCACATTCTTTTTTTTTTTTCTCATTGAGTTTATTGGTACATTTTAGGTATGCAGTACAGTTACATTCATCATTGGGATCTTGTACCTTTACGTGATAGGTCTTGGCTCTCATTATTTCCCCTTATCCCAGCCCTCCCTTCACTCCCTCCTCCCCTCCCTATTTACAAATACTTTATTTCCATTTTTTCTTTCTTTTCCCTTATTACCTTTCCCCTACCCTTCCCACTTTCCCTACACCTTCAGCTCTTTTCTTCCTATTTCACATTGTCAATTATCTCATTAAGGTTTTATGTACTGTTATAGTTTATTCACACCAGAGAAACTATTCGGTATTTACACATGTGTGACTTATTTATTTCACTTAGGAGTATATCCTCAATATGTATCCATTTTCCTATGAATGAATCTAATTTCTCATCCTTTATAGCTGAGTAGTATTCCATTTTGTAGAAAAACCACATCTTTATCCAGTTTCCAACAGATGGGCAAATGGGCTGTTTCCAAGTTTTAGCTATTACAAACTGTGCCGCTATATACACAGGTGCGCATATATCACTGTGATACGATTCTTTTAATTCTTTTGGAAAGATACCCAGCAGAGGGATGTCTGGGTCAAATGGAACCTCTAGGCCCAGCTCTTTGAGGTATCTCCATATTGATTTCCATAGTGGTTGTACCAGTCTGCACTCCCACCAACAATGGAGAAGGGTTCCTTTCTCCCCACAGCCCTGCCAACATTTGTTATTGGTTGATTTCTTGATAGCAGCCACCCTTTGTGGGGTGAGGTGGAACCTCAGTGTTGTTTTCATCTGCATCTCTTGAATGACCAGTGATGTGGAACATTTTTTCATATCTTTACTTGCTGCTTTACTTCTTTGTATGGAATTCTTTTCATTTCAGATGCCCATTTTTGAATCGGGTCTTTATATGGGGGGGCTGGCACATTCTTAAAAGAAGCAGCTTGCCTTCCATTTCCTCAATATCTTCTCCCTACTTTGGCTAGAGTAGCATGTGGAGTTCTGCTGGGCCTTCTTCTACTATGGGATATACATACAGCGACATTCAGGAAATTTGCAACAAGAAGACTGTGCGACCTCAGTACTGCAGGGGTTGGCTCTGAGAACCCCTGAAGATACCAAGTCTGCAGTCATTCCAAACCCTTGTCCGCGGCATAGTACTTGCTTATAACCTATACACATCCTTCAGAGTATTTTAAGTATTCTCTACATTACTTATAATATCTTACACAAAGTAAATGCTTTGCAAATAGTTGTTATACTGTATTTTAAAGGAAATATATGTCAAGAAAAAAAAACTGCACATGGTCAGGGCAGAAATTTTTCTTCAAATATTTTTGATCCACAGTTGGATGAATGAAAGGATGTGGAAACTGACGGTAAGGGGTGATGACAACCTAGAGGTGGGTGTCTAAGCAACTGCAGGGACAGAGCTGCCAAGGCCCCTTTCCTTGGAACAGTTGTCCACTTCCTTTTCTGTAAACAGGCACTCCTCGTTTAATGACCAGATTCTATTCACAAATGAACTTGTTGCTAAATGAGGAATTGTATGGAGTGTGCACATTATAATATCCAGAATAAAGAAATGGTCAAAGGAAACTCCAACTTGACTACCTTGCTTTTATTTGCATAACTCCTGCATGCAGTACTGTACAATCAGCAAAAATCACAGTACTGTAAAAACAAGGTATATTGTGCCAAAAAGCCATTCAGGCTCTATAAACAAGATGTACAAAATTGTACAAAATTTTTAAAAAATGGTTGTAAGTCTGAGTGGCCGGTCATTAAATTGAAACAGTGTGCTTTGGTCATAAATCCAAACCACCATTAAACAAATAGGTTGTTAAATGAAGAATATCTATATAAAAACACAGAAAGCTTATATGTTGTCAGAACTGCTATGTCTTTGTGTCTCTTTGTAATAGTCACCTAGTCTGAAAGTCAGTCTCCTCTAATGACTATTATTTAGGCAAGAAGAAACCCAAAATGTGTATTGCAATCTCAAATAAGAAAAACTCAAACACTGTATGCATAGAAAAAACCTAGAAAAGCTACATATATAAACATTCATTTCTGAATATTGATATTATGAGCATTCTATATTTTTGTCTTCATATTTCCCATTTTTGCTTTGCATATATATTATTTGTATAGTTAGACAGGCACCAATATGTGCTATTTTTAAAAGATAAATAGCCAAAGTTCCCTCATTTCTCTCACTCACACTTAGCTACTAACATTTTCTTTGACTCTACTCCTTTTCAAAGCCAGGAGCACTGAACCAAATAAATTCCCCAAGAAGCACTGCATGTTTTTTCCTATATTTTAATGACATTAGACCCAGTCCACAGTCTGTTGACATATATTAAAATACTTCAAAATTCGTGAAAAACTGGATGAATACTAACCAGCTGATTACACTGCTTTTCCAAAGGCTCTCACACACCTACTAGGGCTGCTGGACCACAGAGTGAGCAGTTAGTCACAGGGAGGACAGATGACTTTGAAGAACCTGCTTGCATTTGCTTTCTCTCCAAATCCTCTGTCAAATGTATTTTGCATGGGGCTTCTATGATTTAAAAAACAACAACAAACATTTTTCTAACATGCTCAGAACACTTTCTCTTTCTACATCCTATAAATCCATCAATTCCAGATTAAAGTATCTCTACTCCATCTCCTTCTTTGTGTCTTCATTACCACAATTTTACCTTTATCTCTTGTGATGATGGCAACCTCTCATGTTTCTTCCTTTTAATGAAGTTTACACCCTGTAGCCAGTCATTCCTCAGAAACTCATACCGGATTTTGTCACTGTTCTAGATAATGGTATTCTGTCTTTTGGAAGGGAGAGGATACTGACACACACACTCTTCAGTGCTGACCTCTCCGATCTCCTCTTCAGACATTATTCACTCCCACACTGGTAATCTGTGATTTGGCCAGACTGAATGTTTTTTATATATTGATTAATAGACTTTACTTTTAGAGTAAGTTTACTGAAAAATTGGGTGGAGAGTACAGAGATTTAACCATACTCCTACCCCAACACCTTGTTCTGTTGTTAGCGTTTTGCATTACTTGGCACATTTATTACTGTTGATGGGCTAATATGATACACTGTTATTAATTAAACTCTACAGTTTACATTAGGATCACTCTTTGTGTTGTACACTCTACGGTTTTTGATAAATGTGTTATGATATGTATTTAGCATCATTGTACCATACAGAATAAATTCATGGTCCTAAGATTCCTCTGGGCTACACCGATTCATTTCTTTCTCCTTTCACTGTTCTGTGTGTATAATTTTTCTATAATGCCCCCTATTTGGAGTCATACAGTATATACTCTTTTCAGACCATTTCTTGATGGTTTTGTGAAGCTGAGGTTTCTCCATGTCTAGCCACAATTTGATAGCTTAGTTCTCACCACTGAATAATACCAGTGTAAGGATGTACCACAGTGTGCTTATTTCCCTACTGAAATACATCTTGGTTCCTTTTGGCTTGGAGTAATTATAAGGTAAAGTTGCTATTAACACTTATGAGTAGGCTTTTGTGTAGACATGTTTTCAACCACTAAATGCCTTTGATTTCCCCAAATTCCTTTAGCTGAGTCTCTTGTCTCTGGGCCTCCAAGCATGCTGCCCTAATATCCTTGAACGTGCTTTTATCTTTGTTTACCTCAGTAAATCCTATTTACTTGTCAGGAGCAACCTAGAAATCACTTTCCCAGGAAGTCTTTTCTAACCTCAATGCCTTCTCAGAAGGTTAGGAATGTCTTCTACGTGCTTCTGCAACATTCTATTCTACCCCTAGAATACCATGTATTGTCCTGATCTAAAGATGTGTACTTCTCTGTGTGGTGCACTAGACTCTGGGCTCTGACCAGGTGTGCCTTTTTCCTGTTGTGCCTCACCCACATGGCATGGAACCTACTGCATAGTAGGTACTCAAAAAACTGTATTGATTAAATGCCACAAGCCCTTGATGTGTATTTCCTAACTGTCACTTTAGGAATGCTTTTTCTTCTTTGATGACCATTCAAATTCTTTATGATCTTTATTTCTTTATATAGTTTCCCATGATGAATCCAGAGCCTTGGTACAAATCAGGGGTTCAGTGATGTTGCTGAAGAACTAAGGGTTCTCGGTACTCTCTCATTTCTTTTTTTTTTAAATTGAATTTATTGGTACATTTTAGGGAAACAGTACAGTTACATTCATTATTGGGATCTCTTACCTTTATCTCTCACTTCTTTATACAAAACACAACCTCAGGTGTTTGCTCCTTCTGAGAATGTTTCATCTGATGAATGTTTTTTTATTGGCCTTGGTGTCTGTCTAAACCAACAGATGTTCTCACCAAGGCATAGACTCACTCATTGATGACAGTAACAGAATTGCTATCATATATTGGGAGCATTATGGTATGGTATTAGTATTGTTCTTTGACAAGAACTCAATATAAATTATGGGTAAGCCTTTCCACCCATAAGGAATCCTGGAGAGTCAAAGAACCAAAATAGTCCTTATTTTTAAATGTTGAAAAGAAAAATATGAAAGTTTTCTGTGATTTTGATTACAGGACTACACAATGAGAGTTTTATCTCATATAGCACATTATACTTTATTGACTCACCTATTTTCTCAGTATTGATACTTTTGGAGAATTAACTAACAGTCATTGTTCTTGACTCTAATTTCCAAAGTGAAACTTTTAGGGAGACATTGTTCCTCCTAATTTTATTTAATAAAGAAATTGAATTTTAGGCAGATTAAATAACTTGTACAAGACCACCAGCCCCTCCACCCCAATTGTGAAGTCCTATTAAAGGACTGTATTTCTTTCTTTTTTTTTTTCTTATTGAATTCATTGGTACTTTTTAGGTATACAGTACAGTTACATTCATTATTGGCATCTTGTACCTTTACATGACAGGTCTTGGTTCTCATTTTTTCCCTATAACCGTGCCCTCCCTTCACCCCCTCCACTCTTCCCTATTTACGAAAACTTTATTTCCATTTCTTCATTTTCTTATATTTTTTTCTTTTTCTTTATTTCCTTTCCCCTACCCTTCCCACTCCCCCTACACCTTTAGCCCTTTTCTTCCTGTTTCACATTGTCAGTTATACCATTTGGATCTTATTTACATTTTAAGTTTTTCACACCAGAGAAACTATTTGGTATTTACATGTGTGACTTATTAATTTCACTTGAGTATGACTTCAGTATGCATCCATTTTCCTATGAATAAGTCTAACTTCTCATTCTATGTGGCTGATTAGTATTCCATTTTATAGAAAAACCACACCTTGTTTATCCAGTCTCCAATGATGGGCAAGCTGTTCCCAAGTTTTTGCTATTACAAACTGTGCCACTATAAACATGGGTGAGCAGATATCACTGTGATGTGATTCTTTTAATTCTTTTGGAAAGATACCCAGCAGAGGGATAGCTGAGTCAAATAGAACCTCTAATCCTAGTTGTTTGAGGTATCTCCATATTGATTTCCATAGTGGTTGCACCAGTCTGCACTCCCACCAACAATGAGAAGGGTTCCTTTCTCCCCACAGCCAAGCCAACATTTGTTATTGTTTGATTTCTTGATAGCTGCCATTATTTCTGGGGTGAGGTAGAATCTCAGTGTTGTTTTCATCTGCATCTCTCAAATGACCAGTGATGTGGAACATTTTTTATATATTTATTTGATGCTCTTACTTCTTTGTCTGAGAAATGTCTGTCATTTCAGATGCCCATTTTTGAATCTGGTCTTTATATTTGGGGGGGGCTGATTCTTTTGAGTTCTTTACATATTCTAGATAATAGTCCTTTGTCTGAGGAGCAGCTGGTAAAATTTTTTCCCACATTGTAGGTTGTCTTTTAGCTCTGTTGGTGGTTTCTTTTGCAGTGCAGAAGCATTTTAATAAAATGAGATCCCAGTTGTTGATTCTTTCTGCTAGATCCCATGCTACTGAGGATTTGTTCATAAAGTCTTTTCTATGTCAATGTCTTCAAGAGTTCTGCCTACCTTATCTTCCAGCAAATTTAGTGTCTCTTTTTCTAATATTTAAATCGTTAATCCACTTGGATTTTAGTTTAGTGTATGGTGAAAGATAAGAGTCTGGTTTTAATCTTTGGTTGGTTGAAATCCAGTTTTTGCAACACCAGTTATTAAAGAGGCTATCTTTCCTCCTGTGAGGATGGTTGTCTCCTTTGTCAAAGATGAGTAGCTGAGTACATCTGGAGTTGTTTTTGTATCTTCCAATCTATTCCACTGATCCTCAAGTTTGTTTCTTTGCCAGTATCATGCTGTTTTTATCACAGTGGTTTTGTAGTATAGTTTCAAATTGGGAATTGTTATATCCCCTGCCATGTCTCTGTTGCATAGGATGGCTTTTGCTATTCCAGGTCTCTTCTGGTTCCAAATGAATTTTTGTATTATTTTTTTCTAGTTTTGTGAAATATACTGTTGGAATTTCAGTCAGAATTGCATTGAATCTGTATAGCAGTTTTGGTAGTATGGCCATTTTCACTATGTTGATTCTTCCTACCCAAGGACCATATTTCTTTAAACCTTTACCATCCCACGGTGTTGAGCTGCTTTTAAAGACACTGCTAAATCTTCAGGAATTGAAGTATGAATACACAAATCTCACAGAGGTCACAGAATTACAAGTCATGGCTGGAATGAGAAGGTGGAAGGAAGAGGCTAAAGAAGTGCAAGTGTCTCAGTTCTTCTCTGTGTGGTGACAAGATGATTTTGTAGATTGAAGGCCTGTGTAAAGAACACACTAGCATAAATGCCTGTTGGCATGGTGTATGAATACTGTGAACACAGCCACCCTACTATGCTATAAGACTTTCCATGAGAAAAGACATAAATCATACATTAATTTCTCTTTCCCCTCCACTGAGTGAACTCAGATGTTGAACTTGTGGTTTTGGATTTGCTTGGTAAGGCCATTGCCCTGTTGAGGGCTGCACAAATAAAAGTAGTTGGGCAGTTCACTGAGTTGTTTCCACTGCAAACAAAAGAAGCAGAACTCAACCAGATTACATTCCAATTCTACCTTAGCCTAGGTCCTCATTTTGTCTGTAACAGCAAACTTGTGCATCTGCAAGTGGGCTGCCAAATTCCATCTGCCTACAAAGTTCAATATTGTTGTAATTAAAGACATGTCCTATAATACTAGTGATGGTCATTGGAACACAGCATTGTCCCTGTTGGGCAACTGGGCATTGTGCATGGCAGAGTTTACTCCAGGTTAGAGTCATAAGGTACAGCTGAACCACAAGGCAGTATCAGATAAATTACAGTGGGTTGTGGAATATCTGAAAACTTGGCTTCTGGGTCAGGGCAACAATAATTCTGCTCAAATAGTGACTCAAGGATGAAGGGCCATGAGGCAAACACTGGGGTGTCTGTGGATACTTTCATTGAAATCTATGACATGGTGCAATAACCTAATACTGATTCTATCTGATGATTATTGGCAATAAAATTTTGAATGTAAAATCCCCTTGGGTCAATTCTGTAAGTTCTTTTATTTGAGAAAAATTTCCACAAACTCTAAACAAATAGAAAGTGACTGCAGCAGCCTGATAAAATGAGTTTTTTGTTTGTTTGTTTGTTTGTTTTTAGATAGGGTCTCGCTATGTAGTTGAGACTGATGTGGAACTCACTGTGTAGCCTAGGCTGGTCTCAAACTCACAGCGATTCTCTTGCCTCAGCCTCCCGAGTGCTGAGATTACAGGTGTGCACCACCATGCCTGGCTTTTAAAACGAGCTGTTCCTCATGCTGGTCTGGAGCATGGGATTTGGAGTCAAGTAGCTCTAATTTGTTTTTCCTCCTTCTATCTTCTGAGCTCAGCAAACATTTCATCTTCACCCACCTTTTGTGTTGTTATGAGCATTAACTATGATACCACAAATCTTATCTGCCACACTGTAAGTGTTAGTTTTCAAAAGTAATTATTACTGAGTGCTATGGGCTGAATTGTGCTGCCTCATTCACATATTGAATCTCTATCCCATGTGACTGTCCTTGGAAATAGAGCTTTTTATAGAGATAATTAGGTTAAATGCAGTGGTAAGAATGGGGCTCTTATCTAATCAGACTGGTGCCCTTACTGGAAGAGAGAGATGTCATGGACATATGCACAGAGAAAAGGCCTTGTGAGGACACAATGAGAAGGCGACCATCTGCAAGCTAGGAAGAAAGACCTTCTCAGACAACAACCCTGTTGGAACATTGGTCTCAAACTTCCAGCATCCAGAACTGAAAAAAATAGTTGGTTAAGCACCCCAAGTGTGGTATTTTGCTATGGCAGCCCTAGAAAATTACTAGGCCAAGAGCTGAGTGGGTGAATGATTGAAATATGATGGGCTAGAGACAGGCAAATCTCTAATGCAGTGGGAAGTTCTGCATAGGCCTTGAAAATCCACAAATCTGATTTGTTAACGTCTCTTTCCAATTAAATGACTTAGTGCAATAATCAAAAACTTCATGATTTTTCTTTCTACACTTAGGAACAAGGGTCATGCTGTTCCCCTGGCTCCCCAGGAATCTTTATGAGAGGAATGGATTGCAACTAACACTCTGAATTCCTGTGGATGTACATTATAATGTTCATAAGATTTCTCTTTAGTGGCAGGAAAGAAAACTAGGAATTCATTATGTGGTACCCTTCTTAGAGGCACAGAGCTATAGAGCTATTGTGTTTTGCACTAGAGAAAGCTGCAGGGTGTCAATGTTCTGAGTGTGTCACTTACACACACGTTTAGAAATCACACCAAAGGAATACACTTCTCAAATGTGGGTTCTTAGCACTTTCATCAATAATTTTAGCTTCTGCCCTGTCAGGCTCAATTGGCTTGGCTGTAAGTATAGCTTTGCAAGCAAGCTAGTTTGAGTTCAGGCTGCCACAAATCATGGATGAGCACAAGGGAACTCATATTTCTTCCTAGAGCCTGGTCTCATATCATCTCTTACACATGCCCCTAAGTGGGCATATTTTGGCTGACTATTGCAAAAAGAGGAACATATCAGAAAGTCACTTGGCCTTTGACCTGCGTCCCACGATGAAATCTCTGCCTCTATCAATGTTCATTTAAAGGTTGAGGAAGAAAATAAATATAAACAAAAAATACAATAACATAAAGATTGGCCATGCAAGAGAATGCCTTTTCAACTATCTTCAATAACTCAGTCATCCCGCACCACATGCCTACCACAATAAGCAGGAAAACTTGTAGATTGCAACTTCTTCAGGTTCAGTGCTTCCTGCTTTATGTTACTTGTTTACTGGAGCAGAAGAGAATTTAAGAGGCTAAACAGCTGCTTCTGTTAGACAAATGTTTATACATAAGGCTTGCTAATATAGGCTATCACCAGAAAAGCTTTTCTCTGCTTTTGATCAGTCTCTTTCATTTCCATTAATAACGATGTTCTTAAAGAAGAGAGGGACTACTTTTTATACAGCTTGATCATATTAGAAAAATCTCCTCACCACAAATTTGCTAAAACCAGAAGCCAATTCAATTGATAGATAAGATCCTAGAGCAATTTTCTCTTCTGACATGTTCCTGTGTTGGAAAGCTGACTGTGGAAGGCTTGTATGAGGCAGAACTGGAGGATATAGTGGCCCAGTACATAATCAGTGCAGTAGGAGCTGAAGATTACACCTTGGATGATGGTCATTTGCCCTGAGGACCAAGCTATTTTCAGGACACGAACATTTCCTGCTTGTAGAACAGGGGCTGCGTGTCTGACCATCTTCTTCCCCTTTCCTACTTCTTCTGGCCTCCTGCCAAACAGATCACCTCACTGACCTTAAGCACCAAGTCCCACACCTGCACAGTGAATTTCCACTGGCCTGGTCATTGGCTATGACGGAAACACTCCTTCAGATTGTGTAAAACTTGGGTTTGGGCCTGACTATTATTAATATGCTATCTGGATGCTTTAAAATAATGTAGTGTTCACAATTTATTTCTTTATCAGTAGAGAGGGGGACAATCCTTGCCTTGACCTGCTTACAAAGTTCTGAGAAGTAAATAAATCTATCATTTTAAAGTGCTTTGTACTTCCTAAAGGCTGGGGCTGCTCTGAGACGTTGCATGTGTGATTGTTGCATATGTGATTCAGTGAAAGGTAGATGGGAACACAGGACAATTTCATGACCTTGATTTTCATTTCTGCAGTAGAAATATACAACTTTTTCCATCAAATTATTTTCACCTGAGTAAATTCTGGGTAGTAGAAAAGGAAGGAAGTGATGTTTACCACTTGAGCCTGGCCTCTAATATTTTTCAGCAGAATATCTTGTCTCAGTTTGTCATGCTTTCAGAGGCTCAGTTAATTTTTTCTGGTACTTTTTAGCCAAAAATTATCTAACAATTCCAGTTACAAAGTGGTTAGGCCCAAATAACATAAGTATTTATATCCTAATAATTTTATGCTTCTAAAAATACAGGGTATATGAATTAAAAGACAAATGATATTTTACTGCATTCTTAAATAATCACAGTTACTTACTAATAAGAGGTGTGTGCCTGTTTAGCATGCAGAACTCCTTAAATCTGGAATCAGCATGGACACACTTACCATCATTTCTCGTTGCAATTTTTCCCCTGTGGCACTTCGCATTTATCACAGCAATAGCTAAAAACCCAAACTCAAAAGATACGGCACTATCAAACTGAGTGTAATATGATGAAATTCAAAACTATGTGGAACTAGGAGTTTTCCCGTATCCATTAGATTTTGAGTATTATTGGGTTTCCCTGAAAAAAAAATGCGAAGTATCCCATGACTCGCCTGTAAATTCACTGCAGCTCTCCAAGGCAGCTGGGGACATAGTTTGGAAACCATAGTTCACTTCTTTTTTCCATCTGTCAGATTGAAAGAATATTGAGATTAGGGGACCAGATAGAAGCTGGGTTACTGAGTTTCCATAGAAGAACAGTTCCCATAGCCACTTAACAAGGAATGCTGCTGATTTTTGATTTATAACAATTAATTTACCCTGACTTCTGCAATCTCCAGGTTCATGAAATATCACTAGGGCTACTTTTGTAAATTCAAGTTTGATCTCTTCTGTCCTCCCCTCCCCGCTCCCCTCTTCCCTTTCCTTCCCTTCCCTACATTACCATTAGGTGAGTGAGCCAATCTCTAGCTTGGATGATTTAGTTCATCTGCAATATTCTCGACAATAACCCAAGTAAAGGGGTTTTCTCCAGAGGCAGGTATGTCTGACTCAGTGTAATATTTGCATAGTAAACAGAGTATTCTTTAGTGACCATGTGATATTATAGACTAAGATGCAAACATTCTTGGGGTTTTTGAGAATGTTAATATATTTTTTCCAAGAGAATAAAAATGAACTCCAGTTATTTGTCCATTAGGATGGAATACACTGTAAGTGGCAACGAGGTAAATGCACCTTCATGGGAAGCCACAATTAAGCAGATTTACAATCCCAGACTGTTTACCTGAAGGAACAACACAGCTTGCTTTACAGTATCAGTGTTCAAAGCTGGTGTTCAGGGCTCAGGGCTGGGACTTGAGGGGATGGTTCCTCTGAAATAGGTCTTGTTTTCAATTTAGATCTTGTTTCCTGACCTACCTAGAGAAAATCAGGTAACCATTTCTGGGAAAGCTTTTACTTGACTATAACAACTCTCACACTATCTTTGACTCTTACCATACTCCAATTATCTTCAAGAAGCATACAGCATGAAGTGAGGCATTCTTTTCCTTCTTGTAAATAATTACTTATGACTGTCTTCAGAAAATCTGCCGGCACACACACATATGTCATCTTGATGTGCTTAGCAGAAATTCAGCTCCCATGAACTTCAGACTCTTGTGTTATACAGTATCTGTAATGGTATTATCTGGTAAAGGGGACTTTGCAGGTGTACATGTTACTAATCAACTGACTTTATTATGAGAAATTGCTCTGATTTATCGGCACTCACACAAGACCTTAAAAACAGAGCTTTCTCCTAGCTTAAAGCAGAAATCAGAGAAATTCCAAGCATGAGAAGAATTTGATGTATTATTGCTGACTTGGAGATAGAGCGAACCATGTGGAAAGCATGAGAAGAAAATAAATTCTGATAGCAACCAGAGAGGTTGCAAAAAAGACCCTGATCTAGGAATGTGAACCACAGCTCTAGCTGCCCACTTGATTTCAGCCATGTGAGACTCTGAGCAGAGAACCTAGCCACTAGAATGCTAAATTTCTCACCTACAGAAACAGTAAGATAATAAGTTTATGTAGTTTTAAACCACCTGGTTGTGGTAATTTGTTGCAGCAACAACAATAAACTGATAATATGTCATGAAATTCACTGGAGTCAGGGATTACAACCTAATATTAAAGGAATGTGTTCCCTCTCAGTCTGGTGAGATTCTTGATGAATATGGGAATGGGCTAAGGCAGAAACAAATATGTATATATCTCTGTCTCTTTTCTAAGTTTTTCTGTCTCTTCTCTGAGGCCCAATGGACATTAATTAATCACTTACTATGTATCCTGAACTAAATCTATCACATACTTTCTCTCATTTAATGCCATAATCACTGTGGAAATAACAATTTACCATTTCTTTAAGAAGAAATGGAGATTCTGAGAGCCCAGGTAACTTGCCCACATTTCCACTGCTGAAATTTGTAGATTTGAACCCAGTTATTCTGATGATTATACAGTAGGACTATTTCTTTAATATAATGGGCTAAACACTAGGTCTATAGGTTGACCTAAATATTACTTAATGGTGTGAAGGTTAATAGAAAATTGCAAAACAGAACTGTGGATGATTGTTTTAATAAAGTTAATAATATAGTTCCAGAGCAAAGATTCTGAGCTTTTTCACCTTGTTTGAATATCTGGCTCTGTAAGCAACCAGAAGCTGAGGACAAATTAGAATTCTTACTTTTCACTTGCTGGCTTCCAACTGTTATTTCCATGGAAACATTTCAGATCTGTGAAAACAAGTTAAGTACCTTAATATCATCATCACCCAATGGGCTGAGACTTTTTATGTTTCAATGTAGGTAATATCCATTTGTAAAGGAAAACAGAGGAGAACTAGCAACTGAGACCTGAAGAGAAATGCACTTATTTCATCTCAGTTGTCTATTGTTGACCAAGAATGAGAATCATTGCTTTCTAACTGCCATCTGATTTTAGGCATACTAAAAAGAAAAGGTGTCTGAATTCTGTCTCAGGAGATAATTAACAGAAATCTTTTACTTCCTCACTATTATCAGTCATTATTATTGGGCAGCATTGTTTACTCATTGCTATAAATACCAAAGTCCAATTTATAGCTCCAGACAATGGACAGCACAAGAGTTTAAAACAATGGAATGGTCACCATGGGCCAAGGAAATCAAAGGGAATTTCAAAGAGTAGGAGAACCAAAGATTTTTCAATCAATTGTCTTGTGAATGTCACTAAAAACATATATAATGCAATATCTGTTCCTTCTGTGGTAGGTCCTTTTCTATAAGGTTTGTATCACTCCCAAGCCACCATAGGCAGGCTAATAAGACAATATGTGTAAAAGGCTTTAGATACTACAAATTGACTTTCTCTTAAGAAGACTTTAAACAAATACTGTGTGATTATAAGACCATTACATCTTGGGTGGTCTTTGGCTTTCTGCCCAGAGTTTGGAAGTTGAGACACACAGCAGCACGATGACACCACTTTGTGGTCTATTGGTTCATGAAGCTGTTCAAGCTTTCATTATATCCATCTGTCAGCAACAACTCTAGGGCACCCATGGTGTGCAGAGCATTGAGCTCAAGAGGGAACATCAGAGCACAGAGAAGGCACAGCTTCTGCTTTTGAAGAGCTTTAAATTTACTACGGCAGTCAGGAACATACAAATGAAACTCTATATGAAAGGAAATGAGAGGAGAAAGCACTCCACCTCACCAAAACAAAATACCCAGACGTCACAATTTTCCTATGTGTTACCTATGTCAGGTTTGAGTGATGGATAACCAGCCTCAAAAGGAGTTAGACAGAAATGGGGCAATTTGGTGGGAGAGAGAAAGGAGAGGGAGGTGGAAAAGGAGGAGGAGAAGAGGAAGAGGGAGAGGGAGAGAAGGAGGAAGAGGAAGATTAACAAAAAGAGGAGGAAAAGAAGAGAAAGAGTGAGAGGAGGAAGAATAGGATAGAAGGGGAGAAGAAGGAGGAAGAGGAGGATAAGAAGGATCAAAGGGGGAAAGAAGAGGGGCAGGAGGAGAAACATTCATAAAAAGATCAAAGGTTAGTAGGAGGCTTAGAGTTAAGAACAAGAGGGTGAAGCCAACGGGGACAAACCCCTATAACAAAAGAGATTAACAAGAAAAAACAAGCACTGCGTGTCACACAGTTGAAAATTTTGTTAACTCAAGGCAGTGGCTTAAAACTGGTTTATATAACATTTTAAAGCAGTAAAATTTAGAGAAATGACAAGACAAAGGAAAGAAGTTTTAGGCATCTTTTGCAAAGGAGCTACATGAGAATACGCTAGTGAGTAAGTTTGCTGATTTTTTTGGTGTTTTATCTGAGCTGCTAAGAGTTTTATCTGATACAGGAGAATGGATACACTTCTTTTAGATGCAAGCAGGGGGGAAGGGGAGGATTGAAAAGCTCTTATTCCATTCATTGCTTCTTAATTCCCTTAAACTCAAAAGTACTTATGTCAAAGAAGTATAATTTGGGGTGACACATTCTGGTTTCCTTCAGAGAGTTGTTTGGATTAGAGCCATGAACCTAGAACTTTGCTATCACAAAGAGAATAAATTATGGCATCCAGAATCCTGAAATCTGAGATTGAAAGTTTTAATATGCTTTAAAATAAGGAGGCATTTCTAAGGGTTTCACCACTAACCACTAGTGTACCACTCGATAATTCACTAATTCAGCTGTTTATATTATACAAAATAATGTGTAAAGCCATAGCTGACCAGCAAGGAAGGATTTTCTAGAAGAAAAAAGGACTAAGCTTTTTTTTTTGAGTGAAGAAACTTGTTGATAATTATCAACTGTTGGTTGGATTAAGATATACACCTCTTGGAAATCCCTATTTGTTAGCTCGAATGCTAGAGCAAAATGATAACATTGGGGTTTTTTTGGAATTTATTTTGCTTCACATTAGTATTTTTAAAATGAACTATGGCCACCTTTGTCTTCTGCTCTGTTCCCTAATGATGTGCTACCTGAAAAGAGGACTGACTCTAGGGCCAACTTCTTTGTCCTTTCAGGGGGGAGTCTCATCTATTATGTTTATTCAAGAAGACCTCAATATAAGAAAATTATTCTAAGGAAGGAAGTTCGGCTCTGTAAACTGGGATTAGCCACTGGCTGGGGGTTGAGGGATGGAGAAGAGCAGAAGGAATGTCCCTAAGGAGTAGAGATGAGGCAACACTCCAGAATGTCTGCAAAACAGCTTGAGACTCTCTCCTCTCCCCTTCTTCTGTAGGTAGTTTGGCTGAAATACAAATGATCAGTAAGAATACAGAAAAACACTCAACATCACCAAGGGCCAGTAAATGGAAATTAAAATAACTTCGAGTTATTTTGCAAGGTTTTAGATGAGAGGGATGTGGTAAGAGTGATTTTCCAATGATAGCAGATCTGCTTGATTTAAAAATTTAATTCAGAGTACAACACTGTAGGTAGCTTGTAATTTTGATTATAGATATTTAATATGTTATCAATATCCAAAAGAATACTTACATAGCAAAATATTACACAATATACTGGAACTCTCGTTCTGAAATACTGTTTCTACAGACTAAACAGAAGTCTAGTACACCTGGAATTATGGCTCTGAGTTGATGTTCCTCTTGACCAATATAAAAACAGCTACATTCACAGAATGCTAAGCACTATACTATCCTAGGTTTTGACAAACATTATATCTTTTAATTTTCAAAGTAACTCCAAAATGTTGATTCTTTTACTGTCTCTTTTTCCAAAGTAAGAGACTAAATGTAGAGAAATGAAACTTAACCATAGGAAATTGCTAATATTTGACTATTTGATCTATAATGGCAATTCCTTATCTCAGTTGGTTCATATCCTTGATAACATATCTAAGGTCTTACAGTTGGCAAGTGGTGAAATAGAAATTGTCCAAGCCATCTCACTCCAAATCCACTAACCACTAGGAAACACTGCCTACATTTAGCTAAAACGTGAAGGCAGGTGAGCCAGGAGTCATGAGTGAAGTCTTCTCTATTTTCGCATTAGTATAACTAAACACCTACATCTGGGTAACATAAAGAAAAGTTTATTTAGCTCAGCTATAGAGGTTCAAAGTCCAAACAAATCCTATCTATGGTGAGGGTTGCCTGACCTCACTTTTTGATGGGTGGTATCATGGCAGGAATATGTGTTTACTGGAGATATCACATGGAAAGACAAGAACCCAGAGTGCAGAAAAATGTTCTATTGTAACAGCTTACTCTTGTGAGAACTAAGTCAGTCCCACAGAAAGCACCTTAATCCTTGCTAAAGGCATGTCCCCAGTGGCCTAGGATATACTTTCTTGGATCTACCTCTTAAGGTTCCACTTTTTCTCAGTATCACCATACTGGGGACCATGATTCCAGCCCTTGGAGGACATACTCAAACCACACACTATACGTACCATAGCAGGAGACAACACAAGTCACCATAAGGCAGCAACAGTTTTACAGTAAGAGTTCTGACAGTTTGATTTTGTATTTGCCACCATATTTCTGAATATGATTTTCTGAATTTCATATTCTTCCTATAAACAGGTAAGATAACCATGGTCACCTTGTCAAATACTTTGGGAGAGACACATAAGCTGAATGGGTGAAGGGACACGAGCCAATCAACATGTCTAGTAAGGCTCATCCAACAACTGGTAAATGCTTTACAATGGGCCTGCCTCACTGTGGAACAGAACACTGGGCTGTGCTTCTATCCACAGGATAGGTGAGCAGCCATTTTCTATTTCTAGGTTATTTGCTTCCTCTGAGCAGAGAAAGCCACTATGATTCAAATGCTCAGATTCATTTGATGAGCCGCCTTGTTGTTAATATTAGTCAGATGAAGCTGAAAGCCCATCTCAATATCTAAAGCTCAAACACTGGCTGTTGCCACTGGAAAAACTTCTGAGCACTTGCTTTCATAATTGTTTTTACCAAGAAGAAGTTCAAAGAAATAGTTAGGTGAAGAGATCTTTTGTACTTGAAGAGTGTTTGCAACTAGGCTGCAGATGAAAACAGTAACAATTTATTCTGAAATTTGCTCTTTAATTCTGATGGATTTTCTAAGCAAATGATTCTGATTATAACAGCTGCTGGGTGAGCAATATGTACTTGAATAAATAAATCCTTCTGTTACCTCTAGGACAGTAAATAATATGTCTTATTTAGTACTGTAAAGATTCTTGAATTTAAGATACAGAGCATTAGGTAAAATGTGTGTGTCATTGCAAATATTCAAATAAAAATGTAGGGATCCTTCAAAAACCAAGGAATAAATCATGCTGCAGGCAAATGCATACCTCTTTGCATGAATTTCTGTTGAGTTTAAAGAAAAGAAACAAACTAGGGGCCAGCACAATACAAAATCTAACTCAGAATGTCTACTACTGTTCTTGACCATGTGAATCTGGCCTGGACTTGCAAAAATTTAAATGCAGGTTAATGTGGTCACTGTCTAGAGAAGAGCTTGATGAGAAACAGGTCATAGAGTATGTACCCCTGAGATTTTGATTGACTCTGAGTGAGAGAAACATGAGTCCCAAAGTCCTCAAATAGAAGGAGATACGGAGAAGTCCTGCCTTCTTTCTGTAAAATAATATCTTAGAGTGTAGGGAGGGATAAGAAGTGAAAAGAAATATAATAATTTCATGAAAGAGATAAAGAAATGGCTCTGGAGAAGGGAAGAAAAGCAAGGAACCAGCAAAAGGAGGGAAATTTTAATCTGTAATTCCTAAAATATTTTTCTTATTAATTTATTTTGAAATTTAAAAATAAAAACTGTACATATTTATGGTGTACAAGATCTTTCAAGATTTTCATACTTTGTGGAATACTTAATTCAAGCTAATTAGCATATGCTTTACCTCACATACTGTATTAGTTTTCTATTCCAAAAAACAAAGCCTGAATTAATCAACTTATAAAGAGAAAAAGGTTATTTGGCCCACCGTTTGGGAGGTTTCAGCCCATGATCAGTGTGTCGTATTTATTCTGGGCATGGGAAAGGCAGCACATCATGATGGGAAGCTTGTGCAGCAAAGCCAATGAGGCAAAAAATGTCACTTTTGGTTGCTGGGAACAATCCAACAGGAAGAGGTAACAATTGTTAACATATATTCAGGAAGTGAAAAAAAGGAAGAGGAAGTGACTGGAATCTTTACCAAGCTTTATGAGTTTCTGGATAAACAGTAACTTTACACTATTGATACTGAGTATTGTGTTATTGTTAGTAGAGGTAAAATTATTCCATTTAGTAGATATTTACTGTAGGTTTATAGTAGGTCAGTCTTTAGTGTGTCTTAGTGTTCATACTGTAATTATAGATATTTTATGGACAAGGGTGATATATTATTGGTCCTTAGGATTTGTCAATATTCAGTTTCACTATAATTGATGGTGACTGTAATACTATAGTCAAGGTATTATAGCTGTTGCTATTAATTATTTTTATTGAGACATCTACATCTAGATTGCCTAGGGGTCATTAACAAGGTTGTAGTCAATTCTAGGAGAACTGGGTAATGGGCCAAGCATGATGCAACCTTCCATCTCAAGTTAACAGAAGGGATTGGATCTTGGGACAGAGGCAAAGGCCAGCAGTTAGCCACACCCAGAGGACACCATTGAAAAGTACACATTAACTCCAGAGGTCTCCATAGTAGAAACAAAAGTTTCCTCTACAATAAATCCACAAGCTTCACAACAAAGCAAACAAAAATAGAAACATAAGACAAGCCAACAAAATGCCTCCAAACACTTCCAAGTCCTCCAAAGCTGATCCATGGGACATCAAGGAGAGAAAACCAAAGCCTGACATACAAAGTACTAAAAAATAATATCAGATGAGATAGCAAAACAGCTCAGTTGAGAAGCTCACAGAAGATTTTGGTAACAAGATATTGGGCCAATTAAACACAATCATCAGTGAGTCTAAATAAGATACTCCTTTAAAAACAAAAAAAGCTAAACAAGGATAGAAAACAATTAGAATTCATGAAAGAGTTCCAAAGAGAAATTTAGGAGATTGAAAAATACTATAAAAGTATGGGCAGCAGAAGTGATCAATGTCAGTTCAAAGTCTCAGAACTAGAAGAGAGGACTATTGTCAGTGTAATTAATAAGAGATACAGTAAAAATAATAAGAGATATTAAAATGGATCAAAAGACTCCAACATGATGCTAAAAAGATTAACATTGATTAGAGTCAATGAAAAAATCTGAAAATAGGACAAAGGAATAAAAAGCCTGCTTAGTGAAACAATAGCTGAAAGTTTTCCAAATAAAGCAAAAGAATATAACATACTGATAATGAGACATATAGGACCCCAAATAACCACAATCAGAAAAGAAACTCTCCACAACACAAATCCCAGAAGTCCAACAGAAGAACAAAAGCTGTTAGAGAAAAGCAACAAATCACCTATAAAGTAAAACCTTTAGAATTATAGCAGACTTTTCAGTACAAATCTTAAAGACCTGGAGAGCTAGGAGTGAAGTGTTTCAAGCCCTAAAAGAAAAAAAATTACTTAATGATATAATTGACAATGTGAAATAGGAAGAAAAGGGCTAAAGGTGTAGTGAAAGTGGAAAGGGTAGGGGAAAGCTAATAAGGGAAAAGAAAAAAGTATGAGAAAATGAAAAAATGGAAATGAAGTGTTTGTAAAGGGGGAGGGAAGGAGGAGGTTAAGGGAGAGCAGGGACAAGGGAAAAAAATGAGAACAAGACCTGTCATGTAAAGGTACCAGATCCCAATAATGAATGTAACTGTACTATATACCTAAAATGTACCAATAAACTTAATGAGAAAAAAAGAAAAGAGAGCCACGCCTTCTCCCGCCCCAGCCGCCATTGCTCCAGCACCAGGAAGTTAGCCGAGCTGGCTCCCCTAAACCCCCATAACTCCCCTTACACCCCCCCCACACACTCTCAGACCTCCTGATTGTGCCAGTCTTTGGACCCACTCTTCAGAGGCAGAGGTGGTCATCAAGGGTATTTTTCTGAGTTCCCAACTTTGAACATCTTTAAAGAAAGGGCGTGGGAAACCTGTAATAGAACAGTGTGGAGTTCAACCATTGCTGTTTTCTGGATATTATTCTTTTCTTTGTTTTTTTTTTTTTAATGGAATGTGCTGAACGTCTACAATTTTGTTCAGATGACTGCAGAACCTGGAAAAGCTG
>NW_022900950.1:53470872-53510510 GCF_012274545.1 Fukomys damarensis | reverse complement strand
ATCTACGTGGGTTTGATTACAGAAACTAATAAAGTATTCTCTAAATAATGAAAAAAAATAAGATAAGACTACAAGAGCAAGAAGCAATTTAAATATGTTAAGGGACCATTTTCATCTTCAGAATTAAGGATTATTTTAATCTTACATCATTGCCTTTTCTCTTCTACTTTCCTTTTTAGTTTTATTTTAGGATTCCCTATTTTTTATTGTTCATATAGAGATTTCTTTAACTGAAATACCGAATAATTTCTCTGGTGTGAAAAACTGTAATAGTACACAGGATCCTAATGAGGTAATTAATAATGTGAAATAGGAAGTAAAGGGCTAAAGGTGTAGGGAAAGTGGGAAGGGTGGGGGAAAGGTAATAAGGGAGAGGAAAAAATTATGAGAAACTGAAAAAGTGGAAATAAAGTGTTTGCAAATGGGGAGGGGAGGGGGGGTGAAAGGAGGGCAGGCACAAGGGGAAAAAATGAGAATCAAGACCTATTATGTAAAGGTATAGGATCCCAATAATGAATGAAACTGTATTGTATACCTAGATTGTACCAATAAACTCAATAAAAAGAAAAAGGAAAAGAAAAGAAAAAATTTCTAACCCAGACTGACATATCCTGAAAAATTTTTTTCAAAATTGATGAAGAGCTAAGATACTTTTATGATAAAGAACACTTAAGGAAATTCATAACCACCAAACTATTAATCTAAGAAACCTTTAAGTATACCCTAGAAAGAGACAATGAAGCTAACTATGGCAAAAAGTCTAATGAAATGAAAACATTACGTAAGGTGAGCAGTTAAGTAGAAGGACAAGATAAGGAATCATCAACAGGAGAATAACACAATGACCAGAGTAAGTCAATACTTATCAGTAATAACTCTGAATGTGTATGATCTCAATTCCCCAAACAAATGACACAGTCAAGAAACAAAATATGAGTATGCTTATGCAAGAAACGTATTGAACCCAAAAAAGAAATTCAGACTAAAAATGAAAATATGGAAAGCAATATTCCATGCAACAGGATCCTGCAAAAAAGAAAGCATAGATATCTTATATTCATACAAGGTGTACCTCAAGGCAAAACTGAGCAAAAGAGGCAAAGAATGTCACTATTGGTTACTGGGAACAATCCAACAGGAAGAGGTAACAATTATTAACATATATGCATGGAACAATAGGGCACTCAACTTCATAAAACAAGTGCTACTGGACATAAAAGACCAGATAGGCAGAAACACAATTATAGCAGGGCACCTCAATACCTCCTTTCACAAATAGATTAACTAGAGAAAACATAAACAGAGAAAAATCTGAGTTAAAGAAAATATTTGAACAAATGGACTTAATAAGTATCTGTAGAGTGCTCCACCCAACAACAGAATACACATGCTTTTTCAGCAGCACATGTAACTTCCTCCAAAATGACCATGTATTACTAGCCAATGAATCAACCTTAAGTAAATGTAAAAGAATTAAAATTATACCATGCGTATTATCAGACTATAGTGCAATAAATTTGGAGATCAGTGACAAAAGAAAGCACAGCAACTATGCAAATGCATGGAGACTAAGCAATATACTTTGGACTCAATAATGGATTATAGGAGAAAACAAGGAAGAAAATAAAATTATGCCTAGATCTAAATGATAATGCCAGTACAATATGCCAGTACTTATGGGATACATTGAGAGCTGTCCTAAGAGGGAAGTTTATGGCTATAGATGTCCATATCACAAAAAAGAGTGATCCAAATAAGTAACTTAGTGATACACCTCAAGGTCCTAGAAAAACAAGAACAATCAAAGTCCAAAGCTAGTACAAGAAAAGAAACTATAAAGATCAGAGCAGAAATCAATGAAACTGAGACAAAAAGTATACAAAGAATTAATGAATCTAACAGTGGTTCTTAAAAAAAATCCAGACAAACCTTTAGTAAATCTAATGAAGCAACCCCCCAAAAACCCCCCCCACGGAAAGAAAAGACCAAAATCAATGCATCAAAAAGGTGAAATCACAATGGATATGGCTGAAATAAAAAAATGTGATTAACAACTACTTTGCAAACCTGTATGCCAGTAAATTGGAGAATTCAGAAGAAATGGATAGATTCTTACATTCATATTAATGGCCAATATTGAACCAAAAAGATTTTTTAAAAACCTCAATAACCCAATAACAGGCAATGAAATTGAAGCATTAATAAATAATCTATCAACTAAGAAAAGCCCATATCTGGGAAAGCTCACTGCTGATTTCTACAAAAACTTCAGGAAAGTTCTAACATCAATGCTCCACAAGCTTTTTAATGAAATTGAAAGGGAAGGAGAGTTCCTAAAGTTATTCCTGGAAGCTACCATTACTTGGATTGTAAAAACAGACAGATTCAACAAAAAGAGGCCTATAGGCCAGTCTCTTTAATCAATATAGTTACAAAAATCTTCAACAAGTTACTGGCAAATAGAATGCAATGAATCATCAAAAAGACCATATGTCATGACCAAGTAGACTTTATTTCAGGAATGCAAGGACGATTCAACATATGCAAAGCAATAAATTTAACATATCATAGAAATAGGATCAAGGACAAAAATTATATGATCGTATCAACAGATGCAGAAAAAGCTTTTGACAAAATCCAATATCTTTTCATGATAAAAACTTTGAGGAAAATAGGTATAGAAGGGTTGTATTGGTTACTTTTCTCATTGCTGAGACAAAATACCCAACCAACACCAGAAGTTGAAGGAGGAAAGGTTTATTTGGCTTACAGTTTGCAGAGGTTTCATTTCATAGTTGGCTGGCTCCAAGGCAGGGTGGCATGGTAGATGGGCATTGCAGAGGAGAAACAGTTCATAGCAAGCAGAAAAAGAAAGACAGCAAGCAGCAAATAACAAGTATTAACTCTTTTTCTGTCCCTTACATCTTTTTCAGGCTACCTACCCTTAGGGCAGGTAACACTCACAACATTAATTCTAGTATTGACCATGAATCAGTCCCAGCATCACATTCTTGATCCTAGCAACACATACCCTAGATCCAGCCACCTCTGAAAAACCCTACCTATGACTGTGCGAGGTTTTAGGGGACATTGAGATATAAACTACAACAAAGACCTTATCCCACTCTGATAAAAGCTGTTTATGACAAACCTACTGCCAGCGTCATATGAACATGTTCCCACTGGCTTGAACTATTCCACTGGGTAGCTTGTATCACTGGTGGTACAATTCTAATAATTTTTATTGGTCTTTTTACTAATAAAAATTTTAAAATCAAAATATTCTCAAGATTGCACAATGAATAGGCTGTATAATACACACATATGTTTACAAAAATTATATATTACTTACAAACAAAAATCCCAAATGAAAATGAGAACAATCAAAGAATAATAAAGGAACTATTGAAAAAATTTACCACTGAGCTTAATAGTCTAGCCATGAAATAACAATGACTATTTTTGTTTTAGCTTTCCATATTAACAAAAGCACATATACAGTTTAGGTACATAGCATCAGGTGATTGAATTCAAATCAGAACCACTGGGCAGCAGGACATTCAATTTAAATCAGTCACCCAGAAGCAAGATGTGAATTACAGCCCCATCATGAACATGTTAAACGGGGAAGAAAAAACTGAACGCATTCCCTTTAAAATCAGGAATAAGACAAGGATGCCCAGTATCACCACTCTTGTTCAATATAGTACTCAAAACATTAGCAATAGTAATTAGGCAAGAGAAAGAAATAAAGGGGATATGTGTAGGAAAGGATGAAGTCAAATTGTCATTATTTGCAAATGACATGATCCTCTAAATAGTAGATCCAAAAAAAATCCACCAAAAGACTTTTAGAATTAACAACCAAATTTAGTAATGTAGCAGAGCACAAAGTCAACCCACAGAATTCACTAGTATTCCTGTACACTAATAATGAACCCACTGAGAAAGAAATTAGCGAAAACACCATCACAATAGCACCATGAAAAATTAAATACTTAGGAATTAACCTGACGAGGGAAGTGGAAGTCCTGTTACAATGAGCACTTTAAAAATGGAAACTGAGGAGGACATCAGAAAATAGAAATATCCTTCTTATTAGATAGGCAGAACCAATACAATCAAAATGGCCATACTTCCAAAACTGATATACAGATTTAACACAATCCCAATAAAAATTCCAATAGCATTCTTCACAGAACTGGGGAAAACAATCCTAAAATTCATATAGAACCAGAAGAGACTCAGAATAGTGAAAGCAATCCTGGATAAAAGGAGCAAAGTTGGAGGCATCACAATCCCAGACTTGAAGTTGTATTACAAAGCTACAATGATTAAAAACAGGATGGTATTGGCACAAAAACAGACATGAGGATCAAGGAACAGAACAGAAGAGAAACAACCCCTAATACATTCAACTGATCTTTGACAAAGGGACCAAAAACACACACTGAAGGAAAAAATAGTCTTTTTAATAAATGATATTGAGAAACATGGCTATCTACACACAGAAGATTGGATCTAGACCCATATCTCTCACACTGTACTGCACTACAATGAAAATGGAACAAAGAACTAAATGTTAAACCAGAAATAACCTGCTGGAAGACAAAATAGGTAAAACTCTTGAAGCCATAGGCATGGGCAAGTATTCTAGAGGGGTGAGTTAATTAGATATCTTGTAGGAAGTTAGACAGGGCTGGCCCTTGGGAAGCCAACATGGACAGTTGAGCCAATATGGAAAACAATTGAGGCACATCCACTGGTACGCATTATAAAAAGGAAAGAGATACTACTTTCCCTAGAGTCAGATAGCAGTGATGTTCTAAATGGGGAAATTCCTTGTACTTGACTTGTTTTCCCATTTGATCCCCAATTAATCAATATTACCTGGGTGGTTATACTTGTAATCTTATCAGTTGGTCATGGCTCTGTCCCACCTCATGCCCACCTTGCGATTTTCCATTGGGTCTTATAGTTTTGTCCCACTTTGTACCCACATCACCACATGGTTTTTTGGTATAAAACACCTTTGAAAAGTGGAGTCAGTGGGCAACCCATTTTCTGGTCCCTCTTCTGTCTCTCTTAGACAGAAGCTATCTTTCTCTCAATAAAATTTTCCTACGCTAAACCTCTGTTATTCCTAAATTCATTCTTTGATTTTAGAGAACACAATTCCAGTTTTGAATATCTCTAGCATGTTGGGGAATTGCATCTGTTTTCCCCTTTCTGAACAGAACCCCAGGTACACAGGAAATAGTTATGAGAATCAACAAATAGGATCACATCAAATTAAAAAGCTTCTGTGCAACAAAAGCAACAATGAACAGAGTGAAAAGACAATTTTCAGAATGGGAAAATATTTTGCCAGAGATTCCTCAGACAGAGGATGCATATTTAGAATATATAAAGAACTAAAAAATATTAGACCCCCCAATAGATGACCCAATCAAAAAATGAACAAGCAAAATAAATAGACACTTCACTGGAGAAGACATACAAATGTCCAACAAATACACGAAGAAATGTTCAACAAGGCTGGACATTAAAGAAATACAAATTAAAATAACACTGAGATTTCATCTCACCTCAGAAAGATTGGCCATCATCAAGAAATAAAACAATAACAAATGCTCAGAAGGCTGCAGGGCAAAAGGAACCCTTTTACACTGTTGGTGGGAATGTAAATTAGCACAATCACTAGGGAAATCAGTATGGAGATGCCTCAAAAAACTGAAACTAAAAATTCTATTTGACCCAGCACATTTGACCCCTTCTCCCCTTCTACATATCTTCCTCAAAGAGTTAAAGACATCATATTCAGTGATACATGTATATCCATGTTTACAGCATAAAATTCCTAATAATTAAATCTTAGAAGCAGCCCACATATCTATCCATCAACAAATGAATGGATAAAGAAAACGTAGTAAATACACAAAACGGAGTATTGCTCTGCCCTAAAGAAAGATAAATTTGGATCATTCATAGGAAAATGGATGCACCTGAAGATCACAGTGTTAAGTGAAATAAACCAGACCCACAAGTTTAAATATCACACAGTTTCTCTCATATGAGAAACCCAAAGTAAAAGTTAAGAGCAAAATAAAATATAGATATGGGGAAGTAGGAAGATAGATTGTTTTTAAAGGGCCAGGAGATCAAGAGATGGTGGGAGGAGGAAAAGAATAGGAGAGGAAAAAAGGAATTGTATATGTACCAACTCCACATAAGGAATTAAGCATTATGTATGTAAACATGTACAGAATAAAAATGAAGGGGATCAAGAGAAGGGGGGAGAAAAAGGGTGAAAAAAGGAATTAAGATGTGTTATGTACATGTACCAGTGTCCCACAAAGACTATAAATATTATGTGCTGCACACACGTACATAAATAAAAAAATAAAAAGATTGCCTCTGGGCTTTACCTCTTAAAGGTTCCATACTGCCCCAATGGTGCCACTCTGGGGAACAAAACTTTAACAAATGATCCTTTGAGGGACTTTCCACACCCAAATTATAGCATATACTTTCCATTTATTTGTGGCGAGAACACTTAAAGTCTGTGCCGAGTAATTTTCAACATAACATTACATTGTTATTAACTGGAGTCTACATGTTGTACAATAGATCTCTTGACCGTGTTCCTCCTGTCTAACTGAAGTTTTGTAGACTTTGACCAGCGTCTCTGCAATGGCCTTCCTGCACTGCAGTGAAAATGTTAGCAGTGAGTCTAAAATGAATCTCAGACTAAAGGGAAAGGCTGCGTGGCTCCGTGAAGCAGACTGGTCAATAGGTGAGGAAAATTCTGTTCATTTAATTAGCTTCAAAATCCCTCATAATTAATATTTATGATTTAAAAGAAATATATCTAGCTATTTGAGAAGTCCTGTTGCCTATAAATAAAAGAGAATTCTTTGGAAAATCAGATTTATTCACCCCTTCTCTGACAACTCCCTGTTATTTATTAGAGAACAGAAGGGTGAGCTGCAGGCTCAGAGGATCTGTGTTTCAAAGCTAAAGATTTGTACGCAGAAGAAAAATATGTAGGGATATGAAAAATAAATGCCCACAGGAATCATCCTATGGATCTTAAGTCTTTGGATATTTCTGCAAAATGGATGCAGATGGTAGTAAGCTTGCACAAGACAGGATGTACCCATATGTATATATTAAAATAGGATTTTTCTTTCTTTTGCAAACCCATTATTCCAAAATCTGGAAATTTAAAGTGGTCAGGATGGCTTTGGTTGCTCTGTCTTTCTAACTCCCTCTAATTGACTGAGCAACAGCATGATGCACCCTCTCACGGGACATAAATAAATTTTGTTATGGCAGAAATGGATGGACTTGAAAAGATGCAAGGAGTCATAATTCTCTATCTTCCATTTCATTCCACTTCAATCAGATTTCTTTTGGCATTCTGGGCTAAAAGGCAGGCTTAGCAGCTGTTGCTTCTTTTCCATCCATCACAAATGTAGAAACAAAATCAATCCATCATGTCAGTTACTGAAACACATCCCGAGCCAGTGGTAAGTCAGGCCACCTTTGTACACTCAGTTCTGTGAGGCTTGCCCAAGACCACTGCTAAAGGATAGCCAAACAGACCTGTGCACATGAGGAGATGATTGTTGAAAGTCACAGCCAGTATGCATTTAGATTTGGTCTGTTTGCAGGTTGGAAGCTCACCCAGAGTATCTAGATGCAATTCTTCTGTATGTTGTAGTTTCTAATTCTTATTCCATGTGGGAGAAATCACTCATTGGGCTTTAGTTTATACATGTGTTAAAGAAAGAGCTTGGATTTCTGAAATATAAATATTGTGCTAAAAGGCTTACAGCAATCCTTACATACACACTGAAATTTCTTTGACTAGCTCTGATTACTTTTGGGAAACATTGACCTCACAATCACCCTGTCTTCTGCCTGACCCAAGTCTAGTCTGAAAACACTCATGGTCTTTTGCCCCAGAACCTTGGTGGTGTGGGCTGTAACAATGTGCCCACTACTATCCTGTTATCACAGGCAACTTGAGCTTTTCCAGATGTGGGCCAGGCACTCATCCTCATGCTTAGTACACTTTATGTAGCTTCCAGAAAGTCTCAAATCAGGCTCAGTATAAGAGAACTAGCACCCTTCCTGGTCCTCCTGGGAGTTAAGAGAAGGAGCAGGGCTGAAGAATCAGCATAGCAAAAGTTCTTTCCAACCTACATTAAAATCATTCTTCCAACAACTGAAGGAGATCCACATCTATATGTGAAGTATCTTTTTAACAAAGAAAACCTTCTACTACAATGTCTGAAAATTCCTATTACGATAATTTCTCAGAGATTTTTGAACAAAGCACCTCTTTAACTAAAAATCACACATTCTCATTTAAAATATTATTCATCAATTCAGAGACCTTTCAGAGGAACTATAGCCAAGCATCTCAGAAAGATCTCTTATGCTCTTAACTGCATATCTATATAAGAATATATATACTCCCTTTGTGTATTTGTTTAATCTTTATTAATTAGTCTCAAGCCATTCTTCATATCCTCTGAGAGTACAACGTTTAGCCATCTAGAAGGGTATAGAAAAAGGCACAAAATAAATGTGTGTAATGATGATGATTACTGAGGCATGAACTGAGGGGAAAAAAATCTTATTGTACATCGAATTTAAGTAATCTTTACAGGAGTAGGGAAGTGTAATTCCTTGCAGCCCAGGGGTGCAATGATATAAACTGATGTGACAGATGGCGAGGCCATAACCTACCCTAATTAGCATTCATTAGCATACCAGGTTGCATCTTGATCAGGCACTGAACACAAGGTGTGCATAGAAACAGTGCCTCCATTAACCTCATCCAGAAAAGTGGCATCTCTTCACCGTGGCCGAGGAATTTGGTAGAAAAATGATGCCGTGAGGCTAAATCCTGTTCCACCAGCGAGGGTTTCAGGCTTAAGCCAAGTAGGGCCAAGTCTAACGTTCCTAAAGAGAAACACGCTGAGTGGGAAACAGGAATGAGAGACTACAGAGACACGAAGGGCCTCAGAGGCGGGAGAGGGCTTAGAAGGGGAGGGGGAGAAAGAAGATTGCTTCCACCTCTGTCCTTGAGGAAAAGTCATTCCCTGATATTGAGGGGAGAGACCTTTGTGTTTATGTTTAATTTCAACATGTCTATGTTATTTTTGCTGTTAGTGAGAAAACCCTTTTATTTGAGCTGAAAGAAAACAGAGAGACAGAAAAAGAAGGTAAATGAGTATGCAGTATCACCTGCTTTCCTAGGAAGATAGAAAGCACCCCAAAAATATATGTAAGGTTTTTGGGACATAATAAATATATGTTATTTTTTTAACAGTGTCCTTCAGAAAGATATTGAAAAAACACTTTATTCTCCTAGGGCTATAGGATCATCAATTGAAGGGAAATTGCTTCTGCCAGTTGGTGACACCCAAATCCATATCTCTAATTTCAGATCCCTCTTTAGAGGTTAGCTACCATATATCTACAGGTCAGCAGGATATTCATTCATATGGGCATCTTTGTGTCTCTGGAAGGTGTTCTATGGGCAGGACTGTGTAGTAAAGGATCCAGAGAGAGTTTATTGTTGAGTTCAGGAAAGAGACAAGTAAAAAAGAAACTTGAACATACTTGGAAGAGACAATTGTAGCTGAGGGCACACGAAGCACAAACCCATTCTGCCTGGAGTTGTGAAAATGAGGAAGGGAGCCAGGAGCTGAGGTATGAGGAAGAATTCCCTGGGGGAAAGCTCAGGGACAGGGGGTCATGGAAAACATGCAGGGACTGTAGCCTTCTCAGATGCCCGGAGTGGGTAGGGATTATGGAATATCTGATGAAGCAGCCATGTTTGGCACCGTCAGAATTTCTAGTAATCTTCAGGTACTCAAGGTTTCCGTGGTTTATTTTTGTTTGTTTGTTTGTTTGTTTGTTTTTGGTATTCTTTCTCCTTGTGAATGGCACTAACATTTTCCTATTCACTCAGGGAAGTGACTTGAACATCTTCCTGTTTCCTTTCAAACCCAAGTTTTGCAAATGACTTCTTTTCATGCTTCTTATCTCTCCCTTCAGTTGCAGAGGCAGTTTCCATACTCATCCTGCTGCTTTTACTTTGACTGCTTCTGGCCATGACTTGCATCGTTGCTGGAGTGCTCTGTGCAGCCTATGCCATCTATCTCATCATTGCCCATCCTGCCTCCTTACTGTCTGTCTACCATGACCCTCGGGATTGGCACTCAGTTCACCTTCACCCAAGGCATACGAGATCTGGTACGGTTTGACCTCACTCAACCTTCTAGACCTTCATTTTGTAGCTGCTTCCCCACAGATATTATAAGATCCTACTCTATGGAGCTGCCTTTAGCTACCAGATCTTAGCCAGTTCTTACATTTTGCATTTTGTAATTTTCCTTCCTGCGGTGTCCCCACGTTTCCTATTTAATTCTGTTCACTTCATAATTCTCAGGGGAGATGTCACTATCTCTGCAAAGCCATTTGAAAACTTAATTTCCAGATAGGTGGGGTCCTATATACTTTCAGGTATTCCATGCTTCCGGTACCATAACCAAGTTGCATTGTATTTTTACACTAAAGCTGTCTATGCTCTTCATCAGAATCAAAGAGCTTTGGAGGCAGGAATCAATTACAGAATCTCATTTTGTAGTCATTTGAGCAAACACCATGTCCCAAGAACTCATTAACTGTATCGTGCTTTCTTCTCAGAAAACATTGTAACTTTCTTCTGTGTAGTAGATTACCCCACTCTAAGGCCAGTTTCGTGAAGTCAGGGAGTTTTGTTTTCTTTAGTCCTCATCTCTGACACAGCACCTGGAATAGAATAGATGCTCAAACAATTGTGTATTCAGTGAATGAATGTGTGAGTGAATTTGGTATTCATGTTTTTATCCCAGCTTTGGTCCTTTCCTTTTTCATCATGGAAAAACACTTGAAACATTTTTTTTCTTAGACATGAGATTTTCGAGTAAGTAGTCACTGACTATGTAACTTTGGACATGTCTGTATCTCAGTTTCCCCTCCTGTAAGATTATAAGTGAAGCTACTTCATTAAGTTCTCATGAAGGTTAAGTGAGCTTACATACACACAACATTTAACTGTGCCTCGCACAAGGTAAATGTCTATTAAATGTTAGCTATATTCCTCCTTCTTCTCCTCCTCATGATCATTATCAAGATCGCTTCTGTTTTAATTTTACATTCTCTACCTCTTTAAAGTCATCATATTTTTCCTCCTAAAAATTCTTCGAGCTACAATTGTCTCAATAATTTTAGGGGCCATAAGACTACTTCAGGCATAGTTCTTGGCATAGTGCTAGATGACTATTTATTGCTAGACTAGAATGATAATTCGAGACTACTCTTTCAAAATACATCTTTATGTACAGGTCATCTTTTTCAGATTGCCCAATACTGCAGTATTCAACAGAAAGTGAGTTTAGGTGATATAAGTTTATATTGTCTATTTTCCCACTTCAGTTATGAGTAACAGGAGAATAGCAATAGCTTTTCTATTTTTATACATGACATCTACTTACCTGCTTTTTGAAACTTGACATCTGAGTCAGATATCTTCCATCCTAAATTTAGAAATGGACTTAAATTGCAAATAAAATGTCCTCAGGTGCTCAAAGAAGAAAATAAGCACATGACCACTGTGGCATTTCCATGGAAATATTAAAAAGCCAATCTGAATGTACTAGTCCATGTAAGTTGGACAGGTGTAAATGAACTTTAATTTTAGGCATGGTGACTTGCATTCCACTGGTGCCAATAAAAATTTTCACACCCTTGAAATTTACTAATGTTAAAAATGGATCTTACTGGCATCTGTGATGGATGCTTGTGGGTACTAAGGACATACCCTGATACAAGTTTGTACGTCAGTATATTCGCATCGAATTTAAACATCTTCCAAAAGATGGCACTGTTTGTGTTTCTATGATGCTTAATTGCAAACGTTATACTATCTGGGCACATTAATGAACTAAATTAAGATAGAGCAGTGATATCATCCTCTACACAAATCAAACTGCCATTTTATCATAGGCCTCTTCAAACTCATCTTTTTCCTCAGCAAATGAATATGCCTAAACTGTAAATGTTAACAACTGCAATGTCAGCAAAACTTAACTTATTAAATACTTGGGTTTTTTTTCTATTTTAAAGGGGATCATAGAATCATTTTGACATCCTTATAGATGCAGAAGGGTGATTAAGACATATTTAACTTCGGTTTTAAATGTGAGTACTTCTTGCTGATCTTTTAAATGTGACAACACAGGAAACAAACAACTGACAGTTGCAGGTGCTTGGCTATTAAAAAGCATTTCTTTTGACCTCAGATAGACATGTTATATACAAATTATAGTTCAATAAAACTGATTTAAACAGCTATAAAACCGCATTGCTTTTTAATTTAATTGTGTAGCAAAAAGTAAAAGTGTCAAAAATAACTTTATTATAGGAAGTAGGAAATTAGTTCTGATAACATTGTATAACCCCAAGAAATGGTAGAGATTATTCTGTATGGAAATGGGACATAATGACAGATGGCCTTTTTCAGTGCACTTCTGACACAGTGGTGTACATATATTTTTGCCTATCCAGCACGTCTTTGGGAAATCACCTTTACCATTCACAGTTCATTGATCAGAATGAGTGAAATGGTAATCCTAAATTAAATGAGCCAAGGAAATGCAGGACTTGACATGATCTTGGAAGGGGAGGAAAACCAAATGTTTAGGTAATTAGTACTATTATCTAAAATTCAGGATGTGGTCTGCATATGCTTAGAAGTAAAAACCATTAAATGATTTCACCAAATTGAAGGAGGTGGGGATTGATAGCTATGCAGATAAACAAAAGTCCTGACAAAGATCTTTTCCTAAGAGCAAGAATTGTTATGAGAAATGATAGTGACTGTATATTAATGCACATACCCAGGTGGGTGAGAATGCTTTTCACTCCTACTCTTACAAAGTCATTTACAGACAAGGCTAAATTAGAGCTTTTTAGAGCAGAAAACATTTTTCCTTTATGCAAAAAATTATGTTCAGACAACTGATGTCCTTTCTGATACCAGCAGAAAGCAAATAGCATTGAGAATTCTATTATGGTAGGTTGTATTTGAAATATGTCAATTATTTTCAGTAATGTAAGAGAGCAGCAAGGGAGTTGATGGCTACATGTTTTGTAGCAAATAATTTCCAAAGAACCAATAAAGATTTCTTTTATGCATATTTAATAACATCTGAAATTTTGTGAGAAAATGTGTCAGAAAGTTTAATTGTGTCTATGTGCTTGTTTTTCTTTATCTCATGCTTTTTATTGCTTCCTTTCAAATCTATAATACTTTGTAACATTCTCTAAATGCCTTCAATATAATAACATACTGGAGTTATCTGTTCACATTTTATATTTCCTAAAGAACTGACAGTAAAGAAATAAAGATAGAATTCACTATCATAGGCAAACTGTTTAGATGGGGAAGTATTGAAAGAACCATGAGAGTAACATGGGTAGATTTGTTCCCTAAGAGGTTCTGGGCATACATGCATTGATAGCCTTGGGTATTTGGTTTTCCTGATGCTGTATATCAAGTGAGAACTGTGCGGTACTTTCTATACAGCATTTTAAAGTGCTCATTCATAAGTGAAGTTCATCTGCCTCCTAGTCAATGAGTATGAATATATAATAAATCTTAATGTATTTGAATAAAGACTTTAAATCACAGACTTTGAAATTGACATACATCAGTTTGAATTCTAGCTGCTATTTTCTTATTATAGGTCTTTGTCCAAATCATTAAAGCAGCTTTAGTTTCCTTCTCTATAAAATGCTATTAATCTACTTATATTTGGATCTTAAATGTCTCACAGAAGCTCAAGTGTTCAATGCTCAGTTCCCAGCGAAGAGTGCTACTGGGAGGTGATAGAAATTTTAAGAGGTGGGGCATAGTTGGAGCAGGACAGAACATTGGAGGCTTGTTCTTGAAGCAGATATTGGAATCCTACCTCTTTCCCCTCGCTCTCCACCTTGCAGCTGCCATGAGGTCAGAGGCTTTGCTTTACCAAGTGGTCCCTGTCATGATAATCTTTCCTGCCACAGACCCAAAGCAATGGGGCCAAGTGACCATGAACTGAAATTTCTGAAACCATAAGCCAAAATAAATCTTTTCTTCCTTTAAGTTGTTTATCTTGGGCATTACATCATAGCAATGGAGAGCTGACTAACACACAATCTCATAATGTTGGTTTGAAAACCAAACAATGCAATTTATGTAAAATTCATGGCACAATGCTTAGATAGAGTAAATAGTAAGTAGTCAATCAACATTAACAATTGAAGTCCTTGATTTTTTTTTCCCAGAAAATTTTACATGTTTTAGTCTCCTTTAACTTTATAACAATTAAGCTGGAAAAGTATTACTATGTTTTACCCTGAAAAACTGAGGCTTAGAAAGTTTAAAGGATATATTTTCAGGTCTATGAAATAGTACAATGTTCAGGCCTACTATTATCCAGCTTAGTGAAATTTTCCTGCAACATGTACATAATTACTCTAACAAGTGCTCCTGTCTATAAACCATCTGCCTACACATGAGGTTCAGTTTTATGTGTAAAGAGAGCTAAGATGTGGTAGCCAGTTATTAAATCAAATAGTTATCTCAATGTTACTGTGAAAATATGTTGTGGATGTGGTTAACATCAGCAATCACTTTAATTTAAGAAAAAAAAAGTTACTTTTAGTTTCATCAGTAGGCCTCATTCAATCAGTTAAGATTTTAAGAGCAAAAACTGAGGTTTCCTGAAGAAGAAAAAAAATTATGAATGAAAACTGAAGCAACATCTTCCTGAACTTCCAGGTTTTTGGTCTGCCCTATAAATCTTGAAACAATCAGTCACTATAATTATGTGAACTAATTCAAACCAATTTTCCTGTTTGTTCTATACTCCCATCCTATAGGTTGTGTTTATCGGGAGAACCCTAACTAACTAATTCAATGCCTGCCTTAATTAAATAAAGTAAAATTCCTTGGAATACTCTTGGTGGGGGGGGGTAACCCTGGTGACTTGCATATTCTGAGTCATAGTTGTATATGATTACTGTAAGAGATGGAGCAAATATGTAGAACAATTGCTACTTTTGAGTAGCTACATTGTCTCAGACTGCCTTTGAGTTAAGATTTTGTATTACTTCTTCTGAATCAGAGCATATGATATTAAGTGCCAACACAGAGCCTCAAATGCTAATACTTGAATGATGACACAAACTTGCCAGTGTGGACATCTGCTGATATCCAGCATGTTACATTTAGGCACAAATGTTCTAGGTTGGGATAGTCCTCTAACCTCTGACTCATGGAAATCTTGTGGAGTCCAGTCTCTGAAGTCATGAGGTGCAGAACCAGGGAATGAATGTGTTACCTTAGTATCACCTGAGTGCATGTGGTTCGGAAATCCAGGTAGAAAATCATCTTATAACTTTCTTGCAAGGAAAGATTTAAAAAAAATCTTGTCTTTTCCTGGCAACACAGGTACATTTCAACCTATATTTACATCCATCAATACTCTATAACATTGAATCCAAGGGGAAGAACTGTCCTTCTACCTGCTCCAGGGAAACTTCTCTTCTATTTGGATTTTACTCTTTCCTGTCCCCTCAAGGGACTCATTCTATCAACAAATCATTAACGATGATGGTGTTGGTGATGACGACGACGATGATGATGATGATGATGATAATGATGGCGATGATGAAAACCTCCATGTACAAGAAGCAATTCTTAGTTTATTCACACTATAGTTGAGAGACTGAAATTTAGAAAAGCTACAACTTCTGCCTATAGTTGCTCTAGCTGGAATAGACCTGGTGTTCAAAATCAAGCTTTTTTGAGTGTAAAGCTTTCTTTATTAACTCTTTCACATTTTACTCAACTTGCTTAAGTATATTACAAAAACAATCATACTGCAAGGCATGAGTGAGTTTTTTCAGCTTATTTGAGTTATGAAGATTAGCTTCATAGAAGTCTGCCAAATTGTTAAAATGAGGTTTTCAAACTATTAACAAAACCCTTCCACTGGATTTCTCTCTCTCTCTCTCTCTCTCTCTCTCTCTCTCTCTCTCTATGGGGGATCGAACTCCGGTTCTTGCTCTTGTAAAGTAGGCAGTGGAACCATCAAGCTAAATCCCCAGCCCTAGCCTTCACTTCTTAAAAGTTCCATCATGGACTGCTGAACAAGTCTTCAACACAGAGCCTCTAGGAGATATTCAAGATCCAAGCTATAAAAGTCTTTGAGGGCACAGGCAAACTTATGACTACCAACTGGAAAGAGAAGTGAGTACAGAGAACTACAGATTTCCAGAGCAGAAACCCAGGACTGAAAACCTCTACAGGGATCTCTTCTGGGGCAGGAACTCCTGAATTGTAATTGACAAATTTCTGGAGGCTTATGGCAGACTAGAAAGAGGATAGAAAACCCTCAATTAGAGGGGCCTTCCACAGTTTTGGGAGTTTTGCTTCTAACTGAACTTGTTTTGCTTAGTGAGTATCAGACTTCCTTCAGGCTTCCAGGAGGGAAAATAGGGAATCATTTAAAAATATGTGAGAACACTGTGCTGTGAACAAGGTCTAACCTCTGGAAAAATTATTGAACCAGAGTCTTAACAGGGGTTTTATCTTAGCCTAATGGTCTTTGTGGAAATGAAACACTCAACTCCAGTGTATCTAGGCATCCTGTCCCATTTGAGGGGGTGATGTGTACGTGTAAAGGACAGAGAAGCACTTAGGAAGTTCACAGCCCTAAGGCATGGGCTCAGAAAAAGACCGACACCTAGACACCTAATCGTGGAACTTTAGAATGCCTTCCCAGCTACCCCTCCTCACCTTTACCACAACATTACTGAAGACTTATTTACCTTCAGCCTATCCTTTTACCAGTCTAGCCAGCAAGAAAATATTACAAGGCATAATGAGTCAGTAACACAGTTTCAGGAGAAATGAAACACCAGAATGAGATTGAGATATCCTAGAAATGCTGGAATTATCAGAACAGGAGTTAAAACAGCTATGATTAATATACTATGGACTTGAATGCCCAAAGTGGGCAGTATGCAAGAACAGATGGCTAGTCTAAGCAGAGAGTTGGAAATTCTAAGAACCAAAGAGCAGTGCTAAAGGTCAAAAACACCATGACAACTACTGCATAGTTCCACTTATGTGACATATCCAATGACAATGAACAGTAGAAAGCCAGAGACAAGGAGCAGGAGGAAGTGAGGAGTACTAATCAATGGGCATATAGTTTTGGTTAAGAAGGATGAATAAACTCTAGAGATCTGCTGCACAGTGCTACATCAGTAGTACAATAGTAATGTATTGTATACTTAAAATTTTCTTAAGAAGATTAGGCTGTTTTTGCTTTCAGATCAAATCAATAAGAGCAAGTACAGAACAACATAACAGAAATGAATGCCTTTGATAAGTTTATTAGTGGACTGGACATAACTGAGTAAGAAAAATATCTCACCTTGATATATTAGTAGAAGTCTCCCAAACTGAAAAGCAAAGAGAAAAAATCGGAAGAAAGAAGAAAAAAAATAGAATGGCATATGCAAGAACTGTAAGACAATGACAAAAAGTGTAACATACACATAATGGTAATATCAGAGGAGAAGAAAGAGAAAAAGTATATGAAAGAGTAATGACTGAAAATTTCTCCCTAATTAATATCAGATACTTAACCTTATACAGATCCATGAAGTTCAGAGAACACCAAGCAAGATAAACAGAACACAACAAAACTATACATACATATATATCCAAACTGCAGAAAGTAAAGATAAATGACCTAAAATAGAGAAGAGCAAAGATAAGAATTACATTTGACTTCTCAGAGACAGTACAAGCAAGGAGAGTAGAGTGTAATATCTATAATGGAAAGAGATATAGAGAGAGACAGAGGAAAAGAGAGAGAGAAAATGCAACCTAGAGTTCTGTACTCAGTGAAATAATCCTTCAAAAGTTGAGGAAAAATAAAGAATTTCTAAAACAAATAAAAATTGAGGTAATTTGTTGCTAGTGGAAATGCCTTAAAAGACATTCCAACCAAAAAAAGCCTTTATAAGAAAGAAAATGGAAAAATGGTATAGTTTGAAAACTTTGATTTACAAAGGGAAAGGACGCACGTGCTGTCTTTGGATTTCCTCAGATGCATAGAGAGGCTTGGTAAATTGTAGAACTGTGATCTGAAATGAAGTGGAGGAGAACCTCTTTTCAATACTATGAACGATAGCCTGAACCCTTGGCTTTCTGGTTGTACATCATCCAACTTTCTTGACAACAATGGATGGTGAAATTGATGTCATCTCATTAAGTACTGGGGTGTGTTTCACTTTTGGTCCACACAGGAAAAATGTGAATGATAATCCTCCCCATGTGAAGATTAAATTAAATTGTGTTTAAAATGCCTAGCTTCCGACTCTTATCAAGTACCCTGTGAGCACCAGGAAGCATCCCATAATTTTCCTTCTCAGATTAGCATTAGTGTCTTTTATCATGGCTGCCTCCCCCAGAAAGTGGACATACCTATCTCCCTTGATAGAACAGATCCTGTCTTATCTCTAAAACACCCATGTGGTTTTCTATACATAAAAGTCATATTTATATGACAGGCACTAAAACAATTAAACACAGCCTTACCATATGATCCAGTATAGACCTAAAATAATGGAAAGCAGGAGCTTGTCCACCCTTGTTCACAGCAGCATTATTTACAAGAGCCAAAATGTGGAAACAACCCAAACACCCATCAACTAATGAATGGATTAACAAAATGTGTTAGGTATATATGATAGAATATTTTCAGCCTTTAAAAAGAATGAAATTCTGATACATGTATAATATGGATGGATCTAGAAAGCATTTTGTAAGTAAATAAGGCAGGCACAAAAGGCCAAGTGGTGCATGAGTCCACTTATGTGATGTATCTAGAGTGAGCAAGTCATAGCAACACAAGAAGAGCAATGGTCACTAGGAGTTGTGGGGAGGGAAGAACAGGGAGTTTTCTGATAATGAAACAGTGTTTCTGCTGGGGCTAGTGAAAAAGAGATGGATAGGGGTGATGTTGTACGATCATGTGAATATAATTAATGCCACTGAATTGCACACTTGAAACGGTTAAGCGGTAACTTTCGTGTTATATGCATTTTATTGCACACACATACATAGGGCAGTCCACACCCACAGGAGAATCTTCTCTGCAGGAAGGGAGCTATGCTCAGAAACTCCAGCTCCATCAGCCCCCACCTGTGCTGCCCAGCATTGTTAATTACCACTAGTGCCTGCCTGCTCTTCACAGTCTCAACTGGGGTCGGTGTCAGCCCCTGTCAGATCCTGATTACCCTGCAGAAGCTGCTTTCCTGGGCTGTAATTGTTTTTTCAGATTACCTCAGTGTAAAGTTGGCAGTCATTTGCTTGAACCTGATTATGTCCTCAGCATGACACCAGTGGTGGGGCACAGTAGAATGTGAAGAGAACTCAGCTGACTTGAAATCTGGTTTCCTGGACTGCTTTTTCTTGCTGTCTCTCTCTCTCCAACACTCCCTTCTCAGCTTTTGACTTCATCATAGCCTCCACTCCTTCGCTAATATGGGCCTATGTGCAGGGTAGAAGAGGCATCTTGGTATTCATCTGAGTTTTCCATTGATGACATTCATATCAGAAGAAGCCTGTCTATACCATAGATCAGAATAATTTTCCCCTTCCTTATAGCTGTCAGAACCAGTCTTATCACTGAGAATCAAATCTGTTCAGTGAGCTCATATATCATCATTAGCTACAGTACAAATTCTGAAATCAAAGCAGCCCTGGCAATTTTATTGATGCCCAGAGTGGAACAGAGCCCAGGTCACCCTGAGTCAGTTGCACTTGTTTTGCTTTGCTGACAGCAAACATATCACTGACAAAATTACCAAAGAAAAGATGACTTAGTAAGTTCAGTGCAGGAGGTAACTTGTCAGTGACAGAGGTGGGATATTTTTATCCTTATAACTCAATGCTAATGAAATTGGTGAGGATGACATCTGACTGAAAGTATGGTCCCCAAGGAGCAAAGAGAAGAAGAAAACACTGGAGTCGGCTCATTTTCAAAGTCATTTTTCTCAATATAGCCATGATTTAATCAGGTGGTCTTAACAAGAACTATGGAGTTGGGGACCTGAAGCAATCACAGGTAAGACTCAGTTTGTTATTTTTAAGCATGGCTTGTGGACAGCTCTGTGAGGCCCAGGCAGTCTGTCACACCTGGATCTCAGTTTTCTCATTTGTGCAGTAGAAAGACTCACACTGTATTGCCCTTCACAATTTGGAGGATTAGATGTTGTTTGTCAAGTGATTTGAGATCTAAGAATAGAAAGAATTATAAATCTAGGCAAACCTCAGACATACTCTTAAGGAGGCTTGGGGTGGGGAAATAATCATTCCTGGCCACAAAAGCTTGGTGTCTACCTCATTAAAGGAATGAACTTGGAGTGGAGGAAGGAAACCGGAAAGCAGGGTGATCTCAGTTGACTGAAAAAAAGATGAAAGGAAGAAGAAAGAGTGAGCACATCAGGTTGGCAGTTCCCAAGACTATCCTCAGCATTGGTCCCTCACTGGGAAGTCTCACTAGATCCAGAAAAACTATCATAGTTATGGTTATAGTTTAACACAGCAAAAGGATACAGGTTAAAGCAACAAAGGAAAACTGTATATGAGTCAGAGTTTAGAAGGGGTATAAGAATAGAGCTCCCAGTGGGCTTCTCCCAGGGGAGTTGCACAGTTTCATTTTTCCAGCAATGGTATGTGATGACAGGTACAAAGTATTGCCAAATAGGAATCTCACCTGAGTCTTGATGTTCAGGGTTTTTACTGACGGTCACTTACCCAGGTGTGGAGAGCCCACATAACCACCTTAGATACTCAGTCTTCAGCCCCTATAGAGATCAAACTGACCTAGCCTAGGCCACAGTCTCAGGTATACAAAAACTGGAATTCACTATAAGGCACACTATTAGTATAAACTAACTGGTATGGCTTCAGGCCTGAGATATGCAAAATCAGGCTTAGAAGCCCTTCAGTTCCAAGGGCTCAGAGCTGACCTCCCAGCTGCTGAGGAAGAGCCAGTTCTTCTTTTGGAATGTGTTGGGTTTGAGCTCCCTAGACCATTGCGTGGACATGGGAAGACATAGAGTCCAGGCTCCTTCCTTGCTCACACAGAGAGTAGGCCAGCTTTAACTGTGCTGAAACCTTGCACGTAGGCTGCTGTTAAAAGTTAAAATTATGGAAAACATGCAATGTAATCTGTTATTGCTCCTCTCTTTCAAAGGTTTGTTAGTATTCTTTATCTTCAGATTTGATTTATTATTGTTTTCAGAACTCAAGTCTAGAAAAATATTTACTTTCCCATTTAACCTTCTGACACGATTCTTAAAAAGTCAGTGAGAGGGCTGGGGATTTAGCTCAGTAGGGCCGCCACCTGCTTCACAAGTGCAAGGGGCCGAGTTCTATCCCCAGTACTAAAGAAAGAAAGAAACAAACAAACAAAGTCAAAGAGAGCTATTATAACTCAGCACCTTTCTCTTTAAATTTTGTGTTTATTGTATTTGGCCTGTTTTCTGACATAATTGCTGTCTTCTCTTCTCTTTTTCTATGAAAAAATAAAAAGAGCCAGTTACAGAGCCCAAAGAGATGATCTGGTCTTTTCATATTGGATTTAAAAAGAACATAACATCACTATGTTAGCTTTCCATCACTGCGACACAATACCTGAAAGAAATACATTACAGGAAGAAATATTTGTTTTGGCTCCTGCCATGATTGGTTGGCTCTGTGGTTATAGGCCCGTAGAGGCACATGAAGTTGAAGATCCTTGCATGGTGGAGAGGTCTGTTCATCACATGGTGGCCAGGAAGTGAAATAGAGATACCGGATAATCGCCTTCAAGGACATACCCCAAGTGATCTAACTCCCTTTCACCAGACCCCAGCTACCAAATGTTCCCAGTAGCACCATGGGATTGGGACAAATTCCTTCATACTTGGGTCTGGGGCAGATACTTATCTAAAATACATAGAGCAATCACGATGTACCCCATAAACATGTATAACTATAATTTGTCATTGTATAATAGCGTACAAGGGGTGTGTGGCCTAAGACTATTCAGTTAAACCTTAAAGCATGTGTCCTTGGTAAAATGACTTTTCAAGGTGGTAAGAAATAAAGATAAGAGTATAAAGTGCCCAGTGCTTCAAGAATGTTACATAAAGAGTTATTCTTATTACCTTATCCTTTTCTTTCTTTGTATTAATGGTTTGTTTTTATTTCATTGCTTGATTTTTTTTTGCTGCTGCTGCTGCTGCTACTGGGGTAAACCTCTGAAGTCACTGCAATGGCCACGAGAAGAGGCCTCCCAAATGCACTGATGGCTGCAGCTACTGCGCTCTTTAAAGTTCCCCACTGCATTCATACTGGGGCCTGTTTCTTGTGGGCCTCCCCAGTGAGTGCCACAGAAATGTTAAGGTAGGCTCGCTCATTCCTGGGAAATATCCCAGGAAGTTTTGACTCTATAGCCTTCCTGATCTTTCCTTAGAAATGTACACTTGCCAAAGATCTTTCTTTACATCTAACTCTCCTTCCTTCTACTGTCTCTCTCTTTTTCCTTGAGTCAGAACTCCTGTACCCTCTCCATTTTTCTCACAAGTGTCTTTAGCAATAAATTTCTTCTATGTTGAATCTCATCTCAGCAGCTTCAGGACATGCTAACTGGCAGAATGGGAATTTTTCTCTTATTTTGGAGAAGGACCCTTACCATTATGCACTTATTGTGGCTCTAGGACCTTCATTATCCTGTGTTGTCCTATGACCATTTACATAGAGAGGAACCAAAGACACTCTTTTCATTTTCTTTGGGTACTGGCTGCATTGTAGAAGGAAAGGGAAATCTACATTTTAGGGCTTCCACACTGGTAATGGGGTCATCCTAAATAGAAAGAAATATCACAAAAATGATCCCTGGTTCTTAGGAGGTGGATTGGGCTATTTGAAAGGTTTGATATAAGTGTGTATAGGCAGCTGTTCCCTTCCTTATGTCAAACACCTCTTACAAAGGAGTATTCCTCCTTGACTGACTAAATTGCATTTTAACGCAGATTCTCCACTGTTTACTTTTTCTGCCTTAATCAATAAGGCACTAAGAGCAAATTGCTTGGCATCTATTAGCTGAATCAGTGTGAAAACATTGTTGAGCTTATTATTGTACCTCCAAGTCTGTTCAGGGAGCTAAAACTAATTGAAACTACTTTAAGAGCCCAAGAATTTGGGCCAGTTGGAGATGCTCTCCAGTCTCAGCCAGGACACTGGTTGTTTGGAGTATGGTATTACTAGAACATAATTTGTGTTGTGTTGACACTCAATTGACATCATTGTCCTATTTCTAGGTTCAAGCCCAATTACAACTATGACTTAGGTAAGAAAGGGTTTTCAGCAGCAGTGAAACTCAAAGGGGCCACTTGAGGGAAGAGAGGACCAGAGGAGGCAATGTGCCATATATATACAACATGCAAAGAGATCAGCCTGGGAGCCTTTGGACATGGCCATTTGATGTACACAAAAAGATGGATGTCTAAGTACAGAAGTGGCCAGTCCTGGGAAGGTCTGGTGGTAGGTGATGAGGCTATATATAGATTTTGTCACCATGAAAAAATACCTGAGAAAGTTAACTTAGAGGAGAGAACTGTTACTTTGGTCTACTGTTTCAGTCCATGGCCAGCTGTCTTCATGGCAGAAACATGGTAGAAGGGCATTGTGAAGGAAAGCCGCTCACTTCATGCTATCTGGGAAGCAGGGAGCAGGAGAAAAGCCAGAGAGGAAAGGGCCACGGACTACAGTCCTCAAGGTCACACCTTCGTGACCCATCAAGACACACCCAGAAGTGTGCTCTACTGATCTGTGAAGCCGAGTTGACAATTAAGATGAGCTGTCATAGACGACAACCCCGAGATGGAACAATCTTGACTGGGAAAACAGAAGCCACCCAGGCAAGGACAGAAAAACTAGGCAATCAGTTATTAGTAGGAGACTGAATATAAAGTAAGACAGAAGGCCAGTGCAGGAAATGCTTTTGGAGGTCTGAGTAGGTGCTGTGCAAAGTGACAGTGCTCCAGGAAAAGCTTCTCATCCTCCCAAGGAGGGAGAGTATCCATTGCTGAGTGTGGAGTGTAGGAAGAGGTCAAATTCTTACAAGTCTATTTTATGAGTCTGGGGAATGAAAATGGAAGGAAAAGATAAGGGAAGGAAAGGTTTATGTTTTTTTTTAAAAAGCTCAAGATATTCAGATGCAGGCAAAACAATACAGCAAGAAACAAAAATGAACAACATAAAAAAATCATTTCCATTTATATCCAGAAGCATCATCCATCTGGGATATGAATTTCCTTCCTTTCAACAATCCAGTACTCTGAGCACAAGCAGTGGTGGTTCCTGCATAAGGAATATGGAGGCTGCATGTTCTCACATCACAGCCTGTGTTCCTATGCAGCTAATTTAGCTCTAGGAGACTTAGTAATTCATCCTTCAACTTGTTTGGGCCTTGCTAGGCTGTCTTTTGTCCTAGAGTTAGTACAGGTCTATCCTGCCACCCAGGTGCCAGTGTAGAGACTACAGCTTCCCTTGGTACCTCGGCCAACTTTGTTAAATTCTTAGGGGATTTGTGAATGGAGGCATCACTGTCTGTGTGTCACTGGTATGACAAATTGGTCTCCTTTCTGAGCATATCCCAGCTAATCTGTTCATCTGTTTTCCTCTTAATAAGGGAATGTTTTTCCTTTGCCATCAGCAACTTCCGCTACTAAGCACACTATGAAACTATGGCTCTTCTAGCTCCAACGCCCTGGCCCACCACCCATTCACTTGGCCTTAGTCAGGTGTTCAGCCTCTGCTCCTACAAGGACACCCCATTGTCATACCTTTTCCAACTCTTCTTCCTGCCTGAGAACTTCAATTTTAGCTGCTCATTTGCTTAATTACCTCTGTTGCTGATACTCGCAAAAAGACCGAAGATGTAACAGATGGTGCTTTGGGATGGATGGATGTTATGGATGCAGAATTGTCAACACACCTATCTCGATCCCATTTTAGCTTTCACATTATGTCCCCCTGTGGACTGTTGGCAGTGAGCTAAGCTGATGTGTGCTGCTGGCACCTGGATGCACATTGAGCTTAGTAATTCTTTTTTCCTCTCCTCTTCCCTCCCGCTCTATATTTGATTTCCTAGTGTTTTTGTAATGATCTCTGTTGCATCTTTAAAAACTATTCCACTTCATTTAAAAATGTGGCATAAGTGATGGGGGTTTGACAAATTAAGTAATAATAAGAAAACATTTTCAATATTCTGCATTTTTCCATTAAGCTCCCAAAAAATAATGATTATAGGAATACCATTCTCTCTCCACAGTTAACGATGTGTTAGCCCTAGTTTCATTAAAAACCTCATTACTCAAAGATTTATAACTCTGAAGTCTCATCTGAAGAAATCTCTAAAGTTGGAAATAGATCCAATCTCAGTTTAGAAACTTACTTTTAAAGTGTTAGAATGAGGACAGAATATTTAATGAGGATACCGGCTAATAAATAAATATCTTGGAATGTTGAAATGATAGGCCAAAATCAACACAATGAAACTTAACATAGATTATGCTCGAGTGTTATATATAAGATGAGAGGTTATAAAATACAGAAAGCAGGAATTTGGAAGATGGGAAACCTGACTTTGTTCCTGAATCTTTTACTTAATAGCTGTTTGACTTTGAGTACTTCATGAAAAATCTCTGGGTTGAAGTTTCATGGGAAGTCTTTGAAGTTTCCTCATCAATATGAAGACAGGGTTCCATAGGATCCTTAAGATACTGCTAGGTTTTAAAAATATCTATTGATTGTAAAATATAGATTTAACACCCCATTAAAAGGAACTAGGGTTCTTTAGAGAAGTGGCTGGTTCCAGGGCTGACGTAGTGTAGGTGAACCTGGAATATCTTGCTCTGTCTGAAAGTAAGGGAAAAAATAATCTAAAAAATGATAGAATATGAAAAAAAGATGTCAGAGCCCATGCAAAGGGCTCTTACTGGCCAAAGCTGGGACTATTTGAACTTCAACATAACAAAATATGGTGATAAGGTGTGAAAGAGGAAGATGAAAAATAGTACAAGAAGGGCAACAGATATGGCAAATGGGGTAAAACCTTAAGAATAGTGCATTTATGTGAAGAACATTTGGATATTCTTTGTACTATTGTTCTCAGAGATCTGAAATTATTTTTAAAGATAAAAGGGTGTGTGTGTGTATGTGATGTGCAGATTCAGAACTCCCTGGTTTTAAAATCAAGGCAGAAACAATTTTAAATCTACATGATAAAACATCAAATATGGAGTCCAAAGTTCAATATGCATTAAAATATTCTGTTCACATGTTAGAACACAAAGGTTAAATTTTGGAGTTAGGGCTTTACTCATAGCATGGGTCTGTGAGACACAGATGTGTTTGCTAGATTGACGGAACAGAAGATTTGAAAGCAAAAAAAAAAAAATGGCAAGAGAAAACTGAGGTAGATGAAAGGGAAAAAGAGAAATGAAAATCATTATCAAATATTTAAAGGAATTGAGTATTCCAGAACTAAGATTATTCACATTAGCTCTAGACAATAAGGCTATAGGTAGGCTTGACTTCATATAAAGTGTTATTTTTCCCTGTTAGGATTTTCCAAAATGATATATCACCCCTATCATGTAGTCAATTCTCCTAACTGAAAATTTAGCCTTTACAGTACCAGATCAGGATTGCTGTCCAAAAAACTGTTACTGGGGGAAAGAGGATGGTTGGTTTAAATTGATTTTTTCAACTAATTGGTTATATAACCTTGGAAATACTTGGAATTATTTCAAAAGAAATTTCTATTCATGTGTACTTCAAGTATGATCTTTACAACCAGTAAGTAATATACCTTTTTTCCTACATTCACTCCTATATTCATTACTGTTTTAAAATATATATATATGATATTTGGTTGATAAGTAATTTCATTTAATATCCTTTCAGGATTCACTTTACTCATTATGACATTGCATTTTGATTCAGTTTTCATCAGTGTTCATCTGTGAAACTATAATATGCATAAAATATTTTTATTTTCTTTCTTTTTTAAAAAGTTAAAAGTGTGTTCTTCTATGGAAGAAAGCTTAAGGAAACAGAGAAAAAATTATATTATTCCATAAAAAACCCTGATACTATAAAGATGTTAGCTTTTCCTCCCAAATAATGTATAACTTTAATCTCATTCCATCTAAAATCTCACTTATTTTTGTATGGGCAGATAAAGGGAAATTTGACAAATTGATTCCAAAATTTATTTTTTAAACTTAATATGTAAGAATGGCTTGACTACGTCAATGATCCATTAACAATGTAGGAGGGTTCTTATCCACCTCGTTATAAAAGTATAGTGATCCAACAGTGTGAAAGTGGAGCTGAAGGAAACAGGATAAGTGGAGGAGGAGAGAAATCTCAAAGCAGACTTATGACGGAGAGGTAGCATTGGGTCAAGACATAACAGCCTGTTTTGTGGTGAAAATAAAAGCAACTTAAGATATTTTAAACCCAGAAGCATTAATTCAGATATGTGTTTACAAAGTACCTAGAAAACTACTGGAGCAATTTTAAGGCAGGGTCTCTAGAATGACTCACAGTATAGGAGAAGCCTGCTTGTCTCAGCTGCTATCAGCAAGGGAGGAGATCGGAAATTCAAAAGAATTTAAAAGTGTATTGCCATAAATCAGGAATCTGCCATCTTCATGGACTCAGTTTCTAACCAAAGAACTACCACTGGATCATTACTGCAGAAATGTCCCATGTTTCCAAAGTTTTCAAAAATCTTCATGAGTGTACCTACCTGGCATAAACTAATTTGTATTGAGAATCCCAGTTGCAAGAATCAATGCTTGGTTGGAAAAGAAATTGCGAAGAAGAGTTGGCTCACAGTAAGTACCAGAGTATCTGCAACAAGTATTACCATGAAAAATTTACCATCATAGGAAACAATAGTTATTTAGTTTTTTTTGTATTTTGAAAAAGAAATCCAGGGAGATCCACAGTTTAAAAGAAAATGGTAATATAGTAATTAATGCCTAGAGTGATAGTTTATTTTTAGGCATTGTGACATACATTCTCTATCATAACTACTCTATCATAACTACTTAACTCATAGCAGGTAACACACAAATTAACTGTGGCTGTGTACCAAAAGAGAATTATTTTCAAAAATACGTATAGGGTCAGTTCTGGCTCATGGGCTATAATTTCCCTCCCAACCCTTGATCCAGAAGATAATCACATAAGTAACCGAGATCTCATAACCCTGAAAAATGTGCTGATGTAGTTGTTAAGTGATTACTTCTTGAAATTGTTTTCCTTGTGATCTATTAGCTTGAAAATACTGTAGCATCTTTATTTGACAGTGGAATAATCTGCTTCATGTGTTGTGCAGTTCAAAACAGAAAACAAAAACCCCTTCAACTTTGAAATCCCTTTGTGCCTGAATGGTTTATTAATTCAGACATTTTCACTGGGATGTGTGACAGATCAATGGGCACCTTGCTTATGTCTTTGCCCTGAAAGAGAAAGAAGAATAATTGAAAATTGGTATGTTTGAGCCAAATTGTGACCTTTTATAAAACTGTCACATTTTATCAACATTGCCAAAGATCCCAGAAACAGAGTTCTTTTGTGGAAAGCTCTACCGTTGTTCATCATGTCTATAACAATATTCTTACCTTCCTCTAAAATCACAAGCACACTCACACATATGTCCACATGCCTATACACATTCCCACACATGTGTGCATAAACATACCATTATGTTTTGATGATTTTAGATTACCAAGTGCCCTGTGCATAGTCTTTGAGATGTTCAATTTCATAGAGCTGACACTATGAACTCACAATCATATTCCTATTCCACAATACTCATGATTCTTTGTATAGAGCTGCAGAACGTGCATGTTGATGTTAGCTGACCTTAACTCAGCATTTGTCAAACTGATTGGGAATTTTATAGCAAAATAGAATTCTAGAATCAGATATTGTCACGATAAGGTAAACTTGAGATTGTGAAAGCTACCTCTTCCTTTTATTTAGAATAAGAAACCGACTACAGAGAGGTAGATTTTCATAGTTGTATGGCATGCTTATGGTCTGGGTGTCCACTGCAGTTAAGGGCTGTGTGATGCTATTGGGAGACTGTGAAACCTTTAGAAGGTAGAGCCTAATGGAAGGTTGTTAGGTCATTGGTGGCCATGCCCTAGTTTGCATGCAGCTGCTTGAACTCTCAGGAATTTTGTAAAAAGAAGCAGAGTTGGCCTAACCTGCTCTCTTTTCCTGCTTTGAGATGTGATCACTTGCTTATTTCTTCAAGCCCTCCCAGCATTTATGTACAGTACAGTATGATGTAGTCAAGAAGTTGGCTGATTCCAGTTCCATGCCTTTGAATCTCCAAAACTATGAGCTAAGTAAAAATTTTCTCTTTATAACATTAGCTGCCTCGGGTATTTCATTATAGTAATGCAAATCAGACTGATGCATACAGCTTGATAGGAGAGCTCTAATCTGGAATAGCTGCTCATTTGGTGATTAAATCTTCTACTGATGAATTTTTAGTACAATAAGCCACTTAATAAATGTTTTACAAATATGAAAGACTGAGAAAAGCCTAACCACATTTGTTTGGAAGACATAACTTTATATGAATCAGTTTTAAAAATAAACCTGTTACCCTTGTAAACATCAGGTGAATATTTTAACTTCAGCAAATTAATGTAGGTTAGTTATCAAATTTTTTGTAATATATCCACTGTTTGGGGATTTTAATTATATGCAAAGACCAAAAGGTCTGGAAAATGAATTGAACATGAAAAACATTGTACTACAAAATGAAGCCAAAACAAAAACAATGTCTAGAAAATTTTCAGATTTTTTATGTTATGTAGGCACATAAAATCCCATTTTTGCAGGAAAACCATTCTCATCTCTTACTTAAAACCTGATCGTACACCTTGGAGTTACTTCCACATCACTTGGCAGAGGGATTGAAATATGAGTTCATGTTCTGAACATTAGAAAGGCTGACCTTTAACCCTGCTGTCTTTTTCTCCTAGGTGGGTTCTTGCCAACCTCTTCAGTCTGAATTTTTGAAATAGGACCTCGTCAGCAGAATCTGGGAACTAGTTATCTTGGTGAATAATGGGAACTTCTTGTCTCAGTAGAGGAGATTAATGTTACCTCTGTGGAATGGACTCTGATAGCTGGGGAAAATATAATACTAGAGGCCAAAGTTTCAGTAATACATGTTTATGAAAGCCCAGTTCACTAGAAAATGTGTACTGCCCAAACATACAATATAAGTGAGAAAAGTCATTCATTATCACAATGCAGGAACAGATCTGGTTTCTTCATTACACTAAAAAAATATTAATTTTTCTAAGAGACAGAGTACATTTGTGTAGTTTAGTGCATGTAGCCAGCTTGAGGATAATACAGAAGCAATAGTAAACATTTGAATGAAACTTATTGAGAAATGAACACTAAATATATAAATTTACATATATATATTCTCACATTTATATAATTATTCACATGCTGGGGAAAAGATGAGAAATAAAATTTTAAAATTCGTAGGCAGACATAGAATTTTAGATTATTTATATTTCTAGCCTTAAACCCAATGCCATAATAGGTTTTTAATGGGAGTTCTTTTTTAACTTGAGTGTTTTGAAAACAAGAATATTGTCTCATTACTTCACAAAGCCCATTTGAACCCAAGAGTTTATGAATAAGTTCAAGGCTATCCCTCTTTAATAAATGGTGTTGGAAAAACTGGATCTCAACCTGCCAGTGATTAAAACTAGACACTTATCTCTCACCATGCACTAAATCAAAATTCAAGTGGATTAAAGATCTAAATTTTTTTTCAGCTTTAATTGAGTTTATTGGTACAATTTTAGGGATACAGTACAGTTACATTCATTGTTGGGATCTTGTACCTCTACATGACAAGTCTTGATTCTCATTTTGTCCCCTTACCCCCGGCCCTTTCACCCCTAACACTTTATTTCCATCTTTTCATTATCTCACATTTTTTTCTTTTCCCTTATTACCCTTTAAAGATCTAAATATTAAAACAGAAACACTAAACTTGCTGGAAGACAAGTTAGGCAGAACGCTTGAAGACACGGGCATAGGAAAAGACTTTATGAACAAATCCTCAGTAGCACGGGAACTAGCAGAAGGAATCAACAAGTGGGATCTCATCTTATTAAAAAGCTTCTGCACTGCAAAAGAAACCATCAACAGAACTAAGAGACAACCTACAATGTGGAAAAATATTTTTACCAGCTGCTCCTCAGACAAAGGACTATTATCTAGAATATATGAAGAACTCAAAACAATCAACCCCCTCAAAAAATAAAGACCAAATTCAAAAATGGGTATCTGAGATGAACAGACATTTCTCAGACAAAGAAGTAAAAGCATCAAGTAAATATGTGAAAAAATGTTCCACATCACTGGTCATTCGAGAGATGCAGATGAAAACAACATTGAGATTCTACCTCACCCAACAAAGAATGGCTGCTATCAAGAAATCAACCAATAACAAATGTTAGCAAGGTTGTGGGGAGAAAGGAACCCTTCTCCATTGTTGGTGGGAGTGCAGACTGGTGCAACCACTATGGAAATCGATATGGAGATACCTGAAAGAGCTGGGACTAGAGGTTCCATTTGACCCAGCCATAGTTCTGCTGGGTATCTTTCCAAAAGAATTAAAAGAATCATATCACAGTGACATATGTGCACCTATGTTTATAGCAGCACAGTTTGTAATAGCTAAAACATGGAAACAACCCATTTGCCCATCAGTTGAAAACTGGATAAAGAAGATGTGGTGTTTCTATAAAATGGAATACTAATCAGCCATAAAGAACAAGAAATTAGAGTCATTCATAGGAAAATGAATACATTTTGAGGATATAATCCTAAGTGAAATAAATAAGTCACACAAGTGTAAATACTGAATAGTTTCTGTGGTATGAAAAACTATAATAGTACACAAGATCCTAATGAGATAATTAACAATATGAAATAGGAAGAAAAAGGATAAAGGTGTAGGGAACGTGGGAAGGGTAGGAGAAAGGGAATAAGGGAAAAGAAAAAATATGAGAAAATAAAAAAATGGAAATAAAGTGTTTATAAGTGGGGAGGGGAGGAGAGGGAGAAGGGAGGGCAGGGACAAGGGAAAAAATGAGAACCGAGACCTGTCATGTAAAGGTACAAGATCCCAGTAATGAATGTAACTGAACTGTATACCTAGAATGTACCAATAAAGTGAATAAAGAGGAAAAAAAAAAGTTTAAGGCTATCCACAATACTGACTGATTCTTCATTTACATTTTATTTGTTTTATTTATTTATATTTTGTTAGTACATATTTGCCATACATAATGATCATACTCATCATAGGGAATTTATACCTGTACATAAAAATCTTAATCTTTTTTTCCCATTCCCCTCCCTTTCTTTTAACTCTTCTTCCTCACCTCATTTACAAAAGCTTTATTTACATTTTTCCATCCGTGTTTTTTAATCCCTTCTCCTTTCCACCCCTACCACCTTCCCCTCCTCTGTTCCTCTTCCCATTTGAATATGTGCTTCTACTTTCCAATGTCTATCTTGCATTTTGCTCTTCATTTACCCTTAGGATTTCTCACATAAGAGAAACTATGAAGTATTTGCACCTGTGTGCCTGATTTTCTTCACTTAAAATTATAATCTTAAGGTACACCAATTTACCTACAAATGAGTCTGTTAAGGACAAGTGAGTTTGAGCAACAGAGATGCACCACACTCTGAGCCAGATTTGAGACCATTTATTATAGCTGGCAACAGAGGAGGGGCTAGTGCCCAGAAAGTTTCCTTGGCAATGGGAAGCAGTTTGATTTCGCTTTTTAAATCATGCTTTCAGTTGGGAGGGCTCAGGGGAGAACAAGTGGACGAGGCTGGTGGGAGCACAAGGAAGTTTCACATACACTAGGTGAGCTACAAAACGGGCTTTTGGATGCTTTATTCAAGTGCAAGCACTTTGTTCAAGCCTAGATACAAAATGGTATTGAGGCACAAGATGGAATCGGGTTGACTATTACAATTCAAGTCTATCCTTCTTTATAGCAGGGTAATATTCCCATGTACTTAAATATCATGTTTCATTTATCCATTCATTTGTTGATGGGCATATGGGCTGGGTCTAAGATTTAGGTATTATAAGTTGTGCTGTTACAAAATGGAGGTATATATGTATATATCACTGTGGTATGATGCTTTTAATTTTGGGGGGAAGATGCCTAGAAGAGAAATAGCTGGGTCAAATGGAACCTCTAGTTTTAGTTTTTTGAGCAATCTCCATATTGATTTTCATAGTGGTTATACCAATTCATGTTACCACCAGCAACCGAGAAGGGTTCTTTTTCCTCCACAGCCTTGCCATTATTTGTTATTGGCTGATTTCTTGATGATAGCCTCTTTCTTGGGTGAGATGAAATCTAGTGTTGTTTTAATTTGCATATTTTGAAAACCAGTGATGTTGAACATTTTGTCATATTATTTATTTGGTGTATGTACTTCTTCATTTGAGAAGTGTCAATTTATTTCAGATGCCCTTATATGGATTAGGTTTTTTAAATTTGAGGGGTCTGATTATTTTGAGTTCTTTGAATATTCTAGATATTAGTCTTTTATGAGGAAGAACTGGTAAAAATTTTTCCCATTATTTGGGTTGTCTCTTCACTCTGTCAGTGGCTTCTCTTGCTATGCAGAAGCCTTTTAATTTGATGTGATCCAGTTGTTGATACTTTGTAAAATTTTCTGGGCAATTGGGGTTTTGTTCCTAAAGTCTTTGGATACACCTATGTCTTAAAGAGTTTTACCTACTATATCTTCCAGCAGAGTAAGTGTTCTTGTTTTAATGTTTAGATGTTTGATTCATTCCAATTTCATTTTAGTGTATGGTGAGAGATATGGGTCTAGGCTCATTCTTCAGTATGTGGAAATGTGGAAAGCCAGTTTTCCCAGCATCATTTATTAAAGAGGCTATTTTTCTTCACTGAAGATGTTTGGCCCCTTTGTCAAAATAAGGTAGCTAACTGTGCTTGGAGGTGTTTCTGAATCTTGTATTCTCTTCCATTGATCTCAGACCTGTTTTTGTTTGTTGTTTGCCAGTACCACGCTATTTTTATTATAGTAGCTTTGTAATACAACTTCAAATTGAGGATTGTGAAGCTTCCTGCTTTGCCGTTGTTGCTCTGAATTTCTTTTACTATTCTAGTTCTCTTCTGCTTTCATATAAATTTTGTTTATTTTTTTCTAGAGTTGGGGATTTACCTCAGTGGTTCCGCCGCCTGTCTCGCAAGGGCAAGAACCGGAGTTCGATCCCCCGTATTAAAAAAATAGTTTTTTTCTCTAGTTCTATGAGGTATGCTATTGGTGTTTTGATTGTGATTGCATTGAATCTACATAACAGTTTTAGAATTATAGCCATTTTCACTATATTGGTTCTGCCTATCCAAGAACAGGAGCTATCTTTCCATTTTCTGATATCCTCTTTAATCCATCTTTATTTACTTTTATAAAACTGATGTCAAATTCTAAGGATGGAATATAGAAGCAGAATAGAAACATCTTAAATGCATAATTTTAAAAAGAAGTTAGGAAACCAATTTCTCATTGAAGATGTCAGACTAAGCGTAGGTTTTATTTTGTTCTTATTTTTCCCTCTGCCCCCTCCTCAAATCATAGTGGTGCCAAACAAATGGTTTAGCAAATCAGAAACAATATATTTATGAAACACACAATACAGATAGGAACTTCATGTCACTTGTATAATATGGCAGCTAATGAACATAGCCAAACTAATACTGCTATAAAGTGAAAATGAGATATTTTCATATAGTCAAAGATTTTGCATACATTCTCATGCCAATTATGAAAAAAATCACTCAAGGAAATAATCCAGCAAGAGAAAATAGAGTCAAGAAATGAGGGGTAATGTGTGCTCATAGAAACAGTGGAACTCATTAGGAATGAAACAAATATATGTATGAGTTTTTGTACCAACCACATAAAAGTGTCCAAGCTAAAGCAAGAGGTCACAGGGTTCTGTGCTGAATATTTTCCAAGAAGAAAAATAGAGTTTTTACACAGAAATGGATGTTTCAAAAAATCAGGCGATGGCATTCAAATCTTTTGTTGACAAAGAAATATACAAATTTTCCTCTGGGGAAAAGGCTGCATATGAAAGTCAAGATGTATGTAGCATGATTTGAGGATCTATAAAGTAGAAAAAGGAGATTTAACATTATCTTAATAATTTTCTTTTTTCTGTTTATTTTTTATTTTTATTTTTTTGGCTACCAGGAATCAAACTTAGGATCTTGCACTTTCCAGACAGGCATGGGGCCAATGAGCTAAACCCCGGCCCTCTTAATAGCTTTAATACTCTCTGGAAAAGTTTAGGCATAGCTAGTGTCTTAGTTTCTTGTTGCTGGGTCAAAATATCTGACACCCACAGGCTAAAGAAGGAAAGTGTTACTTTAGCTCAAAGTTTGTAGAGGTTTAAGTCTATAGTTGGCTGCTTCCAAGGAAGGGAAGTGTGGAACAAGGGCATGGAACAGGAAAACAGTCCATGCTGTGGCAGGCAGGAGCAAGTGAGTGCTCAAGGAAGGAGGAATATACATATTCCAGGCCATGCCCCTTCCTCCTAGACTTCACCTCCCAACATTGCATTCAGCTATAAACCAGTCAGTGGACTAACTTAGTACCACACACCCATGACTCAGTATCTCACACCCATGATCAGTCACCTCCCAAATATCCCATCTATGAGTGCATGAAGCTTCGGGGGCACATCAGCATATAAACCATAAGTTAGTGACATGAACTTGCATTTCTTTTTGAGAAAATTGGTTATAACCCATTATTCTTCAATAGTTAAGAATTTTATTGCCTTCTAGTCAGATGTGGGGGTGCACGCCTGTAATCCCAGAGCTCTGGAGGCTGAGGCAGAAGGATTGCTGTGAGTTAAAGACCAGCCTGGGCTACAGGGTGAGTTCCAGGTCAGTCTCAACTACATAGTGAGACCCTGTCTCAAAATAAAAAAATAATTTTATTGCCTTCTAGAATGTAAATTTTTGTGGGTCAGGGATTTAGCTCAGTGGCATGGCATCTGCCTCACAAATGCAAGGTCCTGAGTTCAATCCCTGGTACAGGAAAAAAAAAAAAAGAATAGAATGTAAGCATTTTTTAAAAAAGCATGCTGTTTGTTGTATTCATTCCATCTCTGTAAAGGCCAGACTGGAAAGTGGGATATCATAGACACCCAGTAACTTATGACTGACTGGTTTTTGGCAGCCAGTATGTATTGCTTATAAAAAGAAAAAGCTATTCTGCATCAGACTCAATCCTACTCCAGATTGCTTTTAAAGGTTGACTCAGAGCACTAATCCTGCTAAGCCACATAGCCAACTCTACTAATTTTAGACTGTTCTGTGTGCACCATATATATGTGCAGTTAAGTCTCTTCTCAGTGAACTAATTTTATTCAGTTTTTGTTGGGAGCCATTCTGGTCCCATGATACGATGCTCAAGGGCAAGAGTACATCAGCAAAAGACCCTTGTGAACTCAGGATTATCACTGCCTTCTGAGACATCTGATGCTCAGATTATAAAATCCTCATGGATTTAGGATTATCACTGCCCTATGAGTCAGTCATCTGAGATCCCCTATGAGCCACCCCAAGAAATAGTGACAAGCTTGGAGTGTCTTTGTCTTCTCCTGCTCTGAGCCACTGATCTCCTGCCCACTCCACATACTTTGAAATTATGCAAATTTGTCTTTTTTTCTTTAGCCCTTGCCATGCCCCTTTCTAGGCAAAGCATTGATTGGCCTCTCATAAATTTTGTTTTTGCTTTTGCTTTTTTGAGACAGTGCCTTGTTCTGTAGTTGAGGCTGACCTTGCACTTGTAATCCTCCTGCCTCAGCTTCCTGAGTGCTTTCTGAGATTACAGGCATATGCCATCATGCCCAGTTAATTCTCAGTATTTTTTAAACTTCAGTGGCAAGCCTCCTAACATAGAATTTGTTACCTGAAGAAATCTACTGAAATAACACATATTAAAATGTGAAATTTGCTGAGGAGTCAACATGGTAGAGGAAAGAGGGGTCCCCTGCTCTCCCACCTGGGCAGTTGATGAGCCTATCAGTTGAGGATGGGACATACCATCAGACTGTAAACCCTTTTACTTTGGATTCAGATCATCTGCTGAAGTGAGTTGTAATGTTAAAATACGGCAGTAAGAATAAGAGTATTTTTTTTTCTCACTGATTTTATTGGTACATTTTAGGTATACAATACATTTACATTCATCATTGGGATCTTGTACCTTTACATGACAGATCTTGGTTCTCATTTTTTCCCCTTACCCCTGTCCTCCTTTCACACCCTCCTCCCTTCCCTATTTACAAATACTTTATTTTCCATTTTTTCATTTTCTCATATTTTTTATTTCCTTTCACCTACCTTTTCCACTTCCCCTACACCTTTAGCCCTTTTCTTCCTATTTCACATTGTTAATTATACCATTAGGATCTTATGTACCATTATAGTCTTTCACACCAGAGAAACTATTCGGTATTTATACATGTATGAAGAGTATTTCTTAAGGCCTTTAGATTTGTTTTATTTTTAAAAAGACAAATACAGTCTGAAGGTAGTCCACCCTAAAAGTGGAGGACAGAGGAAATACAGCTTTTCAATGAGAGATCTTTTCTGGCTGGCGTTTGTAATATAAGTTAATGGTAAACAACTTTAGAGATACTGTTATGATCATCTGCAGAGACAGGGGGGCCCCCACCCAAAGTTTGGTTTGAATGACAATACTGATGACGCTATTACACATGCACAAAGGGGGCAAAAAGTTTTATGATTTACACAGTTGACTTGCAAGTCTCTGGGGAGAGCAGGGCGGGCCTCAGAAGCAGGTGCATGATGGGTAAAGAGAACAAAGAAAGGCAACTGCCTTGGTTTTATTGAGGTTATGGGATGGGGCTGAGGTCAGGGTTTGTGTAGAGGAAAAGACTTACTTTTCTTGACTTTCCAACTGACACAAAAGGAGGGGGCACCAGGGCTTTCTTGTCAGCTTGTCCAGATGTGAGGCAGAAAGGGAAGGGTGACACATAAAGGTGTCAGCAATTAAACATTGTAAAAAATGGAGCTGAACTTTTCATTACAAAGGCCAATACTTTTATTATGCCCTACTTTTGCATAAGGTAGAATGAGCAGAGATAGGAAATAACAGATATAGTAGAAAATAAGGTTAATAAGACTGAGAGTTTCTAGCCCTCTCCTAAGAAACTCCCATGCGAATTCTCTGCTTCACAAAAGGAAAAATCTGGCAGCTCTGATCAGATTGAGAGGGAGAAAAGTCTCCTCTTCTGAGTTTAACATTTTACTTTTCCTCAAAAAAGGATCACAAACCAAATTCAGAAGGTAAGATATAAGAATTCTCAAAAGTAGCATCTAGGTAAGAGTCTTACCATTGATTATTTGATAGTTTGTGGAATTGGTCCAAAACAGATATACTGGAAGCCTACTTAGTTAATGAGAATTGCCAAAGAAAATTCAAAGAGTTAAATCAACCTGTGATTATTCAGCTTTTAAGGTCCTTGAATTTATGCAATGGAATGTAGGCTGCTAAGTCTCTGAAGCTTCTAGAACTCTCTAATGAGCTATGGGTTTTGAGTGTGTGGGTGGCACTGTTTTCTAAGAGGGACTTATCAGACCCACAAGGGAAAGAGGGCAGAAGAGAGCAAAGTTAACTAGCCTGCAGGGCCTGGACCCATAATTCTTGTGAGTTTTAACATCTCCCGCTTCTTCAGATAGGATATTTAAAACTGAAGTTTCTATTTCCTTTTCTGCCATTACATGTTGGGTATATTTGGCTGAAAAAATCAGTCTGTTTTTGGACATAGATTCCTGGACCACAAGAAACCATATTAAACCATTATGATAGAGAATATTGCACAACTCATAAGGCATTGAACTTAGAAAATAATGTAGTAATTGATGAGACTTCTCCTTTGAAGAATGATGGAGTGACTTTACCTTTGTGGGTAAGTCTTTGTGTAGATGTTAGGTAGCAAAGATAGACAGTTTTGCCTACCCAACTCTTATTCTTTCCCTTAATCTTCTAAAAATACCTAAGGCATGTTCAAATATTATATTATTTGGGCTTTACCCCAACAGAGAATAAATAGTGGTTAGTTGAAGCCAACCCTGAAAACTTTAAACTTTATTCTTTTTCTAAGTGATTTAAGTCCTTGTATACAATCAAGTCTTGGCCAATGAGATATAAGAAAAAAACCTTATGAGAGCTACTAGCAAACATTTTTTTCCACTTTTTAAAGGAGGCATAGATGGTGATTTCTTCC
>NW_022900950.1:53390733-53470788 GCF_012274545.1 Fukomys damarensis | reverse complement strand
ATATATATACAGAAAGGAAAAACCTAGCAGCCCTGATCAGATTGAGAGGGAGAAAAGTCTCCTCTTCTGAGTCTAACATTTCACTTTTCCTTGAAAAAGGATCATGAACAAAATTCAGAAGATTTGTATCCAGAAAGTAAGATATAGCTATATATATATATATAGTTTGATTTCTGACGCTCTATAGTGAGATTGTATCTCTGAAGGGAAAGCCATGAGAATTATAAGAAATCATACCCAAAGGCTAAACATCTCTTAAATTCAAAATAACTAACATAGCCTACTTATTATACAAGACAATAAACCCTTTATGGTTTAAGAGATTTTTAGCTAGTGTCAAAAGACAAAATTACAACAAATTTAGTTATAGATGTAATTGGTTTTTATTTACAATTCATGAATCAGGGTAGGCTACACTCTCCAAAATAGAATTAGGTAGGAACAAGGAAGCAGAAAAATAGGGAAAAGGCTGATTGGTTGATTGGTTGACATCAGGTAACTTCAGGTATACTTTTTTTTGGTAAGGGTTAAAGCTGAGGAAATTATGTGGATTCAGGTAGACTGGAATCTCTTGTTTTCAGGAAAAACTCATCTGTTTAGGGGTCTATCTGCTTTTAAATTTAACTTTGTTTATGTGGTTGCATTTTGGTTTGATCTGATTTGTTGGGGCCTAGGGTGGTGTTTTTGTTTAATACTACATATTTTACTATCTATAGACAATGGCAATCTGATGATATCAATCATATTATTATAACATGGTAAATACTATTTGCTCCTTTCAATAGTCAACATATATAAATCACAGAGACTACAAAATAGTTACAAAGCACAACATAAATATTGCAAACCTTGACAGAGTTTTTTCTAAAGTTTCTTGATTCAGAACTAAAAGCTTCATTACATCATTTTCAGCCATTTTTAAGCTTAGAGGTGGGGCTTTGGGGAGGTGACTGGATCATGGAGCTGTGATACTCATCGGTACATTAGTGTGCCCTGATGAGTTTAGCTCAATGTGATGTTGGGAGGTGAAGCCTAGTGAGAAGAGGGAGTCACTGTGGATGTGGCCTAGATTGCTGACAATACCCAACGTAAGTGCAGACACTATTATTTCAAGTATTTTTGATCCACAATTGATGAAGTCTGAAATTGCAGAATCCAGGGATATGGAGGGTCAACTGGATTCCAGAAACATAAGCAATAGACACTAATGTTGTATGCCATTGGGAGGCCTCAGTTGTGGTTATGTAACATTATTGTGGCAAGCCTATTGTGGCAAGTCTTTCCCTTGATCTTTTGAAGTAAAGCATGGCCGTGTGACTTGGTTTAATAAGTGAAATGAAAGTAGAGGTCATATATAAATGGTCCTTGTGCTTACAAGATAGGCGGCGGAACCACTGAACTAAATCCCTGGACCTTAGAGGTCATACGTGTATTTTGTGGGTGGAGACACATAATTGCCTATGTAAGACAAGGCAGCTCATCTTTCTTCTGAGTGGTGATGGTGCTAGTACGTTAGAACGGAACCACCATTAGCCTTGGTCCCTGAGTGACTAAAACAAGCAGGAACTACTCTGAGAATCTGTGTAAATGTACTGAATACACTAGAAGGAAATTTGTGCTTTGTTAAGGCACTGAACTTTGAGCATTGTTTACTGTCACGGTATAATGCAGCCTCTCCTGACAGGTGCAGGTTACCCTGGTAGTTTGCTGTGAAGAGGTAACATCTGAACTTGGACTCAATGTGAAAGGGTTGTCTGTGTGATAGTCAGAGGAAAAATGTCCCGGAGAGCACAGCAAATGTGAAGGCCTTGAGACAGGAGCATGCTGCAAATGTTCAGAAGAGGTATGTGACGAGTAGGGTGAGAGGAGGAGAAACTGGGGATGAAATATATGGAGCCCTCAGAGAACTGAGCAGAGCAAAGACACTGTCTGGCTTGGGTTTAGCTGGGTGGGGAATGACCCATAGTGACAAAGCAGGGAAGGAAGTGAAGAGCTCTCAACCAGCAGAGGGATAAGCAGTAGTTGCGGAAGTGTTATGATGGTGTGGAATTCTGTATATATTCTGAAGGCTGAGTCTACAAGATTTTCTTGGTAGGTTGGATGTGAAATGTGAGGATAAAAGCAAGGTAAAGGGTGATTCCAAGGTTGTTGGCTGACTGCAAAGGAAATATGGAAGCAGATCATGAAGGCCATGAAAGTTAGGCAGGGAAATTTGGATATCATCAGTCTTGGGCTCGTGAATAGCAAGTTTTGGGAACTGTGAAGAAATGGATGCTGGACACAGATTAATCTGGTGGGTTAGAGAGAGAAGGTGGTGACACTTTAGGTCAGGGCACTACTACGAAAATGGATCCTGATTAACTCCTAGGAACACTAACTTCCAGTGTGATAAAAGAAGGGGTAAGAAGGAAAGTCAAGGAGAGGACACTGAGGAAGGAGAAAGATGGTGAAAAATGCATCCTTCTTGGAATTAGAAGTCACAGCACTGATGAAAGGCATGGCCAGGTCAGGTTTGCTCTTCCTTTCAAAGAAGAGGTAAGTATTTCTTGGCAAAGAGTGAAAAGCAAAATGAAAGAACAGACTCTCTGTAGAGTTTTCCTCCTTTCTTTGGTTTCATGGTGCTTTAGTTTAGGTAATGTGTCAAAGGCAAGTATTGGAACAGAAGGATACACAGATTCCCTGTTTTAGACTAGTGTAAGCTTGGAATAAATTGACTGCTTAGCAGTATAAAAACAAATGGAGCTAATCCATTGAGAACAAAATATACTTTGACCTTATCACAGCAGCAATAATAATAATAGTAATAATAATTTATTACCTTTTCACGTACTATATAATAGAAATAAAACTATGCTTGAAGATTTCAAAATACTGAGGTGTATTTCTTCAGCACAAACCACATTTTATTCTAGATACACATTCTAATCTAAGCCTTTTATGAAAAGAATAATAACAATAAAAATAAAACAACATAAAAAGAACAGGTTGAACATCTCTATACTGAGATATTGAAAGTCCAAAATGCTCCAAAATCCAAAACCTCCTGATGCCTACCTATCATAAGGGGGAAATTCTATATTGTGAAACTATTTCTTATACAAAATTTTAAAAACTTAGCTTCAGTGTGTGTTTATAAGGTCCATATGAAGCATAAATACATTTTGTGTTTAAACTTTGGTCCCATCCCCAACGTATCTCACGATGTATATGTAAATATTCCAAAATCTGAAATTGGAAACATTTCCATTCCCACACATTTTGAATAATGGATACTCAAGCTGTTTCTACAAACATAAATATAATACTTCTGAGAAATAAAATTTCCTCAGTCATTTCTGGCCTTCTGTCCTGTTAGCTTAAATTCAAACAATTTGAATTAGCAAGTATTCTGTTTTATTTTTAAGTGCAACAACTCATGAGTTCATCCATAGAGTAAAATCCAAATTTATATAATCTCAAGGCCCTAGTTGTCTGGTTCTGCTCACCTCTCCAATGTCACTTTGTGCCTTTTCCCTTCAATAGCAAGACTTCAACCACGCAAACCTGCTCCCCTGCTCCCAGCTCCACAAACACTCCAAGCTCTTGCCCACATTAGAAACCTCACACATGTTGCTTCCTCTCCAGTGCAGCTACTTTTACCTTCTTCGTGTAACCAGTTCCTTTGCTTAATGGTCAGGTTCAAGGCTAGAAACAGAACTCACACCAGATAGTACAAATGGAGAGACTTTAGAGATGAGGGCTGAGTTAGGGAAAGAGGTCCAGAGACTGACAACACTGGGAAGCTGTGATCACCTTAAGGGCTGCAGCAGTAAGGAGAGGAAGTGGTATTGTCTATACCTAATATGAGCTGGAACCATGGGGCAGCATCTGGTGGGAGTTGTAGGTGTGGAGAGATACAGCTGTACGCGCAGATACCACATTAAACATGCTGCATCTCAATGTCTGTTCTTCTGCTCCTCAATCTTTAGTGACTCTCAATTTGTCAGCGCCCACCAGAAGAATGAAAGGGAAGAAACACAGGCAATGCAGCTATCAGGGACCCCCTCTCTCTGGGCACAAATAGTGTAAAGAAAGCCAGAGATTGAAATATGGGTGGGTGGGCAGGAAATAGAGACCAAACAGCACTCCATTCTTTATTTGTTTAATTTTCATCTCCTCGCAAAGGTCTTTCTTGACCATTCTGTTTATGAAGGTTGCTTCTATAACTTTCAATATATTTATCATTATAACTATAAAGATATCTAGTCTTTTGTTCAACTGCTCTTCCCTCCTAATAGGTAGGTGGTTTGCATCATGAAAGCAAGGGATACTGTTTTTCTTATTACTGGATAATTGGTGCCAGGCACATAATATATGTAGAAATATCTGGGGAAAAGAAAGGTACAAAAAAGAAAATAGGGAAAAGGGAAAAGGGGTGTGTATGTGTATGTGTGTGTTTGTGTGTGTGTGTGTGTGTGTGTGTGTGTGTGTGTGTGTGTGTGTGTGGTGCCAGGGATGGAACCCAAGTCCTCTTTATTGAGCTACATCTCCGACCCTGTTTTATTTTTATTTTTTATTTTTAAATTTTGAGACAAGGTCTTCCTAAGACATTGAATTGCCAAGACTAAACTCAAACTCTTGATCCTCCTGCCTCAGCTTCCAGGTGCTGGGGATTACAAGCACGTGCCACCACGTAGGGGAGAGTTCTTTTTAAAAAGAGAAAGACAGGGCCAGGGATTTAGCTCAGCTGCATAGAGCTTGCCTCGCTAGCACAAGGTCCTGAAAATAAAGGTCCAAAAATAAAATAAAAAGAGTAAGGTATATGAGTATGTATATGTGTAATCTCAAACTTTTCACCTATAATATTTGAACTTGTTAATGTTTCAATGGTCAAAAACTCTAAAAATCATAAAAATAGGTTGGACAAAATTTATAAAATAGTACATGTAGATTGCTTAATCTTAGATACTCTTGCAAAGACCTACTTCCTTTTATCCCTGTGGCAGTCCTGAAAGATAGAGACATTACCCCTATTTTCTATATCAAAGAACTGGGTTGAAGGATATTAAATGGCTTATTAATATTGCTCAGGACCTGGTGGCGTTTAGATCAGGTCATGAGAACTGAACACAGGAGTTCTTCTCATTACCTTTTGGGTACTCTGAGTATAGTGTAGAAAACATTCAGGACACTGACCTTTCCTCCTTTTCAGAAGATTCCATGTTACCTCCCTCAGGATTTTATTTTAAAACAGAATACTTCTCTATCTCGTTGTCTACCTAAAAGTAGCTTTTGTGAAAGGTAATTTAGCAAAATGTTTTGTTTACAGGAGAGAAACAAAACCAATCAAGCTGCAAGAATGTTCATCCTTGAGATCAAAAGTAGCCTAGTAATAGAGTGAATGTTAATTGAGGCAGATGCCTGTGAGAATAATTTAAAGTAATCTGTGAGTGATAAAATGAAGTGAGCACTCTTTTCCCTCACCAAGCATTCCCTGCCTCATACACTTTCTCTCTTGGAATTGCAAGAAGGGGAAAAATTCCATAATGCAAAGCTCTTTGCTGACCAAAAAGAGACTCCTTCAAACCAACCAACCATTTAAAGTTCTTAAATCCTATATGCCATGAAGTAAACGGTGTATGAAATATAATTACTTCACTACACTGTCATTAAAGTTTGAACATGCATCAAATATTTATAGTATTCAGTAGTTAAGCACAAGCACTCACCTTGTTCTTAAAGGCAAGATTAAGTGTGAAGGCAAGATTAAGATAGAGGAAACAACTAGAAGTGACAACTTGCATAGGTAGCATACTAAGATGAATTCAGAAGACAAACGTACACACATGTGTCCCTGTGTGCTCTGTTATCCTTTCCATTCCACTTTAAATGTTCACTGCCATATAACACTGATGCTAGTTATTAAAAACATTATCATTCCATTTCCTCCCTTTTGAAATGTTAGGTTAGCCTAATTTTGACATCGAATAATTTTCTCAGCATAATTTTTATCTGGTACTTTAAGCATAAAATAACTTACCATTTTCTGTTTCCCTCGCTAGACACAAAAGTAAATGTTGACCTACTGTCCTATACTGAGAACCCATGGACTGTAAACTCCAGTATTTGGGAAGGCTGCTCTGATTTGACTTATCAATGGATATTAATTGGTACCCCTGAGGTTCAAAGAGTTCTGCATTTACTTACTTGAAATGGCTCTTGCTGGCTTTTTATATTCTCAGATTAGAAATTTTTAGTTAAAAATTTACTTTAAAACCTTATTTATCAATTTCTCAGTAAGAACTGAATATTGAAATACAGTTGCCTGAATAGCAAGTCTTGTGCTATGTGAGACATTCCATTCTCACTCTACCTGTTGCTGCTTACCATTGCATTTGGTTTAGCTCTCCACACAGAAAAATAAGAAATCTTAGAAACAGGTTCCACTCTTAGAAAAGATGGAGCAAACTGTACTTTCCAAAAGCAGTTGTATCCATCTACATCTGCTCTGTTTCCTCCCCCGAGAATATTGTCTGTCTCCTTTCCTGGAATTTGGGCAGAGGCTCATGACTATTTTGACCAACAGATCACCAATGTAACAGAAGTGATGCTGTTTGACTTCGGAGTTTGCATCATAATAGTGATATTGTGTGTCTCTCCCCACCCCCACCCTGCTCCTTGAAATCCAGCCCAAACCACATGAAGAGGCCCACAAAGACCCCAGACAACAGTCAGCACCAGTCACCAGACATGAGTGAAAAAGCCTCTTGTGGATTCTCCCAGCTTTTGAACCACCCTAGCCCCATCCAGTGGGGTAGAAATGAGCTGTCCCCATTTAGCCTTGGACAGACTGTGGATTCATGAGCAGAGTGGGTATTAGGATGGCTGTAAGCTAAGTTTTATTGTGATTTGTTGAGCAGAGTAACTGTTAACAATAGTATTTCTCACAAAGGTCTCTCTACAGGCCAATTCACTTTTCTTCTACACATAAAGAATATCAAGTACTTCATATCTGATATTTTTCTACCTCCCCTTACAATTTATAAGCATATAACAATTAGTTTGGGAGTAACATCATAAGATAATCTAGCTCCAGACTGCTTTTTAAAACAGTAACTAGAATATAATTTATAAGAAAGTTGCCTAAAAAAAAAAAACTTCAAACATTTGGCCTAACACATTTTAGTTTAACTGTTACCTTATTGGTGAAAGTATCTTAGAGCAGGGGAATTAGCTCAGTGATTCTGTGCCTGCCTGGCAAGCTCAAGGTCCTGAGTTCCATTCCTGGTCCTGGACAAAATGGAAAAAGTAAGTATCTCAAACTTTTAAAGAACTAATATATGCTCTTAGCCTGAAATACTTACTTCCTAGACCAGTAAATTCCAAAAGGGCAATCTTAAGCTTTACGGGCATGTGCTGGTTTTTATGTATGGGAACTAGGTTGATTGGCTCATATCAACTCTATTCATATTAGCCTCATTTATGGTCCCTCTCAATTTGCATTTCTGAGACTCTAATCTGTGCATCCATCCTCCATAATGTTTTTTTTTTAATTCTCTTTGTCAAGTTAGAAATCCATTCTGAACTTTTCTAGCTGTCAAGTTTTTTTTTTTTTTTTGAGATCTAGTAACTAGAATTTTGTAGAGAATCTACAATCTGTGTTCAATTCCTTAACAAATATTTACTGATTGTTAACTGTGTGTTAAGTTCACTACAGGAAGACACAAGTCAACAAGAAATAGACAAGGTCTCTGGTCTCATAAAGCTAACTATAAAGTTGGGGAAAACATGAATTAAATAATAATATAAAAATTTAATTTCAAACTGTGGTAGGAACGATGAAGGAAAAGCTCAGATAGCCATGAGGTGATGTCACAGGAGAGTTTACTGATGTTCTTTCATTCAACAGATTGAACCCACTTAAGTGCTAATATAGTAAATAATTTACCTTTCTCACTACCGTAACTTTAAGCTGCTTGGTTGAACTATTCTTTCTTGACCGAGGCTCAAATTTTGGGCTGACTCCACAGTTTTTGTCACTCTTGGATATTTAAATACTCGGAGTCTAACATCACGACCTTAACTTTCATCCATGTTGAGGTTTACTTTTCCCTCTCTAACTCACCTAGGCTCAGAAACCTGTCCCAGGGAAGGGAGACGTGGTTATTTCTTTTTCATTTCCTTTTTCCACCTCCTCCTCACTGCCAGATGACATTTCTAGGCTTTCTGTTTTGGGTCCTGCTGAATGAAAGCAAAGGATTTCTTTTTCTCCTTTACTTCCTTTGCTTGCTCTGGTGATGCCTTCCACTTTGTGAGGCTAGGATAGAGATCCACGGCAGATCAATGGCCCAGGAAACAGTGGACAGGGACTTCTAGACTCTTCTACTTTACCTTGATTACTTCTCACAAAGTACCTTTTCTTCAACAGACTTAGCTTTGTGAAATCTTCGTAAGACTTCACTACAGTTCATCTTTGTGGATGTAATGTTTACAAAGAAGGATCTAACATTGTTTAGGGTGGTAGCTATATTTTGTTATGTTCCCTCATGTGGACTATGTATAAAAATGTTAAATAAAATCCATACTAATTTCTGAGTCTTGACAAGCTCTAGCCTTACATTACTATATCTAACCTTTTCTTCTCTTAGTTCTTTATCTAATTTGACTTTATTCTAGACAACACATTTTTTTTAAATCAGATATAACTACTATATAATTGCTTTTAGGGTGGGAAATTCTCAATTTTCTTTTTAGGCTCTAATTTAAACCATTAGTTACAATCTTCTTGCTTATTTTTTCCTTTAGAAAACCCCCAAAGAATTAGATTTGTATTCTGCATCTCGATACTACCTAGACTTTCCACTAAATTAGTTGTCAGTAATCTTACATTTATTATTAGTCTACTACCTATTTGCTTGTAAAGAAATAAAATGAAGACCTTTGTACTCTGTAAACCATAGGGCCCCAACTATATTCACTTCCATAACTGTAAGTCACAGTTTTGGATATTGGTTTTGTTTGTAGTGAGAGTTTCAAGTTTTGACCAATAGTTTCATAGCTTTAGTATATTTTTGAAATGTTCTTGGAGTAGTACCCTTGAGTCAGTGTAGTGAATGGAAAGGTTTTGGGATGAATAGATGTAGCTTTAGATGCTGGCTCAAACACTGTGTATGCTATATTTAAGCACACCATACTCATATGCAGTACATAGGTCTTCGGAATTTCTCTAAAACTTTCTGTGGGGTAATGGTAGTCTGAATGAGAAATATCAACTTTTCAATTTCTAATGGAATCTGAGAGTGTATCTAATATGTTAAGGTAATCCTTACCAAACAATTAGCCTAATAAATGCACGCATGCCTCCATCCCTTCCAACCAGCCTCTCTCCTTTCTTAAGAATACATGTCAGAATTTTTTTTAATGTGACACACATAAAGGGAGCTGCATCTTTGAACATGCTGTATGAACAGCTTTTACTAATGACAGTTCCCAACTTACAATGACTCAACTTACAATTTTTCACTTTACAGAATTCCAAAAGTGATATGCAACTAGTCATAGTTCAGATTGCCTATTTGGATTTGTACTGGGCCAGCAGTATTCAGTAGGGTCCTCTTTTATGATGCTGAGCAATGGAAGCAAGCTACAGGTTCCAGATGGCCATGTGATGAGGAGGAGAAACAACAGATACTCCAATAGCTGTGTTACTAAGCTATGGTGTTCAGAATGTTAGGTGCATTAAATGAATTCTCAACTATAATATTTTCAACTTATCATGAGTTTAACAGGTCACAACCACATCCTAAATCTAGAAGCATCTGTAGTCTCTTATCAGTCAGCCCAGGGATGTCACACTCCACTGCTTACTCTGAGCAGCTGTGTGTGATCAGCCTTCTGCTCTATGTGTCCTGTTGAAAATGTGATAAAGTGATAAGGTTCTTACCCCCTCTCCAGCATGAAAAATATTTTTATGATTGTAGCTCCAAACTGAAAGAGAAGCTGAGAATAAATGAATGTTGCTATGCTTTCTGGTTAATTCTATTAAGGATTTGCCCAGGCTGCCAGTTCATTTAGACCCACTGTAACATGACTTGAATTTTAAGGTTCAGTGTGTCCCAGAAAATATCTGACATGCTTATTGAAAAATGATTCCAAGGTAAGGTTCATTGGATAGAACTGTATTGCATATGACTCCCTCAGAAGTCCTTATTGCACTTTAGAGACTTACAAGCTCTGGAGAGGCCTTCAGTAAAGACACTTGGCTTGCTCTAAAATTTCCTCAGCTTAATTTGAGCTGGCAATTTTACTTATTTATTTTGCAAAATACCTACCAGCCTCTTCAGGGGCTTATCTCCTATGGGACACATCGGGAATGCTGGTGAGGGTTTGAAGGTAAAAAGCAGTCTAATAAAGACTTTCATCTAAACATCATAGCATTCCTGGGGTGTATTCAGGGACTAGAATTTCATTTTGCAAAAGAAGAAACAGATTCTTCACACTGTTAGGTAAAAAACCAGAACCAACTTTGATGTTGCCACCAGCATGGGGATAATCACTTTGCAGGCTGAGCAAAGTGCTGACGTGGCACTGCGTTTCTAAGAAATATGAAATTAGTCTGCTCAGAAAGAAAACTTGAAATTTCTTCTCTCTCCTTCTCTCCCTGCGTGTCTTTTTATTCTGGGTCCATGACCTTGAGCTGAACTCAACCAAGGTTCTGTAAAGATGGGAGAGTTCAGCTCAACTCACGGCGTTACGGCTTTTATCTAGATGTTCCCCCAAGCCTCATGTGGTCATAGATGAGGAGTTCTGAGGTGACTGAATTAGGAAGAATTAAGAATGTGATACTGGGATTAAAGTGCCCCATCCTGGGTGTGAGTGGCAGCACCCCAAAGATGGGTAGCCTGGAAGAAATATGAAGGGACAGGAAAAAAAAGCTGCTCTGCTACTTCATTGCTGTTTTTGCTGCTTGCTGCTTTGCGGTCTCCTGCCAGCTTGCTGTAGACTATTTCTCCCCTGAGATTCCCCTCCGCCGTGCCAATCTGCCTTGCAGCCAGCCAACTATAGACTGAAACCTCTACTAACTGTAAGCTGAAATAAACCTTTCTTCCTTTAACTCTGAGTGTTGGGTATTTGTCTCAGCCATGAGAAAAGAAACCAAAACACATAGTTTGTTGGGTAACAATGTTTCCAAGTCCAATCTCTGAAACCCCTATGCTCTCAGAGCTTCTAACATCGCAGAATTTATCATGTTTTGTGGCCTGAGAACTAGAAGATCTACTGGTTTGAACAGAAGCCGAGAAACACAGATTTTCTTGGTACTAATGTACTACTCACAGTACTTAAGAAACTTTAAGGATGTAACCTATCTCATTAATTTTGACATCAATCAGAATAAAAAAGCCATTGGTTTCTATTTCCATTTTCTTTGACACATGAGACCCATGGGGCCACATAGAACCCTGTCTTCTTTTATACATGCAGTCCCAATTGGATGCAACCTCACCAGGCATCCATGGCAGAATTTTCATGTGTGAGCAGCAACTGCCAATGAGCCATGTGGTTTTAAAGGTTTTTCCACATCAGTCAGCAGCCACAATGTCTGACTTTCATTGCAGCTTATTAATAGGCCAAAATCTTGTTAAACTGGAAATTTCCTCCATAAGATCTTTCCAGAGCTTCTGCTGATGGAACTTTAGCAATCCAATTGTTTTTTTATGACTTTAAGTGATCTTTCAGCACAGCGTCATTGCTTTCACAGCCACAAGCTGTTCCGATTGGAGCCATTTCACCCAAATCCATGCCTGATGAATGTGCTTACATGCCATTTATGTAGGAATTTTAGCAAGGAGAGCATATTTTCATTATTTCTAACTATATTCAAATGATACATAGAAATTGAGGAGTAAAGATTTCTGTGATGCTTATTTTTCTTCACCAGTTCTATGTACATTTATATATCTGAAGAATGTGGTTTAGATTCTAACTGAACCTCATAAAACATTAGGTTAAAACCTGATTTTGTTTGGCCCTTGTGTCTAGTTATCCAATGTGGGGAAATGAAGTGTATTGTTAGATTAGCCTGGGGTATTTGGACGCCAAAGCAAATAAGCACATAAAAATATCTGAAAGGTACTTTTGAAAGAAGATTTTCTTTTGATTAGAATGCTAACAAAGCATGTATGTTGATGCTAAAATAGGTCTGAGCCTCCTAGACAACTAGTTCTTGAGCACAGATGACTGGCCACAGCTTTCCCCCTCACTCACTTTGTTCTTGTTTAACAGATCTCTCCTTTCCTTTTTTCCATTCAAGGCCAAACTCCTGAATAATTATATATAAAATATGATTTCTATATAATCATACTTAGATATGCTGCAAATATTTGCTGTTGTATGGAAACAGTCATGAGGAAACTGACTTGTGCAAAGTCACACATTTACTAGATGCAAGGCCAAAACAATTCTCAGTTTAGTGTTTTTTCCACGCTACTATTTTGCTGTCCTGTGATGAGAAAAACCCTGAAAAATGAAGGATAGAAGTGAGGGTGAAGAAACATTTATATAGCAGATGGGGTACTGCCCTGTACCTCAGAATACATGTAGAGAATGAAGAACTATAGCAGCTGTGTGTCTCTAGGTGGTAGGACAGTAAGCTGTTTACATGAAGTAGACATTCAAAAGAAATATAATGGTCTGTATTTCTTTATTCAAAAAATTATAATCAAAAGAGCTCTGAAAATGGAAAATTTTGTTGGTTTAAAAAAATATATCATTTATCATTTCATAACACCTGACCTGAACTAACACTAGAAAGACTATAGTAATAATTTTCCCCTTTGTGTGAATATTCATACTTTATAGTGATATTAACATTTGATTTTATGGTGCTGATGCAGTGCCCCTCAAATTGCTCTATAATATAGTAATCTGTTACTGTGGTTTTTTAAAAAAATTGAAAAAAAATCTAATTTAAAAATATACCTGGTCATAAAGCTTTTGAATAGGGTTATAAACTTGTCCTTTTAAAACTGTTATTACAAAAAAATTATACATGCTCATTATAACTAGTCAGGAAGCTAGAAAAATATAAGGAAGAAAGTTAAAAAATTATTCTGAATAATACCATCCAAAAATAACCATCTAGTAAACGTTATGTTTTTCTCTATGCGTTTATAAAGGGAACAAGATGATTAAGCATAATTTTCTAAAATAAGATCATACTGTATAGTAGAAGATATTTCTTTATTATAAGTGCTATCAGTTCTAAAATACTTCTCCAACTTTGAAGAATACTTGTGAAAAACAAATAAATTAAAGTCATGATGTGAGTACCTATTTAGAAACACGCTTCAATTCTGGACTACATCAGTTGACTTCCTACTATGACAAAATTAACCCTCTTATCTTCATCCTACCACCCTTCTCTCAGGTTTTCAATTTTACATATACATTCTGTTCTGTCCTTCTCATTCTCTCAGCTCTAATTTGATAAACAGGATTTATGTTGATGATCAAGCCTTTTATTATAACCTTCTCATTTCTGATTTTCTTTTAAATTCTGGTTTATTTATGATTGAAAATATATTGTCCTCAAACACTTTTTTTTTCAGTAAGTTTCCTAGTCACAGTTTCTCCCTTGTTTGAGAATATCTGTGTCATAATTCTATACTTGCTTCAATAACAACTTGGCTGAGTATAAAATTCTTGAGCTTCATTCAAACATTAATAAAATTTTGTGTATATCTTTAGGCATTAAATACAATTTAAAGGGATCTGATTTTTAAAATTTTGTAAATAATTTGAATTTTCTACAGAGATTCCTTTGTCATTTAATTTCTCTAACTTCAAAGATTTGAGACTTTTAATTTTAAGAGCATTTTGCAACAATACTTTGAATCTATGAATTTGTTGTATTATTGTTTTGAGAGGCATGAGTTAGATAATATTGGAACTTCTTTGTCTTTAATATCTACAATCTTATTTCTAATCCCTTGCCCTAGTTTTCAATATTTTATGTGACTTTCTCTTCTTTTCCAAATATATTACTGTTTTCAGTCATATTTAATCTGCTAGTTGCTTTTTATATAATTTTCAGGCCTATAACAGGTTTTATTCTTCTCTTCTCTTTCTTTCTGGAGTTCTGCCAGCTCACTTTTTCTTCCTCATTGAGTCTATTGGTATTTTTCGGGTATACAGTACAGTTACATTCATCATTGGAATCTTGTACCTCTACATGACAGGTCTTGGTTCTCACTTTTTCCTCATACTCCACCCTCATTTCTCCCCCTCCTCCCTTCCCTATTTACAAATATTTTATTTCCATTTTTTCATTTTTTCAGATTTTTTTCTTTTCCCATATTTCCTTTCCTCTACCTTTCTCACTTCCCCTACACCTTTAGTTCTTTTCTTCCTATTTCATATTGTCAACCACACCATTAGGATCTTATTTATAGTTTTTCACACCAGAGAAACTATTCAGTATCTACACATGTGTGACTTATTTATTTCACTTAAGAGTATATCCTCAATATGCATCCATTTTCCTATGGATGACTATAATTTCTCATTCTTTATGGCTGACTAGTATTCCATTTTATAGAAAAACCACATCTTCTTTATCCAGTTTCCAACTGAGGGGCAAATGGGCTGGTTCCATGTTTTAGCTATTACAAACTGTGCTGCTGTAAACATAGGTGCGCATATGTCACTGTGATATGATTCTTTTAATTCTTTTGGAAAGATACCCAGAAGAGCTATGGCTGGGTCAAATGGAACCTCTAGTCCCAGTTCTTTCAGGTATCTCCATATTGATTTCCATAGTGGTTGCACTAATCTGCACTCCCACCAACAATGGAGAAGCGTTCCTTTTTCCCCACAACCAAGCCAACATTTGTTATTGTGTGATTTCTTGATAGCAGCCATTTTAATTCTTTTGGAAAGATACCCAGAAGAGCTATGGCTGGGTCAAATGGAACCTCTAGTCCCAGTTCTTTCAGGTATCTCCATATTGATTTCCATAGTGGTTGCACTAATCTGCACTCCCACCAACAATGGAGAAGCGTTCCTTTTTCCCCACAACCAAGCCAACATTTGTTATTGTGTGATTTCTTGATAGCAGCCATTTTTTGTGGGGTGAGGTAGAATCTCAGTGTTGTTTTCATCTGCATCTCTCAAATGACCAGTGATGTGGAACATTTTTTATATATTTATTTGATGCTTTTACTTCTTTGTCTGAGAAATATCTGTTCATTTCAGATGCCCATTTTTTAATCTGGTCTTTATATTTGGGGGGGCTGATTATTTTGAGTTCTTTGTATATTCTATATAATAGTCCTTTGTCTGAGGAGTAGCTGGTAAAAATATTTTCCCACATTGTAGGTTGTCTCTTAGTTCTGTTGATGGTTTCTTTTGCAGTGCAGAAGCTTTTTAATAAGATGAGATCCCACTTGTTGATTCTTTCTTCTAGTTCCCGTGCTACTGAGGATTTGTTCATAAAGTCTTTTCCTATGCCAATGTCTTCAACAGTTCTGTCTAATTTATCTTCCAGCAAATTTAGTGTCTCTTTTTTAATATTTAGATAATTAATCCATTTGGATTTTAGTTTAGTGCATGGTGAAAGATAAGGGTCTAGTTTTAATCTTTGGCAGGTTGAAATTCAGCTTTTCCAACACCATTTATTAAAGAGGCTATCTTTCCTCCACTAAGGATGGTTGGCTCCTTTGTCAAACATGACATAGCTGAGTACCTCTGGAGTTATTTCTGTATCTTCCAATCTATTCCACTGATCCTCAGGTCTGTTTCCTTACCAGTATCATGCTGTTTTTATCACAGTGCCAGCTCACTTTTCATCTTCTGTTGTTTCAGCATCTTTTCCCTGAGTTCTTATAACTATTCTTTGATCTGTCTTTTAAGAAAAGGAAAAGATGCCGTTTTAAATTCCTTTTAAACAAATACTTCATCTCAAATGTATGCCTTATTTATTTGACAAACTCCAGGTTGCTTCCAGGTAGCCACCTGTCCTAGCTGTACAGTCTCTCACCTTTACCCCCGCCATGATAGTAGAGCAGATGCATCTGCAGCCCACCATCTCTTGGGGACACAGCCAAGTTATTTCTCTGATCATCAAAGTACCTCTCATTTGGCCTGAGATAAGTAAGTTCTTCTTCTCCGCTTTGGCAGAATGAGGGTGAGAATGTAATTCTGCAGGCAGAAGCAAGAAAAATGCATTATCAGTGGACACTGTTCCAGAGACAATATTTCTCTCCCTTGAATCCCAGCCAGTTTAATCCCTCTGTGGTGGTGTCGGGTATAGAGAAGAAAATCCAGTTTTTGTCCCCATCTTTTGAAAATTCTGCACTGGTCACCTAGTACCTCACTTTGGAAATGTTAGCGACCTGACTGTCCAACGCCTTCACAAACTTTTCCACTGTGACATTATGTTACACTTACTTTTACAAAAACTTGTTTCATGGCTGAGGTCAGAAAGAAGTTTGTTCCAACTCTCAGAATCCTTCCTACTTTTGGTGCAAATTTCATGGAATTTGGCAAATATTCATTAGGGTTTGTGGTTTGGTGTCACAACTATTTTATTTCCCAAGGAAGTGGTGGTTTGACTTTATTTTTTCATTCATTCTGTTGTTTATGATGGATTCCAAGGCAAAGGAAATGAGAAAATGTTCCATCATTTTTAACCAGAAGCCTATATTTTATGGCGGTCATATTGCATATATTCTCTGAGGTTTTGCAGTGGAGGAATATCTTAGGGTTGCATTTAAATATGACTACTTATGCAGCTTTGTAAGTTAAATTCCTTTGGTTTCACATCATAACACTATAGGTGGCTTATTTAATACTCATTCCAAGTCTCCCATATGTCCTTACTCCATATGGTTTCTATTGGCAGCAGAGGAAGAAAGATATCCATTCATTAAATAAAAGCAGAATGATTTGGTATGTGACTTTGTACCAAGTTGCTTCTTGATAATTACCTAGTTAACTAACCTATTAAAATCTGTTCATTGTTAAGTCTGTGGCTCTTATTGCTCTTCTGGGAGAGTGTAATTTACCTTCTATTTATTCTCTTGTAAGATTTAGTAAATAAGTATTGTATGGTTTGATCAGATGGATGTTTTACTAAAAAATATCTGAAACTGAACTCCAAATACTTCCCCTAAGCTCATTTTTTCAGTTGCTCCAAAATACAATTTTAATGTGTTCTTTACTTCTCTCTCACTACACTCACAGAGATTCCTCAACAGTTTCTGTTGGTTGTATCTTCATGAGTGTATCAGTGTTCTAGGGCTGCCGTAATAAAATATCACAGACAAAAATATTTATTCTCTTCTGGTTTTGGAAGCTGGGATCCTGAAATAAAGAGTTGGCAGGGCCAAGTTCCCATACTCACTTTGTGGGATCTGGGGGAAAAAACAAAAACAAAAACAAAAAAGAAAAACCCTTTCTTGGTTCTTCCTAGATTTTTTTTTTTTAATTGAGTTTATTGGTACATTTAGGGATACAGTACAGTTACATTCATTGTTGGGATCATGTACCTTTACATGGCAAGTCTTGATTCTCATTTTTTCCCCTTACCTCTGCCCTCCCTTCACCCCCTCCTCCCTCTTCCTAGATTTTGTAGGTTGCCAGCAATCCTTGGTGTTTCTCGTCTTGCAGATGCATTACTCCTATCTCCGAATGCATCTTCACATGGTGTTCTGTCTGACTCTAAGACTTTTTGTGGCTTCCTTTTTAAAAGCAAGAGACACTATCCAAAATCAAGACTGTGCTCTGCACTTCCAATCACATTTCTCTATGTTATTTTCTTTTTATTATTAGTTATGTTTTAAGACATGTAGAATTTGTCCTCTTTATTACATGCCTGCACTCCTGGAATGTAAACTCCCAAAGGGGACTAATTAATTTTGCTTGTTCACTATTGTATTGCTATTCTCTAGAAGAGCATCTGGTGCATAGTAAGTGCTCAGTGGGTATGCCCACAGTGAATGAATCCCCATATCACAAATATAAATGCCATGAATCATGTGTGGCAACAGAAGAGTGGTTGAAAGCCACTCTTACATCACATTTTATGTGGGACAGCATAGACATTAATTAATTTTCAAGGTCTCCTTGACATTTCCAATCAGCTGCCATGTTTGCTCTTGGTTACTCCTCATGGCTCACTTGAGGTCCAGTTTTCCCACTGAACTCTGTGGGGACTACAGATTGGTGGAGTAGGGAACAGGTTTCTTTTCCCACAATGGTAAAGAGCCTGTCCTCTGAAAACTAGAAAAGTGATTGTGATAGGAGACTTCTTTCTTTCCTCCATGATAGCCAATTGCACATTAAGGGATGCAACAACTTTAAGGGAGCTAGGTGGTATCCTCCCCTCAGAAACAGAGTCACCCCTACAATTTACTGTACCATCTTCAGGTATTGAGAGCACCTGTAATAGTAGTGGGCACAGTTTGACATTCCTTGATGAGTAAGGAAAAGAAGTTGCTAGTGGATACATGTAATTTACTTCTGGATATCTCAAGGGCAGGATGAAGGAGGAGAAAACAAGATCAATTAGATAAGCAGAGGGTGAATCAGCCATTTAATCAAATACCTACACCGTGAAGCACACGGCTCTTCTAAGAGATACCATTATCTTTAATGGAGTTCTTATAGTATCTTCAATTTTTCTAATGAAGACAGAAAGTCCCATCTTTAGTAAAGTGTTTCTCTTTGCTTGTTTGACCACAGGATTATCTGTCCCATTCAGTCCACTAGGGAGCTGATATTTTCCCCTCTTTGTTCCTCATAGAATTATAAAGAGAGAATCTGTCCAAATTATTTAATCAAATTATTCTTGCTCCAACCAATATAAGTGCTTAAATATCTACACTTAATACTTCTCCCTCTAATGACATTCACTTATCTAAAATTACTCCTTAATTGATAAGATATATGAGCAAAAATACTATTAGGCAAATGTTAAATGAACTCAAACCATTTAGAATGTTTTCATGCCAACCCTTGAATTTACTTAATCTCCAGTGAACAGTATAAAAAGATTGGATTTAATCTTCACTACAACCAGCCTGAAATAGCAAAGGAAAACAGGTTGGACAAGAGGTGTCAAAGAGCAGAAAAGCTTTTTGGTCATATTGTCTTTGCAATACAAAATGCATGATTTTAAATCAGTTTTGAGAGGAGAAACATCTCAGTTCACTTTGATATAGTAGTAATTTATACAATGAAGTTTCACTTGAGGATGGACATGTGTTCTAAGAAATGGATTATTAGGTGATTTCATTATTGTGCCAACATCGTAGAGTATACTTACAACACTAGGACGGCTGCAGTGTCACTAAGGGATAGAGTCTTATGGGGCCAAGGTCAGATACATGATCTGTCTTTTCCTGAAATGTTGTTATGCCATGCATGACCATATTCTATACAAATTGGTTAAAATGGTGTTGAACACATTATTAATTAAAATAATCAGATATTTCCTAAATAGAATCATAAGTTAAAGACAGTTTTATGAAGTACAATGTAAATAAAGCACCAAGTACAATACTGTGGTCAATGTTATGAGTTTTGACAAACGCAAATGACATGTGTCACCACCACAACGGTGATGGTAAAGATAGGCTTTTCCGATGCTCCCCCAAATTCTTTCTTGTTTTTTTGAAATCAAACTTCCTCCACTTCCAGATTCTGGCAATCACTGTTGTACTTTTCTCCCTGTAATTTAATCTTTTCTAGACTGTCATATCAATCGCATGCCAAGTAGCCTTTCCAATCTGGCTTCTTTCATTCACCGTAATACATTAAAAATTCACCCATGTGGTTGCATGTGTTAGTGATTGATCCCTTTTTATTTCTGAAGAGTATTTCATTTTATGTGCATGCTAGTTTATTGATTTACCTGTTAGGCTATGCTTGTTTGCAGGCTTTTTTTTTTCTTTTTTTTTTCAGCTTTAATTGAGTTTATTGGTACATTTTAGGGATACAGTACAGTTACATTCATTGTTGGGATCTTGTACCTCTACATGACAAGTCTTGATTCTCATTTTTCCCCCTTACCTCTGCCCTCCCTTCACCCCCTCCTCCCCTCCCCATCTACAAACACTTTATTTCCTTCTTTTCATTCTCTCACATTTTTTTCTTTTCCCTTTTTACTCTTCCCCTACCCATCCCACCTTCCCTACACGTTTAGCTCCTTTCTTCCCATTTCTAAATTATGAATAAAGTCACTGTGATGGTTAACCTTGGTCGGTCGGCAACTTGGTTGGCCTGGGAGCCACTTAGGAGATTAGAAAAGCACACTGTGTGTGTGTCTGGACATGTGGCAGAGGTGTGACCTTGGGGTCCATATCAGATTTTTGACCCTTTCCTCTCAGGCTTTTGTGATCTCTGTTCCTAGCTGTTATGGTTGACCGGCTTTCCTCCACCACACCCTTCTACCGTGACATTTGTGCCTTGGAGCCAATATATCATAGATTGAAACCTCTGAAATCACGAGCCAAAATTAACCATTTCTCTTTTAAATTGCACATATCAGGTATTTTAACCTAGCAATGGAAAAGCTGACTGATACAGCCACTGTAAATAAGTACATAGTTTGTTTCCTATATACATATGCTTTCATTTCTGTTATCAAGGGGTGGGATTGCTGGGCTGTATAGTAAGGAATAGAAAAGTAAAACAACTAGTGACTGTGATTCATATCTTTTGTAAGAGCAATGGTTTTCAAAAAGATTGGTCCCCAGATTGACATGATTGACATGAGCCCCAAATGAGAATTTGTAGAAATGCCAATTTTGATTTCCATATTTCATCCCATACCTATTGAGTTAGAAACTGGGGGTGAGGCCCAGGAGTATGCTTTGAAAGCCTCCCAATGGATTCTGATATCTGCTGGAGTTTGAGAACCATTGGCTGAAAATAATTTAGCTCTGTTCACAAACTTGTATTTCCCACTCAGAAAACACCAGTCTTGTCTTCAAAGCCCACATACCTACAAATCTTAGAAGAGAATGTAAAAACTATTACTGACATGCAAGTGTGTGGTTTGGGAGTTCCATGCTTTATCCTCTGATTTTGCCTGTTACCACCACTACCTTGCATCAGAACTAGGAACTCTCCCTGGCAGGAATTTAACTAAACATGAAAGCTTTCCTGTTCTGTTACATGACATATTAGTATTCTCATCCTTCTAGCACTTAGTGGTTCTATGTGATAACATGGCAACTCTACTGTGCTCTACAGTATCTTCTAGGATGTTGATCAGTGGATACGGAGAGTAGTTTTTCTACCAACATAACTGTTGTCTGTCTCTTCATTACTCTCTAAAAGTAGTTATAATTGTATATTTTGCCTCTGAGTTACGGTAGTGTGCTCTGAGAAGAAAACCAAGGAGTTAGTCCAAAGATGGAAATGATAAGGGGTGAGGTTTCTTGTAGATAACTTTTCATTTTTTTATGTCATACAAAGACATTATAGTAGTAGATTATGTAGTTTATACATTTGGAAGAAGAAATAAGATACCAAAGAGGAGCAAGAAGGGAAAAGGAAAATATATAATGCTTTGATTTGGCCAAGTACTATATGAATACTATATATCTCATCTCATGTAATCCCCAGAGATTACAGAAGAGAAAGTTGAGGTACTGAGAGCATAACAAACCTGAAAAAGGGTTCCATATTCACAAGAAGTGGAGATAGCTTCAAACTCACACAGTGTAACAGCTTTATTCTAAGACTGAGTCGAAGATGCATTCTAAACTGTATAATTGCTAAATTATTAGCTAAAAATTGGAATGTTTTTAGGTGGTAAAATATACACAGTGCATAGGATTTTTAAAACCAACATTCAACTGTCAATTTAAACTTAGCAAAAAACAAATTGGGCTCCAAATATAAATTAACATTTTATTTGGATCTTGGGCAACCCAAGTCTATGCATGTTGAAAAATCGTTCTCAGCTTCTCAAATTCACATTGTTCTTTTCTTTAATGAAATTATATTTCAGATCATAGGCTTCCATGTCTGGTTATATGATACTTGACAGTGATTAGCCAGATACTTATCATTATTTGATAAATGTACTAGAATTATTTGATGTGCTGGAATTACCATCTTGACCTCACCTGCCAGTTTCTAATACATTAATACATTGTTTTATTCTTTTTAAAAAGCAAACATTTTTCACATATGCATCATACATAGAGAGGTGTTGAGTTTTACAAAAATAAATAGTTGAGTGGCTTCTCTCTTCAAGGATCTTACAACTAAACACATATGCAATTAAAGCTCCCTGGTAAGTGCTCTTAGAGAGAGATGAAATAATTGGCTATAAGGACTAGAATAGCAAGAGGGATTCCTTTTGCCTGTAGAGATGAGGGTATGTTTCATAGAATGTAATATTTGAGATCTTCCTTAGGAATGATATAATAGAAAAGCCTTTGGCTGCTATTTATTGAATCCTTATTAAGGACTATAATGTAGACTTTCTACATATTATTTTATTTAGCCATTAGAAATACTCTACCCACTCTACAGATAGAATAAGTCAATTTTTGAAATATCATATGCCTAATAAATGGTGAGAAAGGCACAATTAGCTCTGATCCCAAAGCCCTTTTTAAAATTTCCAGATCCTTTCACAGTAGACAAGGTCAAAAGGACCTTCCAGGCAGTAGTTAAAGGCCAAAGTGCAGCTGCCAAGAAAGACATAAAACTTTAGAAGTGGCAGTTGTCAACTGGGCATGGTGGCATGTGCCTGTAATCTTGGCACTCAGGGTACTGCAGCAGGAGGATTGTCAAGTTTGAGCCCAACTTGGGCAACTTAGTGATATAGTGAGGCCCTATATCAACAGACAAGAATAAAAAGCGGGGCTTGAGATAGAGCTTAGTGTGAAAGTCCTGGGTTAAATCTGCAGCACTAGGGGTGGGGGAGTGAGTTTTCTGGTGTGTCTGAAATATGTGGTGTGTCCTATGATGATGAGTGAGCTATGAAACTGAAATGATTAATGGGATCAAGTTGAAAAGAGATTTGGGTGATATGGTAAAAAATGTCTCCCATACTAATTATGAGAATGATAGAGTAGAGGAGGAGATAGCAGCTATTTTGGAGGTAAAATTACTTAGTGATCAAATAATAAGAAAAAGGAGGAGTATTTCACTTAAACAACTTAGTGTGATGATGCCACCTACTTAAGGAACAAAGGAGGAACCAGTTTGGGAACAGAAGGTTCTGATGTGTTCAATTTGAAAGTTTTAGTTGCCTGTGGGACTTACCCAGGTGGAGATGTCTGATGAGAATTACAGCCAGAAGCTCAAAAGCCAAGCTAAATAAGGAAGTATAGATTTGAGAGTTACCAGCAGATCAATAAAAAACTGACCTGCTGAAACATTGGAAATGATACTTCACCCAAGCAAAAAGGATTAAAGGGTAAAAGGCTACCTGAAATTTGACCAAATGGGAGAAGGAGAGAAACAGGAACCAATAAAAAGATAACGAAATTTCGATCAGATAGGTATAAGGAAAATAAAAAACAGGGAAACTATAAGTCAAGTAAGGGGACAGTTTTCAGAAGACGTAGTGCTGTTCCACACCTGTGACAACACAGGCATCCATCTCTCCTGATGTCCGGTCCTTCATCTGTGATCAAATCCTGTAAATGTCTAACGTCCTTCTCTACCTATGTTTCTACTTTTCACCAGCAAGGTGCTGGCCAAAGTAATACTGTACAACCACAAAATAAATTTTGATTATATATTAGTCCTACCTAGGTTAACAGCTAATTTCCTTAATTCAGAACAATCTTGTCCTGAAAAGCTTGAATCATTCAATATTTTAAAGCTCATCTGTTCTACAGTATAGTTTTAAAAAATCAGTAATTAATGAAGGATGGTCAAGTGAAACTTCTTAGAGCTGGTTTGGTAGACAAGTGGGCAATTTCTGCTTTGCAAATAGCCACTATTAAAAGATGTAAAGACTCTTTAGATGTAGATTAAATAGCCTCTTTGTAATATTTCTTTACTTAGGAAATATTTTTCCAAGGATAATCCAAAGATTTCAGCCTCATTTGAAGAACTATATTTTTTTAAGGTTTAGCCCAGTATCATATGAGATTTTGCTATTATGAAATTTTCTGCTTCCTTGTGCTATGTGATGTTTTTCCCCTTTGTTTGGCACTTACATATCCTCCCAAATTCTTTCTTGCTCCCCCTTAAGATTTAGACAGACCATATCTTCAATCCAAAAACATAACCACGCACCACTCCAGCACTGAAGCATTGGCCCTTACCTGTCTGGATGATTGGCAGATTTTAGAGGATTGGAAACAGCTAAAAGTGACATTCAAGGATTCAGAAACAACTTGCATGGGAAATAAATCTTCTGCTGGGGAAAAATGACTCTTTGCCAGGCGATACCATTGTAATTTATCATATAGCGGGAAAGAAGAATGCATTTTAAAAATCACATCAGACTAAACTGATTACAGATATTAAGCAATTTCTCTATGAGCTATTATTCACTGGGTATGTGAAAGCCGAGTGCCTCTGGAAGGCGGGAGCTGATGAGTCACTGAGTGCGCTATTTCAGTGCCATAATTGGTAGCACCATAAACAATGGAATATGACGGGTGAGAGTAGATTAAAAAGAATGAAGTGTTTCATGCTGTCTCCTCTAGAAAGAAGAAACAAGATGTTAGTTCACCGAGACATTAGCTATTGATTTGGTTCTTTGTTTGTGTATATATAGTTCCTAATGGTTATCATAGCTCAGGAGAAGTATTTATAGCTTATTCATTTCAAAAGCCAACATAAATGGGGTCTTAAACTGTTCCAACTTTATGCTATTGCTTCTGAAATAAAATGAAGGCTTTTTTTTTCAGTGTTGGAAGACTCAAGAGAGCTGAGCAGGTGCTATGTACTCAGGACTCTGAAAACCTCATATCTGGATAAAAATGACAATAGGAGCCAAATGATGTTAGAATCCATGAGACAGGGCAGCTCTTCGCAGTGAATTCACAGAGCTCTTATTCATACCCCTCTTTGACGTTTGTCACTTTTTATCTACATCATATTTATTTCAGATCATGTTTTAGTTATTATATTGGGCTATAAATATCTCCAAACAGAGATTGTACCTTATAAATTTTTGTTATCTCCTCAGTACCTAGCTCAGTTATGTGTTATATGTTAAAAAAACATGAATTCATTGATAAATGAATGACATAAATCACTGTATTTATTGCAACTCATCTCTATTTTCTCAACTTGGTAAAAACACAAAAGGTAGATTAGCCAATGCTGCATAATACTAAACCAAAATAGTCCTTAAAATGGATATATGCAATTGCATTTCTTTTTAACAGCCTTTAATTTTGGTTATTTAAAGAAATACTCACACTGAATAATGTATACAGCATTTGGAAAGAGTTTTACTTTTGAGTAAAGTTTACCTTCTGGAGAAAATATTATAATGTCAGGTATTTCAGGCATCCACACCTCCCCTTTTTGAAATTAAGGCCATAGTTGAGAATATGTAATTCCCTGAGGCAGCTAATTAAATGTAGCTACTTAGTGAGATAAAACAGACAGCCTATAAGTAAAAATCCTGCAAAGATAAATACATATATAAAGGACCATGTGATAGTTAATCATGGTATCAACTTGAATAAAAAATACAGCAGATTGGCTCAGCACAACTTTGGGTGTTTCTGAATGAAAACGGAAGATCTATCCTGGGTATAAGTGGCCAATAGGCTTGCATCCTGGGTGGCATAAAAAGGGAAAGAGTAAAGCCTGGCTTCTGCTTCTTCAGGAGAGCTCTAGTCTTCACCTTAGCCTTTGGACATCCGTCTTCAGCCTTCCAGAGCAGACACTTCAGCCTTCCTGTGCCAATCCTTCAGCTTTCTAATATAGACTTGCACGGGACTCTGAAGAGAGGTCTGGGCTTTTTGAGTTTTGACTGGATCCTCTGGCTCTAAAGCAGGTAAATGACCCTTTTGCATTCTCCCACACCTGACTCTACAGATGGCCATTGTAAGCCTACCTTGTAAATCACATATGTATATACATATATGTGTGTGTGTGTATTAAATATTACACCTATTCCTCTATTGAGCCTTAACTGATACATACCATAAATATCACATTAGTGTATTCTGTTAGGCACATCTTTTTTGTGTGTGTGTACCAGGGATTTGAACTCAGAACCTTGCACTTGTGAGGCAGGCAGCAGAACCACTAAGCTAAATCCCTGGCCCAGGCACATCTTTTTTTGCAAACAGCTGGTTTACCGTTTAAAAGAAATGGGAATAATCAGACAACACCTAGAACATCTTCCAAAATAGGTTTTTCTGGACATGCCATCTCACCTAAGTATCTCCAGTTACATATTCCTTGTATTTTCTCATCTTTTCTGTATTAAACTCTGCTGTATTACAGTGTGCATAGTGTAACTATATCACTGTAGTAATATTATATAGTGCAACTCTGACAGTGACTCTAAATAATTGTCACTATTTGCTTTGATGTCGTTATTATGTTGCCATGATCAGCCTGGTAAAAATGGCTCATGACCCTCTCTGCATCCCAGCTAGTAGAAAGGGTAAAAAAGAATCAGGAGAAGAACCCTCCTTTTCCTGAGGGGGAAAAAAAAACTTGGAAGTGTCGCATAGCACCTCCTTTTGCATCCATTGGCTGGAATTCAGTCACTGGGTCATGACTGACAATAAAATGCCTTTAAATATGTAGCAGAGGATCACAAAAACTTAAGGACAAAACTATAAGGCAGACTGACAGAATTGGAGAATTGGGCATCTAGAAATGGTGAATGGAAGCAAAACTTTAAGTATGCTGGGAACATCAGTGGATCTTACTCTTGAGAGATTTAAGAGCTGCATGAGAGAAGACAAGACCTAGGTCCCTGCAAGGTAAGTACCTAGACATGACACTCCTAAATCAATCTGGGACACTGAAAGAGTTATAATATCAATACAGATTTGTATCAGAAAATACCCCTAAGTCCTAGGTGGGAAATAAAGCTTCAGTGGAAGCTAGGAGCCAAATACTTGCCTGAAGAAGAGTTTGGGGTTCAGCTTCACTGTACCTCTAAGATCCTGGCTTGGTGTAGGACCTTGGAACAGTTCTAATCCTTCCTGGAGAGACTCTTTATCCATACAGGCCTCATGACATTTTCATAGGTAAATTATATGATTGTCAACCAAATGTTTAGCATATTAAATTTTCAGGCAAAATAAATGCTTTTTCAAACAAGCAAACAAGGATAAATTACTTTTCAGACTTTTACTAAAAGAACAATGAAAGGGCACAGCTCAAGAAAATTAAAATAAGAAAATTTGAGAAAATAAATAGGTCAAAATATAGGTAAATCTAAAAAAGAAATGGTGACTATGTAAAGGGTAAATAATTTAGTCCAGTTTGTTGAGAAGATACAAAATAACAAGGCAAAACAAAAATGCTACAACTGTAATATTTAAGATATATAGGAACAGGTGATTTGATTTAAACTATATTCTATGAGATAGATAAATTGCCAAAATGTAAGCTTTAAAAGTTATATATATAAATTAAAATGTAATATTATCCATTATATTCATTGACACAACTTATGACTAGTATAACAGAGAAAAATACCAAAACTCAACCCAAAACAGGGAATAAAGGAAAAAAAAAATCCAGGAAGAAAAAAATGAAGGTATGTAGACAACACAAAGCACATAGCTTGAAAAGAAGTAAAAATTAATCCAAACATCTCACCAGTTGAGTTTGTCAATTTGTAATTTTAAAAAATCCATTAGGAGGCCATTAAGAGGCAGATCTAAATAAGACATAACATTTGAAAATAAGCCTATCACAAAGCAGACAAAAATATTAGTAAAAATAAATCTTAACTTTACTATGTTCATTATATATTAAAATTTGAAATTTATAGCTTCATCATAAATATTATTCTAGGATATGTATGGAAAAATTCTAAAGATTTTCCATGTTAGGTCATAAAAATCTTATCAAAGATTAAAAATGTAACAGCATTCACAATGTTTCTAAATTAGATGTTTTTAAAAATGAAAGAACAATAAAAATGTTTATAATTGGGATATTATAAAACTTGCTTGTGGGAGACAATTCTCTGTGAGTCTCAGTGTGCATGTGTGCGTGCGTGCGTGTGTGTGTGTGTGTGTGTGTGTGTTTATGTCTTGACAGAAAATGCTCTGATTACTTTTCTTCTGGAAAATGTTTCCATGGAGATTTATAGAGTGAATAACGTTGAAAAATAGAGGTAGCAGCTCTCTTCAGAACAAAAGACAGGTGATTTACATTATAATACAATAATGTAAAGATAATGCCTTTCTTCCAAGTAAAAGTTGGGCAGCCCATTATAAAAGATTTGGGTCCTTCAAACTCAGGCTTCCTCTCCTGTAATGCAACCCACTGCATGAGAGCCATCGTCTTGCTCCTCCTGCACAAATCTAAGGGAATTGGGGTTCAACAAACTGTCACAAAGGTAGATATTCTGGATATAATGATTGCTATGGGCCACAAGCTTCCTTTATCTCTGGCCCAAATGTCTCATGCCTTTTGTCTGCATCTTGGCAAGCTAGCTTGTTAACTTATAAATGGGACAGAATTTCAAATTTCTTTACTGTTCTTGACATTTGATTTTGAATAACTATGAGTATTGTATGTAGTAAAATTAGAAAATATAATAGCAAAACATTTTGGGATGAATAAAAAGTAATCTTCAAGGGAATACCTACAGTGCTCATTTGAGAAAAGAAAAAGCAGAAAACAAGTGCTAAGTGCTCATATCTGGAAGTTAAAAATTACATTTAAAAATACTTTAATAAAATAAAAGGGAAGAAAATTCATTTAAAATAACAGCAGAATGAATTTTTTAAAAAGAAAGCAAACCAAAATCAAAGCAAAACCAGTTCTCTGGAATGATCAATACAATGGATAATTTCTGATTAGACTGAAAAATTCAGAGACATGACAAACATCTAACGTTTAGGAATGAAAAAGGAGACATGCTATGCTGGTAAAAATCAAAGCAGTGAACTTCAAGAATCAGTGACAGGCTAGGATGATTTCTTTCTGGCTAGAAGTTCTAGCTTTACGTTTCACTTCATAACCAATATCATTATATTAAAATGATTAAAGGAGAGGAGTATATAGGGTTAATGCTTGAAAAATAGTTTGTAAACAACAAGCTGGATCTTAATAAAGATACTCGAATTAACAAACATGAAATTAAATACAAAATACTGCCAAAATAAGATCTTACTCCTATGGTCTTTCAAAATTGTAGCCATTGTCTGAGGTCCTTTCCATGGGCTACCTACTTCATCCTGTTTTCTTTTTATTTATCAGACATAAGTTTTTCCCCTGTGAATAGCTATTACATTTTATGTTTGTTTATAAGTCCCTAAGCAGCATTTTAACCTTTGTGCCTATGATATTATAGGCTCCATGTAAGAATGAAGTGGGTCATGTTCATCTACAATGCATGATTAAAAAATAAAATGTACATTTAAATTTAAAAATTTTAGAGTCAAAGACACATTGTTATTAATTCCCTTCAAAATACTTTACCTCACTTCAAACTGCTTATCCCATTGCTTTTTTCAGTTTCTGAAGCAGTTCAGGAAGCAATTTTTTGTGAGTGTCTTCAGTGACTACTTAGATGTCCTAAGCAATTAAGAGCATTTACCTTTCATAATCATTTTGACTTTGGGGAAGAGGTAGAAGCATACTATATAGTGCCAGATCTGTGAGTAAAATGAATGACAACACACAGTAATATTTTTATGATACTGACTCCCATTGGATAACAATAGATAGCAGCATTCTGTATAGCTTTTTAAAAATAGAGTTTATTGGTACATTTTAGGTATACAGTACAGTTACATTCATTACTGGGATCTTGTACCTTCACATGACAGGTCTTGGTTCTCATTTTTCCCCTTGTCCCTGCCCTCCCTTCACCCTCTCCTCCCCTCCCCATTTACAAATGCTTTATTTCCATTTTTTCATATTTTGTCTTTTCCCTTATTCCCTTTCCCCTACCCTTCCCACTTCCCCTACACCTGTAGCCCTTTTCTTCCTATTTCACATTGTCAATTATCTCATTAGGATCTTATCTACTATTATACTTTTTCACACCAGAGAAACTATTCGGTATTGACACCTGTGTGACTTACATATTTCACTTAGGAGTATAGTTTTGATTATACCTTATAAAGACAGTCATAGAAGAGGACTTCCAGAAGTGCTTTGGAAAGTGGCAGGAATGATGGGGTAAGTATGTTTAAAGTGAGAGGAAGTTTTTTTTGTTGTTGTTGTTGTTGTTTGAGACAGGGTCTCACTATGTAGTTGAGACTGACCTGGAACTCACTATGTAGCCCAGGTTGGTCTCAAACTCACAGCGATCCTCCTGCCTCAGCCTGTAAAGTGCTGGGATGACAGGCATGCACCACCACATCCAATTTAGAGGAAGTTTTTAAAGGGAGATTAATGGCAATGTGTCTTTTACTGCAGCAATTTTAAAAAATTGAACATCGACCATATTTTTGATCACCCCTTGTAAGTAATCCCAGCAATAATGAACAAACCATCAGCAGCTGAGTGCTCAAAACTTCATTTGACATGTGGTCAGTGAATCTGATGGAAATGTATCATTAAATTAAACAGTGGCAGTATTTTTCCAGGAATTCTGGGATTTTGGAAGTGACAGGATCTTAAAGCAGGAAATGTTGCTACAGCAAACTTTATCCTCCTATCTAAATAATGCAGAGAATCACATCAATGCTATGGGTCTCTGATGTCAGGGCCTCTTTAGGGGGTTCTTAATGATGAGTACCTGTTTCGCAGAACCCATTTTAAAGTTGCCCACCACATCACATCATAAGGTATGCCTATTTTTGTTGGGTTGTCATCTATGCTTAAGTTATACTTCCACTTTCTTCAAAATTCTACTCTAATATCACTTCCTCCAAAGAACCATCTATACGCAGGTTTGGCTTAATGTTCTGCTGAGTGCTTCTGGAATATATACTAAATGATTAGTACACTGTGCTGTTATTGCATTGTATTATAATTTATTTATCTGTCTAGGCCACTAGGCTATATGCTCTTGAGGCCTATAATATGTATCAGTAACTCTAGATATTACTAGCATTCAGAGGTATACCTGAGACAAAGTAATCACTCAATAAGGATTCCTTGAATTATACATGATTTATGAAGTCTACCCTCCCCAAAATTTTTTTCCTCATTGAATTTATTGGTACATTTTAGATATACAGTACAGTTACATTCATCATTGGGATCTTGTATCTTTACATGCCAGGTCTTGGTTCTCATTTTTTGCCCTTATCCCTGCCCTCCCTTCACTCCCTCCTCCCCTTCCCATTTAAAAACATTTTATTTCCATTTTTTCATTTTCTCCTAATTTTTTTCCTTCCTTATTACCTTTCCCCTACCCTTCCACTTTCACTATGCCTTTAGCTCTTTTCTTCCTATCTCACATTGTCAATTATCTCTTTAGGATCTTATGTACCATTATAGTTTGTTCACACCAGAGAAACTATTCGGTATTTACACATGTGTAACTCATTTAATTTACTTAGGACAATATCCTCAATATGTATCCATTTTTCTATAAATAAATCAAATTTCTCATTCTTTATGGCTGAGTAGTATTCCATTTTATAGAAAATCCACATCTTTATCCAGTTTCCAACTGATGGGCAAATGCGTTGTTTCCAGGTTTTAGCTATTACAAACTGTGCTGCTATAAACATAGGTACACATATATCACTGTAATATGATTCTTTAATTCTTTTGAAAAGATACCTAGCAGTGAGATGGCTGGGTCAAATGGAACCTCTAATCCCAGCTCTTTGAGGCAACTTCATATTGATTTCCATAGTTGTTGCACTAGTCTGCACTCCCACCAACAATGGAGAAGGGTTCTTTTCTCCCCACAGCCAAGCCAACATTTGTTATTGGTTGATTTCTTGATAGCTGCCATTATTTCTGGAGTGAGGTAGAATCTCAGTGTTGTTTTCATCTGCATCTCTTGAATGACCAGTGATGTGGAACATTTTTTCATATATGTACTAGCTGCTTTTACTTCTTTGTCTGAGAAATATCTGTTCATTTCAGATGCCCATTTTTTTAATTGGGTCCTTATATTTGGGGGGGCTGATTGTTTTGAGTTCTTTATATATTCTAGATAATAGTCCTTCGTCTGAGGAGCAGCTGGTAAAAATTTTTCCCCACATTGTAGGTTGTCTCTTAGTTCTGTTGATGGTTTCTTTTGCAGTGCAGAAGCTTTTTAATAAGATGAGATTCCACTTGTTGATTCTTTCTGCTAGTTCCTGTGCTACTGGGGATTTGTTCATAAAGTCTTTTCCTATGCCAATGTGTTCCAGAGTTCTGCCTAACTTATCTTCCAGCCAGGTTAGTGTTTCTGTTTTAATATTTAGATCTTTAATCCACTTGGATTTTAATTTAATGCATGGTGAAAGATAAGGGTCTAGTTTTAATCATTATCAGGTTGAGATCCAGTTTTTCCAACACCATTTATTAAAGAGACTATCTTTCCTCCAGTGGGGATGGTCAGCTCCTTTGTAAAAAATGACATAGTTGAGTGCATTTGAAGTTGTTTTTGTGTCTTTCAATCTGTTCCACTGATCCTCAGGCCTGTTTCTTTGCCAGTACCATGCTGTTTTTATCACAGAGACTTTGTAGTATAATTTCAAATTTTGAATTTTTATACCCACTGCCATGTCTCTGTTGCCTAGCACTGCTTTTGCTATTCCAGGTCTGTACTGGTTCCAAATGAATTTTTGGATTCTTTTTTCTAGTTCTGTGAAATATCGTGTTGGAATTTCAATTGGCATTGCATTGAATATGTATAGCAGTTTTGGTAGTATGGCCATTTTCACTATGTTGATTCTTCCTACCCAGGAGCAGGGGATATCTTTCCATTTTCTCATATCCTCTTCAGTCTCCTTTTTCAGGGTGCTGAGTTTTCAGTGTAGAGGTCTTTTGCTTCTTGTGTTAGATTGATTCCTAGGGAATTGTTTCCCTAATTTCTCTCTCAGTGAGTCTGTTACTTGTGTACAAGGAGGCTATTGATTTTTGAGTGTTGACCTTGTATCCAGCTACTCTACTAAAAAAGTGTCAATTAAGTCTCAGAGTCTTTTGGTGGAGTTTTTGGGGCCCTCAATGTAGAGTATCATATCTTCAGCAATTAATGATAGTTTAACTTCTTCATTTCCTATCTTTATTGTTTTAATTTCTTTCTCTTTTCTAATTGCTATGGCTAATGTTTCCAGAACTATATCAAAGAGGAGTGGTGATAGTGGGCATCATTGTCTTGTCCCTGATTTTAACAGGAAGGTTTTCAGTTTTTGGCCATTTAATATGATGTTAGCTGTTGGTTTTTCATAGACAGCCTTTATTAAGTTGAGATATAGACCATCTATTCCAATTTTTTTGCAGGGTTTTTATCATGAATGGCTGTTGAATTTTATCAAATGCCTTTTCTTTATCTTTCGAGAGGATCATGTGGTTTTTGTTCTTGACTTTGGTAATATAGTGTATTACATTTATTGACTTACGTATGTTGAACCATCCTTGCATCCCTGGAATAAATCTGACTTGGTCAGGATGTATGATCTTCTTGAGGATCTTATGTATGCTCTTTGCTAGTACCTTATTAAGGGTTTTTGCATCTATATTCATTATGAGATTGGTCTGTAGTTCTCTTTTTTAGTTGTGTCTTTCCCTGGTTTGGGAATCAAAGTGATACTTGCTTCCAGGAATGAATGTGAAAGTATTGCTTCTTCTTATATTTCATTGAAAAGTTTGAAGAGTAAAGGCAGTAGTTCTTCTCTAAATGTCTTGTAAAATTCAGCAGTAAATCCATTAGGACCTGGGCGTTTCTGTGTTGGTAAGTTTTTAATTACATTTTCAGTTTCACTGATTGTAATTGGGGTGTTAAAATGTTTTTATATTCCTTGTTCAACTTTGGTAATTCATAAGTATCTAGAAATCTGTCCATTTCTTCTGTATTTTCCATTTTATTAAAGTACAGGTTCTCAAAGTAGGTATTAATGTTCCTCTGGATTTCTGTAGGATCTGTTGTGACTTTGCCTTTTTCATTGCTGATTGCATGGATCTGAGCCTTTTCTTTCCTTTTTTTGATAAGGTTAGCCAAGGGTTTATTGATTTTATTTATTCTTTCAAAAAACAACTCTTTGATTCATTTATTTTTTGTATCTTTTTTTAGTTTCCATTGCCTTGATTTCTGCTCTAATCTTTATAATTTCCTCTCTTGTTTGAGCTTTGGGTTTTTCTTGCTCTTGTTTTTCTAGGAGTCTAAGATTCATCATTAAGTTGTTTATTTGAGTTTGCTCTTTTTTGCTAATGTGGGCATTCAGTGCTATGAATTTTCCACATAGAACTGCTTTCATTGTGTCCCATAGATTCTTGTATGTTGTATGGGCATTTACATTTATTTTTAAAAACTGTCTGCTTTCTACTTTGATTTTCCTCTGTGATCCATTGATTGTTCAGGAGAGTGTTGTTCAACTTCCATGTGTTTGTGAAATTCCTAGGGTTTCTTGTGCTATTGATCTCCAGCTTTATTGCACTGTGATCTGATAATATACAGGAAATAACTTCAATTCTTTTGCATTTATTCAAACCTGTTCTGTGGGCTAGTATATGATCTATCTTGCAGAATGACCCATGTGCAACTGAGAAGAATGTATATTCTGATTTTGTGGGGTGGAACACTATAAATGTCTAATAAATCCATGCATTCAAAAGCTTGGTTCAGTTCTCATATTTCATTGTTGACTTTTTGCCTAGATGATCTGTCTATTTGTGATAGTGGGGCATTTAGATCCCCCACTACAATTGTATTAGTGCTTATTTGGTTTTCATGTTTCTTAATATTTCTTTTATATAGTTGGGGCATTAATATTTGGTGGATATATGTTTATGATTGTCATCTTTTCCTCTTGGATTGTTCCCTTTACAAGGATGTAGTGGTGTCCTTTGTCTCTTTTAATCAGTTTTGGTTTGAAACTTACTTTGCAAATAAGATTGCTACCCCTCACAGTATCCTAATGAGATAATTAATACTGTAAAATAGAAAGTAAAGAGCTAAAGGTGTAGGGAAAGTGGGAAGGGTGGGGGAAAGGTAATAAGGGAGAGGAAAACAAATATGAGAAACTGAAAATAAATGGAAATAAAGTGTTTGTAAATGGGGAGGGGAGGAGGGGGTGAAGGGAGGGCAGGGACAAGGGGAAAAATGAGAATCAAGACCTATTACGTAAAGGTATAGAATCCCAATGATGAATGTAACTGTATTATATACCTAGATTGTACCAATAAACTCAATAAAAAGAAAAAAAAAGATTGCTATCCCTGCTTTTTTCTGGGTTCCTGTTGCGTGGAGAATTGTTTTCCATCCTTTCACTTTTAATGTATGGGCTTCTTTTTGGACTAAGTCTGTTTCTTGTATACAAAACATAGTGTTGGATTTTGCTTCTTAATCCATTCTTCCAGCCTATTTCTCTTGATTGGTGAATTGAGGCCACTGACATTGATGGCTACAACTAATATGTACTGACTTATTATTGTCATATTATTGTCCTTTTTTTGACTCTTTTTAATTTTTCACCTTCTCCTTTTAGTTTCTTGCCTTGCCTATTTGATTTTGTCTGTTGGGCCTCATGGTGTTCTGACCTTCATTGTCTTTTTCTAGGATATTGTTTAGAATTCCTTGGAATGCTGGTTTGTTATTCATGAAGTTTCTCAGGTGTTCTTTGTCATGGAAGTATCTTATTTCCCCATCCATTTTGAAAGAGAGTTTTGCAGGATACATCAGTCTAGGTTGGAGATTGTTTTCTTTTAGGACTTGAAATACCTCACTCAAGCTCTCCTTGACCTAAGGGTTTGCGTTGAAAAGTCTGCTGTGAGTGTGATGGCTTTCCTTTGCATGTGATTTGTTTCTTTTCTCTTACTGCTTGTAGTATTTTGTTCTTCTGTCAGATTTCTGGGATCTTGATTATTATATGTCTAGATGTAGATTTTCTTTTTTCGATCATGGCAGTTGGAGTCCTATATGCCTCACTTTATCTGTATGTCAAATTCTTCCCCTCTGTTTGGAAAGTTTTCTGTCATTAGTTATGTGAACATCTTTTTTAAGTCATTTTTATTTTCTCCTGCTACTTCATGGATTCCTATCAGTCTTATGCTATTCTTCTTTGCATCATCTAGGAGTTGCTGGATCGATTTCTCATGATCCCTACTGTTTTTAAGAGACCTGTTTTTTCATGGTCACTTACTGCAATCCTATCTTCTGTATCCGAGATTCTGTCTTTGCATTCTTTTATTCTGTTGCAAACACTTTCAATAGAGTTTTTAATCTCCTGGTTATCTCTTTGAATCTGTTTTATGGATTCCATTTCTTTACTGTGTTGTGCATTTATTGTTTCCATTTCTTTCTTATGCTGGGCCTTCTATCATGGTCCTGAGCTCATCTATTTTTTGTCAGTTTCTGTTCTAGAGTCTTGAATCATGACTTCCATTTTGCTCACCATCTCTATGGTTATCTGGGAAATTATTTGTGTTTTGAATTTTTCTAGAGCCTGATTGATCTGTTTTGTTACTTCCTGTGCTATGGGTTCAGGGTGTCCTGCTGGTTTACTATCAGACTTTTCACCCTCATTTGCCCTACTGTTTTCCATTGGTGAACTGGAAGTCTGTCCTTGTGTCTTGCTTAAGTGTTTTCTCATTTTTATTTTTGTTGTTGGGTTGTCCTTGGTTTAATTTCTGGGTTATTACTTAAATCTTCCTGATATTGTTATGCTTAGCTTTTGAGTGTCTAATGACTCATAGACCTTCTTATTTTCATAATATCAGAGAAAACAGCTCACTAAATCAATCACAATCCTTTATCCCTTTTGGTACAATCAGCAACACAATATGATAAAACACAACTTGCAAATTGACCACTCATGGTAGTCATTAGTCTATCACCTTTAAACCATGTGAATTCAGTTAAAATCAAGAAACAGTCCAAAATATGTTTACAGTGAATTAACTTTTCAATATAACATATTTCCCATTTAGGATGGGGGCTTAGACAGAGTTAGGATGAGAAGAGTAAATAAGTAAAAGAAGTGGAGAAGATTTCAAGTGAAGCCAGAGGACATAGAATGACCACACAATCTTTAGGAAACTGTTAAATTCAAAAGGGATAGACAGAGTACAAGTATAAGTACCAGAATATATCCCCTTAACAGTAATAGGGGCTCACCTTCTCTTGAAACTATTGACTCTTGAGTGAGGTAGAATGACAGAAGAAAAGAATATAAAGAAAAAAATGATAAAAGAAGAAACCTGAGTTAGGGCAGGAGCAGAAACAGAAAGGGAGATGAAAGATAAAATGGTGGAGCAAGAGACTGAGTTGGAGAAAGAGAACAGAAAAAAGAAAGACTTTGCAGAGTGGAATGAGGAAAAGAAAGAAAAAAAATAAATCTGAAGGGCCTCATTCAGACTATATCTCTGCTGTCATAATATGCAACATGTGCTGCCATGTGCAGAACCAAGTCCCCTGATCTCAGCTAGCTGATGGCAGACTGATCTCGGGCCGCAAGGCCCAGATTGAGTTCCCAGACCTCCTGAAGTGTTGAACTCCATATATTTCTACTACAGTTCTCCCCTGCTCTTTCTTTAAATATGTTCAAAGTTGGGAGCTCAGAAAAATGCCCTTTATGCCCTCCTCTGCCTCTGTAGAGTGGGTCCAAAGACTGGCAGAATCAGGAGGTCTGAGAGCAAGGAGGAGTGGGTTAGGGGCGCCTGCACGGCTACTTTCTTTGTGCTTCAGCAATGGCGGTGCAGGCAGGGAAGGGTGTGGCTATGCAGTCTTGCAGATCTGGCCCAAGCAGGCCTTCCTGGTGCTGGAGCGATGACAGTGGTGCAGCCCTCCTGAAAATTTTTAACTTATCCTTCATGGTAGTTTTATTTCAGAAATCTCTAATCTAAATTGCCTCTTACTTGTTACTATTGTTGTTGGCATTCCTTCGCTAGGGGCTGTATCATTCCAATATCTGACCCTGTGCCCACATCTCCTTCTCCTCTTCTTTTATGTCTCTTGACAAGTGTCTTTGGCTTTAGGAACTACCTGGATAATCCAAGATCTCATCCTGATATCCATATTTAATTTCATAAGGACCATTTCCCCAAATAAGGTAACACTTACAGGTCTGAGAATCAAAGCATGGAAATATGTTTGGAGGAGCCCCCATTCAACCCACTGTAGTTGGCAACTATAAGTCTGATTTCCATGTAGCATTGTCTGCCAGCCTCAAGATGCAGAAGCGCTCAATAGCTGAACATCTTTCTATAAGCTCATGATTTAAACAGCATTTTATCTAACTTTCATCTTTTAGTGTCTTTGAGTGCTTCTTCAAAGTTCATTTTTGTTTAAATATTTAACAATACAATGTGGTTCTAAATTCTAGGGGAAGTCCTAATAAATTTTTATATGCTATATTTATAGTTTATAGCAATTATTTAAGAGTTCTGAAATTCAGTATAAGTACAACTAATAACACTGACCCAGGAGCCTACAAAAATATAGTGAAGTGATTTCCCTTTGAAAAGTCAGTATATTTTACTCTGAGTGCTTCAAGAAATTACCCTATTTTGATGAAATGATACAATTCTGAATGTTGTCACTAGAAATGAAGAATTTTCTCCATTTTAAAAAAAAAAATCAGTACCTTGGACATGATATTTTATGTCCCATGAAGGAATAATATCTCTTGCGAAGTTGCAATTTTTTTCCAGCAAAAAAAAAAATTGCTACTACAAATTTTTAGAAGGCAGGTCAATATTTTGTTTCAACTTCAATATAAAGGCCTGTATAGGGAAAAATTTAAGTGTCATGGTAATTGATGGATCAACAAACACAATATGCTGACTACAGACACTGTAAGATGTGATTTTCTTCTTTTTAAAGATACATACATTTAAATAAACATGAATTTTTGGAAAATTTTTGAAATAACTTTACAACTCAATGTAACATGTAAAATGTGATTTAATTATAGTGATTGGTATTTGTTCTGTATTTATAAGATTAATTTTGATCAGCCAATATATTAATAGATTTATTTCTGTTTAAACTAGTAATCCAAGGCGGGGAATTTGGCTCAGCGGTTCGGCCGCCTGCCTTGCAAGTGCAAGGATCTGAGTTCGATACCCACTACCAAAAATAAACAAATAAATAAATAAACTAGTAATCCAAATGAATGTAAACACAGGTGTTATTAATATTCAGAATCATGTGTGTAAGATGAATTCATACATTGGCCTTAACAGTGCATTTACAAGAGTTATGGTCATACTTTGTGGCACAGACATGCTATGTTAAATACTACAGATTGTTGGCAATCTGATTACTTGCTAGTTGAACTGAACACTTAAATACTAGCTTCAGCACATTAGAGAAACAGTAACTCTTATCCTTTTCATGGAATGCTTACTTTTTAATATTGTATAGAGTCATCTGTACTCAAATGTTTTCTTCCTTCAGGGATGAGTTCAGATTTAGGTGAAAAGTCAAATTCATGCAGATTTGGAATTATACCAACATCCTGGCCCTGTCTCTGTCTTCTTCAAAACTTTGAATTCATGTATTTGACTAAACAATTCTAAGAAGATATCCTACACCTTTGAGTCTCATTGGTCTCCTCTGAGATGTCCAAGTTCTCAGCCTACTGGAGCCTCTCTCCTGAGTGTTTCCTTTTATGTAGGTCACCATGTAGGTGGTGTATGTGTCTGCTAGTCTGGCATCAGCATAGTAGACCAAGAATAGATATCCACCATCTGTGAGCTGGGTGGGACCATCTAGGTGTCTAGAACAAGAGTTCTGACCAACAAGGGCTGCTATATGCAAAGAACTAATAGGCTGGGACAGGTTCTCTTTTAGGGGAGTTTAAATGAAAGACATATGAAATCAGCAGGGTTCGGTGATCCAGGCATAGAAAAACAACGCATGAAGTTTGTACTCAGAGCTGTGGAGTGTCAAGCCATGAGCAGCAGAGAGCATGGAAAATAAGGAGCATGAGGTCAGAAAAGGGGATGGAAGAAACAAAATTGATATCTGAGTGGCAGAAATAAATAGTTGATGGGAAAAGCTGATGCAGGAACTGAAGCATAAGCTTGGCTTAGAAATACAATTTCTGTTCCCACCCTCAAGCTCTTGTCAAACCAGCAAAGCTGGTGTTGCATGCTGCATGCAGTAAGTGGCGTGTCCCATTTCTCCCTGACCCCTGGCTCTGTGCTCTCAGAGTGCATCCAGCTTTTCACACTTTCCTCTGTATTAAGTAGCTACAGGAATGTAAGCCTATTTCTATTCTTTGCATCTGAAAGAATCTAACAAACACGATATCTTTAAAATGAGGCCAAAATATAGGAAAATTGTTATTACAATATGATTTTGATACTGAAACATGATTGCTTAACAGTATTTTCACTCAAATGCTCTACACCAAGCAATGTGCTTTGATGTTTCATATAAGGGTAAAAGACATGCTGTGGAAAAGGCAGTTCTGAAATCCAGAAAATGTTTTAATTCGGTGGGTCACAAGTGGATACTTTTGGGCCTGACTACCCACAATGTAATTAGATTGATTTTTCCAGGGACCTTTCAGATAAAAATGATTGTCACCTTTAGAAGTAAAAGGAACTTGAGAGGGTTGCCCCAGCAACCTTATTTTGTGTCCTAATAAAGATCATTCTATCCTGCATTATAAAATTTATATCACTTTGTCTCTAAAGAGTAGGTAAGAACAATTTGTGTATGATTGCCTGTCTGATGTCTTATGACCAGTATTTCTTACTACCACAATCAGATTATCTGATAAAGAAGAGGAAACAGTTGCTTTGCTTTCCTCCTATGTCAGGGTTTCCTCTCCTCTGAATACTCCTCTGAATACTATTTGAACAACGCAGGTGCATATTTTTCTTTTCACTTTATATGTTGCCATGTTTGAAGTAGGCTTGGTTCTTTGAAGACAAAAATTTTCATTGATTTGCTTCGTTAAGTCCCTCTTAGCAGTTGAAAAAAGATATTTGTTAACTATATTTGAAATGAATTTCATCTTCTCTGGTAATAAATGTCTTATCAATCCTTATCAGGGAAGAAAATTTGTATTAATAAATGATCATACTATTTGTGTGCCTTATTAAACATTTGGAGGTAGAAAACCTACTGTGTACTGTTTTCCAAGGTGAGCATAAAGGTAAGAAGTACTGGTCTCTGGAAATTATCATGGAAAAAAACCAAGGCTAGAGAATGTTAGTCATCTTTCCATTACTGAAAGAAAATACCTGGCACAAACAACTTAAAACAGGAAAGGTTTATTTTGACTCATAGTTTCAAAGGTTTTATTCCATGGTCAGCTGGCTCCAAGGCAGAAATATCATGGCAAAGGGTTATGACAGAAGAGAGCTGCTCCCCTCATGACAGTTAGGAAGAAGAGGGAGGGAGTAAGGAAGGAAGGAAGGGAGGAAAGGAGCGGGGAGAGAGCAGGAGAGGGAGAGCGGGAAGAAGAAGAGGAAGAAGGGGAAGGGGAGGGGAGGGAGGAGAAGAAGACGGGGAGCGGGGAGGGAGAGAGAGAGAACAGGACTGGCAACAGAATATATGGTATGTCCTTCAAGGGCATGTCCCAGTGATTTACTTCCTACAGCTTGGGCCCATCTCCCGTGGCCTCATGCAGCTATGAACTCAATAGATTAATCCATTGGTGAGCTTAATGCCTTCAGGATCCAGTTACCTCTCTAGATCCCATCCCTCAACTTTGAAGCATCAGGGGTCAAATTCTCAATATATGAATCTTCAGAGGGCACTTCATATTAAACCACAACAAACCCTAAGTATTTTTAATTTAATCAATTCCAATGACAATTTCCCATAATGGAGAGTGTATAGGAAAAGAACGAGGTTTGAAATGAAAAGACATGCGGTGAACTTCCAGCTTTTCTATTTCCTAAAAATGGGGCAGGGTACAGCTCCTGGACAGCTCACTGCTCACCTCTGTGGTGAGTTGGTGATATATACCTCACCACCCAGGCAGGCTAGTTATAAGACTCAAAGCAGAAAACCTTTTTTGAAAAGTGCTACGCAAATAAAAAGTCCTTTCTAAAAGCAAGGTATGAGGATGGTGAACATGTGACAAGAAGGCTGGCTTCAGTCGTCTCTAGTAACAGGTATCATTGTGAAGAGTAGGGTGGGAGCGTATAATGGGAAGGATTCAGAATCCAACACTCAAATGTCCAAGAAACTAATGGATGTATATCAGCTCCTTCAGAACCTCATACTGTATGTACATGACTATTTCTCATGCTGAAGTTTCCAAATTGAATTTGAAGCACTCATTCAGCTTTATTCATCACCTTCTTATCTCTAAACTATTGACAAAAATGTCAATTTAGCAAATTTAACTGAATTTAACAAGATGAAGTAAGAGCAATTTAGCCTAAGTCTTGAAGATAAAGACAAGGTGATAAGTAAGATTCATTTTCCCTGTTTTCTTTCTGCTTTTTTTCTCATGTATGGAAATAATTCCTTTACATTTTGAAAGAAATAATTACAGTAATCAGAATTTGATTTTTTTATGAGCAGTAAATTGTGAGAAGTCATTTAGTCCTATTGGCATCAGTATAATTGTAACTAATAAGTATCCCTAACCTACCAATTATATAACATATATCTAATGACATGCATCCATTCTCTCCTGTGTTTAATCAATTTTAAATATGCAGGAGTTGGTAATATAGACTACTCCTCAGCAGAGTGAGTTATGCATAAAAAGCCCTAAGAAATAATGAATTTAAAAGTGTATCCTTTAGAAAAACAAAAACAGAAATGAAAACAGGTTGTTTTGTTTTTCCAGGGCATTTTGTTCTTTCCAATCATATAACAGCTTTGGGGGATTAGAGACCTTGTTTAAAATGCAGAGAAATGCTAGCCAGCTACCCCAACAAAGAGGTTCCAAAAAGCAAGGACCCAGTGCTCAAAATGAGGTCTCGCTGCCATCTTCTAGTTCTAGGAGGTGCAGAGAGGATTAAAAACCCAGTCAAAGAAGGAGCTTAAAGTTTAGGTCATATTTTCAACCTCTGAAAGTCTTTTCCTTATTATTACATGACATTTATATGAAATATGAAATGCTTTAGACTCATTTTCTATCCCTCCATTAGAAAAACTCTTGAGTATGCATTCATGATTGCAAAGAAATATATTACCTTTATAGGTAACTTTTCTATGCATTTTAATTTCAGCAGCTCTTAGGTACAAAAGCAAATATCTCATAGTAGAAGGAGGAGAAAGGAGATCATTATGCCAAAGAGGAAGGAATCTTCCGCAGCCGTCTCCAAAGAGCTCAGTGCACCTGAGCAGAGGCTGAACATCTTTGACCTGCTGAGAAGGCAACCTCAAAATGATGCTCTGTGATGGCTACAATACCTCCTAGCTCTATGTCTTTAGAGTCCTAGGTGTTTCTGAATTTTAGCCTTTGCTTAACTCAGCCCTAGTTTGTGTGGGTTTGAATGATCCACGTGATTTTTCTCCAGCTACTTTTTATCTTTCTCAGCAGTGCCAGTATGTCTAGTTGGCTTTCTTTGATGGGGAAAAACAAAAGATCCAATACTCAGAAATGGGCAAAAGAGACAGCTGACTGTCTTTCTACCTGGGTATTCAGGAAATTGTCTGGCAGCTCCTCAAAGGATTGTTGGATTCTCTGGAGGTGGTGCCTTCAGTGGGTTTCTATTGACTAGGCTATTTTGGAACTCAGTAGAGGTAGAATTAAGTTGTAGAAAATCCAGACTAATACACATGATTCTTATCCATAGCAATATAAATGAATTTTTATCTGATAATTGTGTACATGACTTCTGATCTATCAAAAACATTTACTCCAAACATTAAATTTTATTGTCTTACCTTTTGTATTTATTAGCAAATCTATTTCAATATTCCTGATTGTCCAGTCTCAAGATTCTTCAATAGTAATTTATTGGTGTCCCCCTTAAAAAAAGAAATAAATAAGACATTTGACTTGAATTCAATTATGTAAGAGTCACAGTTTTTATAATTTTCCACATTATCCCTGAGCAGCAATTTAACTAGTGAAAGATGTGTCTGTGTGTCCGTGTGTGTATGTGTGTGTGTGTGTGTGCGTGTGTGTGCGTGCATGTGGCCAAGAGAAAGAGAAAGTGCAATTACAATTTTCCTTGCTTGTTTGTTAACATTTATAACCACAAATAATTGGCTACCACCACTTACTTAGCTCTATGCACAGTAAATCAGTATATTGTGTCTAATTTAGAAAGTTCATCATGCCTAGGTGGACTGCTTTGAAGCTTCATAGGGTTCAAGATAGATCACAGAAGCTAGCATTTAATGTAATTATAGAATAATGATTACCATGTGTAAAAAAATTTCTGAGAAAGAAGCGAGAACAAAACCTGTCTTCCAACTAGATAGAGGTTACAAAAGGGCTAATTGGTTCAATTGTCGTTTCCTCCCACTCAAGGTGCTCAGTCCTTGAACCTCTCCCTAGCTTGAATGAGAAGTCTTTTTAGCAGAAGAACTGTCAGTGGGGGAAGCATTGGAAAAAGATACCGAAAGAAAATAGTATTATCCAACCTTGAGAAATTTGATAGAAAAAAACTGTAGTTCCAATGTGGGAATTTTGCTGTTCATATCGAATAATGTAATTCCAATTCAGCACTAATCTTTCATGAATTGCTTCAGGCTTTAACCTCTTATTTTTTGCTACATGCTTTCAAATAAATGACTGTGAGACAGTTAGCATGTATGTATATTTTGGAATGAGACATGGCCCCCTCAGTTGAGCTAACAGCAAGCTAGAGAGAGGGTCATACTCAATCTGAACAGAGAGAGGCAAAGTTGAGTCCCTCTTAATTTAGTCCAATCTCCATTTCCCCTTAAAAATGTATCAGTACCCTTTGTATCCCATATGATCCTAATTCATGCCTTCCTGCATTATCTGGGGGACATTCATGAATTACAAAAAAACCTTCCTCCCCACTATTCACTTTCTGCTCATAGATTTTTTTGTTTACATAGTAGGTATTTAAAAGTCAACTTGTATTGAAATTGAAGCATCATAATATAGTTTTCAGTGCGGAAGGGTGATAAAATAAGGATGTAGGCAAGAGATATGACTTATTTTCTTGTATAGTGAGTATGACAGGCTATATAAATTGAGTAATGCAAGATCCTAAATAAATGGATTTTTAGGATCAATGTTTTGATGAAGCACAGATACTCTTTCTTTCACATCTTGTTTTGAAATATTAATTGTGTTTATTCATATTCTACCTAAAGTAGAAAACATGGAATATATCTTCCTCTTGTTTGATTATTCAGAATTCACAGTATACAGTTATTATCATAAACATCAGTGATCACTGTTCACATCAGTGACCATTGTTCAATGATCATTGATGTTTATGATAGTTACTAAACCCTGATGAACAGTGGAGAGGCAAATGAACAGTGATCACTGGGGAGGCAAATAGGATTCTGAGAAGAATCCAGGCTATCATAAAACTGCTAGTTCCTTACAGATATGCAGTACACAACCTGCACAACTATGCCTCTCAGTCCTGGATGTTGCTAAGCTTTGCAGTGAGGATGAAACTCTAAGTACAATAGGAATACAGTGCTACTTGTGATGGCTAGCTCCCAGAGACTTCTGCATTGAGTACTTTAATACACTCTGTGTCTTCTACCTAGCAACATGCGTGACTGCCTCTTATGAGCTCCTACCGAGATGAAAGAGGTGAATATCCCTGGGGCCAAATATATTCCTACCCTAATGCGACAGAAAAATAATTTGCTCCAGGAAGTAGTGGAAATTGCCCGAATTTCTACTTTGTTCTCTCAAAAACTGTAAAGAAATACTGTAGAGGTGAAAAGACACCCCCTCCACACACACACACACACACACACACACACAAACCCCTCTTCCCTCTGCATCTGGGAACAAGTCAGTAGGCAGGCTACAAACGCCTGCCTGAAGCTCAGCCCCTGGCAGGAGCACCACCATCTCTGGTTTGGACATTATGGAGGCTAAGGAAGCTGGATCTCTAATCATGAGCCTGCTACAGAGCCTCTTGCCATGCACCCCAGTCTTCTTGGGGTGAAGTTATGCTAGTATCATTTAAAGGAATAGAATTTGTATTCTTTGCCCATGTCTGCTGGCAGCTTTCTGTCAGTCACTATTATCTGAGAAAACCACCCACTGGCACATCTCTGGAATAAAAAACATCAATAATGTTATGTACCTCCCTAACGGGAAATTTTGTTGTCATTTGTTACTTTGTCCTAAAAATAGGGAATAGAAAATGAGAAGGGAGGTGAGAAATGGAGCTTTGACTGTTACAATTAGACTCCTGCTAATGGAGGTTTTACATATTCTGTCTCTCTTTTCTGACATCTCTGCAAGATTGACTCCAGCTGTTGCAGAACATAATTATGGGCCTATCCTCAGTGATATGGGATATTGATTTGCCTTCTTCAAGTAGTAAATTCTTAGTGACAGGAATTACATTTTGTCAATTTCTTTTCTACAAAGCCCAACATATGGCTAGACACATAAAATAATTTTAGTTATATGTTTTGATTTAAATCATTTTGATAAGATGATTTAGAATAAGTTATTGAACTTTTCAGCTTTACTGTCTATGACAAAGCATAAATAATTGTGAGGTGATTTAAGAAACTTATCCATATCATAAACTTTTGGCTACATTGATTTATTTAGGCTGATTGGTACAGTAGATGGTCAATAAAGAGTGGCTGTAATTGTCAGTATTATTATTATTACTGTAAATTTAAATGAAAGGATTAGCTTTTAGAGATTATAGCCAGGTCTAATGCTTGGGACTGATCTAGGATGAAGAGCTCCTCAGAGCAGGATCTAAAAGCTGGACCTACATCCTGCAGGTTACATGTGCAATTGTTTTAAACATGAATGGCTTCAATTTATTAAGTGTATTATATATGTTCTTTACTTTCAGTTTATTTGATCTTTAAAACCATACTATAAGATAGTTATTTTCCCTATTTTGTAGTTAGTAAGATGAAGTCTAGGGTTCTACAGCTAATGATGATCACTGTGAATCCAACTTTGCCTACTCTGTGACCTCAATTTTCCCCTTTTCAACTTATTGAATGAAAAGAGTTCTTCACTCAGGACCGCCAAGCAAATGCAAAGTGACAATAAGCTGCCACATTTATCTACACCTGTTGGTACTTCCACGCTGACAATTCTCTTCACTGGCAAACACTACTGTTTGAACTTAAGGGTGGAAGACTGCAGAATCAGTGATTCCTAATACTGTGGTGCTCTTCCCCAGATAAAGTTGGAGAGACTTACAAAAGCAAGATGGTTATTCAAATAAGTCAGGTCCTGTCCATCCGTCTACATTGGCTTCTTCTGCTGGAAGAAGATTCCCTCCCCCATTATTCCCATCTTGATGGCTTTTTTGTTGTCAGATTTCAATAGCACCAAGCCCCAGCCTCCACCATTCAAAGAACTATATGGTTTTGTATTGTCAGAATTGAGAAATAATGTCGGAAGTGGCCACAAACAGAGATTGAGCCCTTTTACACAAAAGTAGTGCTTCTTATGTGCTGGGTTCATCTTATCGACCAGAGTAAATGTTCACTAAAGGGGAAGATGGTGTGTTAGTCACCTTCATAGACATCTCTCTTTCACATGCTAACATGGTGCTTAGTATATATTGAGTACTCATAATAATACTAGGTGATAATAAAGACTAGCATGTTTCACCAGGAAAACTTCATATATAAAAATTTTTTTCTTTTTCATCTTTAAATCTTCAGGGTGTTTCATCACCTTACTCTAGGGAATATATATGTTTCACTCAGGACATATCTAAAGGCAATGAGGAGTGTTTTATGGCTTCTCAAATGTCCTGCAATCTTTGTTCAACAGGCCCAGTGGGGGTATTCAAATGTCTTAATGTTTATCTCTGGCTGCTCATTGATAATAAATTGGCAATATCTCATAACTTGAGCTTTGGCTTTAAAATTATTTTTGACTAGGTAATGCACGCTCATAAAATAATTTAAAGGAAAAACTATGACAACAGAAATCTCTCTCCTACTCTGTTCCTTAAATTTCCAGTTGCATTCTTTAAGAGCAAACCACTGCAACCCAGTGCTCTGCCTATCATTCTAGAGGATGCACATTGTTTTAATTCATTCAGGCTGCTGTAACAAAACATTTTAGAGCGATTAAACTATGAATGACAGAAATTAATTTCTCATAATTCCAGAGGCCTATAGATCTAAAATCAAGGCACCCAAACTTTGGTGTCTATACAGGGCTTGTTCACTGTTTCCAATATACATTACCACTAATCTTCAAAATATTTGCCCTCACTTCAAGCACACGTATCCAGTCATCCTTGATATCTCCTGAAGCAGTTCTGGAAGTCCTCTTTTGTGAGTGCCTTGAGTTGTGCTGCCCTGGCTGTCTCCATGTCTTCACAAATTCCAAACATTTACCTTTGGGGAAGTGACAGATCCAGTGACTAAGGTGGATGAGGACACACAGTTATGGTTTTATTACATGTGTCCTTCATGTCTTTCTTTAGTTTTTGTATTTATTAACTAATTACATGTCTATAGGGTTAAGTATTTCATATGTCTTTGACTTTCAACCTTTTCTGTGTCCTTCACTTGCCCAAATTCCCCAAATATACCATTTGTATGCTATAATGGATACTTATTGGATAAATGAATAAGGCTGAGTAAATGAATGGAACTAAAAGGTGTCCTAGTGATGTGAATGATGAACATTGTAACAAAACAGTTCTCAGTGTCATTTATTGAAGACTTTGAGAAGGGCACTACTAAATGGAGATATATTCTTTTCCTGGTAAGTTTCTTTTCATCTTTAGGACCCAGGAATACCTCAGATCTTCCATATTCCTAACCACCCATTCATTCATAATGATAATGTTAGTTACCATTTGAACTTTATTTTCCTCATGTTATTCATTTATAGAGATGAAGAAACAGGGTCCCAAAGAGGTAAAGTTCATTTTCTAAGGGGGCAACAGAACCATAATTAAGTAATTACAAGATAATATGTCATGTGTTAAATAGAGAAATGTGTGGGCTAAGAACAAAGAGAATAAATCACCCAGCTCTACCTTCCCTTTAGAAGGGTGATAAGGCTGATAAGATGTTAAGAAAATTCCTACATAAAATTGACTTTTAATGGAAATTATGTAGACAGGTGAAAAAGCCAAGAAAATAATACATGCAGCAATTCAGCAGCGCAAGACTATAGAGAATCAGTCTAACGTAGTGATGGCAGCTGACATCTCCAACTGTTCCCATCATGCTTTGTAGATGCTTTTGTACCACGCTGCCATTGTGAGTTGAAGAGTCTGTTTTCAATATCAGATAATATTCTCTTCATTTCTATAGCTCTCCTTGTGCCAAGCACGGCTCATATTCACCAGCTGCTGGCTACCTGGGTAGCTCCTGAGGCTGCTGGCTGGCTGGATACACTGAGATGTCAACTCTAGCATGGCCTTCTTCAGGGCACCTTCCTATAAATAGATTTTGTCCCAGAAGTAGCCACGGGGTGACAAAGACAGGAAGGAAGAAGTTAAAAGGTACGCAGTAAAACTGCACAAGTCCTGAGCATTGCGATTGAGCATAGCTAGGCGCCAGCTCATCAATTTGTAATTCAAATATAATAATTAATAATAATAATAATAACACAGACTGAGAAAAACAAGATATGATTAGAAATATCTGAAATGGAAGATGCTATGAGGATAACTTATGCTTATTCTGTGAAAAGCAGAGAACCCAAAATGGCATGGTTTACTAATTAAAGTAACTTTCGATTTTCTAATTCCTTCCTTTCTAACTGCAGGGTGACTGCTGGCAAAAGCTGCCCTCCTCTGCTAGCCTCTGCACAAAGTCAAGAAATCAACATTATAATCATGCATTGTTTCCATAGTGAGTGCTCCCACAGCTCCCAGCAAAACAGCACTTTCTAGATTCTGCCAGAGTGTACATGGTGAAGATAGATTAATTAGGCTCACTAATTAACAGTATTTCCCACCACATCTGCTTCTACCCGATGTGAGTTTAAATGTCTCTATTTAAATGCCTGAAGCCGACTGAACATGTGTAAAATTTAATGTCCCTTTCTAAACCTCAGAGATGCCTGATACCTTTAGACAGTAGAGACATCAGGGTAAGGCTTGGTAGGTAGAAGTGGTGAATTGTAGGGAAACAAGAACAATCAGGGAGATTACGATTGGGGCCAGAGGTGAAGTCTTTTGGAGTTTTGGAGTTGAGATGTAGTGCTAGATCTTCAATAACTTGCCATGTGGCTGGTAAATCACATCACCTCTTGAGATTTCTCTTCTTGCTCAGGTATTAGATGAGACCAGTCACTTTCTAACAGCAGTATTTCTCAGTGTGCTAGAGGTTCCAGATCTCTTAAGAAATCTCCTAGACTCAAGAAATATGTTCAGTCTGCTTTTTTGCCAAACAGAACTTTTTTCAGTGATGGAAATGTTCCACAGCCACGTAGTCCAATAGGTAGCCCCTCACCACTCATGGTTATTGGTGCGTGAAATTTGGCTAGTGTGACTAAGAAACAGAATTTTAAATTTTACTTAATTTTAATTAATTTAAATTTAAATAATCCCACGTGATTAGTGGCTACCATATTGGCCTGAGTAGCTCTGGGGTGTGTGAGTTGGGGGTCTAAATGGACAGAGTCGAGCACATCTCCATCTCTGCTTCCAACAGAATAAATATGCTTTCATTATTTTCAATAATGTGCTTCTATGACAGTTTCCCCTGCACAAAGAGTTCCCTAGCTAAAGGACATTTGAAAACAACCAAATAGTTTTCAAGCAATTAAACTCTGGAAGATACTAATCTGAAAACCCTAATCCTTGCAGTGTACACAGCAGGGACCAAATGAACTCTTCTGAGTGTGGAGGGATGAGAAATAAACCTGATTTTGGTTACACTCTGTTTTTGTCTGACATGGCGGAAGATGCCAATGCATCTGACACCTCACCCAAGCTGAAGAGACCCTGCTGCTTTGACACAGTAAAGGTCTTTTATGTTATTTGCATCTGTTCCATCTAACTTGCTCCCAGGAGTTGCCCATAGCCTGTGAGGCTTCTGCTGGTCCTGTATGTTCAGGTCATGGGTGGGGGGAAGGACCAGAGACCAAAGAACATCTGAGTAAAGTCAATATTCTCAGTCTATTAAGTCTATTTCTATACAACTGAGAAGCTGAGAGTTTTCCAAATAAAGATGCTGAGCTCTGTCAAAGCTTCCCCAGTACCAGAAACCTCTGCAATAGGTTCTGATCTCCTGCTCAGTGCTATAGCTCAAGGCTGAGAAAAAAAACCAAAAAGACAGAACTAAAGAGACAGAGAAACCAGGGAGCCAGGACAACCAATGCTGCTCAGGCTGCAAACACACTGGTCAGTCCAAGCTACTGATTTTTATTGGTAATCATTTGAGGAAAAGGCGAACTATGTGTGAAGATGGGACTACGTGCCGGGACATGCAGTTGTACAGTTGCTATGGAAATGCAGACAAGGCTTGCCAAGGAAAAAAACAAAGCATTCTTGAATTAGGGACAGAACAGACAAAATATAGGATTGTAATTAGAACATCGTCCTTCTAGTTAGGAAGGTTTTAGTTGTGGGAATGGAATTTGGATGCAAGCTACTCTGACCTTAGAACTCAGCATGTAGGCTTTGGCCAGACTTAATTCTTAAAACAAGCTAATTGAGGGTTAACTCTCTTAACAGCCTGCACTGCTAACCGTCTATTTTGGGCATAATCCATGTTATGGTCCCCTTCACCCTAGGATTTTTGGAGGCTCCAAGGTCTGTGCCTTTGTCAATACGGCCTACGACGATTGCAGGGATGTACGATGGGGTGGTGACGCAGGTGAACACACCTACTGCTCAAGGAGGGTGGTCAACGCAGGGACCGTGCGTTACGCTTTTGCGTTTTAGAGGGAAATATGTCAAAGTACGAGCCTTGAGATACAGTCCAAAGATCTTGTCATGTTTGAAAGAGGAATCTCCCCCAAGAGAAACACTGTTATGAAATGATCAGGAAACATGGTGCAGAGCATTTCACATGGCAGATCTGCCTATGAAATAAGTAAACCACACAGCATAAAGCTTGTCCCATAGAAAGTGCCAACGTCTCTACATCTTAGGAAGATGACATATTTCCTAGAGCAGGGATGCAGGTTATAGGAAAGGCACGTGCAGGTACCTCAGAGAGATAAGAGCTCACACAGTCCTTCAGCTATGCTTTCCCAGACTCCCTTGTAGGCTTTCTCCCAGACAAAGGTAAGTAGCTACCAGTAACCTTCCAGAATCCTTCTGTAAAAAGAAATGGCTATTATTTTTTATCCCTTTCAACCACTCTAAAACAAACAGCAGGGCCCTGTGTAAGTCGATATTTTAACCAAAGAACACAACTGTGAGAAACATACTATTGTATGATTTTCTCAACCTCTCATTCTCACTTACAGCAGAAATTGTTGACAGGAGTTTTGTCTTTTATCATGTTTCAGTTTGAATTTTGTGAAAACACACTGTAGTGTTTTGAGGAGGACTTGCCACAAAAGTATCATTTGCTATAGTTTTCTTGGCTTTATCACATTTCTGGTTATCCTTTGTTACATCACCTTCACCAAGCAAACTAGTTAAGAAAATATTCATCCTAGGACATTACCTCTAGGAGCAGCCAAGTTTCCTTCTCTCCTTCTCTCTAGGCTTCCTTCATCCAAGACATCCAGCTACATCTCTGTTCCACACCTTGCAAATGGTCTCACTCTTACCTTTGTTCCACCAACATAAATCATTTCTGCAAATGTTCAAGCAGGAAGAGGTCTGAGCCTGGCAAGTTACCCTATTATTTGGTCTCAAAGAATACCCAGTCTTACCAACTTGTTTTCTACCTTTTTGTCCAAAATCCATGCTTAGGGGGCTACAGTGAATTTCTTCAGGATTTTCCTTAGGAAACAAAAATTGGTCAGATAGGCCCAGCTCCTGGATAAAAGAAGGATCTTTATAGAGACTATGGAAACTCTCCCCTAGTAGCAAGTGCCCTCTGCTGCCCCAACTCTTCAGGCATGTCGCAGACGCTCCATTTGTTCATGGTGTGCCTCTCCTGCAGTGGAGTCTCTACAGTAGCTGTAACATTTCATCATTCAGATAATCAGTTGCTTCCAGAACACTGTGGCAACTGCCGCGATATTATCCTAAAGAAGAAGAAGCAGAGTCAGGAATGCAGCTACTGTCACTCACCTCCTCCTCTTCTGCCCTGTGCCTTGCTCTCCAATGCTTAGCACAGACTCTGACTCATGGTGAATTAATGAACATGTAAACTGGGCACAGCTGGAAAGAAAATGAAACAATATTTTCAAATTAGAAATTACAGAGATAATTGGCATAGCTCTTTTGTTTTTTCCTTATCCTTATATTTTTGCCTGGGTCACATTTCAGTTGTCAAAAATCTCTTCTTGAAGTTGTTTCTCAAATATAATAAAATAGGCATGTTTTGTCTGTCTTGCATTCAGAGGCTCCATGCTTATTCTGCAGGGTTGAACACTGCTGATGTTTGTCTGTAGGGGTGGGACTAGAAAGGCAATATTATAAACCAAGATCTCTCCCCATTAATTCACAGAGCTGCTCGAGTTCAGCCACTGTGCACGTTGTGTTGAGGGCTCTTTATGTTGCTGGTTTGGTATGTATGAAGAGACTAGTTTCTGTTGACAATCTGTAAGGTTAGGTTGTTAATGGCTATGCTTCCCTGGTGAAACACAGCTTTAGCATGTCCATCTCAGCTCAGTTTGAAATCCCAAGCGCCAAAGCAAGAGGAATGTATTCTGTCTTTTTTCTGAGTTTACTATTCCTAAAAGATATAGCACAGTTGCCCAATCCAGTAAGAAAAGATTCAAGACTGATTACAAGTCAAAATGTCCACCAGAGCTTTCAAACACCTTGTGGTAATAATTACATGTCAAGTCTAGAGTTACCCTCTAAAGACTTTTCTTTTGTAGTGCGAATATCTCTTTATTACAGGCTGTAGCCCATAATAAATCCATCACATGGAGCTGGGTCACAACTAAGTAAAAGCAATTTAGATCCAAAGGGTCCACATGGCTCATTACCTTTCCCTGTGCCATAAACCTCTGGTTTAATAAATCTAACTCATGGGGTAGGAATTATTTCTGAGAAAAGACTGGACCCCGTTGGACTGGTGACACCTTTTAATGATCCTTACTCACAGGAGCACTCTACCCTTTACCAGCTATACAAATAAACATCTCAGAGAATCATTTTCCATGATTGATTGAAATGATAAAATGGAAAGCTATCGAGTTTTTAAAATGAAAAGAGAAACCTTAGTTTAGAAAAAACAGAAAACTTATTTTCCCCCATTCCATAAAATTACTTCTATCCTCGTAGGACTCAACAGAGGATTTTGCTTGATACTTGCCTGCAGTCACATGAAATTCACTTTCCCAGTTGTTCACCAGGAAGTGATTAATGATGAGCCTGAAAGTCACCACTCAGAAAGTCTGTTCTTTATGACTTTGGCCTACTTTTCTGAAAATGGACTCAGAGTCTCATGCAAGAAGAAGTAAGTTCCTGATTAGTGTAACCCCAAGAGGGGGAGGGGAGACTTCATGAACAGAAATTGAGGCAGAATTTTGGGTTGAATATGAAGATGAGTTAGGCTGTGGAATTGTGTAAGGAAAAATGGAAAGACAGCATGAGGGTGTACGAATACAGATGTAAATAATGTAAATACAGGATGAGTAGCTTTCTCACTGTGACTCTGAGACACAGCTGGGCTAGAGGCTTACAACTGAGTGAGGAAAAGAACTATAGCACCTTGTAATTAAGAAAACACAAGCTGCTTGGGAGGCAGTGCTGGGCTATGGTTTGTTATTTTAACATTCATCACATATGTCTTTGTATTTTGCAAAATGCCATCCATCCCATTGACAAAAGTTTGTTTTTGAAGATGTTTATGATGCTTTTCTTTGCAAGTAATACTTTCTTTTGTGATTATTTAGCTGCTGAGACATGTGCACCAGTATTCAAGATCACCAAAACACTTCCAATGGCCTGGCAGATTCATCAAGAGCCCAACTTCTCACAGGATATCCTTTCACACTCTTCCTCTGTAAATTGCTGGGCAAGCCCTTAATCAGCTCTTCCTTATTTTCCTTCACTCTTCTATTCCATAGTGTGAGTCTGAGCAAGTACGAAATATGCCCTATGCAGATTATACATCTTGTAGTACAATTTAAACTCTGTGTGGGAAGGACAGAGATGGCAGCTATCCCTGTTCTGCTGCACAAGGACACCTGGGGAAAAGGGCTACACAGAGCCCCGACAAATAAGCACAGGACGTGATAAGATCCAGAGTAGGGTGCTGCAGCCAGAAGGAACTATGGCAATTCAGAGGAGGAAGTTAGTGGGAATAAAAATGACCAAGAAATGCTCCCTGGAATAAATGGAGACAGCTGAGCACGTGAGTAAGTGTGTGGCTTTCAGAGTCAGTCTGACCTATGTTTGAACCCAGCCAGATGACACTGAATGAGTAATTCAGTTGCTGACCTTGAGTGCTCTTGTTTTTTGTTTTAAATGATACCCACTCATCTATGTCTTATGGCTGGAATAAAATAACTTCTACAATGTGCTCTGTACAATGTGTGGCACATACAGAAGTAGTTACTCAGAACTGGGACAATTATTCTTATGGGACTTCAGAGTAAGACAGATAGCAAAAAGGATCATTTTCCAAGTACAGAGAATAGAAGTATAGCATACAGTTCTTGTACATACATATGTTCATTCTTATATATTTTCTCTTAAGATAGTCTTGCTATGTAGTTCATACTAGCCTTGAACTCAATATATATCCCAGGCTGGTCTTAAACTCCAGATAAGCATAATTCCTTAGCCTCCTGACCTCTGAGATCCTAGGACAGTGCCCCCACGCCTAGCCCATTCTTATATATGAGCAAACTATTACAGGTAACCAGAAGACCACACTGAAAGAATGCTGAATGGATCCCTGAATAAAATTGCAACAAGGACTAGTTAATAAGATCAAAGTAGGTGATCTTAGATGCTTTGGGAGAAAATTAAGTTAATCAAACATTCACTATATTACTCTATTCCATTCCACCCTAAATCACCACAGTAACCTTGAAAATTGGCAAAAAAAAAAAAAAGGTAAACATTCAGAGCTAGTTCTTCCTATTTGTGGAATTTCAAAGATAAATGGCTGCCTGGATCCTATTACCCCAATATGGCAATACCAGAAAGATATTTATGTATGATATATTGATGTATGTGTTTTATTTCTGAGGAAGATGGTGTTTCTTAAGAAAGCTAACTTGGTCTTTTAAAATTATTTCTTCATTCATTTTTAATTCATTATTTTAATAAATAATTTACTAATTATTTACTATTTACTAATGGTGTACTAGAAATACAATAGTAAGAAAACCCTGGTGTCCTCCCTTATATATTTTTTAGTAAAAAAATAAAAAATTAAATGACTATATAGTTATAAATTTGTGAGCTGTGAGAGGGTAAGGAAGGACAAATCACATGGAAACTAAGGATGTGTGTAGAGTCTAATCTGAATGTGGTAGTGAGGATGAACATCTGTGAGGAAGGGACTTTGGTGGAAAGATGAAAGAATCGAAGAAATTCAATGGGAAGTGGAGTACGTGGTCCAGGTGAAGGGAGACTCAAGTATGGAGGCCCCAAGGTAGAAGGGAACAGGGATGGACTGAGAAATTGAAAGGTGGCTTTGGCCATTGTGGAAGTGGCCCAGGGAACCAGGGGGCAGGATGAAGCTGAAAATGTGTTCAGAGACATTGGCCTAAAAGCTGTAATAGAAGTTTGGGACTTTTATAAAACCAGTGAGAACTGCTGAAGTATTTTACAGCACCCTAGGCTTGATGGGGTGAATGGACAGAGGAGGATCATGACTGAAAAGGTGAAGACCAAACATCTGAACAATCCTAGGGAGCATCAATGGTAGCTGTAAAGTGACAGAGGTGCTAGGGATGATCACAGGTGACGAGACTTGAGAGCTACTTGGAAAGTAAAGTCATAAAACCACGAAGATAGACTGCCTTTTGGAGATGAGTGAGGTGGTGTCGAGACAGAAAAATGCGATAAGCAAGGTCAATGAGAGAGGCAAGGCAGTCAGGGAAAATAGGGGATCCAAGATTGCTTTCTCGGATACAACATGGAAAAGCCAGGGTAAGGGAATCTAGCATCTAAAAGGAAGCTATTGGTTTCCTTGGCCAATAAATGGGTGCTCAGAAAGTGCTGGGAGCCTGAGAAAAGCCTAGAATTAAGAACATTGGGGCTCTTTCTCCAAAGGAGACGAGAAAACTGTCTTTAAAATTTGAGAAATGGTGGAGTTTATGGATTGGAAGGTCCCCTGGGGGTCTTGAGCTGAGCACTAGAGGCATCCACTGTGGGAAATTCATGGCTGAGGAAGGTTGCAGTGTGGCTTGTGGCTCTCTGAGCAGGAAGGCCCTTTTCTTACCAGGGACTGTCTTCCCCTATCCCTACATTCTTTGGCTTGGGGTCTTCAGTAGTGGGTTAGCAACTGAAAGCTGATCGGTACCTGTTAACAATTGCGTAATGTTTTAAAGAGTTGTACTTGCAAGCTTTCTAAAGCACTGCATTGAAAAACGCTTACAAGTGGTTGAATATGTCCTCAAGTCACTAAGAGCATCTTCAAGACTTATACTATTTTCTTTATTTCTGAAGTCGTAGGGTGAAACAAAGTGCAGTGAATAAATGCAGTTCTCATCCTAGATTAGAGTAATATATGCACTGCCAACAACCACAGGCAAAAAAAAAAAAAAATCTGTAAATGAATCTTTCTCCTCTCTGTTTCTCTCTCCCTTCCTCCCTCCCTCCCTCCCTCGCTCTGACTCTGACTCTGACCATGTAAGCCTGGTAAAGTAGGATAATGAAGGCTAATTTCAGCCCTGTCTCCCTATCTTGCTTACTTATTTTTCTCTGACCTGAAATAAAATGTTGAAGAGCCAAGGACTAGTTCCCAGAGCTGCAGTTCTCTTTAACTGGCAATGATTGGTTTGCTCTTCTAGCAGTTATCAGAAGAATTGCATCATCAAGCTGATGGTGGTCTTGCCCTGCTCTCCATCCTCCCACAACCATGACAGGGGAAGGCAGAGTGCCCGGGTGCAGCAGCTGTCAGAGCTGATGCCCCACCACACAGGCAGCAGGGCCAGGCTTGGAGGCGTGCAGAGGTGTGCGGCAAACCAGCCTGTGAGAAACACTCATCTATCTTTCTTGTGTGTCCTCCAGCTTAAACTTCCTTTCCAAGCCTTGCATTTTGGTTGCCTCAGATTCTCAGACAACTCAATGTAAAATGCTGCCTGCAATGATGAGAGCAGTTCTCTGGAGGGGCAGTTTATATACTTATGAAGAGTCATTTTTCCAAGCCCTGTCTCTTCCCATCAGCTGCATATTTTACAACTCTGACATTGTGGTATTTTTGTTCATTCATCAATCTTCTCTTTCCTCAGCAGTTTCACATCACCCACATAAATAAACATTTATTAAAGATCCACATGATCGGAAATGCAAATGAAAATAACATTGAATTTTTTTGGCCAAGTCAGTCAAAGAATTTTTCAGTGTGAATACTCAATATCATCAAGTTTTCAAGAAAATTGGTACTGTCGTACACTGTGGACAAGTATATATATTACTCCAACTTTCTAGAATGTAATTTTATCCCATGTCTTGAAAATATTCATATCATTTAACTTTGCAGTTACACCTTGCTCTGTGACTCAACTTAATTCTCATAATTATTTCATGAGGTAGTTTTTTACACTCATTTACCAATGAGAAAATTGAATCCAGAAAGGGTGAATAACTTGTCAAAGGTTTCATAGTAAGTATATAACAAGAACAATACCCAAATGCAGATCTTAAATATGATACTCAAATCTTAAAAGATGTTAAAATCTGTGTTGTTATACTTAATGCAAGGATTTTTCATCAAAGCTTTATTTATGTAATAGGCAAAAATTGAAAGCAACCTGAATATTCAACAAGGAGATAATTTTTAAAATTATACTGTAACTGTATAGTGAAAATCTACATATTCCTCAAAATGGCATTATAGAATATTTAAGAATGCAGAAATATATTTATTATAGAAAATTTTGTGAAAAGGAGATCATATAAGGGAATGTACAATGTAACATCAACATTATAAGAAAAAGTGTATACATATGCATAGAAAAAAGATCAGAGGACTATACACCAAATGTTAAAAGTGCTAATGTCTTACTGCTAGAATTACCTGAATCTCTTGTTTTCATCCTTATCTGCATTTACCCCATTTTCTGTAATGTTCATGTTATTAAGAAAGTCAGAAAGTCCACCATTCCTTTCTGTATCCTAAGTGATCTGTAATGACAAATAAACCGTCTCCAGTTATTAAGCATTGTCTACCTGCCCAGCCAGTAGACCTTTAGAGAACAGTTCATATACTTCTCACTATTAACCCACTTAGTCCTCTGTCACAAATAAGAGAGCTATGGTTCTGAGATATTATATAACTCGTCAAAGGTGGTGCAACTAATAGATGGTGGAGCAAGGACTCCAACACCTTTCTTTGGTTAGTTCCAGCTTGCAATGCAGTGAATGAAGCAGGGACCTCAAAACCAATGACACATGTGTAAATACCAAATAGTTTCTCTGGTGTGATAAACTATAATACTACATAAGATCCTAATGATATAATTGACCATGTGAAATAGGAAGAAAAGGGCTAAAGGTGTAGGGAAAATGGGAAGGGTAGGGGAAAGGTAATAAGGGAAAAGAAAAAAATATGAGAAAATGAAAAAATGGAAATAAAGTGTTTGTAAATGGGGTGGGGAGGAGGGGGTGGAGGGAGGGCAGGGACAAGGGGAAAAATGAGAACCAAGACCTGTCATGTATAGGTACAAGATCCCAACAATGAATGTAACTGTTCTATATACCTAAAATGTACCAATAAACTCAATAAAAGAAAAAAAACAGTGGATGTAGGTTCAGATTCTACTGAGCTATTTGCCAGCTATGTGAAGAAGTTATTTTCTCCTTGTATTTCAATTGCCTCTTATGTAAATTTGTATAATAATGGTGTCCACAATGTAATGATGAGGATTAGATGAATTAATTATGTGAGGTGCTTAGAACAGCATGCAGTTTATAGTATACAAAGGGCTAATATCGAGGGTAGGGCTCTCCTCTCTGGTGCTGGGAGGTAGTGTGGAGTGGCTGAAAGAGCACAGAGCCAAATACAACAGGAACTGTAATCAGTTTGGGCCACTTAACGGGGTGACCTTGAACAAGTTGTCTGTGCCTCTATTTCATTATCTTTTGTGTCAAGTGCCCAGTTCACAGTAACTGTCAGTAATGACAATCATCCTAATCATTCTATCAACCTCTCCCCATTTTTCTCCCACACAGTGTGATTCAATCACTGGTTAGAAAGCCACCCTAACCAGGCTAAGATGTACCCCTGGACTGCACTAAAGGACTATTGCTAAGATCTGTACAGGAAAGCTTATGTACAATGATGAATGTCCCTGGTTTGCGATCTTTCTTAGGAAGAGATCTACTCTGATTCTGAAGCAGAGAAAGAAATTCACCAATCACTTTTCTTCTTTACATCTAACAACAACAACAACAACAACACATTGTTCAGCTTTGCCGGTTCAAGAAGCCTAAAAAGGTTCTCTTCTTTTAATAGCTCCCCCCCACCCCATCCATCTGCCTGCCATTTGCTTCCAGAGCCTGGAAGCATTACAATTTCCAGAGCAGCCACAGCAAAGGGAGAAGCAGAAGTCTGGCGACTGCCAGAGTTTGCAACTGTGTTTAGCACGGGAAAAATAAACAATGGTCGCCAGTAAGTGTCAGCATGTTGGGGGGGGTGGCATCCCAGAGACACAAACAAAATTTTTCTTTTAAAATTAGAAAATTCTACTGCTTGCTACTTTGTTTCTCAGTGTCTGCAGCTGTGCTAAGGGGCTTGATTTTTTTGTTTTTTTGTTTTTTTTTTCCCCAGGACCACCCAGAAGGTGTGATCTGGAAAAGACCCTCATCCAACCTTCAGGAAACACCCCAGCCCTGCAAAAATAGCTCCAGATGGTAAGAGGCTGTGTGGACATGAACTGGTCCAAGATCATCCTGCTGAGAGTAATTGTGGAGGGACTGCCTCAGCTCCACACTTTTGGTTTATTTGAGGCCTGTGCCAAGCTCAGTATACATTAAACTGCTGGTCTTGGAAGTGAAGTGGCCTGAACCCATTCCCAGCAAGGATGACCTGAGGCTGAGTCAGCTCTCCTGGGAAAAGTAGGCCCAGGCTGAGGGGCCACATACAGATGCCCTCGGTCAGATCCAGTGTTCGAGTGGAGGTGCTTCCTGAAGACATGGCTTCAAGAGAGATTAATGGCCTGGAGCATTTAGGATCATCTGGGGACCTCAGAAAGAAAATATTGATAAATGAAATACGGATTTGTCTGTACAATGTGCCCTCAATAAAAGAAACCCAGAGACATTTTAGGTCAGGTCTGCATACGCAGGCCCACAGGATGTACCTCACCCACTGCCTGCTTTTATGTAGCCTGAAAGCTAAGAATAGTTTTCACAATGCTAAATGATTGAAGAATAATCAAAAGAATAGTAATACTTTGTGACATGTAAAAATTACATGGAATTCAAGTATTAATGAATATCAGTAATATTTTTTATCAGAACAGAGCCCTACATACTCACTTCCCTATATTCTGTGGCTGATGTTGGTACCACAGAGTTGAAGAGTTGAAGCGAGACATAGCTCTCAAGGCATAAAATATTTATAAAACATAAGTAAAAAGCATAAAATGATAGCTGACCTCTACTCAAGGGCAGTGGTTTTTCAATTTTAGTGTACATTCAAAATCACCTGGAGGGCTTGTTAAACCAGATTGCAGACCCATCCTCAGGGTCCCTGCTTTAATAGGTCTAAAGAGTCATCCCAAATTTGCATTTCTAGTAAACTTCAGAGTGGTGCTGATTCTGCTAGGCCAAGGTCCACACTTTGAGAACCAGTATCCACGCTGTAGTGACCCACATGTCAGAAACGAAAAGGAAAATGAGAAATGGCTCTAAAGAGAAGGGATTTCAGGGGAGTATGAATACTGGAAAGGTAGGTAGAATATGGATATGGAGAGAAAAATAGAGTAGGATATGGAGAGAAAAATTAAAGATCTTCAATTTTAATGGAAAGGGGACATTTTGTTGACTAAAATATGTGAGCTGGAAAAAAAAAGTGAATTCACTGCTTCTTTTGGCTTTTAACAGTCTTACTTCACTAATCACAAAAGGACAAGTTTGAAAACAAAGGTATTCTTAACCCTTTGGGTGAGCCTATTTGAATTCATTAGAAATTGCCTATGGCTCTCTGTCAAGCAAAGAAACTAGTTCCCTGTTTTGCATATCTATAGATACATAGGAAACCATACCAAAGCTTGAGGGCTTGAGACTAGGTTACTGCTTTTTTTGTTGTTTTCTTCGACATTGGGCAGCTGGGCTGAGTTTAGCTGGTAGATGCCCTACTGGTTGTGGCATTGGACACCCAGGTGGCAACAGTTAGCCGCTGGGTCAGACAAGACACTGGCATACCTGGGGTCTCAGGGCCCCTCTCTTTAAAAGGCCTCTCCATGGCCACTCCATGTGTCTTTCCAATGTGACAGCAAAATTTTTTCATGGCTGTTTAGGGCTCCCAGGCATATAAAAGCAGAAGCTGTCAGGGCTTTTCTGGATATGGCTCCACAGCACATTCTATTGGCCAAATGAGTCGTGGTTAATCCCACCCAGTTCCAGGGACGAGGAGCCCACAGGTGCAAACACGGAAAGAAAGGCTCTTTGGAGATCATCAGGGGTCATAGTGGAGCAGCACTTGCCTAAGAAAGATTTCCACTAAACAAAAGGAAAATAGGGAATTGTAAGTGTTCCTCTGGGGACAGATGGTTCTGCAGGGATAAGAACTAAGTCCTATGACAAATTTTTGGATGGTTTCCTAGAACTGAAAGCGCTGGAAGCTTTTTAAGAGCATTAATAGGTGTTTTCCTTTTTTAATTTCTTAATTGTGTCCACACAGGTACTAAAACAGCAAATAGCTCCTAATTTAACTAAATTCACCTAGTCACTAACAATCATCTCGTCATTTCACACACACGCGCGCGCACACACACACACACACACACACACACATACAAAGAAAAAAGAGAAAAGGAAAAAATTCAAAGAAATAAGTTAGTATTGAAACTATGTAATTGGTGGGTTTGTTGTTATTATTTTCTCTCATTTTAACCCAAGCAAGTATTTTTAAATTTTCTGCAGGTATTTGTATATTGGACCTTGCATTTGAGAAGGGAAGAGTTGAAATAATCATTTCTTCCTAGACGTTTCTTCATATTTCCATTATACTTAATTATTTGGTTGTAACTAGAGTTTTTTCCAAAACCCATGGTAATGTATCTTATATTAACATTTTGACCATAGGAGCATGTGTAATTCTAAATTATTTTTTATAGCTCCATAGTATTTTATTGCATTACTTAGCTATTCTTCAACTATAGGAAAATTAAAAACAGATGTCCACATAAAAACATTTATGAATATTCATAGCAGCATTATTCATAAAAGCCCAAAAGTAGAAACAACATCAATGATTATTAACTAATGAATGGGCAAATAAAATGTGGAACATCCATACAATGCATTATTATTTAACAATAAAATGAAATGAAGTACTAATGTATGCTACAACATAGATGAATTTTGAAAACATGCTACTAAGGAAATGACGGCAGACACAAAAGACCACATATTTTATGAGCTTGCTTTTGTTTGTTTGTTTTTGTTTTTTGAGACAGATTCTCAAAGTGTAGTTCTTGAACTCACTATATAGCCCAGGCAGGCCTTAAACTCACAGAAATCCTCCTGCCCTAGCCTCCCAGGTGCTGGGATTACAGGGATGAGCCACCACACCTGATTATGATCTTGTTTATATGAAATGCAAACCCATAGAGACAGAAAGTAGATTCCTATTCCTTAATTCATAAAATGACCTCCTTTCTTGGCAGTACCACTCATTCCTGGATGACTTCCCTTCCTTTCTGAGTAGTTTTGTTGCAAGTGTGCCACTTCCTCCAGTACTTTAAACACCGTGGTCCTCAGTGATACTCACCCTCACAGTCTCAATCCACACGCTCCTTGCAGAGCTCAGAACTGCTGTGGCAAATTTGCTGACACTATGATGTCCAGCTTTATTCCTCCAACCTTCACCTCCTCAGCTCCAGATTTTCTTGCCATCTATCTACAAAGCATTCACTGTTAAACATCTCTCAGATTTGAAGCAAATCCATCATCTCCTATCTTCCATATCTCTGTGCTTTTGTAAATGTTATTCCCTATTCTTTAACTTTGTGAGCTATTATTCATTTATCAACCTTTACCTCCTTCCTCCATGAAGCCTTCATATACTATACATTGCATATAGGTAATGAGTTGCCTTCTGGGCTTCCAAGCACTTTACACATTTCCTTTTACACACTCATCACATCACATTTAATTATTTTTCTGAAAGTTATCATATTGCCTTTGTTTTCTCATATCCAGTTCATAGCGCAGTTGCAGGCAATGAATAGTCACTAGATAGAAGAGGATAATAGCAACAACAGGTAGTACTTTCATTGTACTTACTGAACACTAGGAACTGCCCTAGTATTGTATTTATAAAAACTCACTTCACCTCTGCAATAAACCGCTTGAAGAAGACACAATACAGTACCAATTTTAAAAATGGATAAGCTGTGGCAAGGATTTGAGTAATTTCCTTAAGGTCACACAGATACCAAATGGCAGATCTGGAATTAGAACTGAGACATTCTGTTAATAAAGTCTATGTTCTTAACCACTATAGTATATTGATGTTAAGTGGGCACTTGTTATTCTATTTTCCTCTCCCATGCCCTCATAATTCCAATGTTGCTAAGGGAATATAATAACTTTCTCTTTAAGTTTGTTTACAGAAAATTACTTTCTTCAAGGTTATTGAGAGCTTATTGTTTACTTGCCAAAGAATTAGTCAATTGACTGTGGAGATTATATTTAACTTTATTCAAAGGTAAATATTACTCTCATGTGAATTCATTCATAAATGTCTACTGAGTACCTCCTGTCTTAATTACTCTTCTTGTTTCTGAGACAAAATACCTGATACCCACAAGTTAAAAGAGGAAAGGTTTGTTTCAGCTTATAGTTTGTAAAGGTTTCAGTCCATAGCCAGCTGCTTTTTAGGCAGGGTGGCATGGCAAAAGGGCATCATGGAGCAAAAACAGTTCATGGTCTGGCTGGCAGAAAGCAGCAAGCAAAAGCAGCAGCAGTGAACCTGTCTTCCCTCTCTCCTTTAATATTCTAACCAGGCTATAAGCCTATTGATTGGTGCCACCCACACCCAGAGTGGAGTTTCTATTATCTACACCCAGAACTATGCTAATTCGAATCAGTGGACTAATATAGTACTGCACACCCTTAATCCTAGTATCACATCCCCTAGCTCTAGCAGGTTCTAGCAGGTTCATCCTACCCATGAGCACATGAGGCTTTGGGGGACATCTAGATACTAACCATAACACCTCCTTCTCCTGTTCTAGACAGAGACTTTGATCATTGAAGATAGAGCAGTGAGCCAGAAATGAATCCTGCCCTCTTGTGCAGAATTAAGGAATCATGACATTTTATACTTTCATACATACTTATTAGATTGCTCAAAGCCTGTGTGCCCACTAGCCTCTGGTTAAATAAGAATTGAGAGAAACCTAAAATGCTGGGTTCTTCAGAGAAAATAGAATCAATAGGATAATTGGAGATATATATTGATACTGAGCTATAGGTGTATACATATATGTAGATAGATGATAGATAGATGGTTAAATTAGAGGCTATTTTGTATGCTGTACCATCATACAGCCAAATGATATATTAAATTAACTATCACAGAGCCTATTAGCTGTATGTGTCCAAAGTTGGGAAGGGGAAATCTTAAAAGCAGCAAATATATGAGGTATGATAAAAAAATACAGTGGATATTTAAATTTTTAAAAAAAACTTATGGTAAAAGCCCACATATTTTCCCTCACTTCAGATACTTTTATCCCATCATTCTTACTGCACTTACTGAAGCAGTTTCTAGAGTCCTCTTCTGTCAATATCTTTAGTCGCACTCTTGTGGCTGTCTTGCTATGGTCAGTTTGACTTTGAAGAAGAGCTAGAATTACACAGTGCCATATCCAGTGAATATGGTGGATAAGGACACATTGTAATGTTTTTAAGAGTCTGCCTTTCTATTGGATGGCACTGGGCATCAGATTCGCTGTAGTTTCGATCATACTTTGTAAAAAACATTCACCAATGAGGACATCCAGAATTGCTTCAGAAAGTGGCAAGAACAGTAGGACAAGTATATTCAAAGCAAGAGGGAATATTTTGAGGGGGATTAATGACAATATATCCTCACTGTAATAATTCTTTTAAAGATTTACCACATATTTTGATTATCCTTCTAAATTACCTCTGATTGAAAAAATGTTAATTTACGGCTATTTTGTATATCATGGCTTAAATTTGATAAGAACATGCTTAAAACTGCTTTGCTACTTTCAAATATGTAAAATTCCAATATCACCTCTCTGATGTCTTCAAATAACCCTTCTCTGTCAAACAAATTCTTGCTTTTGCTTTCTACCTACTAGAGTGCCTTTCCTATTCTTTATCACATACGTCTACATCATGAAAGACATTAATCAAGGTGCCTGAACTATGCTATATTTTTGAACTCTTCTTATTTAGCTTTAGGTGTTCAGATGCTATATAACACATAGAATTATAGAACTTTAAGGGACAGTTAATGACCAATATAATTAAATTTCCTTAATATAATGATGATGAAACTAGATGTAGTGACTCTCCTGAATTTGGGATGAAACCAGGAACAGAGTTTGGGTCTACTCTTTGTTAGTTTCAGAAATTTTAGACATGGCAGAGAGAAAAGATAGTTGCATTTCAGAAATCACAAGTCTGATAGAAGTCATGCATTTCCATAGGTATATGTATATATCTATATCTACATAAAACCAGTAGAATTTGATCAAGATTTTAAACCTCCCCGAGTCTCAGTTTTCTTAATTTGTTAAGTGGCTTACATGAGTGCTTCTAAAACACTGATATTCCTACAAGTTACCTATGGATCTGGTTTACACATGGCTTCTGATTCAATAGGTCTCCATGTGACTTGAGATTCTGCAGTCTAACCAGCCTCCAGATGGTACCTCTCCTGTTGCCCTCTTGAGTGAAAGGTCATATATAATCTGTGAGCCCATGTTGAGCTTTATAATTCTATGATGTGGTGACTCAGCCTATCACTGTCAAAAGCATATAAAATGGAAGAAAAAAATCACTATTACTTATATTTCTCTGTACACTGTTATTCCATCTTTTTTTGTTTCTTTCCTATATGGAGTCACCATATATTCTGGTTTTTCTCAGAAGGTCTTGGTTTGTGACTGTTTCCCATTGTGATGAATAATAGAAATCTTTCCACTCTCAAAATTGCCTTAGTTTGGACAATAAATTAGATGGTCACCCATCTTCTAGCTTTCTTTTGCTTCCTTATCTATGTTCACAAAAAACAGAATGTGTTAGATTTCCACTGTTTGCATATTTCAAGCCAAGGAATAAAGTATGACCCAGATAGTTTTCCTACAAAGTATATCAGATCCCCATGATTTGTGAATTTCTATTTTCTTTTCTTACCAACAGCAGACTTAGTTCAGGGATTTTTTTGGTCAGGGCCTCTTACATTCAGCCCTCCCAAGATGTGGACCCTGGGAAAAATTGTATATTGTTTGTTTTGTGGTGACCAGCAGCAGAGCTTCCTTAGAAGATTAAAAGCTAAATGAAAAATACCTCATGAGTTGACCTTCCCATTTCCCATTCTCACAGAATCATCGTCTGGGTGTACAATTCCCAAATTTAGGGGCAGCCTCTGGGGATAAGCTTCCGTGCCCACATAATGAATGGCGCCCCTCAAAATACTTACAGCAGGGTTTCAGCCCCAAACTACCAACTACAAACCCACCTTTGTGGTTCCATCTGTCTAACCTCTGTTTTAGTGCCTTTCAAAGGCTTTCCTTCAAGGGAACAAGTTTTCAGGGGCTTCAAAATCAATTAACTGTCATCTTCTATCAATAAGCTAGTGGCCTTTTTCATTTGCCCATTCATTTAATAAATATTTGCTAAGCGCCTACTATATACCAAGAAGCACATGGCTGTTTACTTAACAGTAGAAATTAAGAACTAGTACAGATTTGATCCCTGACTAAAAGAAGGTAGGAGATAGTGAGGGGTGTTAATGGAATATTGGAGGAGTAAGAAATGCAGCATCCTTTTCTCTATAATTGATTTTTTCCCATGTGAAGAAGGCAAAGAGAGAGGTGCAATTAATAGCAATGACAAAAGACTAACTCACGGCTCATTTCCTTGTCTCTGTTCATTCGCAGAGGATGCTGGGTGACTAAAGCTGTCTGGAGGGCTCCATCCAAAACTGGAGCTGAGGAAGAAAAACACTAAAAGCGTAGGGGAAGTGGGAAGGGTAGGAGAAAGGAAATAGGGGAAAAGAAAAAATATGAGAAAATGAAAAAATGGAAACAAAGATTTTGTAAATAGGGAAGAGTGGAGGGGGTGAAGGGAGGGCAGGGACAAGGGGAAAAAATGAGAACCAAGACCTGTCATGTAAGGGTACAAGATTCCAATAATGAATGTAACTGTACTGTATACCTAAAATGTACCAATAAACTCAATGAGACAAAAAAAAAAAAAAAAAAAAACTGTAGCTGGGCCTCTGTGTGAGTCAGCTTTTTGTCACTATGACAAAAATACCTGAAAAAATTCCCTTAAAAGAAGGAAGGATTTATTTCACTTCCTTGTTTCAGAAGTTGGGCCTGTGGTGATGTAAGTATCAGCAAAGGAGCCCAAGGTGAGGTGCAGCTATCCACCTCATGTGACCAGCTAGCAGAGAGCTAGAGAGAGGAAGGGTCTGGGACTGAAATATCCGCTTCAGGAACAGCTCCCAGTGACCTCACTTCCTTCCACTAGACCCCACCTCTAAAGGCTCCTCCACCTCCCAGTAGCACCACAGACTGGGGACCAAGCCCATGGGATACATTCAGTGTGCAAACTGTGACATCTACTCACCCAAATCTCCAAATCTCTAGTTTTTCAGCTATGTTTACCTTAGAATATAGAATATACTTTAACTGACTCTGATGGTTATTATTTTTTCCCTTCATTACAGTGCATGCTTCACAAGTTTAAAGAGTAAGCACCCTAGATCTATAAAATGATGTCTGAGAGGCAAAATTCCAGAATGGGTAAAACTTGCAAACAATGCCAGAACAATACACAGAGAGTTTCATGCTGTGAAAAGTAAAAATAAGGAACAGATAAGCACAGAGTGGGTTGCTGGCTATTGAGTAAAAATTAATAGATGACAGCAGAATTCAACTCCTTCTCCAATAAGGAAAGCAAAATGCGAACAGAATGAGAAGGACAGAAATAATGATACAAAAAAGGAACTGCAACTGAGAACATGTGCTGTGGAAATGTTCATACTTGTGTACCCAGCTGACTGGCTACCCAGGTACCTAGGGTACTTTTTGATCAACATCAGAACAATTGCTGGCCATCTCAAACAACAAACATTGAAGGTGAGGTTAAAAACAAAGTGTCCTTATCTTCAAAGGAAATAACCATGTGCTACAGATCATTTATCCATAACTCGTTGCAAGTCTTTGATACAAAGATTGAACAACACAAAGTCCAGCACAAGATTTTGAATGTGCACCTATAAGAGACTTCAGCTAGGTAAATTTAAAGTCATTCATCAGCATTTTTGGGAGACAGACCTGCTCAATAAGTTAAACCTTCCCCTAGCATGTACCATCCTTAAGATCAGAGTTCATATTCTTATTATCAGCAACATAATCAGAGATTTTCTTAGGCACAACTTGTGTGTGGCATTCCTCTGAGTAATGATCCTACTGAAGAATGTGAAGTTAGCACCTCATTTTCTAAAGCTGTTGAGCTCATATTGGCTCTGAGTGACCAAGGTCTTTGTTTCTAAATGCTATAAATGCCCAGGAAAGTAAAGTGTGGGTTTCTGCTACCTATCAACATCACACACGTGACATTTTCAAATGATGCAAATATTTGCAAGTAATAAATATAAAAAGAAAGATGATGTAATACATAATCAAAATTACTTTGATGAAGTTGAATGCAAGAGTAAAATCAATAAAATTTAACAGGGTTAAAAATAACAAAGTGTCTCTTTTCCCATTATGGGATGAGGATGATCATTCCTAGATGTTTCTCTAGTAATGGGTCATGATTACAAATTTCATAGGATTCAACATGGCTTATCCAGATGCAGATTCTAAGAGAACCAAGAAATTGTAAATAGTATCCTGATCATGAGAAATAACTAGGCTCTGGTGAGTCTGCTTTGTTCCCCCTTGTGGCATGTAGAACAGGGTGAAATGTTTTGACAGGTTAAGGCACACTAAGAGCTTAGAAACTATATGGAAAATGGCTCATTAGCCTGAACCAAGAAACCTGCCAGTCTGTGTCTTGTCAAGTGCTAAACCTCAACCAGAGGACCCTGGAGTGACACAAGTAGTTCCTGTTGAGGTGGGGCTGAGAAGGGTTGGATATGCCAAGTGAGACAGAGGGCAGAGGCTACAAATGTGTCTTTTGCACAAGAAAGGTGACAGAGTAGGTTGGAGGTACAAGAAAGCAGGAAAAATTACTTCGGCCAATCCTTTGCCATTTTCCCTCTATCCAGGTTATACAGGTATGAGCAAAAGCACCAGTGTAAGGCTGCCAATATAGAGACAGCTTAGCACAGTGGTCTACAGAGCATACTCTGGGGCCAGTCCTGGGGTTAAATCCCAGGGATACCCCTTAATAGCTATATGCCTTGGAGTGTATGTCTGGGCTTTTTTCCTCCAGTACTGGATATTGAACCTAGGGGCTCATCATGCTAGGCAAGTGCTGTATCACTGAGCTACATCCCCAGCTCTGAGTATATATTGTTAAACCACCTTTTGCTTTGTAGTTTTCTATTAAGTGGGACTAATAATATTTACTTCACAGGATTTATGTAAGCATTGAATGAGATTATATACACTCAATTCTTAGACTCGTACTAGAAAAATAAGTGCTGTGTAAGGTAACTATGGGCTGAGCATTTGCTGTATTCTTTCTTTATCTCATTAATGCTCAAAACTACCCTTGTAATATATAGGATCTATTGAAATCACCTTCTTACAAATTAAAAAGCTTAAATTTTAAGAGGTTAAGAAATTTTCTAAGAAACCTAAGAAAAAGTAAAATAATGTAGAACTAGTCTGGACATTCAGGATTTCTAATTCAAATATCTACTGGGCTTTACCTTCTAACTTGATCTTAAAATACTAGAATGGCCATTTCACAGATGTGGACCCACTACTAGACCAGATATGGCATTATTACAAATGGGTTTTGGAAGTGCTGAAAAATGATGACCACAAATTTTATTCTCCAAAGTTAGAACAAATGGGTGGCTTGAGTTTTGAGTTACACCAGTAGGTGAGGTGCAGCATGTTGGGCAGAAGATGGAGGTATGACTACGACAGGCAACATCACGACAGGTTTCCAGGTCAGATGTACAAGGAGAACTACTTTGTTGGTGGGTTTGCTTTTGTTTGTTTGTTTGTTTGTTTTGAGAAAGTATCCCTACATAGTTCAGGATGGCCTTGAACTCACTATATAGCCAAGGCTGACCTCAAATTCATGGTGATCCTCCTGCCTCAGCCTTCTGAGTGCTGGGATTATGGTATGCTCCACCACACCTGGCTAGGGAAAGCTCTTTGGAACTGCAATAACACAAGAAAACTCCTTTCTCATTTGAGAAAGAAATAAAACTGCTTCATTAAGCTACTCTTCTTTGGGTTTCATAATGCATATTGAACAGCAGACAAAAGATCAATGGACTAAATCAAAGAACACAAAAGCAGAATATTTAGCAAAAGTGGGGAAGAAAAGTAAGCCACAGTCCTGCCATGGTTTGAATATGGTTTGAGTGTGGCTCTGGATATGTTTCATGTGTTAAAACCTAACCTCCATTGTTAGATATTAAGAGGGTGGACTCTGGGTTAAGACTGGACTTTTGGGAGGTGATTAGTATTAGATGAAACCATTAGGGCAAAGGCTCCATGTTGAATCCTGGTGACTTTACAAGAAAAGGGAGCAATGCCACAAAAGGTACATGTGTGTGACCTCCCTGTCTCCTGCCACATGATACCCTCAGCCACTTTGGGATTCTGTTAGAAAAGTCATCATCAAATACGGCCCCTGACCTTGTTACTCCTGAACCATGAGCTGAAATAAACCACTGATTTTTAAAACTTACCAGCTTGTGGTATAGTGTTATTAACAACAGAGAACAGATGAAGACAGGACCTGATGGGAAATTCAACCACAAAATAGATTTCAATCCACTACATCTGCCATTTGGGATGCAAGGGACTTTCCTTGAGTCATTAATGGTAAATCCAGGAAACATTTTAGTGGAAGTTCTCTGAACCAATCTGGTAAGTTTTGGAATCTCCCAATTAACTAATGGTGTTCCCAGTCATGTTGTGTACTTAGTAAGGTGGGTGTGCTTCCAAACCTGTTTATGTTCTTGTATTTGTTATTGTAAATTCATGCTTTAATTAAGTACTATATAAACTGATTACGAGAGTAGTTCCTACAAAAACCAAGTTGAACGACCAGGGAGAATTAACAAATGAGTCACTAAAGTATGTACTGTCCAATTAAATGTGAGTAAAATAATTGCAAAGAGGGGGAAAAAATGAAAGCTAAAAGGATACGCATCTCACTTGTTTCACAAGTGTTTCTCAAGATCTGCCTCCATATTAAAGAAACAAAGTTGGAATCCATAAACAGTACAATGAGGGTGTGTTTTATGTTCGCGGATGTGAAATTTCATAAGATAAATGATCCAGATCTCCTCAATGGGAGTCTTATTGACATCTAGGATATGATGCCTCATTTAGCAGGATTGCAAAGCATTGAGATATTTGACCTCTTGGTTCTATACCTGATGTACCTGATGGTGCCCTTGACATTGAAACAACTACAAAGCCCTCCTTACACAGAAAAAAAAAAAAAACACAATAAAAACACTCCTAAAACACAATAGTTTTAATGACCACTACCAACAAATGTTGCTTGTACTTGAAAGGCTTTGATCCTACCTTGAAAAATTTGAAGATAGGTTATACTATTATGTTTTAAATAAAGATACTATTTTGAAGACATATAAGCATTTTTTCCATGATTTCTGTTCTAATTAGTTTCCTGTGATTTACCAGTAACCTACTAGTACTAATGTTTCTATATCTGATTACCTGCAGCCTTTTGTAAAACAGCAGCGTCAGAAGGGTTACAAAGATGATACAGGAGTTGCTGAAGGAACTAGTTCTAACATGGAGAGGCAATAGCTCAGAAAGATAAAGTGACTGATTTGACATATATAAAGAACTATTCCGTTTGAAAGGAATTATGTTTCTTCTGTGTAGCTTCACATAGAATATTCCAGAAGTAACTTAAATTGAACAGAATATAATAAAAAAACAACATGCATAATAGAAAGAATAAAAGCTTTAATGCCATACAAACTTAAACATAAGTCTTGGCTCTAACTCTCTGACTTATTGGAGATATATATAAATATCGATATACTATAGATATATAGGTATCTAGATCTAAATCTATATATATCCATCTTCATAAAGTTTCTATTTTTTCTCCACAAAACTAAAATAATTATCTGCAAGGGTTATAAAAAACAAATTAAGTAGCCTATGTTAAGTTCCTTAGCACAATTTCTGACATATTAGGCACAGAATAAATTACAGTGTCTTCCTCATCTCTGTTTCTTGATGTAAAAACAGTAAAAAAAAAAAAAAGGACAATTGTCTGTTTAAACACACTATAGCTTAGAGCTTCTCTATTTTATGATGTGGATAGAACTATAAACACTGCTTCAGTATTAAATCCTTGCCATGTGGCAAATGCTGTTGACATTGTTCCTTTTCTCTGGAAAGTCAGTGTCCACCTTCTTCCTTGTTGGCAGCTTCTCTGTAGACTATTGGCTTTAGACTTGGAAAGTGGGCAGAAATAAAACTATGCCATTGGTAATCCTAGGCCCGTCTCTCCAGAACTCATTGACTTCTGCCATACAAAAACATACGCTGAGTCTCATAAGAGTAAGGTACACAGGGTACAACTCCTCTGTCCATCCTGCCAACTTGCCGCTTAAAGCAGGCCATTTCAATTGACTTCAGATCCATGAGAGAGAAATAAACACTTGTTGCTTGTCCTAAGATGGTTTTGTGATTATTTAGCAGCTATAGCAATAGCTGGCGGATACCCCTGCTGTGTTTAGTCAGTTTTCTTGTCACTGTGACAAAATACCTGGGAAAATCAACTTAGTGGGAAAAAGATTTATTCTGGCCCATAATTGCAGAGGTTTCAGTCCATCATCCACTGGCTGCTTCACTTTTAGATCTATGGCGAGACAGAAACTCCATGGTGGGAGGGTAAGATAGAAAGAAGCTGCTCGCCTCATGGCACCAGGAAGCACAGGGGGTTAGACAGTGCTGACAGACTTTCTCCTTCTTCTGCTTTCATTCTGTTCAGGTCTCCAGGCTACTGGATGGTACTCACTATATTAGGGGCCTGTATGGCAATCATTCTCACAGACACACCCAGAGTTGTGCTTTGCTAATTTCCTAGGCATTCCTCAACCCAGTAAGTCCACAATCAAGGTTAACCATCACACCTGCCTATGGAATAATAAGGTAAAGCTGACTGGGAGGCTTACAGGAATTACTTTTCCTCTCTAGTAAGAGAAATGTACATGAAGACAAACTCTGCTTAGTGCCCTGTCCTCAATTATAATGAAGTGGTCAGATCAATATTATGAGGAAAAGGTCAGGGTGATCAAAGACACCACCCCAAAAGCAATGAATCAATGCCAACAACCATCTTTCTTCATTTCTTGTATAGTGACAAAAATAAATCCGTATTGGTTTAAATCATTATTCATTTGACACCTCCTCCTGTTATCAGCTTAACCCAATACATGTAAATAATGAAATTCAGAACTATTTAAGCCTACAATTTTCCAGTTTTGGGGATCTGTGTGCTACCCAAAATCCTGTGTACTAAATGCTTGGTCACAGCCTATGTTGCTATTGGATGGAACTTTTAGGAGTTGGAGCTTCATGGAAGAAAGTTAGGCCTTTGAGGATGTGCTTCTGAAAGGAATACTGGGACCCTGGCCACTTCCTATCTCTTTCTCAGCTTCTATGAGGTGAACAAACCTCTTCTACCCCATGTTTCTGCCACAGTGAACTGTGCTGGCACAGGCCCAAAGCAGCAGGATCAAGCAACCATGGACTGAAACCATGAGCCCAAATAAACCTTATTCCTTATGAGTCCATTATCTCAGGTATTTTGTCACAGTAATGGAAAGCTAACATAAGCTAGCATATTTGCCAATTCCAGAATAATTTCTCTTTCTAACCAGATGTTATATCTTATGTTTTATTTGTGACTTCACAATGATTGCTCAGTCACATTGCCTATAATTCAGTGAATACCTGAGTGATTAGGTTAGTCCTCCAGGGAACTATCTTCCCCAACACCATGGGGATGGGTACAAAGCTTCATTTTGTCAAGGAATCCTTTACTTTCAGATTCGCCTTCTCCCCACACTGCAATATCCCCTCCTTACCACATTTGTGTTAAAGAAATAGAAAAATAAGATCCCTGTACTGAAGTTAAAAGGAGGCGAGATAAGCACCATTCACTGACTTCTCTTTTCAGAGCTAAACTTATACCACTAAGAAAGAGAAAAGATGCTAAAGCAAGACTGCTTGAGTTCTAATCAAAGAGGGCTGTGTCTTAGTTTGGAGTGCTATAACAAAATACTATAGGCTAGGTGCCTTGAAAATACTTACATCTCATGGTCCTAGATACTTAGAAGTCTAACATCAAAGTACCTGTAGATTTGGCTCCTGTTTTAGTCAGGATTTGAAAGGGAATAGCTTTAATACATAGGATACATAGCTTTAATTTATAGGATTATTTTATAATATTCACAAATGCAGAGGGGTGCAAGAGATCTAACTGCACATTAGCGACCCAAAGAATCTAGCCGAGGGCCTGGATTACACAGCAATGTCTCACCCAAATCCAGCTGAAGGCCTGAAGTCCAAGGCAGTGTCCTCCATGAATCCAGCCAGTGGCCTAGAGTCCATGGCAGAGTATCGTGCTTGTGCATATTGAGGATCTGCGCTGGGAAGGCCCAAAGGCCCGTGGTGGAAGCCAGGAAACCTGCTTTGGAGGGGTAAGGATTTATGCCACCAGATTGAGGGGTCTACACTACAGCCAGGAAGTCGTGCTCATAGTGAAGATCAGAGCTTTCCTGATCTTCCCAGTGAGAGATCTTACCATTCCCAGTGACAGTGAGGCCCCGAGCTGCTCCTCCGACAACAGCCACATTCATACCGGGAAAACCAACCACAATAAGCTTCTCTTGGAAAATCAGCAGCTCACAATCTTCTCCGGTTCTCTTTTTATGTCATTGGCAACAATCCTTAGGTGGGTTTTTCATGCCCAAATCACTCTGATTCAGTTCACCTGGATGTTCCAAGTTGACCACAGCTCCTGGTAAGGGTCTTTATGTTGGCTTATAGCCAGCCCTATTCTATAAGCCTTTGGTGAAGAGAGGGAGGCTTTGGTCTCTTCCTCTTTCTGTAAGGACACTAATCCTATTGTGGGGACTGCACCCCCATGATCTTATCAAAATCTATTTACCTCCCAGTGTTCCCGACCTCTAAGTACCAGTATGTTGGAGTGAGAGTTTCAGCAACTGAGTTTGAGGACATAAACATTAAGTCCATAACATGTGGATTGTTTAACTTTTATTTAATTCCATTTCCTCACAGTAGGTGTCCACTTCATAGTATTGGTGGGGGACTTAACTGAGTTAATATATGTAAAGCATCTAGAATGGTGCATAATAAATAACAGTTTTGTAAGAACTGACCAATTTTATTATTTCTATTAAAGCTAAGAATGTTAAAGCTTATGGAGAAAAAGATGGGCAATATCAGGAAGAGGCAGGATGGGTACAATGGCTGTGCTGGTGATATGGGACACTGGATAAAACATGGCTTTTGGAATAATAGAAGAATGGGGTCGACGTTTCATTGCAATTCTTAAATACTCTTTATGGTATTCTCATTAAATGAATCTGTTTTTTTCTTAAGATAGCTAGAAAAGACGAGTTAATTCTTTCCTGAGCTTGTTTATCTCACCAAAACTTGTACCCCTCTCGCTTCTACTTACTGATCCTAATTTTTACTTTTTAGGGATATGGAGAGAAACTCTAAAATCTCTTAAATATATCAGCTCTTTGAATGTTTTTTGCAGCACTTTTCCCACCCACAGGTCTTTTCCAGGGTTGACAGATCTAACACATGTGCCAGCTTGTCCTCTCTAGCACCTCTATTACAGCAACACAGTGTCTCAACTTGCCTGTGTCTCTTGAGTGAACACAATGCTCCAACACAAAGCTCACAAGAATGGCCCCAGATTCTGGCTTGTTTTCTGAACTATGCTTCCTATTGATGCAGCCTACACACTCATAAATCTCCGGCACCTTATTAACATATCTTGCATTTACTTCCCCTGTGCCTATAGAACTGCTTCTGAACCCTATGTATTCATTCAACTGGCAGTGAAGTTCCATACAGGGAACTGTTTTTATTTTTATTGTTTTTCATCCCATTATATACAGACAATCACTGTAACCTGTCAAAGTCTTTTAGTATCCTAATTCTGTGACCCACTGTATCTAAAAGTCCCAGGATTCTACCTCAATCTATTGACAACGACAACAACATCAAAAGGAAATGATACTCTGAATGCACAGCTGCGAGTATTGATTTTTAAATGATTGTAAAGTCAGTTAATAAACCACAGTTGAGTAGAAGGTGGTATTTTTATCCAGTCCACATTTTTGAAAATCAGAATCTAGGTGGAGAGAGTTTTCATAGACAAGGACCAACACTTCACATCCATATCCCCTGTGACTTTGAACATACCTGGACAGTGGGGGGCTGATGGGACTGGCCACTGGATGCTTCTTTGCAGGAAGACTTCCCAGGAACTTTATCAGAAGGTCAATGACTTGACATAACAAAGATAATATCCTATTCCAGAAATACAACCATAAATCTTTTTGAAACTGGAGCCTCCACTTATTCAACCGAGCACTATTCCAGGTAGGAATAAAATGTACTTCAAGAACAGGAAGCATCGAGATGAATGTATTTTGCCTGTAGGTAATGGCTGGATAGCAGGGATAATTTTCCGTTGGAGCAGGGTGTATTCTTCTTACATTTTCTTCTTATATTTCTCTTTAGTTCCAGAGACCAAGGGAATTTGAGTCCTGACTCTACTACCACTTAATAGCTACGCGACTGAATTTATTTTTGGAGAAGCATTGCTAGTCCCTAGTGAAAAATACATTTTGTGCAGAGTTACATGTAGACATAAGTGATGCACATGATATTCACACAGTGAGTCAGAAAGATACAAAGTGGTATCATTTACATTACTAGAAAATTACTAATTTTACAGTGGCAACAGCTCGTGTATGAGAGAGTTAGTCCACCGGATAGCCAGGGACCACACCTTGTGTAAGGTGGATACATGTAAAGTTAATATTTGATATATGTTCTTGTAGTGGGAATCCATTCCTAACAGCATCATAAAGCATGTGGGAGAGGTGCTTAACTTTATCCTCCTAAAACTAACATGTAAGTCAGCCCACTGAGAGTCAAGCAGCTCCGAGGGGCCGTGTGTGGCTAGAAGCTTGTAAAACAGGTTGAGAACTCCTTCTGTATATAGTCTTCCTTCACAGAAGCTTTAATTTAGAAGGAACCTGACAAGTCACAGGTCGAGCCTCAGTGATATGGCCCTTCCTTTTGGTGGTAGCATACAATTTTTACTTTTTACTTGCTCCTGAGATGCACTATCCTTAAAACCATTCTCTCCCCTGCTAACAAAAGGGCAAATTTAGTTTACTTTGAGCACTAAGATTTGTGCTTCTGGAATTCTGTGCTCCAGTTACTTAACTTTGTCTTAAGGGTACATGTGGGAAGATAAAAAAGTAAACATCTCTCCAGTTTCCAGTTTCTCACCTGTGGTCCCTTAAACAAAATGGTTATTTCAAGATTGTTTTTCCCCCATAATAAGGTGGAGAGAGAAGCACTCAACATTGTTTGACTGCCTTCTGCATTCTTTGGTATGAGTGGAAAGTGTGCAGTTGGTGGCTTTTTTTTCTGTCTGTTTTCTGGACAGTAAGAGACTTGCTTGCTGTGCTTCTGCTCAGTGCTGTGTTGGGTCTGCACAGCTGTCCACAGGGCTACCTGGTTGTGAGCACAGTCCACTGGCCGTGCTGCACCAGTCCTTCCCTGGTGCATGTGACTGAGGAGGACGAAGGTTCTATTAGGCGTTACTGCTTTTGCTCAGACTTTGGGAAGAAAAAGGATACATATATATATATATATATAT
>NW_022900950.1:53383174-53390530 GCF_012274545.1 Fukomys damarensis | reverse complement strand
CAGTCCACTGGCCGTGCTGCACCAGTCCTTCCCTGGTGCATGTGACTGAGGAGGACGAAGGTTCTATTAGGCGTTACTGCTTTTGCTCAGACTTTGGGAAGAAAAAGGATACATATATATATATATATATATTTATGTGTGTGTATGTATGTGTATATATATATATATATATATATATGTATGTATGTATGTATATAATTATCAATCGCCTCTGTCCTTGAGAAAATGTTGAAAGAACAGAGAATTTATTCCATTGCAATCCTAATTGTGTAGAGGCACACTGTTTGAAAAGAAGTAAAAAGGCTGTGTGTAAGTTTTTGGTATTATGTACCACCTATATTATTCTTCTAAAGCTGAAGTATTTATGTGTTTAAATCATATTTTATTTGATTGTTTGATTTAAAAAAAATATATATATATACATGAATTAAAAAATACATTTTATAAGTATAATTTTTTAATAACCTGGCTTCAAGTCTAGAATTGTCTCACAGTTCCCAGCATGACTTTCTTTCTTTTCTTTTTTCTTTTTTTTGGTATCAGGGATCAAACTCAAGTTGTTGCACTTGCAAAGCATTTATCAGAACCACTAAGTTAAATATCCCACCCCAGCACAACATTTTTTTTAAGATTATGGTACACAGAGTATTAACTAATGTTGTTATTTATAAATTTGTTATGAAATTTGGCTTTAATTTTTCATAGAAGATGGTTTTTTAAAAATATTTTCTTTATTAGTATCTACTTATATTACATTGGGCCAGTGATTTGGCTCAGTGCTTTTGCCAACTGCCTTGCAAGTACAAGGGCCCGAATTCGATCCTAGTACCAAAAAAAAAAAAAAAAACTTACTTATATTACATTGAAATAAGGTTTAAAAAACTAAATTTCTAGATATTTCCCTTCTTGATGTGTATTTTATTTTAGATTTTTTTTTCTGAACTTTCTGAAATCTGTTTTTCTGAACTCTTTGGCACGTATCGAACCATTTTCAGCTTTTCTTTTGCTGATAATCATGGCTTCTATGTCTAAAGTAGTTTTTCTCACTAAAAGATGTTTTTACAGTCCACAAAAAGTGATTCCTGGAGTCCAAATAAGCTGCCTTATTTTGGGGACCAGTGATCTGTATAGCATCGGTCTGCATGAAAGCTTTCAATTTGAGATTTTGGAAAAATCATTTTCTATGAGAAGATCAGAGAAAAAAAAAAGAATGATAATTTACTCTTCCTCCACTGCCAAACAAGATTGAACTCAAGAGACTATGTAGCCCTATAAGAAATCAGAGTGCAGCAAGGCCTAGGTTAGACTCTGAATAGAGTTCAGGTGTATACACAGCAGCACAGAGTGGGGAAGGGGCCCTGCCTTCTCTTCACTGTGGTACACAGAGACTTTCTAAGCCAAGAGAAGATGCCCACATCTGGTAACTATCCTCATGGAGACTTGTGAAGCTGAGGGAACCCTGGAGAAGCAGTAAGGACAAAAGGACATTAGGAGATAATTTCCTTTAGGAAATCATCCTCACTCTTACTGGAAGTATTTCTCCCTTATATATAGTGACACTCTGCATCATGTTGTGGAAGACTAGGTTTTCATGAGGTAGTGTTTAATCTCATCTTCTCTTTCACCATCTCCTCAGTTGGTTATTGTTCATGAGGTCCCATTTTCCCTGCTATTCTGTGACTCATTTTCTGGTCCAAGTTCTAAGTGTCAGTATGCAGACACATCAATATTGCAAGCATAGTGTTGCATTGCTGAATCAATTATGGAAAGGTATGCATTTGATAAGAGAAAAATTCTGAGATCCCTCCCCTAAATTTACTTACAAATGCCCTGAGGATGGAAGGAAGTAGAGATGGGAAATTTAATTGGTAATAAGCAACAAACCAAAAATAAATAAATAAAAGTACATCTCACATTCTTGAGTGCATGTTAAAAACCTTAACACAAATACTTTCAGGACCTCCAGGTGCCAGTCTACCCTGCATACAAACCCAGCCAATCCAGAAGCAACAGTTCTTTCTTTCTCATATGGACTGCCCTCCTGTACTAAAACATTCCCTGACTCTCTTATTCCTGTCTTATTCATAGGCAATGAAGCTTTGAGGTAAGAAACTTTTTTTCTCTTCTCACATTTTCATTACATCGTATTCTTTTAGATCCAGCAGATATTTTTCCAAACGTCACCTAGCCTTGCTCCTAAAGATTGTGGGGACCTAACCCAGGATCCATTCTTTCTTTCTGGCTAGCATCTGTGATGATCAATAATCCTCTTATTTCAGAGATTTCTGAGTTTCAGAAGTTCTGGGTTAACATAGAATTTCTACTGGTAGTCAATACTATGTGTGATAGTACTTCAGTGTACTATTCAGTCCTTGGATAACCTAATCTTCATTTTACACATCTAGCCAATTGCAAAAGTCCTAGAACACATTGCCTACAATAAATAACCTCTTTATCAAACACCTAGATTTGTCACAGTTTTCCTGATTGGACAGAAGCTAAAGCACACTGTTATAAATCAGAGTGTGTATACAGCATCAGCCCATGCATTGTGCCCTAGAAAGCATCATACCATGAAAAAATATTCAGAGAACACTCAATGGACAATATCCGCTTTACATACAACTGTCTTTTACTTCTTGGTAGAGAACTACCAGCCTCTCAGAACTAGTGGGAGGGTTTGTGGGATTCACTGATATTTGTAATCTCTTGCTGTGTTTTTTCCCCATAAGGTCCTCATTCAAATTATTGCCAAAACTAGCAATCCTTTTGTACTTGTGGAGCTTTTCCTTCTTTAAGCATATAATTCACAATTCTTACTTCTGTATTTGTTCTATCCCTGAAGCTCCTTTGGATTTTGGATTTATGTTTTTTCTTTTGGTATTCTGCTTCCATCTTTTTTTCTAGGAACTCTTCCTATTTGCAAGTAACTGACATTCAGAAGGGAGATTCTTGAGAAAGAGAGGAAGTCTATAATAATTACTGCTATCATGAAAGAAGGAATGAGGGCGAAATGAATCATATTTTGTGCCACAGATTCATTATCTTCATATGTAGTTTCTAGTCAAGATCAAATATGGAGAATATCTTATTCCTATACCCAAAATGAAAAAAGGAACTTGAATTATAAGATAATTCTATAGATTACCACAGTCAAATTCATGTGCATACATCTAAATTTAGGAATTATGCCTTTATCATTCAGAGCAATGAAAATGGGGGTTATTGACTTCAAATTCTGGATATATTCATGTTACGATTATGAATTCATTGACCTTTGTCCCTTGGCATCTGTTTCCATGCTTTTTTGTCCCCTGTGTCTGCACATATGCAGATATAATAGATTTAGAAGTTAACCTTTGATGAGACACAAACTTGGAAGAAAAAATATCAAACCACGCAGCTGAATGTCACACAGAAGCAAGGAGAGGCATACAGCCAAGTTTCTCCAGCTATTTCATCACTTGATGTTGCTTGGATATCAATTTATCAACAGACTGAATTTCTATCACAACTTTATGTGTATAGAGCTTTGCAAGAAAACTACATTGTGTGTGAAAACCAGCTTTTAAAAAGGGTAGAATAACCACACCAGGTAAGTTCTTTTTTTTTAAGCAAATCTGTCCTTTTGTTTCAGATTTATTATTTTGTAGATTTTTTTCTTCTTGAATTCTCCAAGAATTTTAATCAAACCTTATCAGGTATAGGCAGTTTGAATAGATAAGATAGATATCTTCAGCAAGAGGCCAAGAAAAACACATAGGAACTGTTTACATAAGAAAGATCATTTATTTGCACTATATAAGAAACTTTCCAGCTTTGAAAAATATTTGTTTTCTGTTCTACTGATGTAGAAAGGATATTGAGAGAATATGAATGCATAGGTTTTAATCAGAGAGAATATGGAAAGATTTTCTTTTGATTGGCATGGTTTTGGGAGTGCCCATTAAAGAAAAGGGGGATTAAATAAAACATAGTTCAATGTATAAGTTTATGTCACGGAAACAGGACACACAGAGAGGTTGACTGATTCTTCTCTAATGAACTTCTCTTCTGGGAGTTCTGAGCATTAAATCTGTGAACTCAGAACTGACCAGAATCTTCACACATATTAAAATACTTTTTAAACATATGTAATATGTGCGTGCCTATGTGTTTGCACATATGAGCATTTATTAGAGAGGGTGAAATGAGAAGAAACTGGCATGAAGTGAAAGCATCTTAAATCCATGATGTCTGTTAATCAAAAAGCCAGTGAGGTTGGCACTGTAACCACTATCATGGAGATGTGAGGACTGAGGTTTATAGAAGGGGCGAGACTCCAGCCTGTCCAGTTTTAAAGGCCATCAGATCTCTATTATAGTTTCTCTTCTTTAGTTAGCCTATGGTTCACTTGTTTGGAGGACCTGTTCCTACATTTGATTTGCTGCATTCTTACTTCCTAACATTCTGTAGTCTGTACTGCTAATAAGGGCAAAGGAATGAGCAGAGAAGAAAATGTTCAGGGTTTCTAGGTCTTTGCCTTGGCAACACTGTTCCAATGTCTGTTCTTCCCAATTTGTGAACTTTGTGTTATTATATCACATGGAAAGGAGACTTAGTCAGAGCACATAAAGCTTCTTTCCTCTGTATCTTTGTAAATAAAGAAAGATGACTACATTTAGTAGTTTATTTTATAGTATAATGCCATAAAAGTGCAGATTTAAATATGCAAGAAATGAAATATGTAAAGATGCAATATATTGCTACTCAAAAATTATACTTTTAAGGAATATTTAATGACCTAGTAAGGTTCATAACATAGACAGAAAGCCATAGACAGATGGATAGATAGATAAATATAATGACCACCTTTTTCAAAATTAAACACAATATACACAGAAAAATCTATACATGGAAACCAATCAAATATCAACAATAGTTAGGTATGGGTAATCTTATTTTCTTTTCCATTTTAAGAATGTTTACAAATGTGCTGCTTTTACAGTCAGGTAAAATAATAAAATTATTTAAAATTGTGAAGAAATAACTGTTGTAGACATGAGAGTACAAAGTTAACTGTTTCAAAACCAATGAAGCAATAAGATGAAGACTCTGCATTATTATTTCCCCAATAAGGAGTGAGACTAGGAAAAGATACAGAACTAAGTGCTCTGGTGAGTTCCATTACTTGGAAACATGTAAGAAAATGTTCTTACATTGGAATAAATGACATTATGTTATTTCTTTATTTGCTTATTGATTTACTTAGATGCCTTCCATTCTGAGTGAACAGAATGAAATTTTGCTATGCTGCAAATGAAATAAAGTGATGCTATGCTATTCTTTGTTATTACTTTTAGGTTCAGAATAAAGAATGAGAGAAAACCGGAAAAGACAACAAAAGCTTAGAAATGTTCCACAAATTCCTTGTATCCAAGTCCCTCACTCTTTTTCTGATATTTCATTACTGAAGGTACAGCATTTTATTCACAGATAAAGGGACCTCATGTGTCTCTTTCTTGATGCATAAGGACTTTTTCTACTGTTTATCCAGAATTAGAAAGAACAACTGATCCAGTGGAAGTAGGTGTCAAAAGTATACAAGATCAAATAAATGGGCACTTGGCGGACCTAATGTTAAGCACATCCAATGGCAGGAGCTCCGGTAAAGTGTCACCTCTTCATGGCTAGCCCACTATCAGTGGCGAGAAATAACCCTGGCTTCCAGTGAGAGGGCTGTTAGCTTCTCTTGGTCATCGATAGTCTAAAGGTTTCAGTTCTCATCTAACTCCTTGAGTAAGCAGAGACAACAGGATAAGGATATTAGGAATTGTACCTACTACTTCTTGTCTGGGATTTTTAAATTTTATTGAAGAAAAGAAGCAGGCATTTTCATCTATGTAAAATAAAACCTTAACTTTTAACATTTATCTTATATAATGGAAATTCCCATTGTACTTTGGAAGTTTGCTCCTGAAATTCATTTGCAATCTTCATATTACTTTGTTCTCAATCATTTGAAAGGCTTAATTAATTATGAAATCCATTCTCTTCTTCAAATATATTATTCTTTAGAATATCTAATTCAGAAATTATAAGAGTGAAAGATTTCTCAAGTTGTGAGACATTTGGTTTTATCCTGCGTATATTTTCAATATCATGATTAAGGTCTTTAGACCTAAAAAAAAATCTGTCTCACACAGATTTCAGTGCCCCACAAAATTTCTAACCTGTAAAATCATGTGTGTGTGTGTGTGTGTAATCTTCACTTCCTATTTGTCTGTTTGTAGTACAAGTTATTCAAGTTATTGGCTAAGTTTGAAAATTCTATCACTGTTTTGAATTTTTTCCACCTAGAGCAAACTTATTTTATCTTGATTTTTTTTTTTTTTTTTTGTACTGGGGATCGAACTCAGGTCCTTGTGCTTGCAAGGCAGGCAGCGGCACCACTGAGCTAAATCCCTGGCCCTTTATCTTGATTTTTCTAGATGTTGAATTCACTATCAGTTTCCCTTTCTGCAAAATGAGCAAGTTATTCATCTCATAGAATTACTATAACTTAAGAAATGATACATGAAAAATTCTTAGAACAGCATGTAATTAAGCACTTACGACATATTAGGTACATAATAGTAATTTAAGTCTTGAGCCTTCTCGTCCCTCCCTACTTCTATGGCAGTAGCCTTCTGAATGATCTCTCTACCAGTCGTCTATATTCTCTCGATCCATTGTCTACAGCAAGGCCAGTGAGATGTTTCCAAAGTGAAAAATCTGCCCAGTTAAAGTATGGCATTTTGACTTGAATAATTCTTTTTGGCAAAGGAATGGGAAACTGCCCTGTGCATTGTACGGTGCTGAGCAGCCTCCTGAGTTCCTCCCCACCAATGGGAGTAGCACCTCTCTCCCCTCACGCCAACTGAGCTGATCAAAATTTTCTCGAAATAGCTATTAGGGGTCAAAATCATCCCTGTTAAGAATCTCTGCCTTGTATGCAGAATTTTAGTAGTTCCTCAAGTAGAAGTCCATCTTTAAACAGTGTAAAAGATTCCCATTATCTTCTGCCTGATTGTGTAGGCTTTTTGAAATCATATTCTATGCTCCCTTTGACGTAAAAAATTTCCTGTTCTCTAATTTTCTGTATATTCAGAAACTTCATGCCCCATAGAAAACTTGTGCCACCTTTCTCCTCTGTACATAAATAACTTATTTTTTTTTCTTCTAGTCCAGTAGTTCTCAAATTTTAGTAAGTATGAGAATCACCTGGAGGATTAAAAACAGAGTACTGGGCCCCAGCCACTGCCCCAAGGTCTTTGATTTAGCAGGTGGGGATCTGAGGATTGTGTGTGTGTGTGTGTGTGTGTGTGTGTGTGTGTG
>NW_022900950.1:53331620-53382739 GCF_012274545.1 Fukomys damarensis | reverse complement strand
TGTGTGTGTGTGTGTGTGTGTGTGTGTGTGTGTGTGTGTGTGTGTGTGTGTGTGTAGGGTGCTCAGGATGAAATCCAGGGTTTTATACATATTAGGAAAGTCTCTGCCACTGGGCTACATCTCCAGACCCAAGAATTTACATTTCTAACATTACCCTGGTATTGCCAATGCCTTTTCAGAACTGGTATTATAGCCCTTCAGGGACTGATCTTTATTCTTAAGATTCAGGTGTGGACTCATCTCATTTAGGAAGCCTGCCTTGACTATTACAGGCAGTTGGTTCTGTTTTCAGAGCACCTGCTTAAAACTAAAGTGGACTTCTTACTGCACTAAGCATCTATTCATCTCTGTCTCCTTTGCTTACTAGGAACTTCCCATTGCAAGTTTCACCCATGCTGAGGCCTGGCACACTTCAGGCCATGTGTAATCTCACAACCTACTTTCCTCAATAAGGATCAACAAAATCTAAGATCTTACAAATCCTTAGATCTCCTTTCTTCAATCCAATACCATGACCTACTTACGGAGCACATTTTCCATACCCATTTTTATCATCATACAGACTAGCAGAACATTGTTTAAGCAAATTAAGGAGGACAATGACCTGGTTATTCTATTCCAGTTACTGTATATTAAAGCACATATGTTTTTTCCTATGGAAGTTAGCTTTGAAAATCTCATACTTTTAATCCTGTAGAGACTCATCAAAATCACCTGCTCTTCCCCAGCAGGAACTAACCCCAGGGCAGCAGCGCTACTTTTATAGCATCATGAGGATTTATGATTCCAGGCCCCAGTGGGAGGCTCTGCAGACTCGCTACATTCACAGCCTTCAGCAACAGCAGCAGCTGGGTGAGTTTAACAACCTGACCTGAGCCTGGCACCTCAGGAAGGAACTCATGTGCTACAGCCAGAAGTCACGTTTTCAGAAAAATAATTCAAGTGGAATGGCCCCTGCCAACTTATTTTATCAGCATGCTTGGCTAGCCAAATTTAAAAACGATTATCTCTGACAATAGAGAGCAAAGTCTTATGGGTAAATTAAGGGGGTTTAAAGAAATTGGAGTACGGATTGTCAAAATGTTGAACAACTCTTCGAGATTTACAGGAACTTGATCTAGTGGATCAATGATGCTGGCTTTAGAAAGCCAGTTTATGCTCAATCCTCAGCTCTACTCCTTGTTGTTTGCACAGACTCCAAGGCCTGACTTGCTCACAGCAATAATAGTTACAGACGTTGAACATTTATCATGTTTCAGATATCATGCTGAGAGCTTTACATATAATATCACATTTCTCCCCGTTTCATATCTGTCACAAACAGAAGCTCAGGCAGGTTATGTAACTTGGTGAATACAACACGGACAGAAAATGTCAGTGAATACTTCATGTCAGAGCTGTCACCTCCAAAGGCCATGCCCCTGTCCCCCACGTGCTTTGCTGCCTCTCCCTTTTCTGTCCTCTTCAGATTTTATGAAGCACAGATGAAATCATGATGGTGAAAAACCTGCACATGTTATAAATACCAACCCACTGAAAGGCACTGTTGCCATTACAGGAAATGTTTTCTGTGGCCAGCTGTTGAAAACTCTTCTCTTAATTCTGATACAGAGCACTCTTTTAAAATACCACTATTACATTAGCATATCTACCTTATTCTGTTGTCCATTAATGGGAAGACAAGGCATTTGCACATTATTTACTAAAAATAACAATAGCAACAACAGCTGTCCTTTATCTGGGATGTCCTAAGGGGCAGGCACTATTCCAAGAATTTAACATGTATTGTCTTATTTAAAACTCAAATACTGTGTGCTGGCTGTCTTTATTTTCTACATTTTACAAAAGAGAAAACTGAAACAGGGATAAGTTAAAAAACCTGACCAGTGACATGCAGCTATTGAATGGAGGAGCCAGGATTTGGCCTGGTTTTAAGTGTTAAAGAAACATTGTTTGATAGCTTTATTTTTGGCATAAAATAACAAACAAACCAGTAAGTCCAGAAGCAGAGGCATTCAATATTTCGTGCATATAAAATCTGCTTGTCATTTTATTAAAATACAGATGTCCAGGTCTACTCCTCTGTGTTTCAAATTCAGAAGGTCTTTGAGGTAGAAATGTGCATTTTAGTAGACAGTTTAAAAAAGCTTCAGCCAGGTGACTTTTTAGTAGATAGTCTCTGCAGAATGCATGTCTAGAAGCACTGCAAGGGTTAAATATCTTTTCCTGAATTGAAGAAAGTTTTGACAACAAAGATAAGTTATTTATATGAATATTCTTCATGGCTTAAATCGCTTATCAAATGATTTGACATGTCAATCTGTGACTGTTAACTTATTGAATGAGAGCTGCAAAAGAAATAACATATACTACCCGTTCTCAAAAAAAGTATAATCAGAGCATGCTAACCACAAAAATGGAATTCTTGTATGATTATGTGAATACTTGCAGTTTTGCTTGCTTTGTACAATTGTTGAATATAAAGCCTCTCTCATTTCTTTTCCCCAGGCTATATCACTAGACATGAGGCCTTGTCTTGTGCTGCTGTGCTTAGAGATTCAACCAAAAGAGCCTCGGCCAAGGTAGCTCCTCAAAGGACCATTTCCCAGAAGTCTTCGGCCATGACAAGACGACATCTATTGGCAAGACCTGGCTCTGTAGTTCAACCCAGGGCCAAAAGTGTAAAGTGCTGAGGCCTCGGGAAGTGAGACTTTGCATTCTCCCATATAAGCAGTTCACCCATGGTTCTTTGGCATATAGTGGGTGCATTGTGCTTATTTGTCAAATGATAATGAATAAAAGAAAAACTCCTAATACAAACTCAAAAACCTAGAAACAACATCTAATTCACATAAATTTTATCAGAATACAATTTGAAAAATTCAAAAATAATAACTGTAGAATAAAGTGACTTTTGAAGCTTTCAAAGAAAAAACTTCCTTTGAGTTTGAGCTTCCCAGAGAAACCCAAAGAACAGTGGAAGGGGACAGGTGACCAGAAGCTACTAGGCCCTCTGTCCCTGCCTGACCATTCCCTGCAAGCCACCCACTGTACACACTGAAAATACAGGAACCAACACAAAGTTCACAGGGATTATAAAGGGTTCCAGAGTCATATCATATCAGCAACAACTGACATTTATCTTTCCTTCTCTCCCCTTCCCCATCAAGCAGTAACATTCAACTTGACCCCAAAACTTCTGATTCTTGTTGGGCTCAGCCACTTTGTGTCATCTTGAAACTCACACGTATCAGTGTGCCACTGCTAGGTTGAGTCTGTACAGCTGTAATTGGCTTTGACACAGATAAGAGAATTCACACAATATGTTCCCTGGCAGCCAAATACTCTTTGTAGAACAGAAAACAGCCTCCCAAGAATTGATCTCAAGTCCAACACTCCCATAGCCTCAAAGGTTTTTAAGCAAAACACACAACACTATACAAATAAGCTAAAACAGAGATAACAGTGAGGCACACCAGTGTATAAATTGTACAGAATTTTATCAGTTGTCTTTAGTGGTTATTTTCATCACTGGTAGTTTTCTTGTGTGTGTCTCAAAAATTAGTCATAAGTGCCCATGTACATTGCCTCTTCCTCATCTTTGATTTAAAAACCGCTTCATTGTTTAAATGGGCCAATGATTTTGTCAGGCCCATGAAAGAATAGATGGGATAGAATATAAACTTACTTGACAAGGGATCCATGGCATAGATCTGAAAGGAAGAAGCTGCTTGGGGATGTATGGAGCTTATCTCTCTACAACTATTAGCATAAAAACTATGAAAATAGTCAAAAGATTCGGAAAGTCCCCCAAACAGCTTCTAGGATACTATTTGTCTTTTATTTGGTGAAACAAGGGGCACAGTTGGCCCAGCAGTCTAATAGGAAGTTCTGGGAAGCCAAAACTGATCTCAAGGGGTCATTCACATAAGTGTTAAGAAACTCCCTGACCCTGTCAAATCCTAGCCCTAACTTAGCTACTCTAAGTAGCTTTTAGTTTTCAGTTAGGAATTCTTAGGTAGTATTAAAAGAAGAAAAAAAAATCAAATGGTACTGGGGTGAGCTATAAACTCAACCTAAGGAGGGACAGACATTTGTTGCAGCCCTAACTTAACCTATACTAACTCTCCCACCATTTCCACCATGGGCCTTTTATTCCCCTGAACTGCTGACATACACTTTTGTCTTACTCTTTTCTGTCTTAATGTACAAAGATATTTGCTGTGTAAACCTTAGCTAGTAATGCAGAATATTAAGAAGGCCACTTATGATTCTGAGCCACAACCCTGCATCAAAAATCTCAGAAACATTTTGTTTCTAGCAGAGTTTTTTTATAAGCTGATGGGCAAGTGAATGTCACAGAACCATAAGACAGACAAATAGATCTAAGTTGGTGGGAGAGGTCCCACTAATTGGCTCCCCTTTCCAAGAAGATAATTCTCCCTCACCACTAGAGCTCCACACTTAAAGCTTTGAGAAATGTGGTAGAAAAGTGCTCACTTGGGAGGACACCAAGCAAGTTGATCAAAAGGTAAGAGAGGATATCTGAGAATTTTAAACAACGTTGACCTGTTGAAAACTACATTTCTTGCTCTCACAATGTCAGTGAACATCAAAATATAGTCCTGAAAATTAGTGATTATTTCACCTAAAATTTCTATATGTAGACAGGTTCTAGTTTGTATCAGAGACTCCAGCCGTAAGCCTCTAGTCTCCATCTAGTGTGTGACACAAGCCTGAGGGGGAAAAATACACTAAGAGACAGAACTAAGAGAGAGAAAGCGAGTGCCAGGATGACCAATGCTGCCATGACTGACAAAGGCCCTGGTTAGTCCCAGACACTGACTTTTGTTGGCAATCAATTGGGGTAAAGGCAAACTACATGTAGTTTTTATGGGAATTAATGTAAACAAGCTCATAAAGGACAAGGTGAAGCATTCTCAAATTAGGAATACAATACAAAAATATATGATTGTAATTAGAACATTGTCCTTTTTGAGTTGTGCTGCTATAAACATGGGCATGAGGGCCAGGAATTTAGCTCAGTGGCTCCGCTGCCTGCTTCACAAGTATAAGGTCCTGAGATTGATCTCTGGTGCAAAAAAACAAAAAAACAAAAACATGGGCATACATGTATCACTGTAGTATCATGTCTAACTCTTTGGGGAAGATTGCCAGAAGAAGTATAGCTGGATCAAATGGAGCATCTATTTTTAGTTTTTTGAGGAAACTTCATCCTCATTTTCATAGTGATTGTACTAGTTTTCATTCCCACCAATAAAAAGAAAGATTCCTCTTTCCCCAAAGCCTCACCAATAATTGTTGTTTTTTGAGCCCTTGATGACAGTCGTTCCTTCCCGAATAAGAGGGGATTTTGGTTGTTTTAATTTGCATTTGTCTAATGGAAAAAGATGCTAAACTTTTTCAGGTACTGATTGGCCATTTGTATATCATCTTTTGAAAAGTGTCTACTTATTTCAACTGTGCATTTTTGATAGGGTCTTTTATTATTGAGGGTATAATTTTTTTACTTCATTTTATATTCTAGACATTAATCTCTGTCTCAGAAATTGCTGGAAATTTTTTCCCCATTCTGTAAGTTGTCTGTTCACTTTGTAGGATGTTTCCTCTGCTGTACAGAAGCTTTATAATTTGATATAAACCCATGTGTTGCTTCTTGGTGTAATTTGTTGTGCAATTTCTTATTTGGTTCAGAAAGTCCTTGCTGATGCTTATGTCTTCAAGAGTATTACCAATGTTTTCTTCCAGAAGATTCAGTGCTTCTATTTTTAATGTCTAAATCTTTAATATATTTTGATTTGATTTTAGTACATGATAAGAACTATAGGTCTAGATTCATCCTTTTACATGTGAATAGCCAGTTTCCTCTTCATCATATTAAAAAGCTATCTTTTCTTTGGTGTGTGTTTTTCACCCCTTTGTCAAAAAGCAGATGGCAAAAGGTGAACAAGGCTGTTTCCCATCCTTGATCCTATTCCATTGGTCAAATGTCTGGTTTTTGTTCTGATATATATATTATACTACATAATATATAATACATCTATTGTGTATCTCAGGCTATAATCCACCTACCAGAGTCAGTGAGGATGCTTTAAATGTGCAACTTCCCAAACTGCTCCTAGACATAATGCATTAAAATGTAAGAGCTAGCATCCCAGGTGATAATAAGCTTACTAAGGTAGAGTAGATCTTTGCATTCAAGGAGTGACTTCAATAGTCACATGATTAAACCCTAAAATCTGAACTTCTGTTTGGCAAAATTATAGGAGCAAGAAATGCATGATGAAAGAAAGGTATCTCCTTGATACCTCTCAATAGCCCATGTAAATAAACTACTTATTATTCTGACTTAAAAGTCAAGTTGAAGCAGTGGCGTGTGATAATGCAGTGTGTGAATTCACTAAAATGATTTATTTTCCATAAAGCTGGTGTTACTAAATATATACAGTACTAAAATTCACCAAAATGAATTCTGTTTTGGTTTCCACTACCAGTCTTTATTTTGTGATGAAGGTCATAAGAACAGATCACAGAATTTCTGCACCTTTTCAACTAAAACAAGTATCTAATTGCATTGGTACTTGTAGAAAAAACCATTATATCAGCCTCATTGACTCTGCTTTCCCCCTTTAAATTACAGTCCATTGCCTGAATTGTAATCAATCCCTACCTTGGAAATCATTCCCCTGACAACCTCTGGAGAATTGTTAGCTATTTTTCTCCATATTAAAGTTATCATGCCACAGCAGTTACACAATAGGATCAGTTAGGTCAGAAGAAGAGGAAACCCCTGTAGATCTTGAAAATCGCAGCTTAGGTGCAGAATCTGAGACAACTGCCAACTTGTAATGGGGCCAAACACTCAGATGCCACATAATGTGAGTTCCCAAGGATCCTTTTGCCCCAGAGTATGGAAGTCCTCAGGGCAACAAGTACATGCTTATAAATAGAAAGGCCTAGAGAAAGAAATTTCCTACTTTAAAAATACTGTAACAAGTCCAGAAGGACAATCAAAATGACTTGATGGTATTGTTGAAATTTGGGGATGTTTCAGAAGCCAAATTTTCTATTAGAAAAAAAAAAAGAAAACAAAACACCATTGTAAATATATTCTTTAAATTCAATAAGCTATTATGTTACATGCTACATTGATTGTGTATTTACATAAGAAAGCAGAGATCAAAGTTCCATATTGCAGAGGGTCTGTCCAAAGCACATTAAAGGTAGAGGGTGGAGAAAGGAGTCAGGAATAGTAGGGAGGAACAAGAGGGGCTGCAGAGGAGTCAGGGGGCAGTAAAAGGCAAACAGTAGGTGTAGAATACAGCCCTACTTCCTACCTACAGGGAAAAGAGCTGGAAAATCCAAGAGCTGTATCAAATGGCTGGTACCAGGACAAGGGGAAGTTAGTGAGGAAATGAACAAAAGTAGACAAAGAATTATGATCAAAAGAATATGTGTATACACCAGGTAAATTAAATGGCCTGTAATTTGGGGAAAACAAGGTCATATTTAAGTTATGAACTGTTTGCTTCTTTTCCACAGAAGAGAAATGAGAACACTTTGAAAAAAAAGGAAATCGTTTTTAGAGTGCAGCATAATCTTTAGGAGACTACATAATTAAAACAAGTCCAGAATTTTAAAAATCTTTACACATTTGTTCAAACTTTTAAGTTTTTGATGAAGTATTTTATGGGGACATGGGCTATATTAAGTGAGTCCTTCCTATGTTTTTAGTTATTTACATTTTCACAAATTTGCAATATCTGAGGGTTGGTGGGAATAAATATCTGTACTAGTCAAAATACCTGACACACCTTAAAGGAGGAGAGATGAGACCCACCACTTCAGAGGACTCAGTCTATGGTCATGGCAGAAGCATGTGATAGAGCAAAGTTGCTTACTTCATTGAAAGCAAAGCAAGGTAATAGTACATGGGAGAGATATATGCTCCAAAGACGTATCCTCAGTGACCACCTCCAGCTGAGCCTCACAGCACACTCAGGTATGGACATCAGTGGGTTAATCCACTAATAAGATAGCACCCCTAAGATCCACCTTGCCAAGAGTTTCATAATACAGTCAAGTTGATAGTTAAGCTTTACTGTCACAATATCAGTTTTATTATGCTTATAAGCATTTCATTTTGGCTAAACAAACAGAAAACATGTAGATAACAGTCATGAGAAATAAGTCTAGGAAGAAATTGCAGCTTGATCATGAAACGTCAAAGTTTTTGCAATGGGAAGGGTACCAAAAGTTGGAAGGAGCAGGGAGGGAAAGGGTAGCAGATGAAAAACAAACAAAAAAAAAGCTGAGAAAAATAATTGAGATGTATTATGTACATGCACCAACTCCCCATGAGAATTGTAATCATTATGTACTGTAAGCGTGTACTGATAAAAAAGTGAAAGTGTAAAAGCACATCTTAAAAAACTATAATTGACAGATAATAGGGAGATACTGCAATTGTTTTTAGAAGGATCGTGGTCTCAGAACACATTGGGAGGACCAATTTCTAATACTGAGCATGATGAATCCAAGACGAAAAGGAAGAAATCAAAGAAGCATTTCAAATGGCTATTTTGACACTGTGGAGCAGAAATGAGGAGACTTGAACTTGGGAATGAAATACAGGGAAAAGAACAAAAGACTTAGTGACAGAAAAATCAATGGCCCAGGCTGGGTGGATGTGTGTAATGAGAGAGACTGAGGTGATCACAGGGATCAGGAAAGAAAGCATGGACAAGATAGCCCTCAGAAGAAAGGCTGATTGAGGGGACAATGAATTGTGTCTGGTTTAGGAAGAGTTGTGTTTGAAATTCTTGTGTTTGAAGTCCATGTCCATTGACATGCATGGTACAACTTAGGAGAAAGGTCTGTCATGGGATTTGTGAAGAGGCAAGTGGAGGGGAGCACTCCAGAAAAGAGCAGATGTGAGAGAACAGTCACAGACAGGGCCAAGGGGAGACCCAGAGGAGCCAGCAGATATCATTCAGAGGAAAGAGGACAGACAACCTTACAGAGATCGAGAAGGAAATTGGAAAAAGGCAGGGCTAGTGACTGCATAAGGAAGACGAATCATAAAATGATACCATTGCAGTTGACAATTAGGAGCCTGCTGGTGAGCTTAGAAAAGCAGGTCCATGGGCAGGGATGGTAACTGGACTTCATGGAGCAACGGTTGGTTTGGGGAAAAAATGGGGGGGGGGCATCATAGTGAATGTCAAAAAGGCTTAGTCTGCATCCATTTGTGTTTCTGTATTTTCCACTCTATTCAGCCTCATAGAAATTCCTTTTTAATCCCACTTTCTCCATTCATGTGTACAGAGTATTTCCCACCCACCACAATGGAAGAAACTTTCATAAGCCGATGCCAGCTTAATGTGCTAATGGAATTTCATGATGAAATTCTATCAGGCAGAGCATACTGTTATTGCAATATATTTTATTACTCTATTAGCACATGTTATAAAATATGTACTTATGAACAAATTACTGCTACAATTTCATATATTCATCCAATGGTGTAGGAATTTGGAGCAACAAAACCATTTTTAGTAAAGGAATTGAGATGAGTAAAAGTGAAATTCAAGATTCTATAGCATGTGTGAGAAGAAATGATCCATTTTAAAGACTGGATATGACTATCGTACCATAGATCCACTTCTATCTAAGACATCCTATTTCATGTATAACTGTTAAGTATACATTAAGGCCAGGGAATTAAAGTCAGATAAAAAATCTCTTAACAAAATATCAACCATTTCATCCACAAAGAACAGCAGGAAGCCTTTACTTTAAAGTCTCTTCTTTTTTGACTAATGGTTTAAAATCCATGTTAATTTCGGTAAATGTAAGGAATGATTATTGTCAGTATTTGGCAAATGAGAAAATGAATGATTTAAAATGCTGATTGTACTTTTAAAAATCTAGTCTCTGTAGAAATTACCACCCCAGCAAAGATCTGAGAGATGAAAAGGCCAGCAAAAGCTGGTACAGAGCAGAGATATGGAGAAAATTTTAGGTGGAGGAAGCATAAATCAATTAAAGCAGGAACCATGCTGTCTATTGTGATAAATCATATTAATAGAAGACATTCAATTGAAAAGCAAAAGAGATATAAATAAATCAGGATTTTCACTGACTCCCTTTGCTTTTGGATACCAGAAGACAATGTCACACATTAAAAGCTGTGTCTATAAAGCTGTAAATAAATGTTTGCCAGGAAGCTTCAAATGCAGCACTGTTTATGAGCAGTTCCACAACAGATCCTAGAGAATTGCATGTTCCAAAGAGGAAGAACTCACAGAAAGCTGAGCTTAGCTCAGAAAGACACTCTAATGATTCTTAGCAAAGGCCTCAGTTCCCTAAAACTAGTCAAATTCTTTCATATATTTTCTTCTGGCTCATTCATCATACATTTATTGAGTACTAGCATGTAGGCAGGTCCTACGAGCCCATGGAGTTTTGGTGTGGAATGATACACCTCTGGTTAGGTTATCATGGCTGTTTGACTTACAAACTTGGGATGTCAGGGCTGTCAGTTCTAGGTTCTGCTCCTGAGTGAGTGCTCGATGGGGTTTTTTCTCTAAGTTCCTCTGCCTTAGCAGGATACAGTTTAGTGGGAGAGCAAAACAGAGTTCTTACAGTCTGCACAGGAGCCTATCTACAAATCCTTCTGTCTTGATACAGGACATGGTGGCTGTATAGACAGATGAGTTTTTTTTTAAAAAAATAATAAATAGATCAGATCTCCCTCCAGCCTGCCTGGGCCCAATCCACGGGTCTGGGTAGCTGCGCTTTCCCTTGTGGGTGCCACAATTGCGGCTCCAGTGCCAGGAGGGTACCCCCCCTCAGACCTCCTAATCATGCCAGGACTTGGACCCACTCTGCAGAGGCATAGCTGGTAATAAAGGGTAATTTTCTGAGCTCCCAAATTTGAACATCTTTAAAGAAAGGGCAAGAGAAACCCATAGTAGAACTGTCTGGAGTCCAACCCTGCAGGAGGTCGGGGAACTCAATTTGGACCTTGTGTCCTGAGGTCAGTCTGTGTCATGGGGGTCTGCCATTGGCTAGCTGAGATGGGGAATTTGGTTCTGCACATAGCAGCACACGATGTATATTATGACAGCAGAGATGTAGTCTGAAAGAGGCCCTTCAAAGTCATTTTTTTGTCCTTTTCTTTCTTTTCCTCATTCCACTCTGCAAATTTATTTTTCTGTCATCTTTCACCAACTCAATCTCTTCCTCCAAAATATTGCCCCTCATCTTTCTCTCTGTTCCTGCTCCTGCCCTGACACAGATTTCTTCTTTTATCATTTTTTCTTTTTTCTTAATGTTCTTTTTTTCTATCATTGTGCCTCACTCAAGGGTCAGTAGTTTCAAGGGAAAGTGAGCCCCTATTGCTGTTAGGGGATATATTGTTGTCTTTAGACTTACACTCTGTCTATGTCTTTTGAGTTTAACAGTTTCCTAAAGATTGTGCGGTCATTCTGTGTCCTCTGGCTTCACTTGAAACCTTCTCCAGTTCTTTAACTTATTTACTCTTCTTGTCCTAACTCTGTCTAGGCCCCCATCCTAAATATGCTATGTTTAGGAGTTTGTTCACTATGAACATATTTTGGGCTGGGGCTGCTTCTTGATTTTAATTTAATTCACATGGTTTAAAGGTGATAGATTAATGACTACCACAAGTGGTCAATTTGCAAGTAGTGATTGATCCTATTGTGTTACTGATTGTATCAATTGGGATAAAGGATAGGGATTGATTTTATGAGTTGTTTTCTCTGATACTGTGAAAATGAGAATGTCTATGAGTCATTAGATAATCAAAAAATAAAATGCAATGGTATCAGGAAGATTTAATAAACCAGAGATTGAATCAAGGAAGACCCAATAGCAAAAATAAAAATGAGAAAACACTTAAGCAAGACACAAAGACAGACTTCCAGTTCACCAATGGCAAACAGAAGGGCAAAAGCGGATGAAAAGTCTGATAGTGAACCACCAAGACACTCTGAACTCACAGAACAGGAAGAAACAAAACAGATCAATGAGGTGCTAGAAAAATTCAAAACAAATAATTTCCCATATTACCATAGAGATAGTGAGCAAAATGAAAGTCATGATTTGAGACTCTAGAACAGAAACTGACAAAAAATAGATGAGCTCAGGACGATAATAGAAGCCATGAAGGCCCAGCATAAGAAAGAAATGGAAACAGTGAATGCTCAACTTAGGAAACAAATGGAATCCATAAAATAGATTCAAACAGATATCCAGGAGACTAAAAACTCTATTAAAGGTGTACTCAACAGATTAAAAGAATGCAAATATAGAATCTTGGATATAGGAGATAGGATCACAGACAGTGATTATGAAAAGAGAGGTCTCTTAAAAACAGTAAGGGATCATGAGAAATCGATTCAACAACTCCTAGATGATGCAAAGACGAATAACATAAGACTGATAGGAACCCATGGAGTAGCAGGAGAAAATGCAAATGACTTAAAAAAGCTGTTCACAGAATTAATGAAAAAATTCCCCAGGGGGGAAGAATTTGACATACAGATGATTGAGGCATATAGGACTCCAATAGCCAGGATAAAAAAAAAATCTACACCTAGATATATAATAATCAAGATTCCAGAAACCCAACAGAAGAACAAAATACTACAAGCAGTAAAAGAAAAGAACAAATCACACGCAAAGGAAAGGCCATCAGAATCACAGCAGACTTTTCAACACAAACCCTTAGGTTAAGGAGAGCCTAGAGTGAAGTATTTCAAGTCCTAAAAGAAAACAACCTCCAACCTAGACTGATGCATCCTGAAAAACTCTCTCTCAAAATGGATGGGGAAATAAGATACATCAATGACAAAGAACACCTGAGAAATTTCATGAATACAAAATGAGCACTACAAGGAATTCTAAACAATATCCTAGAAAAAGACAATGAAGGCAACAACACCATGAGACCCAACAGAGCAAACCATGTAGTCAAGGCAAGAAACTAAAAAGAGAGGGCAAAAAATTAAAAAGAGTCAACAAAAGGACAATAGCATGACAATAAGAAGTCAGTACAATATCAGTTATAACCATTAATGTCAATGGTATCAATTCACCAATCAAGAGAAATAGACTGGCAGAATGGATTAAGAAGCAAAATTCAACAATATGCTGTATACAAGAAACAGACCTAGGGCAAAAAGAAGCCCATAGGCTGAAAGTGAACGGATGGAAAAAAATTCTCCATGTGACAGGAGCTGAGAAAAAAGCAGGGGTACCAATCTTATTCACAGACAAAGTAAATTTCAAACCAAAACTGATTAAGAGAGACAAAGAAGGCCACTATGTCCTTGTAAAGGGAATAATTCAAGAGGAAAAGATGACAATCATAAACATTTATGCACCAAATATAAATGCCACCAATTATATAAAACAAATATTAAGTAACAAGAAAAACCAAATAAGCACTAATACAATTGTAGTGGGGGATCTAAATACCCCACTATCACAAATAGACAGATCATCTAGGTAAAAAATCAACAATGAAATACTAGAAGTGAACCAAGCTTTTGAATGCATGGACTCATTAGATGTCTATAGAGTCTTCCACCCCACAAAATCAGAATATACATTCTTTTCAGTTGCACATGGGTCATTCTTGTAGACAGATCACACACTAGATCACAGAACAGGTTTGAATAAATGCAAAAGAATTGAAGTTATTCCCTGTATATTATCAGATGACAGTGCAATCGAGCTGGAGATCAATAGCATAAGAAACCCTAGGAACTTCACAAACACATGGAAATTGAACAACACTCTCCTGAACAATCAGTGGATCACAGAGGAAATTAAAGGAGAAATCAGAAAGTTTTGACAAATAAACAAAAATGCCAATACAACATACAGGAATCTATGGGACACAATGAAAGCAGTTCTATGTGGAAAATTCATAGCACTGAGTGCCCACACTAGAAAATAGAGCAAGCTCAAATAAACAACCTAATGATGAATCTTAGACTCCTAGAAAAACAAGAGCAAGAAAAACCCAAAGCTCAAACAAGAGAGGAAATTATAAAGATTAGAGCAGAAATCAATGCAATAGATACTAAGAAAATGATACAAAAAATAAATGAATCGAAGAGTTGGTTTTTTGAAAGAATAAATAAAATCGATAAACCCTTAGCTAATCTTATCAAAAAAAAGGAAAGAAAAGGCTCAGATCCATGCAATCAGGAATGAAAAAGGCGAACTCACAACAGATCCCACAGAAATCCAGAGGATCATTAATACCTACTTTGAGAACCTGTACTCTAATAAAATGGAAAACACAGAAGAAATGGACAGATTTCTAGATACTTATGAATTACCAAAGTTGAACAAAGAAGATAAAAACATTTTAAACACCCCAATTACAATCAGTGAAACTGAAAATGTAATTAAAAACTTACCAACACAGAAAAGCCCAGGTCCTGATGGATTTACTGCTGAATTTTATAAGACATTTAGAGAAGAACTACTGCCTTTACTCTTCAAACTTTTCAATGAAATAGAAGTGGAAGCAATACTTCCACATTCACCCCTAGAAGCAAGTATCAATTTGATTCTCAAACCAGGGAAAGACGCAACTAAAAAAGAGAACTACAGGCCAATCTCCTTAATGAATGTAGATGCAAAAATCCTTAATAAGGTACTAGCAAAGAGCATACATAAGATCCTCAAGAAGATCATACATCCTGACCAAGTCAGATTTATTCCAGGAGTGCAAGGATGGTTCAACATATGTAAGTCAATAAATGTAATACACTATATTAACAAAGTCAAGGACAAAAACCACGTGATCCCCTAGATAGATACAGAAAAGCATTTGACAAAATTCAATACCCATTCATGATAAAAACCCTGCAAAAAATTGGAATAGATGGTCTATATCTCAACTTAATAAAGGCTATCCATGAAAAACCAACAGCTAACATCATATTAAATGGCCAAAAACTGAAAACCTTCCTGTTAAAATCAGGGACAAGACAATGATGCCCACTATCACCAGTCCTCTTTGATATAGTTCTGGAAACATTAGCCATAGCAATTAGACAAGAGAAAGAAATTAGACAATAAAGACTAAAGGAAGAAGTTAAACTATCATTAATTGCTGAAGATATGATACTCTACATTGAGGGCCCAAAAAACTCCACCAAAAGACTCTGAGACTTAATTGACACTTTTAGTAGAGTAGCTGGATACAAGGTCAACACCCCAAAATCAATAGCCTTCTTGTACACAAGTAACAGACTCACTGAGAGAGAAATTAGGGAAACAATTCCCTTCACAATAGCATCCAAAAAAATGAAATACCTAGGAATCAATCTAACAAAAGAAGCAAAAGACCTCTACACTGAAAACTATAGCACTCTGAAAAAAGTGATCGAGGAGGATACAAGAAAATGGAAAGATCTCCCCTGCTCCTGGGTTGGAAGAATCAACATAGTGAACATGGCCATACTACCAAAACTGCTATACATATTCAATGCAATGCCAATTGAAATTCCAACACTATATTTCACAGAACTAGAAAGAAAAATCCAAAAAATCATTTGGAACCAGAAGAGACCTAGAATAGCAAAAGCCATCTGAGGCAACAGACACATGGCAGCGGGTATAACAATTACCAATTTGAAATTATACTACAAAGCCACTGTGATAAAAACAGCATAATACTGGCAAAGAAACAGACCTGAGGATCAGCGAAACAGATTGGAAGACACAAAAGAACTCCAGATGTACTCAGCTATGCCATTTTTGAAAAAGGAGCTGACCATCCCCACTGGAAGAAAGACAGCCTCTTCAATAAATGGTGTTGGAAAAACTGGAACTCAACCTGCCAAAGATTAAAATTAGACCCTTATCTCTCACCATGCACTAAATTACAATCCAAGTGGATTAAAGATCTAACTATTAAAACAGAAACACTAAATTCGCTGGAAGATAAGTTAGGCAGAACTCTTGAAGACATTGGCATAGGAAAAGACTTTATAAACAAATCCTTAGTAGCACAGGAACTAGCAGAAAGAATAAACAACTGGGATCTCATTTATTAAAAAGCTTCTGCACTGCAAAAGAAATCATCAACACAACTAAAAGGCAACCTACAATGTGGGAAAATATTTTTACCAGGTGCTCCTCAGACAAAGGTATATTATCTAGGATATATAAAGAACTCCAAATAATCAGCCCCACAAATATAAAGACCCAATTCAAAAATGTACATCTGAGATGAACAGACATTTCTCAGACAAACAAGTAAAAACAGCAAGTACATATGAAATAATGTTCCACATCACTGGTCATTCGAGAGATGCAGATGAAAACAACACTGAGATCCCACCTCACCCCACAAAGAATGGCTTCTATCAAGAAATCACACAATAACAAATGTTGGCAGGGTTGTGGGGAGAAAGGAACCCTTCTCCATTGTTGGTGGGAGTGCAGACTTGTGCTACCACTATGGAAATCAATATGGAGATACCTTAAAGATCTGGGACTAGAGATTCCATTTGACCCAGCCATCCCTCTGCTGGGTATCTTTCCAAAAGAATTAAAAGAATCATATCACAGAGATATATGTGCAACTATGTTTATAGCAGCACAGTTTGTAATAGCTAAAACATTGAAACAGCCCATTTGCCCATCAGTTGGAAACTGGATAAAGAAGATGTGGCTTTTCTATAAAGTGGAATACTACTCAGCCATAAAGAATGAGAGAGTCATTCATAGGAAAATGGATACATTTTAAGGATATACTTCTAAGTGAAATAAATAAGTCACACATGTGTAAATACTGAATAGTTTCTCTGATGTGAAAAACTATAATAGTACACAAGATCCTAATGGGATAATTAACAACATGAAATAGGAAGAAAAGCACTAAATCTGTAGGGAAAGTGAGAAGAGGAAGGGAAATGGAATAAGGGAAAAGAAAAAAATATGAGAAAGTGACAAAATGGAAATAAAGTGTTTGTAAACATGGAGGGGAGGAGGGGGTGAAGGGAGGGCAGGGACAAGGGGAAAAAATGAGAACTGAGACCTGTCATGTAAAGGTACAAGATCCCAGTAATGAATGTAACTGTACTGTATACCTAGAATGTACCAATAAACTCAATAAAAAAATAATAATAAATAAGTGTCTGATTTTCCAAGCATAACCTAATCAGAATTATGACTTCTACTTTTCTCCCCACATTTGTTCTTAACTGAGCTGCTTGGTGAGAACACAAAAGTTGAGAGCACAGTTATGGGATTTGATCATTTATTTTGAATTCTAAGTGTAATATTTAAAGGCTGGGTGATTGCATATGAGAATCTCCACTTCTATGCTCCATTTTCCCATCTGTAAAGTAAGGATAGTCATAGTTCCTACTTTGTAGAGCTTTAAGATTAGCACTAATGCCTGACAGTTGTACACATTCATTCATGTCAACTCACTAATAATCCTGTGTAGAAAGATTATGTCTACAGAGTAATTAATGCCCAATATTTTTAATGTTTTACCATTTTGAAGGCACCTGAATATATCATATATGAAATCAAAAGGTAAATTTGTTCAAATAAATTCAGAGAAGATCACTTCAGACAAGTTTATCATGGCTATAAGTAGGTAAGCCCTCCTCCTCTTTCAAACTGTATTATGCTTTGTAAAATGCATTACCAAAGAAAATAAATGGGAGTGAGCAAAGAAATGGAGCAGAAGGAAATCTCTATGTCAGAAATTACTTAAAAGTCCATTGACAATAAAGTGAGTAAGTAATCAAGGCTTATGCACACAGTGGTACAGAGTTTCATGTATTTGTGCAAAAAATCCATAACATTGAGTGAAGGACACCAGATTCAAAATAATATATATTAAATTATTCTATTTATGGAAATTCAAAAAGTCAATATTTACAGGTGCCTCTTGACAATCATAAAATAAATATTGTGATTAGTATGGCGAGGATATGATGATGTGAAATGTAAGTGTGTGTGTGTGTGTGTGTGATATTTCTGGAATTCTGCTAATATCATTTTTTGGTCTGTATGGTAGATACTTGAGTGCTTGATCATAGTAATTTATAATGATACATGTTTGTGTTTTGATAGTCACTCTTTTGAGAGCTTGTTTGGTGGTTCTAGCAGGGGAGCACAGCTTCTTTTATACCCTTAATGGAGGAAACAATCCTCCTCTATCAGGGGTGATTGTCCTCTCCCACCAATTGTTCAGGTTTGGTCAGGGGGATGCACAGGGACTGTGAGGGAGGAAGAAACACTGGTCTAGCCAGCCAGCTCAACTGAATCAACCCTGGTAATCAATAGGGTGACAGATGTTCCAGGCAGATCACTCTCATATCCTTGATAGTTAGTTACTCTTTTGGACAATCACTTTTTTCTTTTTGTATTATAATTTACAAAAAACTTTAAAATTATTCTAAATGTAAATTTAGATTTTTTTAATGAATGAAAATAAATATTTTATGAGTAAAAATATTAGGAACCTAAGTTAGATGCAACTGAATTTAAACTCTTTGTCATGTCTACATGCCCCACTCAGAACATATCTCTCCAACTTTTTATTCCCTTTACCAACTCAATTCCCAACATCATCAAAGGTTTGAAAGGTGATTATAAATAAACATGGTCACTGGAATGCACAAGGACATTCTCACAGTGCTTTTAAGGGATCTCCTTCTGGTTTGAAGTAAAGAATGAAACCTGAAAAGTCAAGATGATGAAACATACTGTTGAGAGATGCTCTTCCTGAGAGGAAAATGACACACATAATGTCCTAGTTTATAAAGCCTGCTCATCTTCTAGTTCAGACTGTAAGTTCACTTAGCTAGTCTTTTTGCAGAGACAAGAAAAAGTTCTTGATAATGGTAGTTCAGTACAAGTTCATTCTCATGTTTCAGATAATAACTGATAGCAATAGTATTCTGTGGATCTATTTGTAACATTTTTAATGAGAAAAGCTTTTGTTGACCTATACCTAATGGCATGGAAAATACCTGTCCTGTAATACTGACCTCCTGAAAAAAACATTTAAATGTATAAATATAAGAGAAGTTAAACAAAATTCATAAAATAAAAGAAGAAAACTATATTTTAAAACAATAGTGTGGAAATGTCATAGTGTCATACAAATTTCAATTGGTTCAGGCTTCTCTTTCATAACCTGGGAATGTTATTGACCTAGGCACTTTATAAGATAAGAAATAAATTGAGAACTACTGAAGCCATATAAAACCATAGTTATACAATTTTGCTGTATTTTCAAAAGCCAGACAAAATAATCCAATGAAATTCATTTTATGTTCTTATGAAGAGATTAAAAATGGTTCACCACATTACATTGGAAATTCTCAAATCTCAGTACCAAGAGGTACTAGTTCCCCCTAAATAATTGACAGTTTTTATACTTGACACTGACTCAAGCAACTACCTCATTCTTTGTGTTGTTTATACAGAATTCCGATGCAAAAACGTGACATCTACTGTTAACATCAGCAGTTTTGGTTGGATTTTACATCCCATATCCACATTTTAAGTATCCCCAGCTTGATGGTTAATCTTGGTTTTTCAGCGTAACTGGATTGAGAGATGCCTAGAAAATTAGTAAATGTGTAGGTTTGGTCTGTGTATTTCCAGAGATGGGCATGTGAGGTAGTGAATTGAGAGGAGACACTTACCTTGAATATGGACAGAGCCATCCAAAACTCTGGGAGCATGGATGAAAGAAAAAGTGGGAGATGGGAGAAACCAGCTTGCACATGTGAGTTCCATTCTGCTTGAGTGAGCGATTATTTTGCTGCTGTCATCACCTGCAGACATCAGACTCCAGCTTCTCCAACTTTTGAGGCTGAATTTAGGCCAGATATTCTCTAAGGACCTCCATGGCATTCAGCCTTCTGCTGGGTCTACATCACTCACCTCTCTTATTTCAAAATTTCCAGCTTCTTTGACTGAGAAGATAGTTATTCCTCTGGCTTTCCAATCTGTACACAGGCAATGTCAGACTATCCAGCCACTGATTGTGTAAGGCAATATAGCTCCCTTTTTATAATTATATATACTTTCTAGTGATTCTATTCATTTAGAGAAGCCTGAACAATATACTCAGACTTCTGTATTTTGATTGTGTAGTTTGCATTTACTAGAACATAAGAATGTAAGTAACTACTCACCCCTCAAACTAACCATCTTAGTCAATTAGGTCTACAGCTGTAGTTCAGACTTTCCCAGACAGCTAATATAAACATCCAAATGCATAGTGGAGGGGATTCTACCAGGATTTGCCACAAGCATAGCAGTGGATATCAAAAACATTAACTTCCCCAAACTTAATCTTTCTATGCCCTATGTTGTCTTGGTAAGTAGCATCATGCACTTGGGTACTCTTGATGAATGGAAGAATTATTTGATGGGCAAGGTGCCAGCTTCAGAGTACTATATGGTTTAAGCAGTAGACTAAAGCAGCCATAAGGATGGGCCACAGGGCAAATCTGGCCTTTACCCTATTTTATAAATAATATTTCATTATAAAAATATCTATTATTTTAATATTATATAGGATGTTTTTGTGCAGCAACAGCAGAGTTGAGTATATTGGTAGATATTTTATGATCCACAAAGGCTAAAATATTTACTATTTGTTCTCTGTAAAAAAAAAAGTTTGCTGACCCTTGAACTAGAGATGCACTTATGGGCCAGAGACATAGACTTCACAGTGTCCCTGCTATAGCACAATATCAATCACACCAAATACACACATTACCATCTAAATGCTCTCTTTCTAGTCTTTTGCTCCCCTCTAAAACCAACATAAACCTCTGAAATCTGAACACAGGTTAGCATTCAAACTCTGTATAGTCTACTCAAGCTTACTGCGATTTAGCTCTTCTGTTTATCTGCCCATAAGTATAAAGACTTCTATTTTTCCTTTATTTAACAGTATTCACTTTTCTCTTTTAGTGAATACCCCTTAATTAACATACTCCTTGAACTTAGAACTTTTCCTGGCACAGAATTGCCCACCTAGAGACTATATTACCCAGACTCCCTTGCAACTAGATATGACAATCTGGTCAGGTTCAGACAAATGGAATGTGAACAGAGAGATGTGCACAGTTTCCTCATTCCTTCTTCATTGGATTAGACTATGGTTGTGGAGAGATGAGCCAACTGTAATTAATTACATAAGGACAATGCTGGTAGGAGCAACAAGATAGAACCTGGACCCCTTTGTCAATCTTAGTATGACTCTATCCCCCTTGACTGCCTTAAACCCAGTCTTTTCCATAAAAGAAATAAATCTTTCATCTCTTACACTATTAGTTATGCCATTATTTTGGTCACTGTTAAGCAGCTAAACTGATACACCAACTATTTTATTCAGCCTCTCTCTGTCCTACTTTTTCTTCTAGTACTCAGCTTAATTTCCTCTCTTAGAATTGACCTCATCCCATATCTACTTTCTAGCTAGGCTGCTTTTGAGTTAATAAGCTTCCCAGGAGCTTTACAACTTTACTTTCAATAACTTTCTCTAAACCTTTTCTCCAAAATCTCATCCCTTTCTATCGGTCCACTCCTTCCCCTTTTCTGTTTCTAGTCTTTATTCTTTTCAACAAAAAAGGAAGAATATTTTCAGCCCTTCTAACTGGCATTCTTATTCTCTGTTTTCTCATTTTCTTTTCCCATTGCCCCATTGGGATAATGAGCTGGTGAGGACAAAGTATCTCTTAAAGGATGTAAAAAGGAAGTAAGCAGAGTCGGAAGAGAGGTATTTCTCTTTTTTTTGCTAAAGTGGAGACTATAAATATAGGCGCTAATTTTGGCAGTTTCACAATGGCAGATGTTAAGACTATGGAATGTGTCAAACTTAATAATATAAAAGTAGCATATTGCCACTGAAGGCCACTGAGCACTGGATAAGTGGAGCTTTAGGAAAAGTATTCAGTAGATGACAAATAGGCTGAATTAAATAGTTTTTTTTTTCTGGAAGCCAGGAGATCAGTTTAGAAGTGAGGAAATCCAGGCCTAGGGTGGTACAGGGGAGGTAGGGAAGCACATTCGCCAGACATTTAAGAAACAAAAGGCAGTTTTGATGGTAAGATTTTATACAGAAGCTACACAGATGCCTTCCTTCCTAAGAGAATTTTCCTCAACATTTGGGTGTAAGAAATTTAAAGTTGTGAATAAAAAAGAGAGTATATTTCTCTGTGCAGCAGAGCAAAATATATGCAAATGAAATCACAAGAATGCAAATGAGTGAACCTGGATGAAATGCCACATCTTACATAAAATGGTTAACACACTTTCCAAAGGGCATGTCAGGTACATGCTGATGAATCTAATTCTCTTCGAACATGAAAATATCCAGGTTTGGTCACTGCAATGAACAGTTTCAGTTTAGCCTGCTTTTAGTTTCTCTGCACAAGCTTCTGCAAGTTCTGCATGACATCCAGCCTTCAATGATTATTAAATAAATTTAACGAAATAAAAGCCTTTCCCTATATAGCTAGCAGTATGCAAATTATCGCTAATCTTTTGTCTTTCTATAAGCTTTACTCATGATCCTCAGTGGAGTCAAGATGAATCCTCACAAATAAAACAAACAGAAGTTTTCTTTTATATTCCACGTCTGGAAACTAAGAGTCCTACTTGTGAACAAAAGCCTTGTGAGTTCCTGGGTAGGGTGCTGGATCTGCATCGGAACACCTAGGCTCAAATCTGGTGCCATCATCTGCCAGCTATGTGAAATCCAAACGTTACCAAGTCCAGGGTGCCCCAACCTCCAGAAAAACCAAAATGTGCAAATTATTCCAATCTTCTCTCAAGGTCTTAAGAAATTTCAAAAAAATATTTGTGTATTTTTTTAATGCAAAGTTAAACTTTACAATCTTTCTCAGACATCGCTCTCATGGATTAGTTTTTCACGAAGGAACTGAAGGTCTCTCCCTGTCTCACTCATTTCCTCCCGCCCATTCCTTCTTGCCTACTCATTCCTTCTACTAGTAGCCCTCTCTTTTGGTCACTTCCCCTTCACGGCTATTCTAGCATTAGCCCATCACCTTGATTCTGTGCACCAGCTGGGATGAAGGGGAATCTCTTCATCTATCCACCCTGAAAATTTATTAATCTACCTCTAATCTTCTGCTGAGTCTTCATTTCAATACCTATACATTATCGATGTCACCTGTTTCACAATTCCACAGGATTTTTTCTGAAGGCTACCTTTCACATTGGCTATAACAGTATTTTAAATGTGTTAAATTACTATAAGATGGCAAGTCATCTTTTTAGTTAGACTTGATATTTTCTTTCTTTCTGGGAAGAAAACTGCTCTAATTTCTCCTATCATGGAGTATTTGTGGCTGGAAAGAGAACTCTGGTTAACCTCTGGTATTTCCTTCAAGTAACATCCCTCCTCCCTTTCCTTCTTTTCAGAGGCAAGATTTTAAGAAGTGCTGTCATTAATACTCCACTACCGACACTGTCAGCTTCAGCTAAGGACCTCAGCAACAGAAAAACAAACCTAACAATGTTCTGACAGCCCCTTTTTCCCTTTAGTTCCATTTCTTCTAGGCTTCCTCTTCCCTTTCCATCATATTTCTTTTCTTTCTGCCCTTTAAAATACTTGAATGACCCTAGTACATTCCTGATGATTGCAATAGTTACTAGGCCATCGTGAGCACCTATTAAATACTAGACACTTGACATTTCCTATGTCACACTCACAACAGTCCTGTGAGATTGGTTTCTTATCCCCATTTTGCAGAAGCTCTGGCAAGATGAGACTGCTGCCTGAGTTTACACAGCCTATAAACTACAGAACTGATTCAGTTCTTGTCCAGACTCTCTAAAGCCACATTGCCTCCCTCTTCTCTTCCAACCTTCTGAGTTTCTATCTTGCTTTTGCCATTTACTTGCTGTGCTCAAATTCTAGCTTACTTAACCTCTGTAAATGTCCGTTTTCTCATCTATAAAGTGAGGGTAATAATAGCACAGGCCTTTTCGGCTCATTGTGAAGATTTCATTAGATAATACTTCTAGTGTATTTCACACTTTTAGTTATCATGTTCAATACTATCTTCCCTCCTTCTACATATTTGCCCCGAGCAGCTAACTTAAACACCCAGCGGCCAGCAGCACCTACATGAGAGAAAGCTACTTTCTTTACAGTTGGGCCAGACTTCTCTGCCAAAGCACCAGATCCATATGTTTAGTCATTGGCTGGATTTCTGCCTTTTGATAGTCCAGGCCCAGACAAACTTGTCCATATCCTTTCCTAAACTTATCTCTCCTCTGCATCCGAATCATAAAGTTGGGCTTTTTCTATTATTTCCATGACTCTCTAATCTCACTTTCTGCAGTTTGCATCAGTCACGTAATCTTTTCTCCTAAACATACTCTGAATGATCCAACCTGTTGAGAATGTTCCCAGTGTCATTGCTGATCCAGTCTCTATTTGAAATTTTGATTTTTTTTATTGTGAGTTTTTTGCACACATTTTTATTTTTAGTATTGATACTAAATACTCTTTGTGACTGGGGAGTTATTGCTCCCTTAAGTTTTACATCTGAAATGAGCACCACACTGGCTTTATCCTTGTCCTAACCAATGCTTTTTCTTGTCTTATCTTATGAGAATTATATTTTTAAACATATATCAGCCAGGCATGGTGGCGCATGCCTGTAATCCCAGCACTCGGGAGGCTGAGGCAGGAGGATTGCTGTGAGTTCAAGACCAGCCTGGGCTACATACTGAGTTCCAGGTTAGTCTCAACTACATAGTGAGACGCTGTCTCAAAAACAACAACAACAAAAAAAAAACCAAAAAACAAAAAAACAAATAGACATATATTAACACATGGCACACCTTTGCTTAAGTGTCTTGGTGACTCCCCAGACCTCACATCCCCACACTTCAGCTTCAGCTTCAGCTTCCTCTGGGACTCTGTACCATGGCTTCCTTTGGAATAGGAGTTCATGTCCTTTCTCTAAAGATGGCTCCACATGTGGGCCTCTGCAAACATGGTACGTGGGGTTTGACTATCCTTTAGGTACTTGCAATGGTAGGAACAGCTTAGATGCAAAGAGCTGAATGCAAATACTTTTACTTGTATGACTTAAATTTCGACTCAATTTTATTAAAATCCTTCTAAAATTTGTTACATATCCCTGCCATCTTGCATATAATATGTGCATAGCTGAAAATGTTTTTGGTGGCTCAGCTTCATCGTTCTAAGCATCAGTTACAGCATTTTACTATAACCCAGGGATGCCAACTTCAGAAGCCACTGAGATTTGTAAGTCTATGTTATGGTCAGAATATTTGTGTCTCCCCTAAAATTAATATGCTGAAATCTTCATGCCCATGTAATAGTATTAGTGGTGGGACTTGTGGGGAAGGTGAGTAGGTCATGGGGCTCTGCCCACTTGAATGTGATTAGTAACATAATAAAATAGGCCTGAGGGAGCTCAGTCATCATCCTTACCATGTGAGGATACACCAGAAGAAATTATCTATGCATAAAAAAGCAGGTCCTCACCAGCCCCAAATCTGCTGGCACATCATCTTTGACTTCCCAGCCTCTAGATCTATGAGCAATAGATTTCTACTGTTTATAAGTGACCTAGTCTAGGGTATTTTGTTATAGCACCTGAATATACTAAGATAGCATAGACTAAATTTTAACATAAATTCATCATTTTTCCTTGTTCTGTTGTACTCTTCCACTTGGAGTGACTTCCTGTTCCTCCCAGTCTCTGCTTTCTGCTATCACTGGCTCTGCTTCCTATTATTCATCCCTAATAGCTTGTCCTCATATCATTTCCCTTGTCCATATCAACCCAACCTTAACTCTGTTATGTCCACTACTAACTCTGCCATCCTGGCACTTCTCCGTGCTGGAGTTGATGAGGTTTAATACACCACCAGTCAATTCCACTCCTTTCTTGGGCTCTACTAACTGATTCATCCACTCTATTATTTGATCTTTGTATCTCTATCTTTTCTCATCTCCTTTCACCCCTGAGTTTGCATTGAACTTGTTGTTTGACAGGCACTGAATAAACCTCCAAATGTGACAGTATAATCCGCAGGACAGTTTTAAAGCTATCTCTGCTGCGCTATTTCTCCACACATGTGATCTGGGGCAAGGGTTAAGAAAGAATTGTAAGCTCCAGCACTTGTTCCCATCAGCCTAAACCATTGGGTGGGGTGGGATGAAGAGAAATTGAAAAGTAATATGCACAGCTAACCTATCTAAGATTCCCCAGGGAAATACTGAGTCACTGAATCTTGAAGCCAGGAAATAGGGGAAATTAGGCAGATAGGTCTTAAACAGTTAAAACAGACTAAAATTTGGGGCCCAAAGAAACAATCAGGGCCTAATGAAAAGCAATAGACAATAGATTCTTGAACAAATGGGAGAGACCTTGGAGAAAGTGAAATGCAGATGAAGTAGTTTGCACTCAGGACATCAAAAGTCTACCTGTATCCGAGTCCCTCCCTGCTTTCCAACATACACCAGTACCAAAAACTACATAAAGACCATGAGTCAGGACTTCCATGGTGTCTACACCCTTTTCTGACTCACAGAGAAGTTTTTTTTTTTTTAATTCTCTCTAATAAACACACATTTAGCCATTCCCCACTGCTTGCTGTTTCCCATTTTGTTGGCTTCCATCTTCGTTGCCCCAAAATAAGGGCCAGAGCTAGAGGGATCTGGTTAGAATTTCACCTATGTTTGAACAAATCCACACTAAGTCTCTGTAAAACAAGAGAAAACAGAGGCTTAGACTTCCAACTGTCCCCTGGAATCTAGTTTTGGGTGCATTAAAATGATGCACTAAGAGACAAGCTAATTTTTATTTTTAATTATAAAATATAAATGTACATGTGCTCTAATGAATGATCATGGCAGCACGATAAATTTAAAAGACCAATAGGCTTCTGAAATACCAGACCTAACACAGAAACTCCTCGGATAAAATCTTGAAACAGATCTTTTTCTAGTAACTGAGATATTTAAGAAAAATTTGCCGGGAATAAAACCTGGAATCTTCTGCTTTTTCATTTCTCTGGCTATTATATCTCCCTTAACAATAAATAAACAAAGCACGGTTCAGATAAAGACGTATAGTACTTTTGGCTATTGAGTGCAGATATTTTGCTTCCGTAGCCCTCCCTATGCCCTACTCTCTGTGCTGTTGGGAGGGAATGTGGAGCAATGAAAGTAACTTGGGCTTGGGAGCCGCACAGCCCCAGGTACGATGTCAGCACCCCACGACCACAGTCATAGTCTGGGTGACCTTGGGTTTGTCTCTTTAAAGCCAGCCCTGTGAGCTTGATAAAGGGTCCCTAAATCAAGTTTATAGTGTTCCTTTGGGAGAATCAACAGGGAAGACACACACAGGGCCTTGAGCCCATTGCCTAAGTAGGTTTCCTTCACAGCCATCCTTTCCACCCCACATTATCTGTACTTGAAGCCAGGATCCGGTGTCAGGTCTTTATCCCTGTGTTGTGCCAACACTTGCTCTCAAGAATGAGACTCAGGAACCATTTATTCATGACATGAAATCAATAATCCAAGAAAAGAATCCAATATTAAGAGCTGGAAGTTGGAGAAAGACTGACCCAGACGCTTGGAGTGAATTTTTGTGAAAACGCAACTTGCTAACATCTTTCATTTTCTGTCAGTTCCAGAGGGAAGGAGAGGTGAAGTGATTTGAAAGGAAAGGAAGGACTGAGTTGAAGTTGCCTGTAGGGTGCCCATGGGGCTTAAAAAGAAGTCGCATAGGGATGGAAGGTAGACGTCTCGGGTTAGAGCTAAGTGAAAGGTTACCTTTTGGCAGGTGAGGAGGAGGCTATGCCTAGTGTGATAGGGAGATAGATGGTGTGTAGGAGGTGGAGATTTTTCCAGCTCTGGCTTTGAGTGCTTCTGAAAGTAGGAACAAACCAATGGGACGGGTTGAATTATAGGAACAAATAATAAAGAGGAATTTCCATATAAAAACAAACAAATAAGCAAACAAAAAACTCTTGAAGCTTTGAAAGTTTCTGATGTTGCAGCAGATGGCTTTCTGCTGTTCCAGGTGATCTAGATTGAGCAGTGAGAGTCAGCTCTGGGAAGGAAGGGGCCTAGGTCTCCAGGCCTCCAGTCTCCCTGCACTGACCTTGGTGCTTCCCAGAGTAGCATCTGTACTGGGCTCATTGTCCTGAAGTAGTCATGCCATTTGCTACTCCAGATTCTGAAGTGCTGACATTGTTTTAAAAGCAACAGTTTGATTTTCTTAGTCAAAGCAGGATATTTGATTATTTTTAATTCACTTTTATTAGCTATTTCAAGTATGACAACTTTAAAACTGGATTAATGGCTTATTTTCTATTAATAAAAATAAGTTATCACACACACCATCTCAGGTCACCTAGATTCTGAGACTTCCCGCCTCAAAGTAATTAGACTACATTCGGGAGCTAAACCAGAAGGAGAGAGGGAGAGAAGTCTATGGCAAAGCTGTAGTTCAACCTCTCTGAAGAAATCACAGAACAAGTGCTCTGTGCTCTGAGCAAGTCCTGCCCCTTCTTTCTAAGGTGGTCACCACAGGGCCAGCCAGGCCATGCACAGTGGTCTCAGGCTTTGTTCCATCAATGGGATGGTTGGGGCATCTGAGCAGCCCAGGAAGGAACTTTCTCAGCGAGGCTGACTCAACAATGCTGTCTTCTCAGGCAGCCAGTACACTTTTGTAATCCAGCCCCATCAGAGTTTATTATCCTTCTTTGAATCTCTGCCAATCCTTTGATGTCCTTCAGGTTAAAAAGCTGCAAACTGCACACAGTGCAGCATTCCATACAAAACACCTTTAGAAATTTCTAGTTCAGAGGAACTTGAGCAAAGCCAAATCTCTCCATTTGCTTTTGTTTATGTTCCTCTCTGAGGATTTTTCTTGGGCCTATTTACTGTACAAATTACTGCTATCAGAGTCCTCATCTGTTTTAAGAAAGTACAATCATTTTTTGAGACTGGAAGTTCTATAATAGCCCCAAAAATTGTGGAAACAAATCACCTTATTAAAGTGTACAAGCATCAGTAATAGTACTAGGCCATTTGCTCAATGTGTATTTTTTTTTTTTCAGTTTACTTTTTTGAGACAGGGTCTGTTTCTTATGCCTACTCTGTGGAATACATTTGACAAGAGGCATATGATCCCTCCCTGCACTTCTATCACTGCTGCACCTTGTGCTATTTGGTGTTCACAGGCAGGTGGAGAATTGGACGATGTGGCCAAGCCTTGGAGAGGTGGAGAAGTCAATATTTTTAATTCACTAAATCAATAAGATTTCAGTTGGCACCAAAAGCAGATTGTTTGTTCCATAGTAAGAAAAGGCTGTGGAATATTTTTTTGTCCCATCCCTGTCTGCCACTATTTTGGAGGCAGCTACAGATACTAGTGAGACAAACCAAAATCACAGAATTCAAACGGAAGCATTAAGCATTCTCCTTGAGAGTGCCAACCATGATCCCCTGGGAAGCAGGAAAGATTTCACTTTAATTTTTAAAATAATTTTCTCAAAAATATGGTATAAAGATACCTAAACAACATAGCAATATTAGTTATTGGAATATGTATACATCCAAAAGTATGTATATGTGTACACACGTGCATGTTTTCTTAATTGGACTTATATCTGCCTTGTTCATGCCGATGGTCAAATATTCTAGGGAAGAACATCTGGCTGCCTTTCTTTAGTGTTTTTCTCTCCAAAATGCTCCTCATTCCTTTCTTTTTTCCATGCCATGATTAATTTTCCAAAGTAACCAAACACGTCAAGCTCTCATATTGCTCGAACTGCTCCCACTTCCTCAAATGTTCTGCCCAGCTCCCATCTTAACCTGGTTAATTAGAGATCCAGTGATCTCTAGCAGGAAGCCTAAACTCTCTCTCTCTCTCTCTCTCACTCACTCTCTCTCTCTCTCTCTCTTTCTCTCTCTCCTCTCTCCTGAACACTTGACTAGCATTTCCTACATAAATGCCTGAATATTTGATAAGCATCTCATGTCTATTTCGATGATAGCATTTACCTTGATGGAACGATTATATGCTTATCTGTCCCCCACCACTCTGGCTTTAGAGCATCACCCTCAGTAGGATAGACCTTTGGTCTTTTTCTTCATTTTTAGTCTTCCCACAGTGCCTAGAAAGTAGGTAAGTAGACATCGAGTAGCTGGATGGATAGAATGAATGAATGGGCTCTTGCTCCTGACCTTAGTGAATGATCAACACATCAATCGCCCATCCAATTCCCACTGAAAACTCTGAAATTGGCTGCTTTGTAGAGGATTTGGTCTCCTACCTCCATAGACAATATATAGCTACCTTATGCAAGCATTCACATGCCACCTGGCAGGAAAAACACTTAAAAACACCAAGGTAGTTTGTTTTTTCCTGGTGAATTTTGTAGCAGTATGTGGTTCTTTTTTATCATTTAGACATTTTTTTATATGCTGTGGAGTCTCAGTTCCTGTAACACAAACCTCTTCAATCATTGGTTTTTCTGGTAGAATTTCATAGAGGTCATATAAAATCCCTGTCCTTGTCTGCTAATAGCAATTTATGGACAGTTACTATGGGCAATATACATTGCAGAAAACCAGAAAACTCCCCCCTTGGTTATGATTCAGTACTATAATGTGATAGCCCAGAAACCAGACTGATAGTTTAATCAGTGGTATGCGATCCTTATTTGTGGCTGGTTGCCTCATCAATTTTCATTTGGGAGTTGAAATGGACTCTGAGGCAGATATGGCATTAATTACAGAGGGAATTGGCTGCAATACGCCTTGAGGTAAAACCATTCTGGTGGGAATCTGAGATGGAAAGAAATCCAAATTATAAAAGGATGATTTACTGGAAAAAGCAAATGTATGCATTACTATCGCTGCTTAGCAAAGAAAAAGGAGCTGATAAACCAGAAATATTGTGGAATGACTAAAATGTGAAAAAAAAAAAACCCTGGAGTCTTTCTCAAAAAAGATTTATTCCGATGCTTAATGCATTATCTTTCTCCAGATATGTATGACATTTTCCAAGAGTATGCTTCAATTAAAAAGCAAGTGAGCATTAATAACAGTTGGCAGGGTCCCTATTTCCTTCTGGATTGAAATATATTTTACTAAGAACTGAGTAGGGAGCATCGGGGAATAGCAAAGCTAAAATTCATCTTACCAGTTTTGGTATCTGCTGTTGTATCAATTTTCTTGTTATAATATTACTGTTTTTCCCTGAAGATTTCAAAAATCTTCTTAGTTAATACTTCATTCATTGTATCACTGACTCCTGATAAGGTAAAATGCAGAGGCAAAATCATAGTAGAAATGACAATCCTCAATTTGGGAGCTAAAGTTAGTGCATTGTTAAAGAAAGCAATGCATTTTTCTTCATTGGATATAACACAGTGAGTTATCCAGAAAAATACTGGAAATTAACAACTTCCGCATCTCACCCAGAAAAAAGGCAGAACTGTATTTTTATGAGTTAAGATTCCTTGTAAACCCAAAGGGAAGCAGAAAGTGAGCAACTTTTGTGCTGCAGACCGACCAGCACAATCGGGTGGACAGTGCTGGGAGTGAAACCAAGCTACCTGCGTCTAGGTCCCTTCTCTGCTACTGACCTGTGAAGTGGCTTCTGCCCTTTTCTCTATGCCTCAGCTTTTTCATTAGTATGACTAGAACCACAGCACAGGATTTGCAGGTATCTTGTGAGAGCGCCGAATCCTAACCACTAGACCACCAGGGAAGCTTTTGCAGGTATCTTGTGAACTATGTTAGATCCCTTCTCTAGGGACAGGAATTAGAGACCATTTGAAATGGACACAGCTGAAGGTCCGGACCCCCTGTGGAAAGTGAATAGTTCTAAGACCAGGTAAAAAGATGGGGTTTTATATGTGTTTGCTGAGCAAGTGATAATGGCAGGTATTAATATTGCTAAGAACCTTAAGATAAAGTGCATAAAAAATCCATTGAATGTACTATCTTTGTATGAGACAGATAAAGCATTCATATGCAGAGCAATTTAGCACTTCCTGGTGCCAACTCTTTGTTCTAGACCATCAAATCTAGATTCTGAGTTTTACCTTTCAATATGTGCAACGCACCAGAGAGAGAGAGAGAGAGAGAGAGAGAGAGAGAGAGAGAGAGTTGTGCCCAGATGGGAGATCACAGGGTACTGGGAACCTGGGGGTTTGCACCCTGTCAGGAGACTGGGGACAAAGAGTCCCATAGGCAAGTTTGCAGTCAGTCATGTAGAGGGCAATTAAGATGTCTCTGAGTTTGTCTAAAGCCCATCCAAACCTGACAACCAGGCCTGGAAAACACATTTGTAGAAAAGAACACTTTAATTGTGCATTTTCATTTTTCACATAGTGGCTGGGAAATAGGTACACACATGGTGAGTTAGTGCAGCCCCAATAAACCCAGGACCTGGTATTTTCCCAGTTGTGGAGGGTTTCAGAAGGCCTAAATTAAATGACTTAGGATGAGTTTTTTAGCAACTAGGTCTGTGGACACAACAAATTAAATTTGAAAGAAAATGAAAAAGGAATGTGCTTATATCTCATGAACTAAAATTAATACACTCTGAATTTGTTGAGTTCACACTTGGCACAAGACCCTACCCGTGGTGACTTAAAATGTGGCAGTTTGTTCAATAGTGAAGAGAAAAATCTGAGAGTAGATAACAGTATCATCACAGCTTTCTTTTTGTGCTCCCACTGTTAGCATACGATGTTTCTCTACTTGGTTGCAAAATGTCTGCTGGTCCTCTATCACTTTTGTTGGCATTGCAGGTAGGGAGGAGAAGAAGGTGTAAGATGGAAGGGGTGGTACTTAAATTAGGAATGGGGACACCTTCCAGAAACTGTCACTTTATGCTCTGCTACGTGCTCGTCTCTTTTTTTCTCTCTCATTGAGTTTATTGGTACATTTTAGGTATACAGTACAGTTACATTCATTATTGGCATCTTGCAACTTTACATGACAGGTCTTGGTTCTCATTTTTTCCCCTTGTCCCTGCCCTCCCTTCACCCCCTCCTCCCTTCCCTATTTACAAACACTTTATTTCCATTTTGTCATTTTCTCATATTTTTTTCTTTTCCCTTATTACCTATTCCCTAACCTTCCCATTTTCCCTACACCTTTAGCCCTTTTCTTCATATTTCACATTGTCAATTATCTCATTAGGATTTTATGTACTATTGTAGTTTTTCACACTAGAGAAACTATTTGGTATTTACACATGTGTGACTTATTTATTTCACTTAAGAGTATGGCCTCAATATGCATCCACTTTTCTATGAATGGCTCTAATTTCTCATTCTTTATGGCTGAGTAGTATTCCATTTGTTCATCTTTGATAGTGATGAAGAAACTAGAAGTTTTAGCTGAACTAAACAATATCTATTTGTGAGATGGAAAAATGGACAGATGGAAGGAAACAGCTAAAAGTATCAGCCACAACCAGACATGTAAAATCTATCTTTATCATTGGAAGAAAATGTATATCTTGTTTAAAACAAGCCATATAAATTTAAAAAACACAACAATTTGATTTAAATTAAAGGCAGTGCATCTACTTCAATGAAAAGCTTACAAAATAACTTTCATAAATTGTGTTCTTAAAAATAGATTGATTTGTATAGTTTTAACAATGCAAAAAATTATCTTCAGGACTTTTTGTTATTGGCTATTTAATTTTAATTGATATATAATAATTGTACATATATATGGATGTAGAGTGATCATTTGATACATGTATTCAATGTACACGATGAGATCAATGCAATTAGCACTTCTATCTCCTTAAACACATTATTGGGGCCAGAGATTTAGCTCAGTGGTGCCACCGCCTGCCTCGCAAGCACCAGGTCCCGAGTTCCACCCCTGGTACCAAAAGCAAAAACCAAAAAACAAAACACTTTATTTACTTGTGTGAGAAACCAAACTCCTCTTCAAGGTCTCTGTAACATACAATACATTTTTGTGCCTACAGTCACTGTAATGTGCTGCAGAACATTAGAACTCATTCCTCCTATCAACTGTATTTTGGTATCTGCTACCCACTCTTCTATCCTCTCTCCCTGCACTTCTTAACCATAGGCTATTAGACTTCTATGAAATCTATGTTTTCAGCTTCCACATACAGAGAGAACATGCAGCATTTGTCTTTCCAAACTTTTTAAAATTTCGCTTAGCATGGTGTCCTCCAGTTCCACTTACATTTTTACAAAAGGCAGAATTTCGCTCTTTTGTATTGAGTCCAGAAATAAACCCATTCCGTTGTGTGTAATGCTACATCTTCTCCATCCATTCAAATGTTGCCAGCCTCCTTCCTCATCAATTCCATCTTCTGGCCATTGTGAATAGCGCTGTGATAAATGAGAGAGTGCAGGCACCTCTTTGATATGCTGTTGTCATTTCATAAGGAGTCACGGATAATCAAAGTCAATTCTTTCTCCACACAATTGAGAAACTGAGCTGTAGTTTCTACAGCTACTTAGTGGAAAAAAAAAAAAGGGACAAACTTTTGTGGCAACTGATGCCACATTTTCAATATTCTTTTGTATTTTGGAATTTGAGTCCCCAATGTTTGGCTAAATATAATACTAAATGTGACTTATGTTTAGCACATTTGTAAGGACTATTTCATAAATAAATATGTAAATACAAATTCTTTATTAGGGCATATGTATATAATTTTAATTTGAAAGTATATCAAAGTAATAAAAATGGAGATTCTCTTACAGGGTTAAAACCTTAACACTGCAAATTTTAACTTATTAACTATATAATTTGATAATTTATATAGTTGATAATTTAACTTATCAACTACTCAACTTTCTAATCCTCAATTTTCACAACTATAGAGGTAGATATGACTTAGTTATATGATTTCTTGAGGGGCTCAATGAAACAGTGCATATAACACAGGGGCTACCACTTAATAAGTGCTTAAGTAATAGTTCCAGATATTATCATCATCGTCATTTTTGTAATCATCACCACATTTCTAGAAAAGAATTAATTCCACTTCACTTCCCATTAAAAAACGAGCTAAAAAACAAAACAAAAGAGCTAGAATCATTAGAACAGATTTACAAAAAAGAGAAGGATGCTGAGGAAGGGAGTTCAGGTTATCTCCCTTTCTGGAGCAGCCAGGACTGAAGGGCTGGAAGCCGGAAAATACCTTTGAGGTTGAGGAGAATCCCTGGAGATCTAGGCTGCTAGCAGTAAACACCACTTCTTTATGGGCCCGATGGGAGGTAAAGAAGTAACTATAGAGCCAAAGGCTGCTTCTCCTTCATACCAGGGCTAATTCAGTGATTTCATAGTTCCCTGATGGAAGCCTATGGATCCTTTTGGGAAAGTCAGAACCTGTTTGCCTATGGATTGTATTCTTCCCTGTGGAAATGGAAAGAAACTTTCCAGGTTGATCACATGGCTCCCAATCATGGTGACTGTAATCAGAGGACGTCCAGAGGTAAAGTTGTTCCTCTCAGCTTCAACAGAAGGATAATGATTTTGTTCAGTTTGTTTGCTGACGCCACCCTAGAATGGCAACTGCTGTGCCTTCTACTACTTACCACTAGTCAGCTCTCCAAAGAAGTTTACACTCTGACTTTGCTGTTGAGGGAATACTAATTTTAAAAAAAACAGCCAAGCATGGTTGTGCATGCCTGTATCCGAGCACTCGGGAAGCTGAGGCCGGAGGATCACTGTGAGTTCGAGACCAGCCTGGGCTACATAGTGAGTTCCAGGTCAGTCGCAACTATATAGTGAGACCCTGTCTCAAAAAACCAAAAAACAAAAAACATAAAACATAAAAATATGTGGTTATGCAAGGAAAAAGTGTGCATTTGGAAACAACAGTCAAATAGAAGCAGACAAAGGAAGCTAGCAATATCAGCAGACCACCTATACGGATGGAGAAATGGTGGAAAAATCAAGAAAATATTTCTAATTAAAAAGCAGTAAGAACTTACCCTTTTGGTAATGGCAGGGTAACTCATTAGAGACAATGTTACCACTAAGTATAGCTAGAAAATCAGGATACATATAACAAATATATGCTTAAATTATTCAAGAAACTAATTTAACAATGAGGAGTTAAAGAGCAAGATCTGGAGAAAACAGAAAAAGAAACTGTTAAGTGGGATACCTTTGGAATTTCTTTCCCTGTAAGGATATTGGCTACCACTGAAAAATATATAAGAATATGTGCAGAACATCTGACAACCTTGTGGAGTAGGGACAAACATTGGAGCTCAGGAATTGTCAAAGGTGAGAGACTTGTATACTCACCAAAGGGGTAAACCATAAGAATAAGAGTATACTGAGCCTCACAGGGACTGAAAGCTAGTATTGAGTTATCTTATTCCCTGAATTTGATCAATGTTGTCAGGGATAGCTAAAGCCTCTGGTCATTACCAGAACAAACGTAGATTCTGTCTAGAGGAAAATAAAATTATCCTAGGCTTTAAATCATTTCTATAATTTTTCATAAGATTAGCACACAAAGACCAGATAATGTTAATAAAAATAAAGGGATACAGAATAAAAATAGATCGATAGAAGTAATATAACAGATTTTTCAGAGCTAATTTAATATATTCAAGGAGATAAAAATGAGTGAGAATTTCATCAGAGAACTGAAAACTGGAAACAGAATCTAGATCTAAAAAATACAATAGAAGTTAATATATTGTTTCAACAGAAGATTAGAAACAGATTAGGAAGGAATTAGTGACATATAGGATGATTCAAGTGGCTATAAAAAGAGGCATGGTAATTGACCATGTAAAATAGGAAGAAAAGGGCTTAAGGTGTAGGGCAAGTAGAAAGGGTAGGGGAAAGGTAATAAGGGAAAAGAAAAAACTATGAGAAAATGAAAAAATGGAAATAAAGTGTAAATGGGGAGGGGAGAAGGGGGTAAAGGGAGGGCAGGGACAAGGGGGAAAAAGGAGAACCAAGACCTGTCAGGTAAAGGTACAAGATCCCAATAATGAATGTAATTGTACTGTATACCTAAAATGTACCAATAAACTCAATAAAAAAAGAGGCATGGATACAAATTAACTTTTTTTGTTTTGTTGCTTTTTGTTGTTGTTGTTGTTGTTGTTGTTTTTGGTACCAGTGATCAAACTCGGTTCCTTGCACTTGCCAGGCAGGTGGCAGAACCACTGAGCTATATATCCCCAACCCCACAAATTAACTTTTAACAGTTATAGAATACTGCCCTCTGTAGTCCCTCAAACCAGATACCTCTGGATATTCACAAATTAAGAGCTATGAAATAAAAAACAAGTCACCATGAACAAGAGTAGACAAAGTAAACAGCTGTATTACATGTATATTTATTTAATGATATAGAATAATTATATAAAGTATTTAAAATATGTGCTGAAATTATCTAAGGAAGTAAAAATTTTAAAAAATATGTACCAGGAATTATCTACTATACTAGAAGAAAAAGAAAAAGCTAGTCAAGTATAGCTTTCTTCCCCAAGCACACAGAGAGAGAGAGAGAGAGAGAGAGAGAGAGAGAGAACATATTACAATTTTAAAAGTCAATAAGCATGGTAAAGAACAGATTAGACATAGCTAATTAGAAGTGAGTGGGGAACCCGAAAACAGCTGAAGTAGTTTTTTAGAATGGAGTACAATAAAAAAAGGAGGAACAAGAAAAGAGGAAAGGATCAGGAATATGGAAAGGAGATTGAACGAAGCCTACAGAGATTTAAGTGGTATTCCAGAAAAATACAAAAACAATTTGAAAGAGGCAATAGTTGAAGAAATAATGGATGAGAACCTTCTAGAATTAAAGAAAGACATGAATCTATAGGTTCCAGAGGTGCAACTCATTCAACACACCTCAGAGAAAATGAAACCTATAACTAAACTCAACAGAGTAAAATGGCAGATTAAAAACAAAAGGAATTCTTTTTTTTTCTTTTACCAGTGTAGGGATGAAACTCAGGACCTTGCACATTCTAGGCATTGCTCTATCACTGAGCTACCTCTCTGGCCCTTTTTACTTTTATTTTGTTTTGTTTTATTTTGTTTTTTACCAGGGTTAGAACTCGGGACCTTGCACTTGCAAGGCAGGCAGAGGCACCACTGAGCTAAATTCCCGGCCCTTTACTTTTACATTTTATTTCAGGTGTTATTAAACTGCCCAAGCTCGTCTTGCACTTGCAATTCTCCTGCCTCAGCTTCCTGAATATCTGGGATAAAAGGCATGTGACACCTAACTCAGTCAAAGAGAACATTTAAAAAAGCAGCTAAAAAGAAAATGAGAAGTCACCTCGTTAGAAGCAATAGTCTAATAGCTAATTTCTCAAGAATGGAGGCCAGAAGGCAAGGTAATATTAAAATATCAAGAAAAAAATTTGTCACACTACTATAGTATCTAGCTAAATAAACATTGAAAACAAAAAAGATTCATCCTTTCCAGATATGCCAAAAACTTGGGAGGATTTGTCACCTACGGGTCCTCAATAAAGGAAATTCTGATAATACTTTATTAGAAAATGATCCTAGCAGAAAGTTCTACTACATGAAAAAATGAGCTGTAGAAAAGTACTAAGTATATATCTAAATCATTATATTAAAAAATGGCTAACATGAGGAATGAAAATTTGCAATTAAATATTGACGAACAATAATATGTAGGTAGAGAAACATGAGCGTGTCCATCACGAATGATATCTTTTCAGTCTTTGGTGACAATGTTACATTCACCTCAGTAAAAATTACAGGTGAATTTCTTTATTTTTCATGAAAAAAACTGAGTAGTGATTTTAGATAATATTGTTTTATGAAGGAAGAACTCTCCTTGCCCTTCTTTATTTTTTCTGCCTCCAGTCTCAAACACGGGACGGACAGAGGCAGTGAAGCGTGATGAGTGAAGGGGGCATAAAGAGGAGAAAAAGCATCCAGTTGGAAAGGATAGACATTGATGTTGCCCTCCCTCCCCATCTTTAGCTGTCCAGTCCAAAGGAGTATAGGCTGAGGGAGGAAAAATCTTAAACTTTAAATGAAGTTCAGAGTTTTTATTATTGAACTGTCTGCACCTTTAAATTGCTGAATTGGGACTCTTCTTGGACTTGAAGTGATTTAGGGCTTTTTATAATCTAGAAGTTACTGGAAAATCTATTGCACTTAACAAGTGCACTGAGCTGGCTTGAAAGGGCCACAGGAGGAAACATAAAGTTACTTTATGATCACACCCTGCTGAGTTCATCTCTTGCTCTATGGCAGTTACACCTGCCTAGGGTACTAGGAGGAATGATGAATAAAACAAGCCAGGCTGTTTAATAAATGAGTATGAAAATGGGAGAAGGGTAGATCTTGACTTCCTTATAGTTATCACCCAACAGAGTTCTTTTCTCCATTTCTATTAAATTTTAAATCTTACCTGTAAGAGAATCTCCTATTTCAGAAAAGTTTCTCCAACAATACATAACCTCTCTCCAAAGGGAGAACCACCCTGGCTCCAGAGTGTCAGAAAGAAATCACTGGCGGAGAACACATATCCAAGTAGTGTTACCCTCCTAGCCAGGAGTGAAGACGCCCCTCCCAGGATGGTTAACACAAAGGAAAATATCTTTACTCTTTCTCTTGCTATCTGATACTCACAATTCAGCTACACATCCAAGGGAGTTTCCAGGTTCACAAAGCAATCATTCGCTGCAATTATTAAGGAGGAGATGCTTGATAATTCAACATCTACAAGTATTAAGTCAGCTTCACAGCAGCACATCACAACCTTGGTAAAGATTACATTGATCAAATGATGCACAAAAGTTGACATAACCAACGGGAGTATTGTTATGCTTTCATTTTTGTAGCTTTTCAACAACTTTTAAATTCATATACTCTTTCGTGCCCTTTCAAGCTCATTCCTCATTCCTATTCCACTTCCTCAATGAACCAATTCATTCAAAGTCTAGCTCACTTTTTGTGTGTTCTACAGAGGCATATACTGTTTTACATGGCTATATTTTAGATTTCTGTGCACAGCATTGTTACAGAGTTCATTCTGCCTTCAGCTTTGCTGCCTTTATCTGCCCTTTTCTCATCAGACTCTGTTGTCATCTCGTCTGCAGCCTGTAACATGCATCCTAATGCTGAGTGTGGGTCCATCACTCCACGGTGACAAACAGCCAAATTCTCTTCACAACTCCAGGACATAAGCCTTCATATATCACCTTGCTAACTGTGTGATGAGTAATTTCAAACATTAACCCCAAAGTGGAAACACTGGATCCTGAGTTCTATATGTCCAGGTGTAGTTTTCTAGTTCACATTCTTCACCCATTTTTCTGGAGGGGTTGCTGCCTTTTTTGCTTACTGATACATGTAATTCCTCATATGTTACAGATATTTGTCTTTTGTTGCTTTAAACATTGCCAGAATTTTCTTTCATCTCACATTTGTCTCTTTCATTTAACTTAAAAACCTTAATTTTAAAGTAGATGAATTTACTTTTTGATGAATTCACTTTTTGCCTGCCCCCCTTTTAAAGACGGAGTCTCTCTATGTAGTTCAAGCTGGCCTGGAACTCATAATATAACTGAGGCTGGCTTTGAACTCCCAGCAATACTCCTTTCTGGGCCTCCTCAGTGATAGGATTAGAGGTGTGTACTACCACATCCAGCTTGTTTTGTTTCTGTTTTCTTTTCTTAATCTTTCCATGACTCTATATTATCTTTGTTTTGTTTGTTTTTTGTACCAGGGATGAACTCCAATCCTTGCTCTTGCAAGGCAAGTGGCAGAACCACTGAGCTAAATCCCTGGTCCTGCCGTATTATCTTGAATTAACTTAATAGCTTTGTATTTTTACCTTCAGGACTGTAATTCAACTGATGCACTTTTTTGCATTGATACTTGGTACCAATGTATTTTATAAAATCAATACATTTCCCCTCGGAATAACTAGAAAATGGAATGGAAAATGTCACATACATAATACCAATAGAGACTATAAAATATCAAGCATGAATGTTATATGAAGAGTGTGAAACACATCTAAAAAAGATAAAACTTTACTAAAGGAAATAAATGAAATCTTAAATAAAATGAGACATAACATCCAATGAGACAATTTGGTATTACAGTATCTATTATCCCCAGATAAATCTATAAATTCAATGCAACCCGAATTAAAATCCCAAATTAAATAGAGTTTAATATGGTTACATGAGTTTTACTTGGAGCAAAAAAAAATGTTAAATGTAGCCCAAAAAGTTTTGTAAAGAAGTACTTGCTACCTCAGATATAAAATATACCATAAAAAGACAGTAATAAATTCAGTGTCATAGTGGAATAATAGAACAATAGACAAAAAAGAAAAGAAAATCACACAAGTGGAGTTTTCAATAACAAACATGCATATATATATATGTCTTACAGTTAATGATAAGGACACATTTAAAATTATAGATAATTGATATCTTATCAGAAGATTAAATTAGAGTAATTGGCTATGTTTCAGAAAAGTTTAAAGTTATTTAAATTTAAATCTTGGAAAGGTTAATGAGTTAAACCAAAAAGGATACTATAAAAGTGCTAGAAGGCAAATTTAAGAAAAAAAATTAAGGTGTTGTCCTCACGGCACACACACACCATGGGGGAATAAATTGATGAATTTTGCTAAGTCTTTTGTCTTTTTGTATCTATTTCCTTTTTCCTTTTTTATCTTACTGCATGTTTGCAATATGCACTAATTACATACATCACAGGGAGTTGACACATAAGCAAATTGCATGCTGACAATTTTTACTCCTCCTTCCTCTCCTGCCTACCTTTTCCCTCCTTTCTCAGAACCCATCCCGCAAAGTCGGCCTGCCTGTTTCTTTTATTTTGCTTTTTAAGTCATTTATAATTTGGGTTTCTCATTAGAGAAACTATGTGATGCTTAACCTGTGTCTGATTTTTTTCACTTAACATTGTTGTCTCAAAGTGCACCCGTTTTGCTACAAAGGACTCAAATGTGTTCTTCCTTATACACCCTGCTGTGATTATATACACCATATTTTCTTTATCCATTAATTTGTTGGTGAGCATTTAGGCCCTTCCCAAGATCTAGCATTTGTAAGTTGTACTGCTATGAACATGAATACACAAATATCACAGTAATATCTCTTTAAGTCTTTTGGGAAGATACCCTGAAGAGGTATCACTGTGTCTGAAGGAAATTATATTTTTAGTTTTTTGAGGAAATCCATACTTACTTCCACATGGTTGTACTAGTTTATGTCCTAATAATGTAAAAGGGCTTGTTTTTCCCCTACAGACTTGGTAGCATTTACTGTTTTTTTGATTACATAATGATAGCCATTCTTACTGGAGTGAGATGGAGTCTCAGTGATGTTTTTTTCATTTCTCTAATAGCCAAAAGTGCTGAACATTTTTAATGTACTTATTGCCCAATTGTACTTCTATTAAGAAATGTCTATTCATTTCAATCTCTCAGTATTTCTACTGGGTCTTTTATTTGGGGAGAGGGTCTAATATTTTTGAGTCATACATAGTCTAGATATTATTCCTCTATAAGGAGTAGCTGGCAAAATTCTTTCCCATTCTGTAACTTGTCCCTTCACTCTTTTGGTTATTTCCTTTGCTATGCAGAAGCCTTCTGGTTTGATATAATCCCATTTGTTGATTCTTTGTGTTATTTCTTGTGAAATTACTCACTCTGCTCAGAAAGTCTTTGTCTGTGCCTATGAAGATATGGACACAAAGAAAGACCAGTTTGAGGAGAGACTGTCAGAACAAAGACATGGGTGATACAGCAGGTCATACTCTAAAAACAACAAGACACCCTAGAAGCTGGATCCAATAATTGCTAGATGTTTTTACTCCCCAATCAAGTTGGCCACAATGTGTGATCTTTTTCCTGATTTGTTGCCTTCTTTTTTTCAGTATCTTGTTGAGAATGTGTGCATGTTCATTAAGGAAACTGGCCTGTAGTTTTCATTTCCTTTCCTCTTTTCCCTTCCTTTCTTCCTGTCTCCTCCTTCCCCATCCCTCTCTCTTTCTTCTCTCCCTCTCCCTCTCTTCCCCCCCCTCTCTCCCTCATTCTTGTTCAGTTTTGATATCAGAGTAATGCTTGCTTCAAGGAGTGAGTTGGAGAGTGCTCCTCTCCTTCAATTGAAGGAGAGTTTGAGGGGTATCGGTATTAGGTCTTCTCTGAAGTCCAGGAAATTCAGAGGTGAAGCCACCAGGTCCTGGCCTTTTCTTAGCTGATAGGGATTTTGTTACTGCCTTCAATGCCTGTTATTGGTCTATTCATTGTTTTCACATCTTTTTGGTTCAATTTTGGTAATTCGTATGTGTCTAAGAATTTATCCATTCCTTCTAGATTTCTCCAATTTATTGGAATATATGCTTTCAAACAGTTATAATCCTCAGGACATAGGCAGTGTCAATTGTCAGTTGTCCTTACCCATTTCTAATTGCACTGATATGAGTCCTTTCTTATCTTCTTTTGGTATGATTAGCTAAGGGTTTGCCCATTTGTTTATCCTTTCAAAGAACCAATTCTTCGATTAACTGAACTTTTGTATTGTGTTTTTAGCCTCAATTTCATTAATTTCCACTCCAATCTTTATAATTTATTTTCCTCTACAAGTTTTGGATTTGGATTGATCCTATTTTTTCTAAGACCTTGAAATACACATTAAGTTATTTATCTGGGATCACTCAGTCTTTTTCAGCTATAAACTTTCCATTTAGAGTAGCTTTAATTGTGCCCCATAGGTTTTTGTTTTTGTTTTTGTTTTTTTTGGTACTGGGAATCGAACTCGGATCCTTGCGCTTGCAAGGCAGGCCACTGAACCACTGAGCTAAATCCCTGGCCCCCCCATAGGTTTTGATATGTCATACTATCATTGCCATTTGATTCTAGGAACTTCTTTTTTCCCCCCCGGTCTTCTGGACATCTTCAATGTATTTCACAGAAGACAAGAGAAACAAACTGAAAGAGTTAAATATTCACTGCTCAGATGCAAGGAATGAAATACAGTAGTGGGAAGACAATTAAATCATTTATTTTAATAACAAAACACTAGTAAAATATGACACAGAAAACAGGCTACCTTCCAGTAATAAGTTGTTAAAAAGGCATCCAGTTTTTATCCAAAAGATAAGATGCCATGCTGGGGCAGGAACACTGCATGTTGCAAAGGCCCCAGGCAAAAAATAGAATTCCATAAACGAGTCACAGATCAAATTGCTTACTTTTTGATCTATCTATTGCCAGAGGACTATCTCAATAAGGTACTGCTAATTCAAGATGCTAAGGAAGCAATGCTTGCTTTAGGTTTTTATTCCATTTTGTTCTATAAACACCAGTTTCTTCAAGTTCAGTACTTCACAACTCTCTTAACTAGCCAACAATTCCTATTTTACTGTTTATTCCTCAATACTGGCATATATATTAGTCAAACCTTTTACCATTTAGAAGAAAAGTGCCACTGCAAGATTGGCCTGTATATAGGTTACTTTTTTTTCTCATTACTGAGATATAATAACCAACACCCAAAGTTAAAGGCTAAAATGTTTATTTGCCTTAGAGTTTGTAGAGCTTTTAGTTCATAATGGACTGGCTCCAAGGCAGGGTGACAGAGGGGTAACAGTTCATGGCAGTGGAAGACAGCAAAAGCAACAAGGAACCTAAACAGCATCTTTCTGCCCCTTTTATCTTATCCATACTACTTAGTGTGGGTAGCACTCGTGCCCTTAATCCTAGTGCCCTTGGGCCTAGCCCCACCATGAATCAGTCACACACTCTAGATTCAGCCACCTCTGAGAAAGGATGAGGCCTGGAGAGGACCTCTAAACACAAGCCTTAACATTCTGTTAACTGTGACCAAAAGCCAGAAGGCCCGTGATCCAATGAAGGAAGTTCTACTTTCCGTATCATGTGTGACACTGACTCTTACGAATTTGCAACAGCCTCCAGGCTGAGAGATACAGTGTAAGACTTTCCAGAGATACACACCCATATCTTGATGGCCAGAGTTTTAATCTACTCTCTCTCAACTCATCTTAAATCCACTTCATGTCTTTGCATATAAGAAACCAAGAAAAATAGAGATCTGGAAATCTTTTTTGCCCCTTTTAAATTAGTGATAGCCTGGATTTTGTTTTACAGGTTACAGAAAATAGTGTGCTGATACTTCTGGTAAATAAGAGGCTGGCTACAAAGACACCTCTCCTGAAACTCCACCAGGCCATGGGCAGAAAAAGGAACCTGCCAGCCTGTTGGTATCTGTGCATTAAGAAGAACATGGTACCTTAGAGGACTCCAGATTGGTACAAAAGAGATAGTTACTGCCAGGATAAGGTCTTGCCACATGACATTTAGACACAGAACACACCCTTGTGCCATCTTTGACCCAAACATTAACACCAGTTTTTTTCCATTTCACTTTCTAGCATCCAAACATAATGGAGCCAGGGTACAAAGGCAAGTGAAATTTGTCTTAAATTTACTGTCATCCTTAGTTTCTTCATTCATAAATTTTACTTAAAAGTCTAAAATCCTCATTCTTCCATTTAAATAGATTCCTCCCTCAGCATGGATGGCCACTGGAAAGACTTTTATTTCCCAGTGAATGAAACAGACTCTTCATCTTCTTAGTCATAGTTGGAAGGAGGTTCATGTGGTCATCCACACATTTGTTCATACAACAGTCTAGCTGCGTTTCACCTGAAGATCCCTCTGCATTCATTAAATCTTTGGCTCTGTAATTACAATGCATGGTGCACAAGGCCAGGCAGTCTTGGAACTTTTCCAACTCATTGGTCACCAAGGCCCAGCTTGAGTTAGAGGTGCATGGGAAGACTTAATGCACCGGTGCACCTGTTATATGGATGCCTGGTTGTCAGCTGTTGACTCTGCACTGGAACACAAGGCTCTGCATCCTCCAAATGTTCTCTCTCTCTACATACTTTCACCATGGAGTCCTCCACCTCCTGAATCAAGAGCTACTGCAGCTCCAGCATGAAGACCTCATGCTGCCCTGCACTGGCATCCACCTGGCCTGCTGATTGGAGGAAACTTTTTAAGTTCCTCTACCTCAATTTCTTCTGGTTACTCAAGAGTATATTACCTCCTCACCATATATTTGTATAGTTTCTACGCTTTTGTTTGCTGTTAATTTCTAGTTTCATTTCACTACAATTTGGTAGGTAGCATGCAATAGATTATTTTAATTCCTTAGTGTTTATTTAAGCATGCTTTATGGCCTAAGATATGATCTGTTTGGGGAAATGTTCTGTGTGATGCTGACAAAAATGGATACTCCTTTAATATTCTGTTGTAATTGTTGGATAAAACACTCCCCACTCTGTAGATAACTGATAAGTTCATTTGTTCAATGATATGGTTTAACTCTGATATTTATTTGTTGATTTTTTGTGATTGACCTGTGTAATTGTGAAAGTGAGGTACTCAAGGATGCTATTATGACAGTAACGGTGTTTATCTGCCCCTTTATGTCCAGTAATTTTGTTTTATGAAGTTAGATGTATAAATTTTCAGTTTGTATATATATATTTACAATTATTATCTCTTCCTTGAATTGTTCCCTTAATCAGTATGTACTCGCCATGTTTTTCTCTTCTGACCAATTTTGGCTTGAATTCTGTCATGTCTGAATATAAGATAGCTACCCCTGCTTGCTTTTAAGGTATGGTTGCATGAAATATCATTTTTCATCTTTTTACCTTTAGTCTATGAGTTTCCTTTTTGGATAAGATGTATCTCTTAAAGCAACATATAGTTGAGGTATGTTTTTTGGTATGATCTACCAGTCTGTCCCATGGATCACTCAAAGCCTGATTCCAAATCCCTAATCAAGACCACATCTTTGTTTTTTTCTGTCCCTAGGACTTTCCTGTCCCAACTCTGTCACTGTTCTCTGAGTGATTCTCTAGCCTGCATGTTCCTTATTGCCCTAAACCGAGGAGGCCCTCTCCCGTGGCTGTCTTGCTTACTGGGCTCTGTCTCAATGGAAAGAGAGCTAGGACAGGTAGACACTGGGCAGTGACTACTAGGCTGAGCACTGTTTGCAGCCGTCTGGTGGTCATTGCTGCACTACGCTTTTTCCCTCAAGGGCGTAGATACTGTCCCAAGGTGGTATGCTTGCCAGCCCCAGGCTGTAAGTGATGTTGGAATCAAGAGGTACCCTGCTTCTTTCTCTAAACACTATTGATACTGGAATTCATCTAGTGAGCTTCTCCTTCAAATTGCCTTCCTGTGTTTGGGTTTTTGTCCACCCCTATCCCCCCCACCAAGTTAATTAAAGAATGAATATGGACTAAAGCTCTGTACTCAAACTCAAATTCTACAATCATATAATTATACTACTTTATTCACATGGGTAGAAATCCTTCCCCAATCACCTTAGCACATCCTTGCCTCTGACCCATGCTGCTACATTCTTCCTGTGTCTCTGTAGAAACTCTTCCTAGCTTCTTCCCAACTGCCAACACCTCAAATTCAGCTCTGGGCCCACTTTCTGGACGGAGCCTTTCCCCAGACACTACTCTCTTCAAAACTCTTTGTCTGAACCACTTATCTGCAACTTTGGAATGTACTACCGGATATTTTTATCTTTTGATAAATAGGCTCTGTCTCACCAAGTAAGCTATTCAGAATTTATCTGCTTCTGTGAAACTAGAATTGCAATTGTTAGCTCTCATACAATAATTACTCAGAGTGCTGAAACAATGCATTTGAAAGAGAAAATATTTGTTTCCAATAGGTAAAAGTGACGCATTCCCATGTCTACCTCTATTTCAGGCTGAACAAGGGATCTGACAGGAAATCATGAGGTAGTAGCCCTTGCTAGCATGATAATGAATTGGGAACATACTGATCAACATCTTCTTTCTCACCAACATGACAGAATTACAAATCTGTTTACAGGGTTAGCTCCATCAAACCCACGAGCTGTCACTAAGTTTTTCATTATTTATTTGGTTTGATTATTAAAGATTCAGGTATGTTTAAATTGGGAAGTGGGAAAAAAGGTTTAAGAGGTTTTCCCGGGCTTTCTGCTAAATTAAAAAGCATTCTCTTGATACAACTCTCTGTAACCTTTAAGCTTTGAAGAGTCAAGCAGAAAATAGCTCAGTTTTCAACTCACTCCACAATGGTATTGATGATTTTCTTCCAAAATTCAAGCATCAAAGGGCATAGAAATATTTTGCTTAACTTATAGTACAAAATAAAGAAGGGTTCATAACTACAGCCAAGTTAAGTTTTCCCCAATTCTAACACCTACAAGAGGCAAGAAGCTCTCCCTGACTCCCCATGCTGAACGCAGCCCTCCCTTGCTCTACTCCATGCCACAGTACCCTTGGTGATATTCTGTCATGCCACCTATAAAAGTGTGCTTATACTTTATGTGTCTGCTCATCCCAAATGGAATACAATTTCCTCAAGATCAGGTCTTTTTTTATATTTGAAATTTTGTGTCCTCAGAAGGGTGTCCAGCAAAAGTAGGCTATCAGTTTGCAAACTACCATTCATAAACTCATAACTCTTGTGACTTTCAATCTCAGGTTAGCCTAATACTATTTCAGGAAATGTAGGGTACATGATGCCCTTATGATAGTCTCAGTGGATTTTTTTTCTTCAAGGGCTAGGGATCAAACCAGGGCCTCAAGCATGATAAGTGTGTACTCTACCTCCAAGCTACTTCCCCAACCCTCAGTGGGTTTTTAAAGATGAAAAAAAAAATCTTCATACAAAACATTGACATTAATAAGGCATTTGCATGTTTTTGAGTTGATCTTCTCACTCACCCTCAAATTTAGTACTGTTTATTTCTAATTTACAGGTGAGGTAGCTGAGGGCCAAGAGAGATCAAATACAGTAGGGAGAAGAATAGCTTTCCAAAAACAGCAGGTCCTCAGTTCTGGAATTCAAAATTGTTGTCTTATAAGGAAAAGAATTATTGCAGAGTTGAATAAATTCAGGGTCTGAAGATGAAGAAATTATCCTGGATTTTCTGATGGGCCTTATATTCAATTACCCATATCCTTGTAATAGGTACTCAGAGGAAGATTTCATGGGGGGCTCAGAGGAAGAGACAGGAGTGATGTTTCCACAGGCCAAAGAACATCCACAGCCAGTAGAAACTAGAAGGAGCAGGACATAGATTCTCCCTAGAGCTTCTAACAAGCACACTCTTACTAACACCTTAATTTCAGCCCAGTGGAAATGAGTTCAAGAAATGAAGAATAATAAATTTCTGTTATTTTAAGCTGCAGAGATTGTGATGCTTTGTTATAGCAGCCACAGGAAACTTACACATTGGGTAACTGGCCAAATAATTGTAAGCAGTTCAATCATCATTCCAACCCAGATTTTTTGGTTTTAAATCCTCCATAATCCTCCTGATACAACTCTCTGAGACCTTCAAGCTTTAAAACTTTCAAGTTTAAAACATGTTTTCATTTCACATGGGCAAGGACTCTGAACATGACCCAATCTCAGGCTTTAACTAGGCCCTTTTAGAAGTCAGATTAGCTTTCACAGCTTCTACTGGGGATAGAGTGGTTAACTTTTCAGTCTCCCCCTTAATATTGAACATCTTTATGCGACATGCAGTACTTTATGACACATTACATCTTTTTAATGCTCAAAACTTTTAGGAGTTAGATGCAATTGTTATACTCATTACAAATGAGGATAAAATGAAGGTACAGAGAGGTTAAATCACTCACACAGGGATTTGGTTGGTTATTTGCATACCTAATAAGAGATATGGCAGGATAACATTTTAAAAGATTTAACTCTGTTCAATATCCCTCCCACATCATCTTCTTGAGCTGACTTTATCACAGTGTCTCTCCCTCAATTCAAATGAGGCATGAATCATCCACTGCTTTAGGAATATTAAACATAGGAAAAAAGCAATGGGGTGAAATTATTTACTCAAGTTTGACAAGCTAAAGTGCAGGGATACTTTGATACCAAATTCGAAAAAGTAGAACCTTTGGTCCTCCCACATTGCTTGGGCCAGGAAATGATTTAATGGCTGGGGAGAAGGGGAAGGGACATCTTGGACAAGAATAGGTGGGGACACCGTGAAGCTGTGCAGCTTTGCCACAAGAAGGCCAAGTGTAGCAGAACTGACACTCAAGTCACAGGAATTTCATGTCAGCGTCTGACACATGAGTTGGAGTGAAGCTCAACCTTTGCTTAGTTCCATTCAACTCACCGGGTATGGGCAGGCACCTCCCCTACCCTTCAGCGATTGTGGTCACACATACAAAGAACTACAAATAACTGTAAAGGAAAGTGAGGCCTAGCAACAGGTTAAGAGCTGGAAGGGCAAAACGCCAATTACAACACATAGGGCTCGGCCCGCTGGGTGAGGAAGAAAGAGGAAATTTAACCTTTTAGATTTACGCTAACATGTAGGTCACTAAGATTCACTTAGTCCAGAACCTTTTGCCAAACTTCCTCAAAAAATTAACAGCATCTCCTACCATAAGCAAACAGAACTTCTCTCAATCTGCAGAACTGCACTCAAAGCATTTACACATTTATTTCTAAAATGTTAAAATACTTTTTTTGCATTTAATAAGGATTATTTGAAGGACTTCAAAGAGGATGGAATATATCATTGACCAATTAGGCTTTAAGTGGCCCTCTCTTTAGTTAAAATGACACAATACATTCCTTTTTTTTTCAGCTTTAATTGAGTTTATTGGTACATTTTAGGGATACAGTACAGTTACATTCATTGTTGGGATCTTGTACCTCTACATGACAAGTCTTGATTCTCATTTTTTCCCCTTACCTCTGCCCTCCCTTCACCCCCTCCTCCCCTCCCCATCTACAAACACTTTATTTTCATCTTTTCATTCTCTCACATTTTTTTCTTTTCCCTTTTTACTCTTCCCCTACCCATCCCACCTTCCCTACACCTTTAGCTCCTTTCTTCCCATTTCTAAATGTCAGTAATCTTATTAGAAT
>NW_022900950.1:53307318-53331267 GCF_012274545.1 Fukomys damarensis | reverse complement strand
CCAACATTGTGTGATGTGTGATTTCTTGATAGCAGCCATTCTTTGTGGGGTGAGGTGGAATCTCAGTGTTGTTTTCATCTGCATCTCTCGAATGACCAGTGATGTGGAACATTTTTTCATATATTTTCTTGATGCTTTTGCTTCTTTGTCTGAGAAATGTCTGGTCATTTCAGATGTCCATTTTTTAATCGGGTCCTTATATTTGGGGGGCTGATAGTTTTGAGTTATTTACATATTCTACATAATAGTCCTTTGTCTGAGGAGTAGCTGGTAAAAATTTTTTCCCACATTGTAGATTGTCTCTTAGTTCTGCTAATGGTTTCTTTTGAAGTACAGAAGCTTTTTAGTAAGATGAGATCCCAGTTGTTGATTCTTTCTGCTAGTTCCCGTGCTACTGAGGATTTGTTCATAAAGTCTTTTCCTATACCAATGTCTTCCAGAGTTCTGCCTAACTTACTTTCCAGCAAGTTTAATGTTTCTGTTTTAATATTTAGATCTTTAATCCATTTGGATTTTAATTTAGTGCATGGCGAAAGATAAGGGTCTAATTTTAATCTGTGGCAGGTTGACATCCAGTTTTTCCAACACCATTTATTAAAGAGGCTATCTTTCCTCCATTGAGGATGGTCAGCTCCTTTGTCAAAGATGAGGTAGCTGAGTCCATCTGCATTTGTTTTTGTGTCTTCCAGTCTGTTCCACTGATCCTCAGGCCTATTTCTTTGCCAGTACCATGCTGTTTTTATCACAGTGGCTTTGTAGTATAGTTTCAAATTGGGAATTGTTACACCTGGTGCCATGTGTCTGTTGCCTAAAATGGCTTTTGCTATTCTAGGTCTCTTATGGTTCCAAATGAATTTTTGGATTTTTTTTTTCTAGTTCTGTGAAATATAGTGTTGGAATTTCAATTGGCATTGCATTGAATGTATATAGCAGTTTTGGTAGTATGGCCATTTTCACTATGTTCACAATATATTCTTTTATTTAACACCAGCCCATAAATATCTTGACTGCTTTTCTATTGCATATTATATGTTCACACCCAAATTAAGCACCAAAGGGAATACACTTTGGTCATTGCCATTCTAAGAAGCAACTAGCTCCTTTCTGATGCCTACCCAAGAGGAATTTTCCCTGCCATAGTCATGTCTTTTCACTGATATTTTGGGGGCATTAGGTCATTTCAGCTCACACAGAAGGCCACTAAGATGATCCATCTCTGTCTTTGGGATGCCACAGCTTACAACAAATGGGAATCATTCTAGTCTGAGGTCACTGTAGGATCATCAGTGAGCAGAAACCACAGCAGCACAGAGCAGAGGCAGTCTTCACAGCATTATTCTGCCACTCTCCCCCTGAGAAATTTTCTGTTTCTTCCTTGTAAAGTGCCCCTAGCTTTGTGAGCCCCTTCTATGATCCCTATGGTAAGTTGTCTTCTTATCATCAGCTTTCAATATTTACAAAGTAGTTGTATTGTGTGATCATAAAGTTTCTTGCCATGTGTATATCTGGCAGAATTATTCCAAGTATATTTAGCCATTGCCAGTGTTCTTCCAGAACTTGAAATACAACAGAGGAAGTGTGTACTTGACATGAATTTTTGAGGCGAAAACTGTGGCATCAGACAAACATTTGCAAAAGGAAGACCAAGTCAGAGCATGAGCAGCAGATGGGGCTTGAGAGCCAAGAATAAAAAGCACAGGATGTGTCCAGACTTTAAATCATTATTGACTAAGCTCTATTCCTTCTTAACAGCTTTTACTACCTCTTGTTTCATATGCGAAATGCATATTAAAGCAAGCAACATTGCAAAGACCAGAGGTGCTAGAATAGTAAACTACCCATAGCTTAGTAATCATTATGCATTAATTATTCAGAAGCTGGAGTTACTCTTTGCAAACATTAAAATCAATGGCAGCAGAAAATTATGCTTCCCCTCTGAGGATGGGAAGGAGTAGTGTTATGTGGGGGTTGATACTGGCACGATATTTAGCAGAGCATGACAGCTTTAGTAGATAAATAACGTACTGTAGTATCATGAAAACTGTTAGCAATGTATTGGAAGACTCAAGTATTCCCTGTAGGGCATTTACATTGGATTTGCTATGATTGCAATATCTGCACAGTGATGCATTACGTGTTTTATTCTCTTTATTATATGTTTTCATTACTTTGTGTGTTAGAATGCAATAAAGAAAGCTGAAGCAATAAAAGCTGATTGATACTAATAATTCTGCAAAGATGCAACTTCCTTTCAAAGGAGTTCCAGAGTCAGAGGAACCAATGGCATCCCATCATCTGTTCCTTTGTTAAGATTTCATAATCCTTTCTGATAAAACAATGGTAATTGATTTGGAAACAGCTTTCAGTGACAGCTGGCACCCCATGGTAAAGGAGGAGGAAGGCAGGGAAGAACAGGTTCCATTTAGACTGCAAAATGTTACACGTGATTCAATGCTTTGCTTCCCTCTTTCCTTTTACATTCTACAATTTAGATATTAGATGTTATGTTGTAAAGGAAAAACAAATCTTTTTCTTATTACTGTATTAATCAGCTTGTATGTTGTCGAATATAATATCTGACGCTCACAACTTAAAGGAAGAGACATTTAATTTGGCTCATATTTTAAGGGGATTCAGTCCATGGTCAGCTGGCTCCAAGGCAGAAGCATCATGTTGGGATGGTGTGGTAGAGCAAAGATCCTTAGTTAATAGCTGCTGAGAATCAAAGCAGGGGAATAATGTCAGAGAAGAATGGGCTAAAGACCAGACAAAGTCCCCCAAGGCCACATCTCTATGACCCAGATACACACAGAAGTGTGTGCCACCAATCCCCAGTTGACATGTCACCCTAACTACCACAAGAACCATTTGGGCTCTGTGCTAGTCAGCTTTCCATTACTATAAATATCTTGAGACAAAGAGAAAGGGGTTATTTTGGTCCATGGTGTTTAGGGATTACAGTCCGTGGTCAAGTGGACCTTTTGCTTGTAGGTCTGTGCCAAGGCACTGCATCACGGAAGGAGTATATGGTGGTGAAAACCACTCATCTAGTGGCTAAGTACCAAAAAGGAGAAAGAGAGGGGGCCAGGATCCCATGATCCCTTTCAAAGGCATGCCATCGATGACCTAATGACCTTCCCTTAGCTCTCACCTCTTAACGTTTCCTTTACCTCCTAAAAGTGCCATGCTGGAAACCAGTGCTTAACCACATGGACCTTTAGGGGACACTTACAATTCAAACTCTTTTTGGCAGGCTGTTTCCTTCTGACAAGGCATCCTGGCTTCAACAGTTTATTTAAAGCTTTCTCAAGGGATTCTCTTTAGTTTTTAAATCACTGGATTTGCAGAATGACCTAATACACATCAGCAACCTAACTTGTATGTGTTGGGGTTCCAACCTAAGTTAAAACTAAGCTTCAGTCAAGGCTGAGCACATATGAAAAACTGGAATCTACAAGGATAAAATTTTGCACAACAGTTTTGTTTGGAGCACAGTTTATTCACGGGAATTGGGTGTTGGAAAGAGGGGTTGCTTGCAGAAATGGAAGGAACAAGTTTCAAAAGAAACTTTGGAGAGCTCAAGAAGTAATAGCATTGCCAATATGGAAAAAAAATTTTAAAAACACAGAGTGTAGGTAAGAAGCATCCTCCCCACTTCTGTGCCCAACAGTTAATTAGATTTCTTTGTCTAATAGTTAACTGGGTTTCAATATTTGCAAGAAGGCTATCAACTTTGGTGAGGCACAACCAAAATATTACAAAAACACATGAAACAGCTGCAAGGCATAGCAAAACATGACTGAGAATACCTATGAGGCATTCCCTAAGGTCTCTCAGAAAAACTGGAGAACTTTGTTCAGAACTGAGATCTTAGATTACGTAGGTATAGCTATGAGTCAGTGAAACTTGGGCTATAAACATTAAGTGGGCTATAAACATTAAGATAACATTTATCTTGCTCTTTATTTATATTTTTGTTAATTTAAAAATGCTCTTCAAAAATTCCAGAAAAAAATGTATGGGAATTGGATTAGAATTTGTCTTAAAATGTACACTAATTTGGTGAAAATTAACATCCAATCAGTTGATGGTGTAAAAGACAAAAACTAAGATTTTTCTAGAGAATAAGGAATTTTGTCTCAGCATGGTAACAATCCCCTTCTGCCTGAGTTTCCAGCCTCTTGTCTGCCCTATGTATTTTAGAATAGCCAGCCAATTCCCTATGATCATAGGAAGCTATTCTTTGACATTATTTATGTTCATTCTCTTTCTTTGATGACTCCCCTGACTTATACCCTAAAGAATCAACAACTTCAAGAATACATTTTATCTGCACTGTCTGAAGTCTGGTAATTGGGAAACTGCCAAGAGCTATTGGCTCCATAGCTATTTTATTTCTGCTAAACTCAAAAGAGTGAGTGGTGGCTACTTTACCAGTGCCATAGAATTTCCATCTGGTTGGTAGAACTTAAGCCATATTCAGATCCTTCGCAGCAAAGATGCCTGGCAAATGCAGCACAGGATACTAGACAAGAATGAGGTCGGTACAGAGATCAGACAAGCCAATCTACTGTGTCTGACACCAACCGCTTCATACTGTGAGGAGGGATGTATTCCTTCTATATTTATTCTTCAGAGCAGTTGGCACAGGTATCATGAGAGCTTGAGAGTGTGAAAAGAAGACATTCACACTTTGTTGAGACAGAGGCCTGAAGGGCCTCAAATTAAAATAATAAAACAAAGGTGTTATGCCAATATCGAGAATTTCCAAATAATTATGTTGTAACAGCTATAGGCTTTTTCCATTGATGATTTCAAGAGAAAAGACCATCACTAGGTAGAGATTTTACAGAGGGCTCTTGGGTGCCCAAAGCAGACAGGAAGTTTCAGAGTATCTACCCTGGGACAATCTTCATACCTTTCCAAAAGTTCCCACGAATCAAGTATCATTTGAATATCATTCCTCACCCAGTATCCTGGCAGAAAAAAAAGAATAACAGAAAATGTGAAATTCACTGGCTGTCAGACCGACCCAGACATGAGATTTTATTTTTTATTTTTGCAACAGAGAGGAAAAAGACATCTCTTTTATCAAAATGAAGATATGTGATAAGAACCAGTTGCATGTACTTGGATAAGACACTTGCCATCTCTAATCCTGTTTCCTACCATTTAAAATAGAGATAGCTTAAGTCACAAGAATTCATTATATTCAATCTCTTGCATTTTTCTTAGTAGGGACTTAATAAGTGTGAACAGAACTCAATTCAATTCAACTGGGGTTAATGGCTGTTGTGAGTGAGGCTTCATAGGACAAAGCCATGAGATAAGGCTTCTTGTAATTCTGGGAGACTTGCTGTACACACACTCCTTCTGGCTAGATTCTTCCATGTCAGCTCTTGTCAGATATCTCACACACCTGCTGCATGTCCAGCAAAGTTAGTCTGGGGAGGAGCAGGCTGCCGCAGAGCACTGTCACCCAGCCAACAAAATCTGCTCTCTCCCTATCCACGGTGCAAAGCCTCCCAGCCCCTCCCTTTCCACCTCAGAGGGAGCTCACATCTGGAGCACCCAGACCAAATGAGAATCCAGCCACTTGTTAAGCATTTTCAAGACAGAAAGTCTTGGCAACCACATATAAACTAACAAAAAAAAAGGAGGGGGGGAGGTAAAAAAGAGAGCACATAAGAAGTTGGTCTGCATAAAGAAAATCTTCAAGCTTTTCGGATTCAGTTACCCTCTTAGCTATTGAGCCTGCCTCTGAATCGGGCAGTTTTTCCAATGCTCACCAGAGGCAAATAAGCATGTTTTCTAGGCTACATATGCCAAAAGCAAGGTCAGTGGTCAAAAAATAAGAAAGAAAAGCAAATGATAACAATGTGAGGCAAAACCCCCAGGCAACCCCCTGTCAACTCCTGCTTTTGAAATTCTAATTTGCAAGCTGAATCATATGGTTCCATATACATTCCTGACTAGTGGAATTTCTCTTGGGAAATGACCCAATCATACATTCATGTTTCTGAGGATGGCTGAATTTTCTATAAGCCCTCTGCCCTCACAAGCCTACACACTTTATACTGAGGGAAAGCCTTGTGATGAGCTGAGCATTCAAGAGTCATTAGTAGTCACATTCATAAACTTTCATACCCACAGCCCTCTGAGCAGGCCTCCCTGTGGTTACTAAAGTTTTCTTCTTGCTGAGATTTCCCAGCATGCTCTAGGATTATCAAGTAAAGCCAAATATTAAGAGGAAAATCTTGAAAATCCTTCAGTGCCTGGGGTGGAATCAAATCAGATGAGCTCTTCACTCTGGCACCAGCCAGCTGAGCTACAAACACTGACCCAGCCCACGCTGCGAAGGCTCATCATGAGCAGAAGCCCATAATGTTGCTGGAACACATTGCAGACTCTCAAATGGAGGAAATGAAGTATATAAAACAGTTGGAAAGTTTACCGAGATAACAGTTAATATTTATTTCAGGCATTCGTCTGTACATGGCAATGCTGAGATTTTTTTTTTCCTCAGCATTTCTTTCTGCCCTCAAGACCTTACATTGGGTAGATTCTGAATTCTTTAATCATAGAAGCTGTGCACCATGGCTCAGTTTGCAACTCCATGCAGCTTTTGTCAAAGTGAGTGCCGGACCCAGAAAACAGTTAATATTAAAATGAAACAAAGCTGAGCTAGATATGAAAACACCATGGACGCCTATATTCTTGGTCAAATGAATTTCATTATGCTGTGTTTTAGTGTCTTCTTTATGTATTCTACTTGGTTGCTCAGATTGTGAAAATTACAAAATAAAAATTAAGTGGCTGTGTAATATCTGACTCGTCAGTTTTTGCACCTGGTGTGTCTTTCTTTTGCAGTATTGACTTACTATCTCAAGGAGAGAGAGCATGAAATATGGAAAGCCACCTGTCTCCTGCAGTGGATTGGGAAAGACAGTGGGCTGAAGTAAAGAGTGCCTGGTTTCCAAATCTATCTCTAGTAATTTACTCTATGTGTTCTTAGGTAAATCCTTATGGTTTGGGGGGCCTTACCTGGGTTTAAGCTTTTATAAGAAATGTCATTCTCAGTAAAGAAAACAGAATCTCTAGAATGGTAGCTATAAAAGAATTTCTGAATATGGAGGGCCATGTCTGCTAAATGCTCGTCTGAATAATCAGAACAGCCAGAGTATGTCTGTCAAATAAGAATGGCGTTCATGGGAAAAGCTACTAGGTCAGCCAGACATCAATCACTCAGAACCATTTTTTGTACATTTGTTTGTAACAGAAGTGCTTTATACTCTCCAAAACATCACATAAAATATTAAAAAGATGCATATTTAAGGATCAAGATTTAATCAAATTAATCATTTTGCTCCTTCATTAAAGTCATTCTTAAGTGAAGCTCTTTGTCTTTTATTTACTGCCAGTGAATGGAGGTAAAGACTAAAATGTTCACTAGTACAGTTTGTGGTACTGCCTCATATCCTCGGATGTCAGCAGTTTGACCTGCCATGGCCTTTTCATTATCACTGCCAATGTCAATGCAGAGAGAAAAAAGCAAAATGAGATACACTTGGTCTCAAAGGCTCCCTGGAATGGTCTGAGGGAATGCCAAGAGTCCACAGACAACGCTTGAGAACCACCATGTCTGCATTTTAAAGTAAAGATGGAAATGGTAATATCTGCCTTCAGAAGAGGGAATTTAGAAACATGGAGAACAGAAGGGGATTTATTTTTTGAAATGCAAAGTTTTGATACACATGTCTGGGTCTATAGTAGGGATATCTTGTTCTTTCCCTTGTTATTATCATCAACTTTATTTAAATTATAGTATATTAGCTAATATAAGCATATTATGCTATATATTAGTTACAAGGACTGCTATAACCATCACTTTTGTGGCTTACAACAGAAATTTATTCTTGCATAGTTCTAGAGACTAGAAGGCCAAACTCAGCAGGACCATGGACAATTCCACAGGCTGTAGAGAACAATCCTTCCTTACTTCCTCCCTACTTCCGGTGTCTCTCAATCCTCGATGCTCCTCAGCGTAAGTCTGCGTCACTCCAATCTCTGCATCCGTGTACACATAGTGTTCTCCTGTGTGTCTGTCTGTACATCCTCTCCTCTTTCCCGAATGACACCAGTTACTGAATCTGCCACCCCTCCCCGCAATCCAAAGACCCTATTTCCAAATACGATCCTATTCACAAGTCTCCACGGTAGGACTTGAACATATCTTTTTAGGTCATGTAAAGTGAGGAGCACGAAGGCCTGTCATTAGGATTCTGTAGGGCAGTAGGTTTAATTCTGTTCCTCGGATCCACTATATTACATAAAAATAATTAATTAACAGTAATTAATGCTCATTTTCTTTTCATCTTCAAAGAATCAGAAATATTGAGTAATAAATTTCATTGTAAGACAACCACACAGGAGTGTAATTGATACACAGTTAAGTGCACATGTTTACAGTGAACCTGGAAGTAAATTATGGCACGTGTATAAATCCATAAAATCATCATCACATTCAAGATAGCAAATACATCCACCAATCCCAAAAGTTTGTGTGTGTTATTCACGATCCTTCCTTCCTGCCCTACTCCATCTTCACCCCATGTATTAAGGCAACCATTGATCTTTCTCTCACTCTGATTAGTTTGCATTTTATAGAGTTCATATAATGGAATCACAGTACTTTCTTTTTCCTCAGGCATCTTTCAGTATAATTATTTCACTATTCACCCATGTAAATTGTGAAATAAATTGGATAAAATAAATTGGATGTTGTCATGTGTGTATCAGTAATTCCTTTTAGTTGCTACACAGTGTTCCACTGAAGCAAAATTTGTTTATCCATTTACCTTCTGGTAGAAATTCGAGTTGTTTCAAGATTTGGATATTATAAATAAAACTGAGCAAGAGCTAGTAAATCTTTTAAATGCCACAAATTTACTCTTACAACCTGCTATGTATTTTATTTGACATGTTATTTTTTTTATTTGCTATGATACCAAACAAAGCATTTATAGCTATAAGTCCAATTTAGTGCTTGTGGGAACCAGGTGGCATATACTTGTTATTCCAATATTCAGGAGGCTGAGGCAGAAGGACAGGCTGGGCTACATAGTGAGTTCAAGACCAGCCTGAACTACAAGCTGAGACCCAGTATCAAAATGGTATACAACAACAACAACAACAAAACAAACTTAGTGCACATAGTTTCTAACAAAGTTGGGTTCCTCTGGAGTGTGGAAAGCCTTTTGGAAAGAAAAATACATGACAAATCAAAACAAAAAAAAACCCAGTAATTTTCTATTCAGTAATAGCATTCTTAGTATTTCTGTCAAAAGGACTTATTTTTCAAAAGGGGAAGGAGGAGGAGAACAACAGGAAGAAGAAGATGAGGAAGAAGAAGGAAGAGGAAGGAGGAGGAGGAAAAATGTAACCTTGTGAAGGTATTTTTTACAGAATTTTGTACAATAGTCAAACAGAAGCAACCTTAATAGGGGGTGGAGGGGAAAGGGAATAAAGAATTGATATGTGCTGTGTACATGTACCAGTTCCACACAATGAATGTCATCATTATGTAGTGCAAACAAGTCATAATAAAAGTTAAAAATTTAAAAAGGAAACAACCTTAACATAAAATGAGAAAATGTTTAAATGTCACAAGATAATGCTTCAAATATATTATCTCAAAAAAGTGCAATAAGAAGTTATATGCAGACAATGGTTGAAGCCATATGAAATTAATATGCTTATAGAGTATTAGTGTAGTATAGTAATTATTTACAATAATATATTTGTGAACTATTCTCTTTTATTGTCTTTATTTTATAATAAAATTTATGCAATAACAAACATCATTAGGAAAGAGTTGACTGTTCTAAAGTCACCAAACCCGTAGTCTCTTTCTCCTTTGATGGGCAGAGATACATGTGTTCATTTCCTACCATTTATGAAATAAATTACGATGTTGTTAGAGGCTCAGTCCAATCTATCTTACACATACTGCTATACTTCAGACAGAACTTGGAGGCTACACTTAGAAAGTCTTCTCTACTCTGGAAATCCTTTTCAGTACAAAAGTATACATGTATAAATGAAAAGATGGAAAGTCTCAAGTGTTGGTGAGCACGTGTATCGTGCAGAGTTCTCACACCCTGGTAGTGCCAATTTGATGTGGCACTACCACTTCAGAAAACTACTTGGTGTTATCTAATATATTGCATAGGGTCTGACTATAAATCCCTCTTCTAGATGTATAACCAACATAAATGCATATATATATGTTGAGCAAAGGCATGTACTAGAGTGAGAATGTTTACAGTAGCATTATTTGTAATGGCCCCAAGCTGTGAATTATTCAACTGTTCATCAACAGAGAATGGATAAATGCATTGTGGTAGACACATGATAGATACTGTATAACAATTATAGTGATCAGTCTACAATTATACATGGTCATATAATTGACCACAAATGTTTAGAGAAGCCAGATATAAAAGGACTTCCATTTATATAAATACAAAATCAGACAAAATTAATCTGTGATTTTTGGAGATTAAGATGATGGTTATTAGAGGCAGAAGGGCAGATACTTTACTGCAAGGAATGTAAAGAGACTTCTGTGGTACTTATCATGTACTCTCTATTGATCCAAGAAAAAGTTATATGAATGTGTTCAATTGGTAGAAATTCTTCAAATTATACAACTATGTATTTTTTTGAAATTCATATTAAATGTCTTTTTGGAATACTGTTAAGCATTATTAAAATCATTAGGAGCATTACTAATTCGTTTCCTTTTTCGTAAATATTTTTAAAAGGGACAAGGTTCCTATACTGCTGTGAATTTACAATGAACTAAAAAAAATCAAGTTTATACAGCAGGATGAATCTGGGGAACTTTGTAACCAGCCAGGAATGGTTATTGCTATAGATCTGAAAGCTCCCAATAAATTGCATTTTCTCTATTGCACAGTGTCCACTGATTGGCAAAGAAATAAAATGTAGAATCAAGAAAGCCAGAATGCTCTCTGTGAGAATAAAATGTTCTGCCAATATGGCACCCAGCTGTGCTTCCATCCCAAGTTGTACGGCGCTTGTGAGAGGTCCAAGCTGCTCTATGACTTGGAGTGCGAACATGTTCCCCTTGCCAGAAGCAGTTAGAAAAAGAAAGAAAATATGTTGCTACTAAACTCCCCGAAGGAAGGAAGAAAACTATTCTCTAAGCAAGACAGGAAAGGCAGAGAGGATATAATTCCTCATCTTATTAAAAATTAGCTCCAGGGTGCAAAGGAGAAATTCTCTACCCAGATGGATTTTCTATTTTTCTGTTGTCTTCATATATTGTCCAAGAATTATTGGACTATCAGACTTCCAATGAAGAATTTCAAATGTTCACATATTAGTTTTCAATCTCAATATTTCTGCTAATGAGAAAAGGGTCATAACAAGTTTCTTGGACAATTTTCTCATGCCTTCAATATAATTATGCAATTGAAAGATGGGATATAGAAAACTGGAGCCAAAATGAACACCAGCAATGGGAATGTTAAATATTTCATGGTATATTCTGAAACACAATAGAGCCATCTAAAATACAATTAACTTCTACAAACAAGACTATGTTCTCTAGACACCATTTTCATTTAAAGGGACCAGTCCTCCCTGGGGATACACCTCATTCTAGGTTCAGGGTAGAAAACATGCTAGGTAAATCTAGGTTATCTTATTTTGCCACAATCTGAGGAGATCATCTACTGGAGTCTTGTCAAATGAGACTAAAGAAGCAAATCTGAAGAGTTTCTACTGGCCAAGTATGGGACCATTTGAGCACCAAATAGAATAAAAACACCAACTAAAACACATCATATATATTAGTACAAAAATACTATTAATCACCACTGGAGATTGCCAGAGAACAAACTCATTCTCCCAAGAATGCAGAAACAGAAAGAATCATGTCTTTATTCATCCTTTCCTATACAAACTTCCATTCAAGGTTACCAACTATTGATGAGGGAGGATGCCTCACAGAAGGATTTCAACTAATAAACACAGAAAGATTAATAGGTTTAGAAAACCATCATTTTTTTAGCTCTCACTGAAATAATAGATATAGGCAATGTTCATAACTGAAGGCTAAGTCCAACAGGTCAAAGTTGATAGAAAAGTTTAAACTGGAAAGATGAAGCTGACCCCACCTAAATCTAGAAACCAATTTCAGCATCACTTAACACAGGCTGATCAAAGTTGTTTTCCTCCCAATATAGAAGAGTGCATTGCACCTATTAAGCACACAGTTAAGAGAATTATACCCAAATCTAATTTGTCTTTTGTATTCAACAAAATAGATGAAGGAAACACAAAGTAGAAGAATGTGTGATGTTACCATGAGGACTCAAAAGCTGAATCTAGAAGGTGGCAAATTGTGAAAGAAAAATAATCTGGTTCCTTCAACAAATGAAGGTATGAAATGGGAAGGTGTAGGGTTATACATTTCAAAGAGACTTATAAGACCTATCAGGTAAATGTATTGTTTGGCATTTGAATCTTTATTCAAATAAACTATAGAAAAACACTTTTGAGGAAATAAGAGAGATTTGAACATGGTCTAGGTATTGGGTAATTTTAAAGAACTAATATAAATTATTATAGTTCATAATGGTATAACTTTATACAGTATTTTAAAAATCACCATTTCTTTGTTAGTGCTGCAGACAAACGTGAAGGATCAAAACATGGTAAAATATGGAATTTACCTTGAAGTATTCCAGTAAAACCCAGGTTGGACAGATGAAATATGATCGACAAAAGTGCCAATAGTTGTTGAAACCAGGTGTTAAGTGATGGGGGTTCATCATATTATTTTCTCCATATTTGCATTTCTTACATTTTTATTTTTTTAATCAAACAATAAAAGAATAACTCACAGCTTTACAATTGACCTGGAGAAATATTTATAATATCTTGTTGAGTGAAAAAGCAAGAAGAAATACTGCATAGACAATAATAATACAATCTTATTTTGTAAAATAATAATTTGATTTTGTAAAACACACATAAAGAGTTTGAAGTTATATATATAATATATATTTGCCTATGATTTTATGAGCACTGGGAATTACTTGGGAGGGCACATGCTACATTGTAAATATGGACTATCTGGAGGTGGTAGAAACAGATATTCTTGGAGAAAGAATAGGTAAGGCCAGATGAAAACAAGACTTCATACTGAAAATATATGGGTTTATATGAAATGAGACAAATGAACATATTTCTAATATAACAAGGACATTACTTTTAATTAAAACATAGCGAAATCCATCCATATTTTGAAACAGTTATTTTCCTAGTCCGGACACCTTGGTAACTGTACAGAGCTCTGGCAGTATGCACATAAGCAAAGTGAGAACAAACCAGCAGCTCTCCAGTAGCAGTGTGCAGTGAGCTGAAGTGAGGCAAATAGAATTCAGCATGCAGTAGGGTCTTTGGGATGGGGCTGACTGGAAATCAATACTTCAAAAATGCACTGAGACACTCACCACTGTGGTGTGTGAGCATAAACGGCAAGGAAACAAAATGAAATGTCAGCTGAGGGCACCACAGAGAATGAATATCTCTTTCTGAGACCAAGTATCCAGCAGAAGATTCACAGCACCAGGCAGCAATGGGACAGAGAACAAACACTGACCCAGGAGTCAGAGGTCTGTAGGGCATGTCTTACCTCAGCTCAGTCACACACCAAATGTATGCCCTTGGAAAAGAAACTTGACCTCAGTTTCTGCACATGTAAAATGGAAATGTAAATGACACCTCACCTTACCTGATCAAATAATACATATACTTTACAAAGAGCTAACTAGAAAATGCTATGTGCCTGAAAGTGGCAGAAAAGGTTACTGCCCGCTCCCACACATGCACATCTGTACACATGCATACACACTCTCCTCACCGTTTGCATGTGCGTATACTCACACACAGAAATATCTGCCATCACATAAAAATGCTATGAAGTTGGCCCTCCATATCTCGAAGTCCACATCTACAGATTTTTCTAACTGCAAAATAAAAAACTTGTAAAAAATTCTGTATTGGACATACATAGACATTTTCTAATCATTAGTCCTGAACAATATGATATATGTAATACCTATTTATGGAGCATTTATGTTGTGTTAGGTATCATAAGGACTCTAGAAATGACTTAAAATAAAGACACCAAACCTCACTCTTCTCCCTATACACCATATGAGCACATAGTAAATAGGCAGCTATCTACAAATATAAAAGGGGGCCCTTACCAGAAGCCCAACACTGCTTGAATTTGATGTTGGACTTTCCAGGCTCCAAAGTGCTGGAAAATAAAGGTCTATGCCTCTTGTTCTATCATATTTTATTACACCTGAGACACTAGATGAGGAGTCCTACATTATGTTTTCCTAATATCCTGAACTTCCAATATCATAGCATTTATCACCTTGTATTGTGAGTGTTACTTCTTAGTAGTACGACCTTGAGCATTTACTTAAAATTTCTTTTTGCCTCTGTTTTCTTTTCCTAACAGTGGGCAAAATAATGGAACATATCTCATAAGATCTTCCCATTTTATTTAATAGTTATGATGTAATTGTCATGTAATTGTCATTGTAATGATTAAGTGATAGAATACATGAGCTCAACTAAAACAGTACCTGGAAAACTGTAAACATAGTATAAAGATGAGAAGTCATGGTTATTGTTGTTTTTTGTCATTATCTCTGTACTTAGCTAAGTCATAAACTCCATAAGGGCTTGTTTACAGTTGTCAACCCCAAGAACAAACACAGTAACATGGTATATAAATAAATATTTGCTAAATGAAAGAGACAGTGAGGAAGGAAAAAGTAATTCAGTGAAAGGGACATTTTCAGGAAACACATACTACACCTACAAGTGGAAACAAAGGCTATTTTCCAAGATATTTTGAGCAAAAATTTATACGTTACAATTCAGTTGATTTAACACACAGCCAAAAAGATGAGGAAAGAATACTATCGTATAATATTCTTTGAACAGCCATTCTGTGCATAGTAAAACATCCATGGAAGAATGTCAGGGGTGTGCTCCATTGTAAAGCCCATTAAAGCTGCTTGAACAACCATTGCACAGGTTTTGGTTTTTCATTTGATTTTAACAAAATATTTTACTAGAAAAAAGTTTGGGGAGTAATAGTAATGAAGTGTGTCTACTGCTGTAGGTGACATTTCATTTCATTTCTGGGCATCTGTGGAGATAAATATACTAGTACCAATGCCTGGGAATTTGGGTTGCTAGTTACCCAAAAATGAAATGTCATGTACTGAAACTTATTCTTTATTGTTTAATTTCCAATTGTCTGCTGAGCAAATCAGAATGACGAAGACAACAGCAATTTCAGCATGGGGCACCACATGCATTATACAAAATGCATCTCATTTGGAACTTTAGTCCTGTTCAAGACAAAAGATCAATGAAAATGTGCATTTTTAGATATTTCTTATTGCTTCCTGAACAAGGTGATTATAAGACTTTTTGTTTTGCTTGAAATCATAAAGCAGAGACATGGATATATTTCACAGTTGCAGCCACACAGACTGTGTAAACAATCCATGTTGCTAGGAAAAACTTGTGTAGCTCGAATACATGGGGAAGTCAATGAGAGTAGTAAGTTAGATTTAAAAGCAAGATGGTGATCTCTGACGCAAGGAAGCTAGAGCACACAGAGAGTCTGTTCATTCCATTACAAAGACCACAGTTGACTAGTTTTCAACTTTATTACATATTTCATAATGTCATAGCAGAATTCCCATCCTGGACTAAATCCTCTGGAGAATTTTAGCAATGTTTCTCTGCTCCTTTGAACTATTAATAAGTTGCCCAATTCTATCCCCAAAACAAAGGGTGGAAACCTCTTCTAGTCCATCCTCAATATGCTTTGAGACTAACGAGAAGATACATCTTAGAGTTTGAGTAGGATGGCAGTGGGTAATACCCATATGTCATCTGTGTCAGAGCCACAGCACCCACCCCCAAGGAGGAGAAAAGAATCAATATTCATGAACTCATTCTGTACATTTGTTTGGCGAGATCAAGTCAGGTTAGAAGGAGAGCTGAGAAAGTTTACTTGTCTTCATCCATAGTAGCCATCCCTGGACATTCCATGCCTCAACCCTGCCTGGCAGGAGCGAGAGATGAGGTAATTAAACAAATCTTTGACAATGCTGCTTGATTTCATCATGAAATTTCCCACATTCTACAAATATTAATTTAGGGGCATTGCTTTGTAGCTGCGACTAAACACATTAGTGATTGTTTCATAAGCTATATTATCATCCATTCTAACACTTTTCTTTTCCTCTGGGTACTACCATTTAGTTGTGTGGCTTAAATATTACCTATGCATTAGGTGTGTGATGACATCTAAGCTTACATCTCTATCCCTAAGGCTCATTGATTTCCAGACTTTTATATCTAACTTCCCACTTGATTTATCCTTTGTCGCGAAAAACAGAAATCTCATATGCAATCATTTTGGAAACAGAACACCTGATTCTCATCCTCACCTGTTTCTCTCATTAGCTGAAGCTCCAGATATAGGATTTATCCTTAATCAATTATTTCCTTTCCATCAGCAATCTCATCATCCTGGCTTGCAAAACAAACAAGTAAAAAACATACAATGTTAAATAACAGGGATGAGTACAGGCTACGACTACACATAGACTACGACACATGATGTTCTGAGAGGAAAAGACTCAGGACCTACTTTGGATAGGATAATCAGGAAACTCTCTTTAGAAAAGTGACAATTCCATTACCTGTAAGGCAGAGTGGAAATGGCCACTCAAAGACCAAGAAACCTACCATTTCAGGAGGGGCAACCAGAAGAGTGTGAGGGAAAAGTAGCAAGAGTTCTGGTTGAGCAGGAAGGGTGGGGTCAACTCAGATAGGTCATTGTAAGCCAAAGTAAAAAATAAAGAGCTAATTTATGTAAGTGAAACTGCAGGTCATTAGTAGTCTTAACCTTGGGAATGGCGCGAGCTACCTCGTTCTTCGAAGATTACATAACATCAGTGGACAATACAGACAGAACTGACTCCCCTGCTTCTGTCCCACACACCCAGACACTAGAGGTCTATGGGAAACACACAGGAGTGCTGGGGAAGGTATAGAGCAATAAGATGATAGAATTCTATACTCAGAAGAAAGAATGGCGAGGAGAGAAGAAGAGAGCTCAAAAGACAAAGAGGGCAGGGGATTTAGCTCAGTGGTGCCTCGCAAGCACAAAGTCCCTAGTTTGATCCCTGGTACAAAAAAAAAATGCAAACACACACACACACACACACACACACACACACACACACACAAAACCAGAAAGAACAAGAAAAGGAGGAAAGTATTGAGAAACCAGAAAGCAACTCAAAACCATACTAGTACCTGACAACGGATGAGAGAAGAGCCCAAAGGGGATGGGTGACAAGGTCAGAGGTTTTACCTCAAAGATAAAAGGAGATGCGGCCAAGGGGCAGTGAGAGGAAGACATCAGGAGACAAGGCTCCCCCATCCAGCAGGCAGGTTCTTGAAAGAACTGCTTTGCCTGTGTGAAGAGAACTAGAAAACAGAAACACAGAGTAGGGGCTGTGAATAATATTGGGTGTTCCTACCAATCCTGATGCATAATTATCTGTTATGCCTGATTTGAAAACGCTGTATATAAATAACAATACTGGCTCTAATTTAATGGTTAATAAAAGAGAAAGAACTAGACAAATGCTATCTACCAGCTAGGAGGAGAAGAAAAGGAGGCTTGGAATTGTTGTTAATCTGACTGGAAAACAAAATCTTCACAAGACTGAAACCTCACATCAGGTGTGTTATTGGAAGTCACAGTGCACAAGCAGTACCATAAACTCAACCAAAAGAAAATTAAGAAACTGCTCCACTATGAGTGAATCCCAGAAGTCCAACCAAAATGGAGCCACAGAAGAATGCACGAGTTACATTAAACAAAACAAAACAAAAACACTCCAACCACCATGTAGCAGGAGCTTAGAAAAAAAATTTACATCTCACATAAGAAATGAAACCACCAATAGAGAATTAGCAAATACAAAGTTCAGGAGATGCATCACCATAAATTTTAGAATAGTTGATGAATCAATCAGAAAGAGATCATAAAATAAGAATGGAAATATTTTTAAATGGGCTTTAATTTCACTATGGGCATACTGATACTTTGAAAAAAGAAGAGCAAACTGAAAACAGAAGCAAAATACATATGACCTTTAAATATTAAAACTTGGTCATTGAAGTTTTAAAAACTCAAAGAGTAGGTTAAATAGCAAATGAGAACCAGATTAAGAGAAAATTAGTAACTACAAGATATATTTGAGGAAGTAACACAAAATGCAGCACAATCATACACAAAAAAATGTACAATGAACAAAAGCCATAAGAAACATAAGAGAAGGTTTGACATTTATCCAGACTAGCGGAAATCATAGAACAGACAGAAAAGCCATATTTGAATCTGACTAATCCCAGTATTTTATTCTCTTGGACATAGGTTGGGTCCAAGAGGGAAGACATGTCCAAACAAGTCCAAATAGAATCATCCCCTAGGGTGGATAGATGATGTTGGAGACTCAAGACCTTTTTATTGGGTTGCTGAAATGGCTTGCAAAGTACAGTGTCTGGAAAATGTCTTGTGCATTGGGTAATGGATGCAGTGCGTACAACGAGGACTCAAAAATTTCTATAGTTCCTTAGCTTTTTCCCAAACCTATTTTTTTCATTCCTTATACAAACTATAACCCAAAAAAGAAGAAACACGAAAACCCTTTTCTGAGCACTGTACTCTTCCCTAGACAGTGGGCATGATATGAGTAAGACTTGACCCATGGAAAATCAGAACACCGGGGCCCAAGAGGGCCCAGTACCAGGCCTCCTGACATCTACTCCAGGTATCCTCCTACTGAGTCTTCTTTCTTGCAAATTCTACAGCACTCTGTGCCAGGCACGACAATGATTGAGAGCTAAACAAAGGTATTTTAACCTTCTCTCAACCCTGGTTGGAGTTCATAATGAAACAAAGTGTACCGGCCTCCCTCTGGTAGCCAGAATCTCTTGAGTGATGTTTTGGCAGAAGTGTCTCATTTGGAATGGCTTGGGCTTCCTGGGCTCTTTGTGAAGATTGGTGGGGATGAGTTGTTATGTTTTACAATTGCTGTAAAAAATCCACAGCTAACAGTCTAAAGGAGAGTGAGGCCAAATAATCATACACAGGGCATGCCAGAATCTGCAGCCAGATAGCTCTGGGCAGCAGTGGGGTCTGCAGAGTGATCAGGATAGGGCAGCAGACACATTGATTAAATGGAGAGGAGGAGCTGCTGGAAATGAAAGACAGCATTGCAAAACACAATAGCACAATACCACTGCATACCGTACTATAGACAAAATGGGTTAAATAATTACTTAAATCCCTTTAAATCTGAGTGAAACCAAGTAAGTTAGCTGAAAAGATTTTGGGATTAGGAGCTTACCCTGAAGGCTGTTAACTGTAAGGTATTTCTTCTCTAGAAATCATGCCTTGAACTCGATAGGGTGACTTTCCCTGATTTAAGAACAGTCCCAGTTTGTATATGCTGTGTCAATATCTTATGTCTTTCCCCATTTGTCCAGGATGACAAAGTATTAATAAAGAAAGCAATATTAAGAGTTACATTAAGATGGCTTCAGTAGACTTCAGGAGTGGGTGCTGTGACGTGTCTTCCACAGCACCATTCAGGACTGAAGGACTGTTTCCCTAGTTGCCAGGTGGGTTTCTCAAGAAAGCATGAGATGTGAGCCCTCACCTGAACTATGCTGGATCACCAATGTCACCTCAACCACAGCCACACCCTTTCCCAGGGTGCCCACATCAAATGAGTGGTTTTGTAGAGGGATAAAGGTAACCCCACTTCCCAGCTTGCGTTGGACTTGGCCTTTGCTGTGGCTGAGTCAAAGCCCAGCTTCACCTTCTGCCCAGTTCCATACCTCTTCTCCTCTTCCAGAGGTGGTAATCCCCAAACACTTGTTAACAAACTCCTACATGTTAATCCATTTTAGAATCTGCTTTCTGAGCAGGCTTCAGCCTTTAACAGTCCCTCCCTGGTACTTTCACTTTCTTGATACATTGTTGGTAAAGTACTTTCACTTTGGGCTGGGGTAATAGTACATGAGACATGTGCAGTGAACTAACTTATCACTCTGGTTACATCAGAGGATGTCCGGAGATTATCTATCTTTCCCCATCTTATCTAAATAAAACATGTGGCAGTCACTTTTGTGATGTGCAGGTGCCTGAGGAAGGACTTGCTGCCCATCTGTGAGCAGTACAGTGACAGGGCAGACAATCTATACCCCTTCCCTCTTCTGGGTCTGCCCACTCCTGAGTGGCCCCACAAAAAGATGTTCTCCTTCTAAGGACAGTCCATGCCCCTGATTGTGTGAGGTAGGACGTAAGCACCCAGCTACTTCAGTCCAATGCAGGACGCTTCTGACGGGCCATGCTTGTCCCCAAGTTAGAAGGGTTAGCCCAGACTTTGTCCAACCTATATCCCAGATGGATATCTTACTCTGCCCAATCCCTCTTCCAGAAGTAAAGGTCTCAGATAAACATCTTAGATGCAAAACTTCCTCCCAACATCCATACCTGGACAATTCAATCTGCAATAATACATAATATCTTCCTTTCCAGGTCTGCTTGTTGAATGCTTGTGTAACAAACTGTGTTAGGGCATTAGCAGGTAGAGACTGCTAAGTATTTTCATCTGGGATAAGGGGGAAAGTCTGGGGCTGCTGCCCCTTGGCATGCCAATCACTTGTGCAGTGACCCTGGCTTGATCTGAGAGAAGCCTGAATTCATTCAGCGTAGCCATTGAAAAATGCGGGGGTACCAAGATTAGCTCAATGGTTCCACTGCCTGCCTCACAAATGCAACAACCAGAGTTTGATCCCTGGTACAAAACAAACAAACAAACAGGGGAGATTTCATTCTCCATATAAATGAAGTATTTAAGGGAAATAGAAGCCAAGGCTTTCTGCCACCTAACATAGGATAGTCTAAATGCTCTTGTTACACTAACATTAACGTTAAGAAGATGCTATATGTCTGTAACTATTAAGTTATGATTTGATAACACTTTTCAAATTTGTAGTTAAATATTTTGGCGTTAATGGACTCAAAAAATGAAAGGGATTTTTTTTAATGAAAAAGAAATACTCTGTCCATGGCAAAGTTGACAAAACTATAAATTCCAAAATGTTTATCAACATTTGTCATGTTACATGGGAGTCATATGATATCACTGACCACGTGAAAACTGGAAGACCCAAGTCTGCTAAAGCTATAGTATCTAATTCCAAAGAGTGCAGGATACATACAGTGATATATTCTGTACATAACTTGGGTTCAAAACAGCTCCTCTACATTAATTTTATTCAGTTTCTTGTGCATATACAAAAAAAATGAACTTGAATGAGGTTTAAACACTTTACTCCAAAATGTAGCACCTTACCATACTAAATATCTTTAGTTGAAGGAATCTGAGAAAATCTGAAGTGGAAAGGTCACTGTCACTTTCCTCCATGCTTCTGAAGTAGATCATGAAACCTAGCAAGAATTTTCTGACCCGGCCCAGCTCCTGGGGCAGATCATAAGACCCTCCAGTGAGCAATGCCCTCCATATACCCAGAAGAAAAGAACATCCTTACATCTGAAGATGACAAATCACAGAGAACTCAACCAACAGGCATGAGCTCACTACATTAGGTCATGCACTTTGCCCTGTTTTCCACAGCTTTTTACACTTTCTCAACACCTAGCATGAAAAGACATAGATTTTAGCCATTTTTTCAAGTAATTTCCTTGTGAAGGCTCTCATGTCACATAAAACTTATATTGAATAAATATGTGTGTTTTTCTCTTCAGTTATCTTTTGTTGGAAGGGTCCCCAGCCACGAACCTAAGATGGAGAGAAAAAAATCTCTATCCTACAAAGTGACAGCTGTTAATGTCCTAGACTGAATGGCAGGGATATGTTTCAAAACAATTAAATGATGCCCTCTTTAACTAAATGTAGTCACATACTTCGTGCTGAAAAGTGTTATGTCAATAATGGGTTGCTTGGTTTTTATTCAATTTGTGGTATCAAAATAAAGCATTTGAAATTTCATTTGGTTGAAGGTAAAATATCTGACATTATTAAAGCAAGATGTCATTATACATTCAATTAAATGAATGAGTGCTAATAAAATTCCAGGGTTTTTAAAAAAATTTAAAGTAAAGTTAAATTTGCATTATAATTCAACATAAGTATTGGTAGAGCACGGGACTGTGGTAAAACCATGTTCTAACTGAATGGAGCAGAAGTTTTTGAAATTTGGTGTGGCTCAACAAAATTCACACTTGTATTCCAGGAAGTTGTGATGGTCTAACAACCAAAATAGTAGCCATCACTATTGAAGACTTTATAAATATTATAATGTATGCACAGTTTAACTGAAGTACATATTTTCTGTGAAAATCTGATTCCAAATACAAGGCAGTAGTATGAGTTTTCTCTCTATGTTGTCTGTCAAAAGTAGGATTTTGGCAATATTTGTGCCTTTGACTAAATCATTTGTAAATCAACCTAAGTGCCCTGCAGGGATACTGAATTCTTTTATCAATGAGCCATTTGTGTTTGGGCCACATTTGTTCAAATCAGTCAGAAATATTTATCCACATTTTCAATGAAGGAAAGTCCAAAAACTTTCTGCTTTTGAGACAGTTACACAATTGAGATTATCAGTTACGAGGTTTAAAAGCAGCAAGACACTAAAATGTATCCCTTTTGTCAAAAGACAAATTAAAACAAATTTAGTATGAGGGCTAATTTGCTTTTTATTTATGGTTCATAAATTGGGCAGCCCCTGTTCTACAAAACAGAATGAGAGCTCCCTTAGGGCATAGCCCAACAGTGGGGTTTATAAGGTGTGAACAACAAAACAGAACAATAGAGAAAAAACTGATTGTTTAACATCAGTTTATTTTCCTGTAAAGTTCAAAACTTAGGAGATTTCCTTATTATACTGACTTGGGTAGAGTCTATTTTAAGATCTGGACTGTTTGAAAGTCTAGCTGCTTCCTTACAGTTTCAGTTTGATTACGTGGCACTTAGCAGAAGTTAACTCCATTTTGGTTTGGTCTAGTCCAAAAAATGGCCTCCCATGATCTTAGCACCACAAAAAATAGAAAGAAACTTGACAAATTAAGTGTTTACAAAATAAATAATGCTATAAGATTAAACTCGAGAGTCTGTAATTGAACTTTCTGAGTTTGTAGACAAAATGTTAGTGTGAAGTTCTTACTTCAAACTATATGAAAATATAAATTAGACAAAAGAATAATGAATAGACAAAATTAGTTTGTTAAGCACTTTTTGAAGAAAGATACTTGGAGTGGAGGAAGAAAGATATCCCTGAAAATATATTACAAGTGAGAATATTATTCACTTAATAGTATTGTACTTATCCTATTAAGTATGCTAGCAAAAGTACATTCTCAAACATGATACCATTTACAGAGAAGGTCAGCTGATGTTTTTTTTTTTTCCTCATTGAGTTTATTGGTACATTTTAGATACACAGTAAGTTACATTCATTATTGGGATCTTGTTCCTTTACATGACAGGTCTTGATTCTCATTTTTTCCCCTTGTCCCTGCCCTCCCTTCACCCCCTCCTCCCCTCCCCATTTACAAAGACTTTATTTCCAGTTTTTCATTTTCTCCTATTTTTTCCTTTTCCCTTATTACCTTTCCCCTACCCTTCCCACTTTCCCTACACCTTTAGCCCCTTTCTTCCTATTTCACATTGTCCATTATATCATTAGGATCTTATGTAC
>NW_022900950.1:53231854-53307138 GCF_012274545.1 Fukomys damarensis | reverse complement strand
TTTTTTTTTTTCCTCATTGAGTTTATTGGTACATTTTAGATACACAGTAAGTTACATTCATTATTGGGATCTTGTTCCTTTACATGACAGGTCTTGATTCTCATTTTTTCCCCTTGTCCCTGCCCTCCCTTCACCCCCTCCTCCCCTCCCCATTTACAAAGACTTTATTTCCAGTTTTTCATTTTCTCCTATTTTTTCCTTTTCCCTTATTACCTTTCCCCTACCCTTCCCACTTTCCCTACACCTTTAGCCCCTTTCTTCCTATTTCACATTGTCCATTATATCATTAGGATCTTATGTACTATTATAGTTTATTCACACCAGAGAAAGTATTCGGTATTTACACTGTGTGACTTATTTATTTCACTTAGGACTATATTTCAGATTTATTAGCCATAAATGTAACTTTGAAGAAAATTTAGACAATTAAAAAAATTTGACATAGTCTAACTATATTGGGGGAACAAGCACATTCTTTAGAAAAATACACTCATGTGTCATTTGTGGTCAATGCATTTTTTTAAAAAATGATGAAAGAGTTAACCATTTTAGTGTTTTTAATTCTTAACTTTTCAATATAAAGAAGTTTTAAAAGTTTAGTTTGATGTATACAGATATATGTTAATTTACTTTTTAGAAAATAAAATTTACTTTTCAAGTAATGTTTGGGTATTTTATGGGTTTATCAACATAATAAAAATAAACTTGTTGGTTAATATTTCAAAAAAATAGTCATTTTTATCACCACATTTCACTGTCAAAGTGTCCTGGTTAGAAAGATAAATTCCTTGGTCATCCTGCTTAAAGGTTTATCAGACACTCTACATTTAAAACTCAATAAATGTTTTCTGGTTCCCCTTTTTAGGGCTTTATAGGATAAAAGGCTCATAGGGTTGGAAGGGCTCTCAAAGAAAATGTGCTTCATCCTGTTTAAAGTTTTTAAATGCCAGTGTATCTCAAAGCTTCCTTTGGGAATAATAGAAATTCCCAGTAATAAGATTTATGATATAAATCTAGGATGAGCCCAGGAGTCTATTTTTATCAAGACCCTACCCTCTTCCCAAAAGATTGTTTTGAGAAATTATACACAGTCAATTCTCAAATAATTTCCAAAAGCTTTTCCTGGCATAGAGTTGAAATCCACACTCGCTAAAACTAACAGTCCCATAGAAAAATGGAGTTCTCTTCCCCATGATGGACTTTTAAGTAAGGAAGACAACTCTCATCTGTTTCCAGAGTTTGCTCATCTCCAGTTTCACAACTTCAGTTATTTCAGTTCTTCTTCAAAACAACACACACACACACACACACACACACACACACACACCCCTTCATACAACACTGAGAATGACAAATATCCCAACAAACAAGGAATCAAGTGATATAGCTCATGAAAACATGTGCAAAAAAGGGGAAAAGCTAAAGCTGATGGTAGGCAGTGAGCTAATGGAATGACTCAAGAAGAGCAGGCAGGAGGAGGAGAGGAGGACAAAGAGAGGTAAAGGACAAGAAAGAAAAACCCATACTTTTGGCTATTGGTGATAGCAGATGAGATGAAGTCAATTACTCAATTTCCCAATGTTGCCATTTCCTCTTCTTTTGTTACAAGGCAGGTGCCTGTCTCACCTAATATCCAGGTGTTTACATCTTGAATACAAAATTGAGCAGGACACATAAAAGTACTGTAGTAAGAAAGGCAGATTTTCATTAAGAGGAAAGTGTACTCCACAGAAAGGGAGTGGTAGTGAATAGAAACCCAAGAATGAGTTTGACTCAGAGCAGCCCTGATTAGGGTTGGAGGTTAAAGTGCACTTGGGAGAGTTTTAAGCAGGTAGAGTATGCAGGTGGCAACTGTCAGCTATGAAAGTACACCCTCAAGAATAGGGTGATCAGAGGTGGCAACTACAGTGAGTTCCAGAGTTGGCTCATTTTTCCGGGGTATGGGGAATGGTCAGGGGTAGTAACTAAATATCCTGTGTTCACATACTTGAGGGATTACCTTCAGCTTGGGAAGAGGAGTCTCTTTAACTTGATATGGCCCTAGACAGAGCCAGCATGGCTGCCAAAGTCCACAGGGCATTCAAAACTTAAGGCTAATTATATTATGATGACCACGCCTTGATTACTCCAATGCAGTTAGAGCACAGTCTCCTCAGGCTTATGCCAGAGGTCAAGGAAATGTGATAAGAGTGTGAGCATTTTTAAGAGTAAGAGTATTTTTAAGGCTCTTGTCAGGATGTTAAGGAAATATGGTGAGAACAGGATGCACTTGTGGTCTCTAGGAGCCAGAAGTCATCCTGTCTGTTGTGAGCGTAAGGCCAGAATGTCTCCCACACTGTCTGTCTCATTTCACTTTGATCAAATATTTTCCATTTCCTAAAATACCACCTGTACTCCTCCCTAAAGCAACCATTATTTTTGAAACCATTTATCTTTCAAAATTGAGCTCAAACATCAAGTCTTCTACTGCCCCAGGAGAATTTGCCTCTCTCTCATTTAGGAACCTGCTGTCCCTGAAAAGCCTGTATCTCATCATGTGCAATTGTTTATAGCTGACTAGCTCTCCATTTTAATATGCTATAAAATTGACTTAGATATTTCTTCTTAATATTAGGTACCTGTCTTCCTAGTATATTAGCTTCATGAGGACAGTACTGTTGTTTTATGCAATGTCATATCCCTAGAACTTGATAATGTACCTGGCACATACTAGGGACTCTTAGGGAAGTTTAATTAAAAGTGAAATCTCCACCCTACCCAGAAAAAAAAGGGAGGAAGAGAAATCAAACAATTTTATTACTAAATAAGCATTAAACCAAAAAGTTATGCATATCACAGTCAATCTGCTAACGATTTCAAAAACAGAGAAAACACCCTCTTTTACAGTTATGTGGAGACCAACCATTATCTAAGGTAGGTGTATTGATCTAGAGGCAGGTGGCAGCTGAAGTTAGGTCTATCTGCCCTTGGGAGGAGGACGTTAATGTCTTCCTGAAGGCTCCCTTCAAAGAAATTGTTCTCAAGTCCCTGCAGAAACAGTCAGGAACATGAGGCAGAATGTCTTAAAATATATTATACATGAGTGAAGGGCTTCAAGGGAAAAGGAGGGAGAGAAGGGGAGGGGGTTAAAAAAAGAATTAAGAAATGTCATGTACATGTACCAAATCCCCGTGATGAATGAAATCATTATGTACTGCAAACATGCACACACTTTTAAAAAAAGATTTGTAAACACGGGAAAAAGACAGAAAGAAAACTCTGAAAGAGAAAAGAGAGGAGCAATTTCTTCTCTTATGAATTTGTATTTGCCCTTTCTGCACTCAACCAATATTTGATGAATAAACGAATAACTGAATTCAGATAGTTTCCCTGTATTTGGATATAAATACCTAAGGCCATATTTATTTTCCTATAAAGCACCAATGTAGTGTATATTTAACAAGGTTTGTGGAAAGAAGACAAAAAGGGAGAAAGGATGAATAATGTCTACAACTATAAAACAATCTCTATATTAAGGATTTATTAAAGTGTTAAGGAAGAGGATGAAATTCTAGACAGATAAACTGGGTTTGTCATAAGGGTTCTTGAATATCCATAGAACATCTCTACGTGTACATTTAATTATGTATAAGGTAAGGGTTGCACTAGATACCTAGGGCACTTTTCACATCTAGATTTTACAATTCCAAGGTTGTGGCATTTTCTCATTCTGGTCAGCCTGCCTTTCTCTCCACCATCAAACTCTCCTCGCTGAGTTTAAGCAAAGTTGTTTGCACATTTTTTTTCCAGAGCCTTGTTCTGTAATTCATTCAGAGCCAGAAACTTAGGCTCATTTACAGGGGATCCATGCTCTCGCATAATCTCTTCACCCATCTTGGGCTTCAATTTTCTCTTAACAATATTCACTCTACCCTGTTCAGACCAAAGATCGCTCTCCTTGACAGAGAAGACAGAAGCAAATGGGAGGAAAAGAGTTCTACTTCCTTCGTGTCATCCATCAACATCACACCATTAGCTTGAAGCAGGAGGCCCCTTCCTTATTCCTGCTCTAAATTTAAAAACCCTCCATCATCCTTAGCTTTGCCCCTCATGAGCCTCAGATCACTGCCCTGTGGTCGTGATTTGCTATGAGACCCTACCTCTCTTTCACGTAATCTTTGGCAATGGCTCTCTCTGCTTTTTGGCCCTCCCCTTTCACAGCCTGAGTTTCTCAGTACTGAAGTATGAGGCTGGGGCACAGCTTCATGGCTGGAGCAATTGGGCAGGAGCTGCCAACCAAGGAAACTCGTTAACCACAGGTACAGAGCGACAGCTCCTGTGCCTGACAAGAGATCAAGCAGAAACCTGCACCTGGTATCAATCTTTTGACATGAGAACACACTGAACGTGGCACTTGACATCAATCTTCTGACACTAGAACAAGCTGAGCCAAGAAGCAGCAACTGACGTTGCTATCACTGCCCTCTTGTTCTCGCAGTCACATTCTGCTTGCAGGACGTATCTTCTCTTCTACCTTCAAAGCGCCCCTTTCTCCTTGAGAACTTCTTTTGTGCTTTTTCCCCTCTAAGTACATGTTTATCTTTCGCACTCACCAGTTGTTCCCTCCAATTCACTGAATAGGACAAGAAGAACCTGGAAAGCACTGCTGGTCCTTACTCCACCTGGTAACCGTAGGAGTCTGCAGCCACGCTGGCTCTAAATGTCTTGTGTTCACCATGGAAGACACAAGTGATGGCCAGGACAGAACTATTAACTCTGAAAGCTCACCAGTTCCTCTGAGTCACCTCTTCAGGAATAGAACTGTAATTATCTTCTCTCAACTTCCTTAAAATTTACCTTCTCAGCTGTGTTTAGGCATAACAAGGCTTCTCTTCTTGCCTGGCACAAATTCTAAAACGATGCAGGCAATTCTTTACAAGACTCTCATCACTTCCATTATATCATAGATGTGAGGTGGAAGAGGCAGGAGGACCAGGTAGTTCTTTCTGACAATGGTCTCTTTGAAGCACTCCAAGGAACTAAGTCGGGTGGGCTTGAAATAAACAGTGCGCCGCTTCTGGAGATGTCATGGGAGGAGAATCCCTGCTAACCGAGTATGCAAGGATGAAAGAGAAGGAAGATCGTTGAAATCTGCAAGTGTGTATGGCCAGGTGTATCTAAAATGATGACAGGAAAGGAAGAAAACAAGAGCAAATATTTACAGTTTTTATTTTATGAAACAATAAAACAATTTCATAGTCAAATAATAAGAGAATAGCAGTAGTTATCACACTGTGTACCAAAGTAGTTACTCAGAGTACAAAACATAAGCCAAAAAGATTCTTAAAAATAAGAAACAGACAATAATAACACAATTCTTTCTTTTCAACAAACTAAGAAAAGCAAACATTTTAATAACGAAGAGCAGAGGTTGAGAAAACATTGTTTCATTTAATTCAGATTTAGTACTCTCCTTATCATTCTTCTGCCTTGCACTCCTGTTTACTTTTTTAAAGCTTTTATCCATTAGTTAGTCCGAAAACGTCCCTAAGAGGTAGACAGGGAGAACTTTGTCCCAGGTTTTGATACAGGGAGTGGCAAGGCAAGACTTTCATATCTCCCAGCATCACCGTGGTTTTCCTTTTTCCTTCAAGATGTTATTGCTCAGGGCACTGCTAACCATCTGTAGGCATCTTACAGGACAGGTGTTTCCAACACCAGCTTTGTACCACGAATGGGCAAAGACAGCCCTTTGGTTTGCACTAGCAGCTGTCCTTGGCAGGATCTGCAGTTATTTATAACTGATAGGCCTAATCTAATAACCTTAGTCTGAGAGTCTCTCCATCCTTGACTATCACACCTGGGGTGGGCCAATTAGCTGTAAGAAATCTCAAGTATCAAAAGGAAAAAAACCAAAAACTTTCTCCCAGGGTTCTGCATTTTATCTTCTATTTCCTTTCACACTGAGCAGCAACCACATCAGTTCCCCAGCTTCCTCCAAACCACCACCCCCATTCACCATCACTGCCACATCGCCATGGTTTGCTCGTCTTAAATGTCCTTGCACCCAACGGTTCCCAAACACCACCATACTCATTTCTCTCTGCCTATGAAGAGTTTCCTCCTCCAGCAAATCTATACATTTACCAAATACTCATTGAATCATTATTATGTGCTAGGCACCGTTCAAGGGTTCGAGGGACTGGGATTACCTACTGTATTAAACAACACAGTCCCTGAGTTTGTGGAGTTTAGGCTTACAGCCTTTGAAACTCTTTATTAACCACACCAAGGCTTCCTTTCTTTGAAATCACCATCGGTGTATTCACCCAGGCTAGAAATATGAAACTCATCTCTGACTTGCCACTGTCTATAGTCAGTCATTTACAAAATCCTGCTCTTTGTTATCTGAACAATTCCACGTACACCTTCCCTTCTCCCAGCTGTCCTCTTGCTATTCTAACTTAGGACATCTTGGATTACTTGGTTTCTCTGCCCCTAGGCTTGCCTCCCTTAAGCTTAGCTTTCCTTCTATGTACCACTCATGACTTGTTTAAAACTAGAATGTGGTCAAGCCTATTTTCTCCTCATAACCTTTTTAAGAGCCCAACCCATTTGATAAGGCACACACAACTTCTTATGATCTATCTTTGCCTATTATCTCTTGCTTTATTATTCTGCATAGATCCTATCATGTATTTTTGCCTAGGTTTTCTGTGTGTGTGTGTGTGTGTGTGTGTGTGTGTGTGTGTGTGTGTGTAAAACTCTAATAAATCATTTTTTTTCCAGTAATAGGGATTGAACTCTTGGCCATTACACTGAGCAATAGCTTTTTCTGAATTTTTAGATATGGTCTAAGTTGCTAAATTGCTCGTGCTGGGCTCAAATTTGGGATCCTCCTGCCTTGGTCTCCCAGAGTGTAGAGATTACAGGCTTGGATCAGCTTACAAATCAGTTTTTCATTTTTTGGTGGTGGTGGGGTGTTTGAGACAGGGTCTCACTATATGGTTGAGGATCACCTGGAACTATGGAGCCCAGGCTGGTCTCAAACTCACAGCAATCCTCCTGCCTCAGCCTCCTAAGCTGGGATTACAGGCTGTTTTTCATTTTTTGGTGGTGGTGGGGTGTTTGAGACAGGGTCTCACTATATGGTTGAGGATCACCTGGAACTATGGAGCCCAGGCTGGTCTCAAACTCACAGCAATCCTCCTGCCTCAGCCTCCTAAGTGCTGGGATTACAGGCATGTGCCACCATGCCCAGTTTACAATTCAGCTTCTTTGTGTGTGTGTGTGTGTGTGTGTGTGTGTGTGTGTGTGTGTGTGTGTTTTGTTTTTTGTTTTACTGGAGTTTGAACTCCAGTCCTTGCGCTTGTGAAGCAGGTGCCTAAACCACTGAGCTAATTCCCCAGCCCTTTCAATTCAGTTTCTTGATGGCTGCTTTGCACATACAATATCTGTAGTCTCCAGGCCAGGCACAGTGCCTGATATATACTGGTCCCTTATTAGATTTTAAACTAAACTAACTCGTCCTTGTTTTATACATCTTCAGGTGTGTATCTTGCATCTACAACTGTACAGTGCATTCCTTGGGGCAGTCATTAGTGCTATTTACACACGATCTAAATCTCTTCCTCTGAGAAATTATAGGTTTTATTTACAACTTCCTCCAATGTTAGGGATGACTATGTGACTTCTAATGGCCAATGAAATGTGAACAGAAATAGCATGTGTCATTTCTTGAAGAAAGCATTTAATTGGCCAGTGTGAGGCACAGCTACTGTTTCCTCTTGCTGCAAGGGAAGTGACTAGGTCCCTGGGAGACTAAGATGAGCAGAAACTTCTGCTGTGCTCTAAGTAAAATAAATTATTCATAGTCCAGGTACATGTGGGGATTGCCCATTGTGGTCATGTAATGTAGCCAATTCCAACTGTTCTATTTCATGAGGACAGGACCCACACCACTTATCTTTGTGTCTCCGTATTGCCATGTTCAAAATAGGCTACAATATAGTTAAATGTTAATTTCTGATTTTCAATTTATAATGTCCAATTTCAAATACCCCGCTCCTATCTACTGCTGCTCTTTCTATACTAAAGCACAATTTCTGCTGGTTTTAACACAACATGGTTTCTAAAACATAAAACATAAAATTTCTAATCAGCTCATAATCTGGCGTTGATCACTTGCAGAGTGTGCTGTAGGAATGAAATGTCACCTTCTGACAACTGATTGAAAATCCCTGCAGCTCAGCTGCCGGCAGGGCTCTTCAGGGACACAGAAGGACTGGAACTCCAACACATGCCCTGCAGCTGAGCCACAGAGCCAAGGAGCTGTAATAAATTAGCTGGCTAGGGGACGACGTGCCTGTTGCAGTACGGGTCTCCCTGAATGCTCTGTCCCAGCAGATGGCACAATAACACGGCAATAAATGTAATCGAAGTGTCTCTCCATTTGCCTTCCTATGCCTTTTTAAAAAATCCCTCACTTTTGAACATATTATTCTGTCAGCAGGAAAATAAAAATCTATGATCTTTTAAAAATTGCTTTGTAAAACAATGGAATATGTGAAAAAGAAAAGGATTTCAAAGCAGTCTGTTCCTTAAAGAAATGCTTGTGTTTATTCTCTGCAGCCCCGATGGCTACTGGAAAGGCATATTTTTTAATCTTCATATAAATTTATTATGCATCACTCTAGTCTTCATGCACATGAGTACACAGCTAGTTGTACACTGCATTCATTAGCTCATCCAACTAAAAAACAAAGAATCCATTCTTTTCCAAAGAATCCGTATTTTCTTCCCCCATTAATAGTTGTAACATTATTCCTGTTACCTCCTCCAGCAGCACACTTCCAAAAATGCCCTTTCCTAGGAGTAAATAGGTTTAACTAATCAAAAATCATCTGCTGAAATTGAAAATTAAGCATATAGGAACTGTTTCTATGGTACTGTTTTCTAAAAATCAATTACAAATTATTAGCCAAAGTTTTTACAAAATATTTAAAGTTTTCTTGTCTTTTTCTTTTTTTGAGACAGGGTCTCACTATGCAATTGAAATTGACCTGGAACTCACTATGTAGCCCAGGCTGGACTCAAACTCACAGCGATCCTCCTGCCTCAGCCCACCGAGTGCTGGGATTACAGGCATGCACCACCACACCCGGCAAAGTTTTCTTATTTATAAATGTCAAGTGTTTCATTTTTGAGGAAAATATGTCTACATTTATTGTAACTATAATGTAATTACCTAAAAATGCTTTCTGAATGAATCTCCAAAGTAAAAATAAACCTGTAGGGTTCTTATAATATTTAACAAAAGCGATCTAAAGAAAGAATTCAGAGAGACAATTTGGTATTTACACGTGTGTCCTATTTATTTTACTTAAGAGTATGCCCTCAATTTGCATAAATATCTCTAGTTTATCATTCTTCGTGGCTGAGTAGTACTCCATTTTATAAAAAATAAAGAGCCCACATCTTCTTTATCCAGTGACCAGTTGACAGGCATTTGGGTTGTTTCCAAGATTTAGCTATTACAGACTGTGCCACTATAAACATGGTTGCACATACATCACTGTGGTATGATGCTTTTAATTATTTTGGGAAGATACCCAGCAAGAGAATGGCTGAATCAAATGGAACCTCTAATCCTAGTATTTTGAGGAATCTCCACACTGATTTCCACAGTGGTTGCATCAGAAACTAAAAGTGTAAATGAGGACCAAAATGTATAACAGATAATATGAAAGAGAGAGAAAAGGTTCATCGGAGAAGTAGGGGAGGTTGGGGAAAGGAAAAAAGGGAAAGAAAAAAATACGAGAAAAGAAGGAAAAATCGGAAGCAAAGCTTTTGTAAATAGGGAGGGATAGAAGATTGAAAGGGAGGGAAGGGGAATGGGAAAAAACAAGAACTAAGATAGATTATGGACAGGTACAAATTCCCAATGATGAATGTGATCATAATGTAAAACTAAAATATACCAATAAAGTTAATTTTAAAAAGAGTCCAATGTGTTCCCTTAAAAGAATATTTAGAGACTACAGAAAATATTTCTCCAGTGTAAAAATACACAAACACTCACACAAAGTGATTGCTCGAGCCTATGCTATAAAAGGAATAGAACTCCTTTTACAATCAGTTTGGCCATGTTTCCAACACAGGCTGAGGGATTTGGTTTTCCCCATATAAGGCACCAACAAAGATTTCAAATGGACCAAACATTTTATATTAGTGTCAACAGCACTAACACAGCTTCAGCTGGCAGAATACAGGGAAGCGAAGAATATGTGTATTTATCATTCCAGAGAAAATGCCTGAACACCATCTGTTCTCAGCCACCCTCTCAGCCCAGCCAGCATGGCCCTTTCTGTGGGACACACTTGCCCCAGTCATGATTCTTGGCCTAAGAATTTCAAATCCCAATTTCCCTTGAATAAAGAGATTTGGAAAGTTAATTTCAACAGAGCAATTAGAAACACAGAAGATCTCGTAATGCTGCAAACTGTTGGTTGCCGAGCTGTAAAACAGATGATTTGTTCCTCAATTTTATGCTAAAATTAAATGTACTGTAATCCTTTCCCTTTATTATAGGGAGATAGCAGGTCCTGGAACTGAATTATGATTAATCTCATGCTCTAGTTTCTGTGAACTGGTTCAAGCACACAGAAGTTGAATAGGAAAGCCTATTGAATTCGCAATGGGAAATAAGTTGCATCGAACAAATAAAAGTTTTCAACACACCTACAAATCACATACAATGTCTACAACATTTGTGTTTGGTTGATTTTTACAAATAATTTGTCCCACTCTGAAAAGCAAGGGGACCATATTAAAAATATAAAGACCAAAGATCCTAGATTCACCATATTTGATCTAGATAGACTGTAAAAAGAAATATTAAAATGAGACTCCTGAAGAGAGGAAAACCTAAGAGCTTTTCACTAAAAATAAAAACAGCCCACTTATATAGAAGCAGTTCAAATTTTATTTATAAGCTTAACAGAGTGAGTATACAATATTTTTCTTTTGGCTAGATTAAGAAAGCAGAGATAAAAATATAAAAAGACCCCAACCTTTCCAAAACCTGGTCTGAGAATTAGCTTAGAAATAGTTGCTTATAGAAATAAGCCTGTGGCAGCCAGCATTTCTCACTAACCTGAAAGTATCAAGTGATTCCCGCTTTTTTGCATCTTACTAACATTGTTCTGATGATTCTAATAACAGGCAAAACCAATTATAAACATAATGTAACATTTTTCAGGCAGTAGGGATAAAATGAGTTTAGTAATCAGCATCTGCAAACACGCATACCTAATGACAGGGAAATTGACCATCCCTAACTGCTCAGCTGAGTGGGTAGACAGTTGAAGCGAAGGTAAAAAACAGTGAGGCTGAGCTAAATTGCGTTAAGGAAAAGCATCTCATTAGGTTTCTCAAGGTCAGTTGATGAAGACCAGGTAGAAATTAATATTCCTCATATACCCTGAAAGAGAAAGAAAACAAAAATTACCACAAGGAGCAAAATAAAATTCAAAGCCTTTGTAGTCCAAAATGAAGTTCCTTCAAAGAATAGTCAGACTGCATCAGGCTAAAATGAGCACTTTCTAATGACTGAAAATAGCAGTGAAATGGTTTAGGTCACATTGCATTTGATTCACAACACAGTGTCTGTGAAGAATGTAATGGCTGTCCAATGACGGCTTATTGGCTATGTTTGTAGGACAGGCCAACAGGGGTCACAAGTAATAGAGTTCACCAACGTTGTCACAGCTTCCACAGTTGTAGCAAGGACAGAACAGACACAATGTGGAGCAGAGCCATTTAAATGGAAATGTATCGAGTTCAAGTGGAGCTGCATGGTACAATGAGGCAGCAAGGTGAGTTTTAAGGGGATCTTAAGGCAGCGAGACAAAATAACCAGTCCCCACCCCCAGTGAGCACAAAGGATCAAGAATTCTCCATCAGGTACTCTGCAATGCTGGGCCACATTGCCCTTGGAATACAGACAACAGCTATTTCTTCCTAACACTCTGGGAAACTAAACTCAGGCTGCCTCAGCAGTCATGGAAAATGCTTAACTGCCCTTGAAGTCATAGGATTCAGGGTTTCCATACCATCCCAAAAGGCCTTGCCCACTCTTATCAAAGAAAATAACATTTAAAAGAGATTTTAAGTGTCCCATTCTCAGTGGCCTCGTGAAACCTTAAAGAGAACTCTGGAAAATCCGAATATATTTCTAAACTATAAAAGCAGTTTACTGAAGCATAGGTGTATATACTACCTGATGGGAGATGACTGCAATTTCAAATGATTTTGGGAATGAAGATCAGCCCAGTTTGTTTACCCAACATCCACTTAGGTGAGGCCTGCTGCTTAAGTGTCCATATGACATTTCAAGACACAACTGTCTCTTTCCATAGGTTTCTCACGGTTTTATATTTTTCTGTTTTCCTCCTTTTCTTCTCTGCCTTTTGCTTTGTACTAGTTCCAAAGGTTCTTCCAAACCCCATCTGTGACTTGGGGCACAGCTCTCTTCTTACACTCTTCGGGGACACTCCACCCTCATCTATTAACATCTAAATAAGTGACATACTCAGTTACATTCTTTATACAAACGTTTGTCCCTGTGTTGTTCATAAAATATTGTATTTCAAGAATGAAGGCTTAATTTAGGGTTTCTCTTCTGACTTTTGTATGTTGACCTTTGATGAATAGATGTTTTAAATTTTAATGGAGACATATTTCTTTTGGGTTGATATTTTGGATATTACAGAGCCTATCATTTGCTCAAATTTATAAACAGCCTCTTTAATTTTCTTCTAAACTTCAAAGTCTTCCTCCTCTTTCTCAGTTTTAATCTTACTGAAGCTGATTTCTATGAATGGTATCAGGAAAGGACAGAATTGCATGTGTCTGACCACCCCACAGCATTTGTTGCGGGATCCATTTTCCCCAACGATATGCTGTGCCTCTGTGGGACAGATCAAAATTCCAGAAATGGTTGAGGCTGCTGATGTCAACTGCATGTATATTAAATGATTAATTAAGATTCTATGTATGCCTCTTTATATTTAGAAGCTAGCTATTTTTGGTTCTTCGCTTTCATTAGAATTTAAACCTACAGATTACTTAAAAGCTCATCCTTATCCATTAATAAGGGATAACCTTCCATTTATTTATTCCCTAATGTCTTTCTACAACAATTTTGTACATAGTTCTGGCATCTTTGGTTGGTTCTTTTTATTATAATTCTTGTTTACTATTCCAAAGGTGTAGAAATGAAGTTACATTTTATATATTGATACCATATCCACCAACATCGCAGAGCCCTTGTTTATGATAATTTGACTAGAAATTCTCTTTGATGTTCTATATAAATATCATCTTTGATACAATTTATAATTATTTCCTTTTCAGGTCTTATGTTTTATTTAAAGGAAATATTTTGATGTATTTTTATCATGGAATTTTGATGTTGTAATTGAGGAAATTTCCTTGCTATTCCTCCTTTATTAGAAGTTTTAAATGAATATTAAAATTTAACAAATGCTTTCTGTTGAGATGCTCATATGGAAGTTCTACAATCATGAGGTAAATTATCACAGAAATTTTTAATTTTGTTTTGTGATAAGCTAAGTTTGGATTACTAGAATAAATGCAACTTTATGAAGATACGTTTTTTTAAAAAATGGTATCAAATCTCCAAATTTTATGAATTTTTTTAGGGGGTTCTGGTGGCACATGCCTATAATTCTAATACTCTGGAAGACTGAGATAGGAGGATTGTGAGTTCAAGCATAGTGTGCAAAACTTAGCAGGATTCTGTCTCAATAAAAAACAAACCAAAAAAAAATTTTTTTTAAAGTCTGGATATACAGCTCAGTGTGAAGCCCCTGGGTTCAAATACCAATACTTAAAAACAAAATTATTTCTATGAGTGAAAACGAGTATTTTCCAGTTTTTCTCTGATTTTAATTCAGAACTACATTTGCCTGCTTAATCATTTTAGAGAGCTCTCTTATTTTTTTCACTTTCAAGTGTTATAGACAATTGATATTTTTTCTTTGAAAGTTTAGTAAACTGTTCTAAAATCTGCCTAGGCCTGGCTTTTATTTTATGAGAAGACTTTAAAAAATTGATCTGGAGAGGTGGACATGGTGATGCATTCTTATAATCCTAGCCATGTGGTCCGCTGAAGCAGGAGGATTGCAAGCTTGAGCCCAGCACAGGAATTTAGTGCCTTATAGTATATGTGTCATTTCACATTTCTACCAATAATGTGTAAGGAGCCTATTAACCCAGTTTTGTAAACAGAGCACACTGTTAATCTTTTGATGTTTTCTTCCCCACTAAATAACAGATGAGGTATTTTGGTTTAGTTCTTTTGGATCTCTTTTATTATAATAAATTCAATGAATTTCTTAATCTCAAAGATTATATTTCTATATGTAGATATTCTACTTTCTTTTAAAATATTTTTATTAACATGTTTATAGTACATAATGATTACACTTCTTGTGGGAAGGGGTACACATACATAATACACCTCAATTCTTTTTTTTTCCTTTCCCCTCCACCTTCCACTTTATGCCACCATCAGATTCCTTTATTTATAAGTCCTCATAAAGTTAATTATCACACATAGAGTAACAACCAGATTAATAAACCAAAAAACATATAAAATGCACAAGGCAATTATACTAAATCAAAGTATACTTTTTAGAGACATTGTCCATTCTAGATTATAAAAACATTTTTCTGTTTTTTTTTTCCTATTATGTCTGCACTTTTCCTATTATGTAAGTTGCACTTCATTTATATACAGTAGAGTTTCTCATATAAGAGAAATCAAGTGATATTTAATCTTATGTATCTGATTTATTTAATATTATGGTCTCAAGATTGTCTATTTTCCTACAAATGACTCAAGTTTATTCTTTATGGCAGAGTAGTACTCTACTGTGTATAAATATCAAATTTTCTGTACTCATTCATTTGATGATGAACATACAGGCTGCTTCCAAAACAGCTATTATGAAGTGTGCTACTATAAACACAGTTATGCATACATCATTGTGATATGATTGATGTCTTTAACTCTTTCAGGATTATACCTAGAAGGAGAATATAGGTCAAATGGAATTTCTAGTTTTAGTTTGCTGAGGATTCCCATAGTAATTGTATCAGTTTACACCCCTCCTCACAGCCTCAATAGCATTCGCTATTGATTGATTTCTTGATGATAGCCATTCTTTCTGGAATGAGGAGATCTCAGGTTTTTTTAAATTTGCATTTCTTGAATGGCTGGTGATACATTTTTTCATGTATTTATTGGTTATAGTACTGTATCTCAGAAGTATTTATTCATTTCAGATGCTAATTTTTATTATATCTTTCAATCTGGGGGTGTCTGATTTTCTTGAGTTCTGTATATATTGTGTATTAGTCCTTTATCTAAAGAGTAGCTGGCAAAATTGTTTTTCCATTTTGTAGGTTGTATCTTTACTTGTTGGTGGTTTCCTTGCTGTGCAGAAACTTATTTTTATGTGATCCCATTTGTTAATTTTTGGTATTATCTCTTGTGCAACTGGCATTTTGTTCAGAAAGTTTTTGTCACTAGGGATTTAGATCAGTGGTGCCATGCCTGCCTTCAAGTGCAAGGTCCTAAGTTTGAACCCTGATACCGAAAAGAAAAAAAAATCTTTGTCTACATCCTTGTCTTCAAATGTTTCACCTACATTGTCTCCAGCAGATTAAGTGTTTCTGTTTAAATCTTTGATCCATTTTCATTTTAGTTTAGTGTATGGTGAGAGATATGGGTCTAGGTTCAATTATCAGTATGTGTATAGCCAGTTGGAAAACCATTAGGTAAAGAGGGTATCTTTCCCCCAGCAAAAGGATTTGGCCACTTTGTCAAAGATAAGGTAGATTAATGTGCTTGGACTTGTTTCTGCATCCTGTATTGTGTTCTACTGACCCACATATTTGGTTTTTTTGTTTGTTTGTTTTTATCATTGTAGCTTTGTAGTATAGCTTGAAGTCAAGGCCTTCTGCCTTGTCCTTGATTCCCAGAATTTCCTTTGCTATTCTAGGTCTCTTTTGGTTCCTAATATGAATTTTAAGATTGCTTTCTCTAGTTTTATAAGGAATTCTATTGATATTTTGATTGGGATTGTGTTAAATCTATGTAACAATTTCAGAAGTATAGCCACTTTGACTATATTTGTTCTACTTATCCAGGAACAAGGGATTTCTTTCCATTTTCTGACATCCTCTTCAATCTTCTTTCTCAGAGTACTATAGTTTTCATTTGCTTATTAGTTTTGCTATTATGCCAAATCCATTTTTATTTTATCAAATATTCTATATCTAGTGATTTAAATACAGCATTTAATTATTTTAATATATCAAATGTCTTAAATCTATTTGCTATGTTCATAATGCCCAGCCACACCCACTTGTTCCTTATATGTGCTAGTTTCCAGTCATTATTTTATGCTCAGAATGTATCAGTGAACAAAACAATCAAAGGGACCTATCATTGTGGAACATTCATCACCATGGGGAGAGATAAAAAATAAACAGTTAACAAAATATACAACTAAAACACGTTAGAAAATCTTGTCAAAAGCTGAAGGGTGCCATAGAAGAAGTAGAGCCTGGGAAAGGGACTGTAAGAGCCAGAGGATGGCACAAGTGGCATCCTTAAAATAAGATGGCCATGATAATGCTACTGAGATGGTGAAATTTAAGAAAGATCATGAAAGAGAACAAAGCATATGAATATTTTTGAACAAGAACTTGGAGAGAACAGCTAATACAAAATCCCTAAGGTGAGGGCAGCCAATGTCTGAAGTTTTCAAAGAACTTCAGGAAAGCTGGGGCAGCTAGAAAGCATGGAGAAGGAAGATAATAGTAAGAGAGAGCCAGGGTGTGACATGGGTCTTCATCATGCAGGACATTGGTAGGCTACTGTAATAAGGACTCTGGCTTCTACTTCAAGTTATGGGAGCCATTGGAGGGTTTGTGGCAGAGGAGTGACAGTATCTGACTTCAGTCTCTCCTACAGAGAACAGATCCAGGTGGTAAAAGTGGAAGCAAGAAAATTATTGAGGAGTGTTATAGTTTGGATCTAAAATATCCCCTTACTCAGGTGTTGAAAGTGATTGTATCATGGAAGTACTATATTCACCAATAAATACATCCATTGATAAGTACAGTAGCTAAATGTGCTGCTAGGAGGCCTGGTTGGAGGTGGATCACTAGGGTATGACCCAGAAGGGTGTACATTTGCCCTTAGCTCCTCTGCTCTTTCTCTTTCTTTCCCTAGCTGCCGTGATGTCAGCAGCTTTCCTCCCTATCCCTTCCACCATGCTCTTTCTGATTAGAGTCAGACAACTATGAACTGAATCTAAAAAGAAGCAGAAGCAGAAGAAGAAGAAAGTGAAAGGAAAAATAAACCTCTCCTTAAGTTACTGGGTCTCAGAGATGAAAAAATAAGACAGAGATTACTGGCAGGATCTGGATGAACACTGTGGTAAGAAGCTACTGAACTGGATATACTTGGAAGGGAGAGTCAAGAAGGTCTGCTGATGGGTTAGCTGAGGGGACGGGGGAGAAAGATTGTATGGTGTTATATGGAAAGACAGACAAGAACAGACAGAGCACTGGATTGGAAGAAATCAAAAATCATGTGAAATAGGAAGAAAAGGGCTAAAGGTGTAGGGAAAGTGGGAAGGGTAGGGGAAAGGTAATAAGGGAAAAGAAAAAAATGTGAGAAAATTAAAAAATGGAAAATGAAGTGTTTGTAAATGGGGAGGGGAGGAAGGGGGTGAAGGGAGGGCAGGGACAAGGGGAAAAAATGAGAACCAAGACCTGTCATGTGAAGGTACAGATCCCAATAATGAATGTAACTGTACTGAATACCTAAAATGTACCAATAAACTCAATAAAAAAGTTAAGTTTTAGACACGTTAAAGCGAAAATATCTGCAACACACCCAAGTACAGATGCTGGGCAGACAACTGGATGTGCAAGTCTGGAGTGTGAAAGAGGTTTAGAATGGAAATAGTAATTTGGGAGTAATAAGCATATAGAAGGTATTCAATTTCATTAGAATGAATGAGGCCACCAAAATATTAATGAAGCAAGGTTTTTTTGTCTTTTAAGTGGATCCCTGGGACATTCCATTGAAGAGAACAGGTAAGAGCACACAATTCACAAAAGAGAATGAAAAAAATAGCCAATGAGATATGTATAAACCCGAGAGAATATAGTGCCCTAGCAACCAAGAAAACATATTTTTTAAAAGGAAGGAAGTGAGGCCAATGGACCAAACACAAAGACACAAAGTAACCACTGGATTCTGAAATATACACATGGTTAGTAACCATGAAAAGAGCACTTATATTTTAGACTGGTACAGTCTAAACCTGATTGGAGTGGGCTAAGAAAAAAGTAGAAGGAAAGAAATTAGAAAGAACAAAGATAGACATCTCTTAAAACTTTGCCATAATGGCAAACAAAGAAACAGGATAGGAGCAAAAGTGAAAGAGGCTATTAGTAGAATTATAACTTTTAAGTTAATGGGAATTTTCTAGTTGAGATGGAGCATATGATAACTCTGGAGAGTGGGGACATATTATTAAAAGAACGTGTCCCATAGGTAGAGGAGATAGAACTGGTCCACAAGGACAAGCAGGAACAGAAATCCAGTTCTCATCTTTCCATTACTGATTCTTTCAGTTCACCTTTGGAGTTACCTATCCTACTAAAAATCCCACCATTACAACAGGAGAAAACAGTAGTCCCCTCTCCCATCTGTCCGGGAGTCTAAGCATTTATTTGTGGCTTACTATCTGAGCCTGACAAAGAGCCATTGGTGAGCTTGTTGAATTCTCATTTCCTTAGCTGAGTGCTATGCTATGCACCTTTATATTCTCTTATTATCTTTCTCTCAATCATAGGTATTTTTCAAGGCATTTTATAAACTTTAGAGGGTGTTAAGTAGTGGAGAAATGATAAATCCACAGCGAGTTTCCCAGTCCTGACCAAAATCTGAATTCTAAAGGAATTTCACATCTAAGTTACATCGATCCAGACAATGTCTTCAAAATGCTCCATATGTTCCTACTCACATATGTTCATGGATAAGTTAATACTGTGCAATGCATATTGTTTCATACAACACAAAAATACTCTTTCAATTATTTTCTGTTTTTCATGCTGTCCTATTTCAAATGTCACAGCAAAGCTAATAAATTTACATTATTGATAAAGTAGACATATCCAGAATACAGTCTGCAAATTTGCTTATGTTCAGGTATTTTAACTATGTAGACATTTATAAAATCCATCTTCAATTTTAACTACTAGAAGCCTTTCAGGAAACATGTGAATAAGATCTCTAATAGAGTAACTTCTCCAAAATGATCTTATGCCCCTCAAGGATGTATTAAAGAGTGATCTACTCCAGAGTTTCCAGGTTACCAAATGATTTGATTATTTTGCTAGATTTTACTTGTTTGCTTACTGGGGTCCTGTAGATTGAAGCTAAGACCTCACCTATGCTAGGCTAGTACTCTACAACTGAACCACATTGCCATCTCTTTTTTATTTTTGAGGCAGGATCTTGCTAAAGGTGCACAAGCTGGCCTCAAAGTTATGATCCTCCTGCATCAGCCCCCAAATAGCTGGAATTACAGGTGTGTGCCACCATTATCAGATGGATTTTACCAGCTTAAAGATTACTATTTGTTCATGCTCTCTCTCTCTCTCTCTCTCTCTCTCTCTCTCTCTGTGAGAAAGTACATATGCAGTTGGACTTTATTAAATTCACTGTAGCTTTGATTCTATACATGTTGCAGTCCTCACATTCATACACATTTTGAAGATTTGATGCTGGTTTTTACTGATTTGGTGGTAGTTTCAAATTATTTTTTAACAGATTACTATGCACACAAAATATATCCCATGCTATTACAATACAGTTGCAGGATTTTCTTCACAGAAATAAATAAGAACATTTTATTTTCAAAAAGTACCTTTTGCTTTAGGGTTTTTAAAAAATCATTTTGTAGTAGAAAATTAAATATTAGTTTCTTTGATGTGCTAGTTTCACAGAAAGGAATATATTACTGACGAAGAATGCATGCTATTTTATAATTATATTTCATTTAACATCTTCTCAGAAAAAAAATGTTCATTCGTTTTTGTTGTAGGTCTGGGAAAAGGGTGATAAAAAGCCTTATAGTCCAGGCAATCACGCTGAGAACAAAGGGCAGGTGTCATTTTTTATTGTGATTGGCCAGAGCTGAAATCAGGGCTCGCTCGCGCTCGCTCTCTCTCTCTCTCTCTCTCTCTCAAAAGCTTTTGTGGAATTTACAGTAATCACACCGGCTGACTGCCCATCACACAGCTGAACAGCACACCAAAAAAATATCTGGGGAGAAGACCACAACATATTTTTTAAATTCTCATTGTTTTATTCTTCAGTTTGGAAAGATGTTTTTTTTTTAAGAGAAAAGAAAAAAACTCACCCAGCTGTTACCAGTATTCGTATTCCAATCGCCTCCAGACCACTCGAGGCCACCTGGTTGACTTTTGCCTTGGAATTGGTCCAGAAAAGCATTATTTACCCTTTAAAACAATGAAAAATGTGTGTAAGTAGAAAGCTTGCTTCAGGGCTAAGAGATTTTTGAGAAGTTAATGTGCTGTATGAACTGACTGTGGGGATGGCTGCCTCACTTCAGCTTGGAAGAAATCTACAGAATTGTCTTTTCACATTCACCGCAAGGCACGCTGGGAATGGTCCTTTACTGGAGTTGGTGCCAGTCTTGGCTCAGGCATGAATTCTTAACTTCAGGATTTCACTCACCCATCTTTCACCGAGTAAGCAAAAAGCCTCGGTCACACAAACAACTGCATCCCCTGCCCCGCAGAACCACAAACCCCAGAGACTGAGAGAAAAAGCTTCAGCAGGGACCTGAGTGGAAGAACCTCACAAAATATCTCTGTGGTACTATTGTTACAAGAAAGATCTCATTCCCGTATATTCTGTGCTCTATTGCAGGTCTTGCTCAAGTAAACCTTCATCAATGAAGTCAGAAGGAAAACAGGAAGAGAGTATGGTAAAAGAGAAATATCAGAAGAGAAACCCGCTTAAAACAAGGGCAGGATCTAAGGAAGGAGAGGGGAGTAATAATGGCCGTGGTATAATTTGCCAAAACGAATGCAATTATTAGGTATCACAAATGTACACTAATTTTTTTTAAAGGAATGAGTACATCTTTTCCTGACACTGTCACAATTTCAACAACCAATTTCAGAAATTCTGAAATTTCTCTCAAAAGTCAAGATAGAACTCCATGTAGTGTGGTGTTCCCAAAGTCATCTCCCAAGATCCACAGGAGAGTGGTTCCAGGATTACCCCCACCACACACCACTGGGATCCCCTAATGCTGAAATCTGTGAATGCTCAAGTCCTTTAGAGAAAATGACATAGTATTTGCATACACCCTGTGCTCATCCTCTAATATACTTCAAATCATTTCTAGATTACTTCTCATACGTAATACAATGTGAGTGCTATGTCAAGATCTCTTATACTGTATTGTTTAGGGACTAGTGACAAGGAAAATGTCTGTACACATTCATTACAGACAACGCTCTTTCCAAACATTTTCAATGCACAGTTGACTGAAGCCATGGATGTGGAACCAACAGACATGGAGGATCAACCGTAGGCTATTTGAGCAGATGGCTAACTGGAGTTTCACTTTTTACTTAATATTGTAAATATTTGCTCAATAGACTGTTTCATATACTTCATATTATAATTTTTAAGATTAAAAATATAGATTAAAGACAGCATCATGCTTCATGTTGCCTATGCATAACTGAGTAGAGTTAGGGGCTTGGAAGCTAGAGAACTAGCGATTGATTACTTAGGAATTATGCAAATAAGACTATGGGCTTCTTAGAGGAAGAAACATAGTGCCTGCACACAGCGGCCACTCAACACACATTTCTGGAAAGAAGAAAAGATGGGAATCAGACACAGTAGCCTCCTTTCAGTCATGACAATTAGAAGAATTTGGTCATGGTGGGTGGCTGTAAGTCATCAACAGATTTTTGGGGACTTTGAAAATCAATAATGTCGGGGATCTTTGCATTGAGCTACATTCACCACCCTTTTCTATTTTTATTATTTTTATGTTGAGACAGGGTCTTACTATGTCACTAAGCTGTCCAGACTGGATTTGAACTTGCCATCCTCTTGCCTCAGCCTCTCAGAGGTCTGAGATCACGGGCAGTTTTCTTTAGTCACCTGTCACCTCCAATTTCTCCCTTATCCTCATATCCTGTGATTAAGTCTATATAGTACTTAGCACCATCTCAAATAATCTTGATGTTTAATTATTCACTTCTGTTTCTTTTTTCCAGATTGTAATATCTACACGGTCAGGTATCTTTCGACCTTGTGTACCCCATTCTTATAACCTAGAACCAAGCCTTGGCAGAGTGTGCCATATGTGCTTATCGAATGAATGAGTCCTTCAGGTACATCCCTGCTGCCATGACAGGGGCGGAACTGTGAAAACCCCACTGCTGGTGAGTGTGAAATGCACATCATCTCAGTGTCAATGGCTCCCTCTTGCTTGATTGTTGTGAAATAATGTAATTCTTTCAATTTAGATCATCAGTTCCTTAGAAGATCTGAGTTTCTGAGCTCTCCTTATGCTTTGGGAGTATCCTAAAGCTTGTCCACTATGTCGTGGGTCCACAAGAGCTAACAGACTATAAAGAGATTGCTCCTCTCGATTCCCATCAAGAATGCAAATTGGGGGAGAGGGGTGCTCCAGTTTATATTTTTGTTGACTTTTTATATGGCACATACATTTTATTGCTGTTAAACTTGGGCTCTGGGTTTTCTTCTAGGGGTAAATTCAGTGGGGGCTGCAGTTTCAATAAATCAATTTAGTTCAACTGTAGCACAGATCCTTTCAAGGTCTTGACCCCCATATTCTGCCAGTTCTCTCTGGGGTTTCTACTTGTCTCCTCTTGTTCAAAGAGTTACACTGGATCAGGGTCAGGGTAAGGCTCAAACTCATTACAGGACTCATTTCAGAATTCACTGAGGAATCCCACAAGCTTTCTGTTATAAATGAGGACTCTGCTATGTGAACTTTTGAACAGGAGAAAGCATATTGCCTTTTCAACTTCAATGAAATTATACCCCTGGAGAACGCCTAATTCATGTGCCCTATGCACATACTGTACAGCTTGTATTGTCACCCCAAGTAAGAACTGATATGGCTATTTTATTTATTAAGAGTTTATGGAAGGAATAATCTCATATGATACTATGAGAAAGCTCCCTGTAAACTTTAAGGGTAACACAGATGTAGGCTGTCTTCAAAACTGATGGCAAACATGAAATCAATTAAACTAAAGACAATCACTTCTTTTAAAACTGATTCATGAGCTTGTTATTCAGAGAAATTTCCTCATGGATTGAATTGGGTTCTTTCTACATTTAACTAGGATCAGTAAAAGAGAAAATAAGGTATAGAAAATAAACTTCCTCACCAATAATTAGATATTCAGTGGTATGGAAATAAATTTAAAGATTGAGGATCAAGATTCCTACATCATGTAAAGGTACAAGATCTCAGTGATGAATGTTACTATTTTGTATACCTAAAATGTACCAATAAACTTAATGAATTAAAAAAAAGAATTCTCAAAAAAAAAAGATTACTATAGCAAAAATAATAATCTTTCCCACCTGTAATCAAATAATTTGTGCATTTATAAAGTCCTATTAAAGATTAACCTATTAGTAATGGGGATTATTAATGTGACACATCACTATCTTTAAGACATTTAAGCCTTCTAAATCCAACTAATCCTCAGGAATCCAGAGAAAGACATACTGGGCTACTATTAGCAACCTGTGCTACATAAATACAGAGTTACAGGTTTTTTTTGTTTTGTTTTGTTTTTTAACAGAAAGTCTTCAAAAGACAAAATGAGAGCTGGATGTGGTGGCACGTGTCTGTAACCCTAGCACTTGGGAGGCTGGGGCAGAAAAACTGCCACAAGTTTTTAGGCTGGGGTACATAGTGAATGCAAGGCCAGCCTTGTCACCTTATCTCAAAAACAAAACAAAACAAGAAGAAAAATTGAGAAAAAAAACAATAACAAAGTAGTAAATAATTTGCAACCTATTTTATAGTAACTAGGGAGCAGTGTCCCTCTCACATTACCCAATGAAACAGCCTAAGCCAATATGCCAAAGTTTTGATATTTCCTTATATCAGAGAAAAACATAAATTCATATTCGACATTTTAAAACTATTTTGACTAGAATACGGAGGCAGCAATGCCCCATCAAAAGAACAGGAACACCCATCCATAGTGATTCATACTACCACAGCCAGGAGCCTCTATGTTTTTTAATCTCTCGTTTATAAAATGAATTCACCACAACTCAAAAGGACACTGAATGATAGCGGGAAGATTAAATACATAAGGAAGTCTTTCACTTTCAAAAGAAGGATTTGTGTCTTTAAACTGTGAAAGCCCTTATATTAAATTTTTCTAAGGCACTCAGGCACCATTACCTTCCACACTCCACATCCCCATGAACTCTAATAACCTAGTGCCTCCCAGGAGAATCAGAGCCTAGCAATGCCAGACAATACGGTGGCCATGAGCACTCTCCCACCATCAATGCATGATTTTCCTGGGTACTCTCAAGTACTTAGTTCTGATAACACGAAAAAGCTAGAGCGTATTTAGCCTATTAAAAATTACTTACTGGTTCTGTTTTGAAATATTTTCCCCAAGAGTGTGAATCAATATGAAATAACTTTAATGAGTTTTTGTCTGAGCTTTTGTATTCAAGTACTGGTATCTGCCATCAATACTAATTCAATAAAGTAGCCTACAAATGTTAAAGCATCATCTCAAAGGATTATGAGGTTCTTTCCAACAGAGGGCAAATTAATGTAACCTAAATAAACATACAGCTAAAGAGTATGATTCAGTTTTCTAGTGTTATATAATGTATATAGCAGTTGGTTTACCAAGTACAAGTACATAAACCATAACCCAATAAAAAGCACTTAAAGGTAATATGGATTCCAAAACTATATTTAATAATATTACTGTAATGTTTTCCCAAAACACTGCAAAACTTTATAAGTAATTGATTTTACCAAAGTTGCTTATTTTATTAGCTAGTTATACCTCTTGTGCTCAGATATGTATATAGCAGTTGGTTTACCAAGTACAAGTACATAAACCATAACCCAATAAAAAGCACTTAAAGGTAATATGGATTCCAAAACTATATTTAATAATATTACTGTAATGTTTTCCCAAAACACTGCAAAACTTTATAAGTAATTGATTTTACCAAAGTTGCTTATTTTATTAGCTAGTTATACCTCTTGTGCTCAGATTGATGGATTTTAGCTCTTTCTTCCTCATGAGGTTGTCGTGAAGGTTCTGGTAATTTATTCTAGGAACAATAAAAGTTTTAAAATATGGTTTTCAATTAACACGGCTATACAGGAGATACCCTAATCAATTACATGTTTAACCTTAGCTGATGCAAATATTTCACTTTTGAAACTTTCACTTACGTACTCTTTGGCTGTGAAATTATTTTTCTATATAAGTAGGTAGCAAAAGTAACTGTAGTTTAGTAAAACACAATGGCCCCATGAGTGTAAAATTGTTAGATTAAAAAACCAGCATGTGTGGTCAAGAAATTAGACCAAGAGGTACAAGGTACACGGAGGAAAATACAATGTGACTCAAACTCAACAATATCTTACAAAGACAAATAAATCAAATTAGTTCCTTTGAGAGTATCACACAAAATTATTTCTTGGAATTTTTCTAGCACTTTTTAAATGCATAGCAATTTGCAAATAAATTATTGAACTCAGTAAAGCATGCTTCTTCCTGGAGAATAAGAATTTGCCCATTATTATTTACTTCCCAAACTAGCAGAACTTTGGGGTTCCTCAAGGGGATATTTTGCTTCAAATAGGTCACAGTACAATAACTAAATATGTAGCTTGCAACATCCTAATTATCTTCTCAGATGAGGCAACTTCTTCCAGACTCAGTGACTATGTTTACAATCTTATACCAAAGGACTGTCAGGGTTTCTGTATATACCCAGTTATTTACCTTGAGGCAGATTGACATTTAGTTCCATTTTTAAGACAGGAAAAAGCAGAGCAAAGAAAGTATGAGGCCCAAATCACAAATTGGTGTTTGAATCAGAGAGAACTTCTAGTAGGAAAAAACAGTGTCACATCTTGATAAATACATAGCAGTGGATTACTGTGGTACCCTTTCCCCCCGCCCTGAAACTTCTTGCACTCAAAATTCAGACTGACTTTTTTATTTCTTCAAAGGCCATCTAGTGTTTCACAGTTCCCAAAATAAAGGACTTATTTCCTCCACTGTGATATTTCAAATAATCTGATTGCTCATCGGTCTCTAAAGTACATTATTTAATCTTAATTTCTATTTAGCAGCAACCATAGAAGATTAGACAGTTTTCAAAATAACTGAGTAATATCCATTCAACAAATGTTTATTAAGAAGGAGACACAAAGCCTTTTGTGTCAGGGTCTCCCTTTTCCACAATGGCATAAAATCTCTTAATTTTTGGTCACTTTAACATGTTTATAGCGTTAAAAGTCTAACAATTTCAGTATTAGTCATTAGTATTGCCATAGCTAATACTAAAATAAAACCAACTCTTGTCCTCTCCCATGCCTGAACAGCTACTTTGAATTCTTCTGTGGTCTTGTCAAAATGATGTCCTTCTTAATAGCATGTGTACTCCATTTATCAATTTTAATAGTACTATTTTTAAAATTCTAAGGAAAAAAATTATTACTATCTTCAGCCCAAACTTCCCCTTCTAGTATATCCTGTCATTCTGAAAAATCTCTTTTTAATAAATACTCAGTGTGGTGGGGGAGTGGGTGGATCTCCTGGTCTATAGCTCCTCCTTTGGGCTCTCAATCTGTCTCCATCTTCCGGTTTTCAACTCAGGCCTCAGGGATGCCAGGTGCTTGCAGTTCCTGAATTTTAATAACCTGTGTCTTACTGCTTTTTTCAAATAAATTCCGGCTTTTCCTGTTTCACTAAGTCAGTTACCACTAATTACGTTTCAACTTCAAAAACTTTTGCTGATATGCCCCTCTTGTTACAATCTCCTTGTCTGTATTTTGTTCTTATAAGTTTATACCTTAAAAAAAAAAACTCCTATCATTTTTTTTTTTGCAGGATATAGGGAGGGACAAACGATAAGCAAATGAAATATTTTTAAAGTGTAATGTTTAACCAAGAGACCCTAATATTTTCAGTTAAATTTTTACTGGAATTATGTTACTTAATGCTCACAATAATTCTCAAAGGTAGGCAGGTAAGCAATCTATTATTTGCTAATGAAAGAGTAATACTATGCTTGTTTTACAGGTGAGGAAACAGAATCATAGTTTCAGTAACTTGCCTAGAGCTAAATAGCTTATTAACAGCAAAATCAATACTGGGCATTAAATTTTCTGTATCTAATCATCTTCTGCAGAATGCATCCAAAATGTTCACATATGAGCAGCCACACCCAGAACTACAGGACGCATTCACACTCAAAAGTATTAGTAGAACATATCTAAGCTTAAATGTCAAGGAATTCTAACTCTTCTCATACTCATTAACTTGTTTCTCCAAGAACAAAACAGATGAGATCTTAGCTGTTTACATTCTAGAAAAAAGAAACCCATAAATAAATGAGAAAAATAGTCCTATGCAAAGGATTAAAAGACACTGGAACTCAGTGGCCTGGTGATTATTTTAGGTTGAGGTCTGTGGAAGTGGCTAAAGGTCTCACATAACTAACAAGAAAAAGATTTTAAATAAGCAGAAAAAAGAACCAAAAGACAGGATAGTCGCTTCACAGATAAACTACAGATTAACTATAAGTTCAAAACGGTCATCATTTTTGTGCAAAGAAATATAAATCAAAACAATTAGATAAATTTTTTATCATATTGACTAAAAACAGAAAAATTCAACAGGTACGAACACTTTGGAGAAATTTCCAAATTAGTGAAAACTAATTTAGTTTTTGGAGGACAATTTAACAATATGTGCTAAGATATAAATTTTATGTCTCCTTTGCAGAAAAATTCAAAGGTGTATGTACTCATACGTAGAAATTTACATTTGTATTATTGAAACTGTTAACGTTCAGGAGAAAAATCTCAATGCCTACCCATAAGGAACAATAAATTAGACCATCCACACATTGGATATTGTGAAATAGTTACAAATAACTGTTGGGGGTAACTGTTGTGGGAGAGAGGGGTCTTTGGAGATATATTAAGTGATAAGGGATTAGTCCAGAGTACTTGAATATCAATTTCAGCTTTTATATGCTGATATATAGATAGATAGATATAGATATATAAAATATTTAAAACACCTTGAAAATACACCAGAAAATATTAACTATAATTATTACTGGGTAGGTGAACTTGAAGGGTGAATGAACAGGAAGAAAGCTTTATATCAACAGAGATTTATTTTTCATCTGGGAGGACAATTCTGCTCGTTTTGCTTTCCTTTATTTAGAAACTCCAAAAATTACAGCTTTTAAACAGCACTGTGGCACACACCTATAATTCCAGTACTCTGGGAGGCTGACACAAGAAGATTGTGAATTCAAGCCCAGCCTGCACAACTTAGTGACTTAGCAAGACCATGTCTCAAAATAAAAAATAATGAGAGCTGGGATGTAGCTCAGTGCAAAAATCCTGAGTTCATTTCCCAGTATTGCAAAAACAAAAACACAACATAGTTTTTTAAATTTAGAGGTGTAAAAGAGGAAGACACTAAAATGAAGCTAAGAACTGCTTAGGGAGGAAGAAAAAGGAAGGGAGGAGACCTACACACATCATCCTATTACAGAAGCAAGCACAGGAAGAAGAGATAAAGACCTGGTGGGAAACTGGGATAGGGAGCTGATGAGGCATCACCACGCAAGAGCATTGTTCCAAATGACAGAAAGGAAGGTGCTGGCATCTCCACACTCAGCATTATTTTCCTATAAGTAGCAAAGTGCATTTACTAGAGAGACGCTGGTTTTTCTTTGGTACCTATAAAGATAATTTCAACTAATTGATTTGTTCTGATGAACTGACAGCCCCTGAGGATATATCTGCGTGCCTTGTAAGCATATTCTTGGTTCATTTACTGGGTTCTCACACAAATGTGCAGTATCTAGTTGGACAAATACAAAATAAGCTGTTCTTGTTCCAAGGACTTAGCTTGGGACACAAAGAGAATCAAAACATTGTAAGGAGGAGGAGATGATACACAAATCTGAGACACTGTCAGGTCCTGTCCCATATGATACATAATCATTAAGCACGAATCACTTTCCAGACACCCAGGTCCATGCTGAAGGTTCAGATATGCAGCCCCACTCTGAAGGGAATCACAGTGCAACGAGGGAGGCAGACACAGAAACAACTCTGATACAAAGCAAAAAGGTGTAAGATATGAGTTCAAGCAATGACATGGGAGAGATGTAAAAGGAGAAACAGGTGTTCAACATTGTGTGTGCATCCACAAAAGCTCTCCAGAGAAGGAGAGCATCTTATCGCTGTGCCACATGACTCACAAAATCCAGACAGGTGTGAAGAGGGCCTGTTAGAGACCTGATGAACAAAACACCATCTCGGAGAGTCCAAGAAGAAGATGCCCTGTGAACCCTGGGCAAGTAGATCACGGTGAATGAGGATGTTGCTGCCCACAGTGCCACTGCCTGGCACACCAGGGAGGAGTGCTCTGCTGGAAAGGTGCAAAAAAGCACCAAGGGTCAGTGCTTGGAGTCCATGCTAACGGCAGGGAGTAGAAGGGTTGGCATCTCTAGCTAGAGATTGTGAAGATTAGTTCTCTAGGCTTTACTTTCTCAGTAGTTCCCTGGCCTATTGAAGGGCCATCTATTCAAACAGACAGGTGTGTACAGGCTGAAGGTTTGAGAAGCTTGATGAGGCTATAGCGAAAGGCATGTTCCAAAGCCATGCTTCAGTGTGGTAACTGAAGGCGAAGATCAGGCCATTTTAAAATCATGTCTGAATCCCACTGGGGCAGGTGATGACATGGTTCAGCCGGGCTGCTTCATGTAAAACATTAAAGCGCGATCGCCTGGCTGATAGATAAATCTCTCCCAGAGGATGCTTTTGCAATCCAAGAGGAAAAAAACAGAGGAAGCAGGAGGGCTGAGGTCACGAAAGGTTAAGAATCCCTGCCTTTGAGACTGGGATGGTGGTGCATGCCTGTAATCCCAGCACTCTGGGAGGCTGAGGCAGGAAGATTCCACGTTTGACCCTAGCATTGACAACTCAGTGACTTATGAGACCCTGTCTCAAAATACAAAATAAAAAAGGGCTGGGAATGTAGCTCATTAAAAAGACCTGTGTTCAATCTCTGGTACCACAAAAAACAAAACAAAACAGAAACACTCCTGCCTTTGAATACTGTTTAATACAGAAGAGCTTTCAGGAGAGTGAGGGTGGGTTAAAAAGTCTTGGTTCTGAGGCTCCCTACAGTGATGGCCTTCTCTAGCAAGAGTGAAAAGAAAAAATAGAAACTACTCTCAAAAGTTAAAAGGAGTCAATCAAATCAAGGAAATAAATACTAATAAGGGTAATACACTTAAGAAAAACAGCAAAAGTATTGTATCATCCCCTCTTCTAACTATTGTTAGTTGTCATTTTGATCTAAGTAAGTGGGCTCTAGCTACAATAATTATTGAATTTACAGTTCTCTTTCTCTGACCTCTAAATATCTCCTATCAACTTTCTTCTATCTTCAAAATATCTTTGTTTGACTAAAGTTATTACTTACTGTGGAAAATGTAGAAACTACAGAAATTATGAAGGAAAACAAAATAATCACTCACAAATCCCCCACCCAGAAGTAAGCTCCATTAATGTGTCAGTGTATTTGTTTCTTATTTGAACATATAGCTCATAGTTTCTTATCATCGTGGGTCACATTTCCAGGCTCCTCCTGTGCCAGGCTTTGGGATAAACTCTCTACACACTTTCTCTCATCTTGGTCCCAAAAACCCCGTCGCGAGGCAAACATCACTGTCAGACATAACAGATGAGGCTCAGAGACAAAGTAATTTGAACAAAGTACAATACGAACAGGAAGAAGGTTTACAATTTGTCCATGCTCCTTTATAGTCTTTCATTCATTTTCCTAGATGAGTGTATTCCTATGATATTAAGAGTTATTGCTGCATAGTATTCTCAACTCCAAAGCCTTTAAGTTTGCTATCACTGTATTAATTGTTCCAAGTTTTTCATTAACTTCATTTAATGATTCTTCATATAGTGAATCTTATATGAATTTCTGATTATTTTTCTCAGAACAACTATGTATTTTTAGATCTAATACTTTTTCTTTTAGAAAACTTTAGAATCTGGTATTGCCAAAGAGCCTTTCCGGTCATCCTCTTACCAGCCACAGTAGTGGAGAGTGCGTAGTATACTATATTAATAGCTCTTAAAGTACGCTTTCCTTGCCGTGGGAAAAAACTTAAATTGATTTCATATTTTCTAAAGACTTTTAATTTCATGATTATCTCCCCAGTTCAAATTTAGAAAATGTTTTTCAAATTAGCTCAAATTCCATTGGAATTTTCATTGAAATTACATTAAACTCACAAATTAATTTAGATAGAACCACAGTTATTACAATATTGAATTTTACCACTCAGGAACACTACCCATCTCTGCTTTATTCAAATTGACTTTTATTGATTTCAGGAAAGTTTACATTTATGTTTTTTAGCTACTGAGCAATTTTTATCTTGTTACTTTTTGATGAGATCTTTTTTATTCCATTATATTTTCTAGTTATTTTTTGCTAGTATTTGGGAAAGTTGATTTTATGTATTTGTTTTATAACCTCTTTTATTGAATGCCATTGTTTCTAATCATATTTCAAATGATTCCCTTGGGTTATATAGGCAAATTGCTCTCATCCATAAATTTTTTTTTTTTTTTTTGGTTCCGGGGATTGAACTCAGGTCCTTGCGTTTGCAAGGCAGGCCACCGAACAGCTGAGCTAACTCCCCGCCCAAATATTTAAATATCTATTTATTTATTTATTTATTTATTTATTTATTTTTGGTACTGGGGATTGAACTCAGGTCCTTGCACTTGTGAGTCAGGTGGTGGAACCACTAAGCTAAATCCCTGCCCCGTAAATTACTTATTTGTAATAATTAGAAAAGAAGTTCCCCCTATTGGGGGAGTTCATTCTCAGAAAAGTTTCCAAAGCACCTGCATTTTCCTTAGTTTTTATACATTTTAATGCTTTGGTCATTTTAGTTATATTTTCCTAGACAATCATTCATTGAATACAGATTTTCAATTTATACGCATAGCATTACCTGTAGTGACATAAATTTAATCTTTTCCAAATCTATAGTTCTAGCCCCTCCTGTCTAAATTGTATATTGTTTGTACTGATCTCTTTCTGATTAGTTTTGCTGTAGAGTGGTTCATTTTGTTGACTTTATCAAAGAATAGGTGGCTGGATTTTTAGAACAGCTGTTTCTTCAAGTTTCTGTTCCTCTCTTAATTTTTCTCTTTCAGTATCACTTATTGTCCTCAAATTTGGGATTGGCTGCTTAATTCACTTTTTAAGTATTGAAAAGAATGTAAAGTTATAATTTTCTTTCTCTGAACACAGAGAATTCACAAAAAAATCTCTCACTAGAATGTTTTGTGCTCCATAATGATTTTGTCACCTCATAGTTTGAGTATTTCCTGATTTTTTTGTTTTCTGTTTTTTTCTTTTTTACTTTCTCAATGACTATAAAATCAGAGGCCATGCAAAAATCAGTAAGTGCAATCAGCATGTAAGAGATTAAGAAAATTTTACAGTGTAGTAAGGAGACAGGCTAAATTACAAGGAAAAATATGTATGCAGGATAAAGTGGATCTGAGGCAGTGATACTTCCAATGAGCTCTAGAAAGAGGCTGAGATGGACAGTCAGCTGAGGAAGGAGCTGAGAACAGCATGCAGGAGACGGGTATTTTTCCCTCAACTTGTACTGTGCAACAGGCAGCACTGACATAGCCCATCGAATAAGTAGGAAATGGGGGTGTAGCTGTGCTCAGAGCAACAGGGAGATGGATGTCCTAGGTATTCACTGACCACAGAAGAACAAGAAGCTACCACACCCAAAGAGAAGCTCCTGCACGCATCTCTCTCTCAGCAGCACATCCAAACAAACACGAGAAGATGAGCAAGAATTGTCAAACATTTGAGAAACAAATTCAATGCACGTAGAAAAAAACCATCGTTAAATAGAAAAAACAGCTAAGATATCAAACAGAAAGCTTTAATTTTATACAGTTATCATCGGTGGAGAGATGAGAAAGAATAGTGCACTCAGAAAACACATAGTGCTACGGAAAAGTAACAAATTCAATATTTATGCCAAATAAGCACAGTGGAAAGCTTTTTCTAAAATTTTTAAAATCTAGTGAGCAGGATGACTTAGCTAAAGGGCTTCTCCTACAATGAAATAAAAAAAGGGAGACAGGAAGTATAAGAAACAATAGAGATGGAGAAAATATCCAGAATATCTGAAATGCATTTGACAGAGGTTCCAGGAATAACAAGGAGAAACACAGAGAAATAAACATAAAAGGGAAAAAAGGGAAACCAAAGAGATACATGTATTTGCAGATTGAAAGGGACATCCTGGAGGTTCCATTTGACCCAGCCATCCCTCTGCTGGGTATCTTTCCAAGAGAACTAAAAGAATCATATCACAGAGAAGTATGTGCACCCATGTTTATAGCGGCACAGTTTGTAATAGCTAAATCTTGGAAACAGCCTATTTGCCCATCCGTTGGAAACTGGATAAAGAAGTTGTGGTTTTTCTATAAAATGGAATATTACTCAGCCATAAAGAACGAGAGAATACATTCATTCATAGGAAAATGGATACATATTGAAGATATACTCCTAAGTGAAATAAATAAGTCACACGTGTAAATACCAAATAGTTTCTCTGGTGTGAATAATCTGCAATAATACAGAAGATCCTAATAAGATTACTGACTTTTACAAATGGGAAGAAAGGAGCTAAATGTGTAGGGAAGGTGGGATGGGTAGGGGAAGGGTAATAAGGGAAAAGAAAAAACTGTGAGAAAATGAAAAGATAGAAATAAAGTGTTTGTAGATGGGGAGGGGAGGATGGGGAGAAGGGAGGGCAGGGGAAAGGGGAAAAAATGAGAATCAAGACTTGTCATGTAGAGGTACAAGATCCCAACAATGAATGTAACTGTACTGTATCCCTAAAATGTACCAATAAACTCAATTAAAGCTGAAAAAAAAAAGAAAGAGACATCCAAAGGTATGCAAGATTAAAAACAGAAATGGAAATGTATACAAAATGTATTATAATAGAAGAGAAAGAAAAATAAATAGTTAAAAATGCAACAAAACAAAAATAAAGAACATAATAAAAAGTAAATTATGTGGCAAGAACACAAATATGTGCAAATAAACGAGTAACCATAATAAATGAGAGCATATCAAATCTACTTATTAAAAGATACTATGAAACTGGGTAAAAGGTAAACTTTTTTTTTTCACTAGAAATCTTCTTTAAGCCAGTGATACAGAGGGGTTAAAAATTAAGTGATACAAAGAGAAAATGCCACATAAATGCTAACAAAAAAAGAAAAAAATAGGTACAGGAAATAATAGACTCAAAATAGACAAAAAAGGGATCAAGGTAAAAAATCACTGAACGGGAAGAACACAGTACTCCAAATTAATAAAAATTCATACTGAGAGACCCAGAGTATAAATAAAGGGCAAAATAAAAGATGGATAATATGAAACAGTGAGCTAGAACTTCTGCAAAAGAGAAGGGGAGCAAGCTACAAAGGGAGACAGAGGGAAAGAGGTGCAGGGAAAGCGGATAAAAAAGAAATAAGATGTGTTAAGCCCACAATGAATGTAACCATTATGTACTTCAAACACATGCTAATGAAAAATAATGCTAAAATTCCACACTGAAAGGCAGGGTTTGGATTAGCCTCATTAATCAAAAATACAGCACACACCCATGGTGGAAACAATCACAGTTTAGGAAAATGGAGCAGCCAGCGAGACCACTTGGAATTGAACACCTGGGTCTGGGCTTTCATCTCCCTTTCTTGAAAGACAGATCATTCAAGGTATGGTGGCTGCCTGAAGAAAAGATCAGGGTTGTAGAAGAAAAGAAGCAATAAACAATATCTGATACACCACCCTGAAGTTACCACAACACAATTATTTCTTTATAGCATGAAATTGCTGTAAAAACTGTTGAATTTCTACAAAAGAAAAAGTACAATGTATTATTTCTTAATCTCCTTTTAGTTGCCTATCTCCTCCATTAAAATGTAAATGTCAGGAGACCTTGTTCATATTGTTCTTGTTTTAAGTATTACTAATTTATTTTTTTGATGCTCTCTAGTAAGTGAAGGAAGTATCTATTTTTTCTTTTTTTAATCTTAACTGGTACAGAAAAACATAAAAATCGTACATATTTATAGGGTATCATTTGAAGTCTCTACATGTAGACATTGTGGAATGTTTAAATCAACTTAAACATAATCCATTTCTCAAACATTTAGCTTTTTCTTTAAGGTGAAAATATTAAAAATTATTTCCTTTAGCTTTTTGAAATATACAGCACTTTGCTGCTATCTATAGTCACCCTACTATGCAGTAGCAAACCAGGACTTCTCGCTTCTCCTGACCGTAACTTAGTACACTATGGCCAACTTTGCTCCATCCCTTTCCCCATCATCCCCACCCCCCACACACTTCTGTTTTTAATTGTAGCTCCAGTGTCTTGCACAAGGCTCAGAACATAAAAACTGAGTACATGCATGCTGGCAGAGTTAATGCATAGACTATTGAAATAAATCAACCAGAACAGTTAAAAATACAAAATAAAAAAGCTTTAAAGTGGTGTTAGATAGTGTTCTAGAGTTACAGTGATGTACAAAGACCACTGAATTGTATATTCAGAAGCTATTTTTTAGAGAGCAATTTCAGTAAGAGCATCTGTGAATATAAACCATATCATGAGGAATTAAGGATGAAGTGGGTAATATAGAAGTGGTTACAGTAAAATTACCTTTCGTCTTTCTTTAAATTTTGTAGAAGTGGAAAAGGCAGTTTCTTTGAGGATAGCAAACTCAAGAAATGAATTAGTTGGCTTGTTTACTTTAGAATGGTATGAGCAAGCATACTTATTTGCAAAAAGGAAATAGCCAATTTAGAAGAATACACTGAAGGTACAGAGAAAAGGAATTCTATGCAAATTTCTAGAAGAGGGAACTGGATCAAATGTATAACACTGCATGGTTAACCTTAAAGAAAAAAACATATTGTCCTCACAAGCCAAAGTAATAGAACATGGAAGTCAGAGCCACACAGAGCAAAATAAATATGTGGCCCCTTCAATTTTATGAAATGATCTACCTGTGAGTTGCTCTATAGTAGGCACTCGATACATATCTGTTGGATGAGTGGAATGAACACATACATGAATAGATGTAATCATACAAACGTGTTTTGTGCCTTCTTACCGTAAACACAATCCTATTGTTTTTTTAAGGTAAATCACTAAAATGATAAGGACTAGCACATTCTACCCATCAGGGAATGCCTGAAGTCGATATTTCCCAAGAAGAGATTGAGCAAAGAGGGAGAAAAACAAAAAATATGGTAGAACAGATGGGCATACATCCTTTGTGTATTCCACTGTTATAAACTCCCTAAAAATGGAATTATCTATAAACTAAAGCTATTCATTTTGCTGACAGCTCCAGTAATAAAGGGAAATAATTACATAAAAGTATGTATAGTAAAAACATATTCAATCAATAACCAGAAAATATGTACTTATATGTATCAATGTTTGTCTGACTTTAGAGTAAAAATAAGCTTAAGGAACAAAAGGCTTAATTTTCACTGTTAAACAGTTCAACCTCAAAATTAAATAATTTGCTCTATTCATGGTTTTCATATCTCAAATACATACTTTATGAAGCACCATTTAAAAGGAACTGGAAGTTATTTTAAGAGAAGCCATGTTTATAACTAACATCACAACATTATCTCTAGCAGCTATTTCAGGACTTGATAGCAAGTTAGAAGCTCACATACACAAATACCTTCACATCAAGTGATTGGTATTATTGAAAATACAACATTAACATATACAAGATTTAGCTTCTCTTTATTCATCACTACAACCTTACTGTAACTTTATGTATTTAAACTATAGATTTCTGAGGAAGACTTTGTTAAAACAAAAAGATCTTCGTTTGTTTTGTTTTGTTTTTAACAAAGTAAGGCATAAAAACGTTTCATGATTCTTGTCATTTCCATAGTAGCACTTTATACTATACGCTGAATGAAGGGTGAGCCAGGAGGACGCTGGCCACTCTCCTTGGGGCAGAGGTCAGCCCTCATAAAGTATCAAATTGTACCAACAAAAATAAGCCCTTATACTTCATACCCAATCCTATACTTCATAATAAGAGTTTTACACAAACTTTTGTAATAAATATCCTTGTGAGGCACAGACATAAAGGAAAAATAAATTAAATCAAGGAAATCAAAATGAAAGTTAGAATTCTAGTGAACTGCACACTTGAAGAATAGCTTTTGAGCTGAGCATGGTGGTGCCTGCCTGTAATTCCAGCACTACGGGAGGCTGAAACAGGGAAGTAGCAAGTTAAGAGCCCAACCCTGGCAATTTAGCAGCACCTGTGTCAAATAAAATATTAGAAAATGGTTGGCAATTCAGTGCAAAGGCCTTGATTTTAATCCCCAATGGCATATACACACATATAAGAAAAGAAAGGGAGAGAAAGAGGTAGGAAGGAAAGAAAGACGGAAGACGGGAGAGAGGGAGAAAAGGAGGGAGGAATTTTGAGAGATGTTCTGGAAGAAATTTGGACATGATTTATCTACCACCAATCCAGCAAAAAGAAAAGATAGAAAATAAGAACGGTAAGTTATTCAGCTAGTTAGAGACCATTATATTGCTCATTTAAAGAATCCGGGATGAAGCGCCACCTTGGATGGTCTTTCTCATCATCTCATGCTGAGGAGCTTCTGGCCCTTTCTGAACCACTTATCAAAGGCAAGTATGACTGCCAAATCACAACAGGCAATATATTCAGTGACCATACCAAAAGTTTCATATCGCGATGAGGATTAGCCCTTAAGCATTTAGCAGGCTCTGCATTCACAACACTGATGCCCACTGCTCATAATATCTGCAATGTCTCATATTTGCACACATAAGTAGCACATTTTAACACTACTTTATATGTGCTTAACTATTTTCAGGTGAATATTTAAGGCACTTTTATAAACTCGTATCGCTACTTTGTTATTCATACTAGTATTCTCTGGCCACCATCTGTTATCTTTGGTTTAAATGTGGCAGTGATGTTGGTCTGGTTTTGCTTTGCAGATCAGAAGTTCACACGTGTTTTATCATCACCATGAACTTCTGGCTCCAACTATGGTCAACAGAGTGCAGCCTGCTATAAGGCCAGATGCTATGACAGTTTTGACTAGAAGGAACCATTACCATGCTCTCAGAACATACCCAGAACTCATGTTTTGGTATTTTTTCAAGATTTTCCTCTATGTAACTATTTCTGTGCAGAAATTCTTCAAAATGATGCTCATCCTTTATCTTCTGCAATTTTTATTTTTCTTCCTACCTTAGAGAACACCAAGAGCCCAGCCACTAGCCTATAAAGGTAAAAGGGGCAAAATTCATAGGAAAAAGTATCACCACACTCCACCAATTTATCTATGAGACTGGTGCTAATAACTCAGCCTCTGCACAAAACCTACACTAAGCCTTCCAAACAAACTTGCTTATTGATTGATTTATGGATATGCCTGGAGATGTCCCTTGGGATACATAAAAGGAAGACTAGTATAAGTACAATCACCCAGCAATTTTAAAGGGTGATTTAATTACTTGTTTAATTAAGCTTTAAAAATTTTCTCAGAGATAACCACTATAATTTATTCCTCTTGAAAATAAAGATATTTTCAAAATATTCCAAACCAGATGATCAGTTCCTATCAGACACGAGAGATAGTGGCACTGTTTTTGGGAGAACTAAATGTTATGCCTATTGCTCATTCATGGGATCCTATTAAAATTATCAGCTGGTGAATGATACCATATAATTCCCTTGATGCATTCTGAGTCCTTGCATTTCTAATTTGTATCTGAAACACAATTTGTACCTCTATTTCTGAGAGGTAAAACAAAGCCCATACAGGAGCACAGGAGCAGTAGAAGAGCCAGTACCTCAGGTAGGACGGACATCAGTCTTTCTGATCCACCCCAGCCAGTCTCATCCATTGGCCTAGTGACCACATTCTGAAATGAGTAAGATTTCAGATACAGATGGTCCCTGACAAGGAACCTTACAAGGCTCAACTCAACAAATGAGGGTTTTTAAATTAATTTTATTGGTACATTTAAGGTATACAATATAATGACATCCACCATGAGAAATTTGCATCTTTACATAATCTATCTTGGTTCTTATTCTTTTTCCCATTCCCCTTCCCTCCCTTCAACCCTCCATCCCTCCCGATTTACAAAGACTTTGTTTCTGTAAAATACGAACAAAAGGGGCAAAGGGGAAGGGGAAATGGGCAGGGTAGGGGAAAGGAAAGAAGGGAATGGAATTAATGTGAGAAAATGAAAAACTAATGAGTGTTAAACTCTATGGTGATAACAAAGTGATTCACATTCAGTACAAACATATGTCAAACTTTTGATCTTTTCACAAGCTAGGGGTATGCAGTGAAAAACCATCTCTAGACACTGAGCGGTGGCAGTGAGCCATAGCTCCCAGCAGCCACACAGTCACGAAGATGAACAATGGACACTACAGTTTGCTGTGTTCTAAGCTAGGATGTTCTGTAGGTAAGGTAAATTAAATGCATTCCAACTTATGATATTTTCTACTTCTGATGGGTTTACTGGGAACAACCCCATCATAAGCTGAGATTCATCCAGATTCTGTTCATTTGCCGTTCCCATTGTAGCCTAGCCTCCACAAAGCAGAGACCAGCCTGATAACCTAATGCTTAGGAAATTCCTTAGGGAGTTCCATAAAACTCCCAGCAGCATCAGAGTGGAAGGCAACATATTTCAGGAGTTATTCACTGGACTAATAATCCATAAAGCGTATGGAGGCTGGTTCTCCCCTTTTCGCTTACTATAATTTTTCTCAAGTACTTCTTAGTTCATGCCCCCGTTCCTGTCACTATAAAAGCCTATATACCATCGGACAGTAAGAAACACTTTCTTCAGAGAAGGAAAACAGCTTTTGGAATTGTATCATCTGCAGCAGCAGTAAAGATAGCAGCAGAGCGTCATGTGTTCATATCTGTCAAATCAGACAGGTAAACCTACATACTATGACTTTCTCTCATCTCTGTGCCAAACACAGGGCAACCTAACTTGATTACCATTTTAGCTTCATTACCATTGTGAAGATCCTGTCTCCACATAAGGTCACATTGTGAGGTGCTGGGGATAGGGTTTTGACACAAACATTTGGCATGGGAGTGTGCAGACACAATTCAGCCCATGAACAATCACTGAGTTGTCTTTTCAAGATGCTGTAGCAAAGATACTTTGTTCTATTCTCTCAAAAATTATCCTAAGCAGAGGAGGAAACAAAATAAATGTAAACTCTATCCTCAAAAACCAAGAGACATCTGTATTCACACATGGAATCTATGAAGACAAGGAGAAAGAAGAGAAGGTAAGGGGCACAGAGAGGAAAGGAAGAAACCTAGGGAATGGCTGGCAAGGGACAGGGGATATGCAGGGGAAGCCGATTTCGCTAACAGAGCAAGATGTGAGCCCAGGAATCAGATGCACCAGCCTCAAAGGAAGACAGAAAATGATAGCAGGTAACAAAAAAGGAATTACTGGAAAAGCTCATGGAAGCTGTTTGCCGTGTGTGCCTGTTCCTGCCCTGAAAATTCAAGTGCTAATTTTTCCAAATCCACTAGGAAATCAAAAGCATATGCTCTGAAAAACTAACTGAGACAAACCAGGTATAGAATAGTAGCAGTGGTAAAACACCAGACTGAGGGAGAAAGGATTGCATAAAATCCCATATCCTGATCTGAGAGCCTCCAGATGAGGAAGGGCTGGGCCCCTGTGTGAAGTTTTGCTTTGCCCTTGTGCTCCCCTCTGCCTCTCTCATATATGTGTGCCTGTGCATGCATATGCACACACACATACACTTTTTCCCTTTTTCCTCCTTGGTACTGAGGATTCAACCCAGAGGACCTTGCATGTGCCAGGAAAGTCTTCCACTACTGAGTTATCCCTACCCTTATATTTAAATTTTACTTTGAAACAGGGTCTCACTGGCTCGCCTAGGCTAGTCTGGAACTTACGACCATCCTGCCTCAGCCTCCTGAGTAACTGGGATGACAGGCATGTGCCACCACAAATAGCTTAAGGTGATACATTATCTTGGAAATTAAAAAAACAAATGCCCCTTCGCCACAAGAACAGCCAAATCAGTAAAATTCTTAGAAGTTAAAGTCCAGAAAATATGTCGGAATGTAGAAAAAGCTTATCAAAGATAAATTAGAGGAGAAAAATACTTAAAAGAAAAAAGATGATAAATCCAAGTGGCCTAGGATTTAAGTAATGGGAATTCCATAAAGAGAAAATGAAGGTAAATAAATCAAAAGAACCACACAAGAAACTCATCTAGAACTAGAGATGAGTTTTCAGATCAAGATGAATAAAAAAGACCCTTACACTAAGCCACAAGACCCTTATGCTAAGCCACATCATCACAAGATGTCAGAAAAAGAAAAGAAGATATTAAAACATTTCCAGGAGAAGTAAGGAAAAGCCATCATGTAAGAACTGAAATTCAGATGGCTTTGGTATCTCAGGAAGGAACCAATATTCAAGTTAGAAGAGCAGTGCTTTCAACAGGAAGGAAGGTTATTTCCAATTTGGAAGAGTTAACAATTAAGTCACAAACAAAATGTGAGGGCTAAATATAGTTCCAGATATAGAAGGTCCCCAACATGTTCCCATTTAATACATCTTCTTTCGGTAAGATACAAAATAATATGCTTCACCAAAATAAAGAAGTAAAATGAGAAAATAGAAGAAACGAGACCCAGAAATCAGGGGACTGAAGATAAGCAGGCAATAAAATTAATTCCCAGGATGACTGCTAAGCAGTGATTCTCAACCTTGGCTGCACATTAGGATCACCTGGGGAGCTTTTAAAACACCGAAAGACATCATATTACAGTGATCCATGCATACCCATGTGTAGAGCAGTACAATTCATAATAGCTAAATCTTGGAAATGGCCTATATGTCCTCCAACAGATGAACAGATTAAGAAGATGTAGTATTTACACACCGTGGAGCACTACTCTGCCATAAAGATAAACTTGAGTCATTTGTAGGAAAATAGATGCACCTTGCGACCATGATATTAAATGAAGTAAATCAGACACACAAGCTTGAATATCACACAGTTTATCCTACATGAGAAGCCCAAAACATAAGTAAATAGAAAAATAAAAGATATTTAGAAGTAGGAAGCTCTTTTTCAAACAGGAAGGGAATTGGGAGATGGAGGGAAGGAAGAAGGAGATGGAAAAAAAGGAATGAAGATGTGTTATGTGCATGCACCAACTTCCAGCTACCTACAAGAAATATAAACATTAGGTACTGCAAATATGAACTAATAAAAAAATAAATTTAAAAACCAATGAAAAACAAAACACAACTCTGAAGCCCAGGCCACAGTGCAGCAGGAACTCTGGGAGGATGACCTAGGTATCTGCAGTTCTTACCTCCCCCAGGTTAGTCCACTGTGCACAGGTGGGTAAAATCCACTGAGTTAAAGGGAAGTCCCTGAAGAACAAGCCATGTGGTGTAGAGCAGGAAGTGGGAGAGATTCACCGGCACAGGACTGGTCAGAATCAATCAGCTCTCTGACAAGCAGGAAACAGAAAACTGGAAATTTGCATCAGGAGAAATTCAGGAGAGCAGCCACAGAAGCTAAAAGACAATCAAATGTTCAAAGGAAACTAAGAAAATGCAGAGATCAAGTGAAATGTTTAAAGGTGGTAAAAGAAAATACAGATAAGTGAGCCATATAGAATCCTAAATAGCCCCAATCAGAAAATAATCTCTCCACGACACATCACAGTCAAAGGCCCAGAAGCCCAAAAGACTCTTAAAAGCTGTTAGAGAAAAGCAACAAATAACTTCTGAAGGTAAAGCCATTAGAATTACAGCAGACTTCTCAACACAAACCTTAAAAGCCAGGTAAGCCTGGAGTGAAACGTTTCAAGCCCCAAAAGAAAACAACTTCCCACCCAGACTGATATATCCTACAAAACTATCTTTCAAAATTGATAGAGAAATAAGGTATTTTCATGAAAAAGCACCTTAACAAATTCATGACCACCAAACCAGCACTCCAAACACCGAAGGATCTCCTAAAAAGAACAAACACACGGCACATAGATAAAAATCAGAATGACAAAATCACATGGAGTGTGCAGAGTGGTGTGAAGGTATAAGGCTAGAAAAGTATGAGATTTAAGGCAGCCTCCCTCAAACATTAACGTGTCCACAAATCACTCACAGATGTTAAAACACAGATTCTGACTCAAAAGGTCTGCAATGGGCCCGAGACTCACCTGCGGTTCTATAAAATCCTGGCGGTTCCCATAGTCTGGCTGTGGACTACAGTTAGAGAGAGATTGGAGAGAGAAGAGGGGGCAGACAGAGGGCAGAAAGGGCACAGTGCTTAAGCTTAGGCACTTTGAATTTGGTTTTGAATATACAGGAACTCACTAAATGATTCCTGGCAGTGAAATGGAACAGGATGCAACCGTGTTTTGGTGGTTCTGGGAATTAAACATAGCCTTCACACTGAGTTGTCTCCATCCCATTTCCATCCCTTTTAAAGTTACTTTCATTTTGATAAATGTTCTCACTAAATTGCCTAGTCTGGCCTCAGATTTGAAATCCACCTGCAACAGCCTCCCAGAATGCTGAGATTAAAATTCTGCCACCATGCCCCACCAGGATGTGATTTTTAAAGCTTGTTATTCTTGGGCTAGAATGTAGCTCGGCAGCACAGCGCGGGCCTGGCAAGGGTGGGGTCCAGAGTTTGAACTCCAGTACCAAAAATAAAAATTGTTATTCCTTGTAGAACAAGAGGAGAAAGGAAACCTGGGGCTGGAGACCATTTTTTATGCAACTGGAAACATTCAATGATAATGACTGAGGGAGGTATGACTTGTGTCCCCTACACCTCACTGATTCATGTGCAAGGAACTCTGCAAATGCCTGTTGTCTAAAGTTCTCGTACTCTTTTTTATTGATATAACTATATAGTATTTATGAAGTCCCCATTTTCCAATGGCAGGTCCACATTCAGATTTTTAAAAGTGTACAAAAAAACATTTTCTCAGGAAAATTGCATTAGATACTATAATTGAAATTAGAAAAAAGAAAACTATTTAAATTCTAGCATCTCATACTCCCTACAGGTGAGAGTCACACATATTTCTCATTCAATACCTTGATCATAGCTAAGGCAAACTGCAAGTGCCCTCTTTTAACAGAGGAGAAATATTCGTCACAGAAGTGCAGTGTACATATTTGATTCTCCCAGAGCAATAGAAATTGTTCCACAGAGCATTCTCAGAATTCCATGCATATGGATTAGACAGAACTAGAAGAGTATAATGTCAGTTAAGTATATTGAACACCAACAACCTATTAATAGTTTGGTGTCAAAATGAGAGCGGCAATTGCACACAGTTCATAAGGAAACATCCTGGGGTCAATCCTGCTCCATATTTTCTATTGATAGCTTGGAGGATCATGTGATGAATACACTAATGAATCCACAGAAAATGCAGTTATGGAAGACATTTCTAATGCTTTGGATGATGATATTAAAATTCAGGATGTTAAATTGAAGAAACGAGCCAAAATCAATAGAGCAAGTGCACAGTTCTGCCGGGTGTTTCAAATAATAGGATTCACAAAGCTTCAATCAGAAATCAAGACTATCCTGGAAAGTCAAAACGCAGTGGTAAAGCTACCCAACTCCTGTCTCTCTCCCCTCCCTCACAGCCAGGAGGACACCCAGATACTCGATGCTTAGGACTGGTATCTACATACCATGTAACTTCACTGCCTACAGCCCCTTGAGTCTTCCCCTAGGACCCTGCGGTGAGGGGAAGGTGTAGATTTCACTGGGTAAGTCCTGTAGACCCACACTGACACATCTGGTCTTTGGAACGCTACCTCAGAAGCAAGGGGGAGAAGCTAAAGGTTTGTAGGTAGGGTTACAATGACCTTTTTCTAAGGGCGTCATATTGTCTTCCTGACATTTTAAAACATGGCCCCTACTGAGAAAGGAGTAGGCGGGTGGGGATGGTGAAAATCAAGTTTGTCTAGCAGCTTAGCTTTTACCTGCCCAAGTTCTACAAAAGCTAAGACTTAAAAACCTATGCCCATCTTTCCTCTCAACTGCAACATTTTCCCAGGGTCATCCTTAATGATACTTTCTTGGTACCGATTAGCCAGTCAATAATCAAGTACTCACCCTACGTCTTCTAAGCAGTTCCCTGACTTGCTTCCATCTCCATCGCCTATCTGTGGTCCTAGTTAAAGTCTTCATCACTACTTATCCATACTAGGGCAGAAGACTTAACAACTGTTTTGTCCATCTTGCCAATGGGTATGAGTTGTGATCTACTGAAAATACAAATTTGACTTTGACCCTCCCTTGGCCACATTTAAGTAACTCTACTACTCTGAGAATGAGGTCCAAGTTCCCTTTTGCAACCTGCACACGTCTCCAGTGATTTTTCTCCCAGAAACACTCCCGGCTTCCTTTCTGGGACATTTCTAGACTAGGATACATGAAGGCACCACCCACCCAACCTGCCAGCTGTACCACTTTTGAGAAAAGCTTCAAATGGCTTCTATCTACTTCTCTAGCCCTTAAATTCACTTTCTCAATGCAAACACGTAAGTCTTCTTCCCCAACATAAGCCATGCTTCCCCCTGCCTTAACATCTTAATTCTTGCTTTTTAGTATTCGTGGATTCTAACACCTGGAATAACTCTTTGCCTTCCTGGCTCATCTTTTAAGCTTTAGCTTCAGGTAACCTCTACTAGGAAGCATATACACACATAGTCTGAATTAGATGTGTCTTCCTGGGAAAGCGGTGGTGCTTTCTATCCATGAGATGCTCTATACTCAGCACTTTGCTTTCTAACTATTGACTTTCTTGCTCACTGAATTAAAGTTTTCTAGAGCAGATACTTTATGCATTTAGTACACTTGATGAGGTGTGATAAAAACATGCAGTGTTTTTTAAAAAAATCCATTGTAGTAAAAGACACATTGCCATCATCTCGCTCAAAATACTCTCACTTTAAACACACTTAGCCCATTGTTCTTGCAACTTTCTGAAGTAGTTCTAGAAGGAAGTGCTCTTTCACAAGTGTCTTTAGTTGCACTATTGTGGTTGCCTTGATGTACTGAATCAGTTCAAAGCATTTCTCTTTCATGCTCATTTTTAAAATTAATTTTATTGGTACATTTAAGGTGTACAATGTAATGACATTCATCACTGGAAATTTGCACCTTTACATAATCCATCTTGGTTCTTATTTTTCCCCATTCCCCTGCCCTCTCTTCAACCCCTCCATCCCTCTTTATTTACAAAGACTTTGCTTCCATTTTTTCTTTTTCTTATGTTAATTCCATTCCCATCTTTCTTTTCCCCTACCCCGCCCATTTCTCCTTCACCGTTGCACCTATTTTCTCCTATTTTCCTGTTTCACATCTATTATATCTTTTAGTCCTTATTTACACTTTCAGTTTCTCACACTAGAGCAACTATCTGGTATTTACATGTGTCCTATTTATTCCACTTAAGAGTATGGCCTCAATGTGCATCCATTTAGCTATAAATGTCTCTAGTTTCTCATTCTTTATGGCTGAGTAGTACTCCATTTTATATAACACACACACACACACACACACACACATTTTATTTATCCAGTCTCCTGTTGATGGACAATTGGACTGCTTCCAAGTTTTAGCTATCACGGATTGTGCTGCTATGAACATGGGTGCACATATATCACTGTGGTATGATTCTTTTAATTCTTTGGGGAAGCTAACCAGTAGGGGGATAGCAGGGTCAAATGGGACTTCCAATGCTCGATCTTTGAGGTGTCTCCATCCTGATTTCCACAGTGGCTGCACCAATTCTTCCATGCTCATTTTGAATTGCAGGAAGGGCCAGAAGTCACATGGTACCACATCAGCAAATACAGTGAATGAGGACACCTTATAAAGTTTTTATTTGACAGAAATTGGGGTAAATGTTTTGAACAGTAGCAGGAATATCAAGCAGCTGTGAAATGGCATTCACAAAAGAGCACTTTTAGAATTGCTTCAGAAAGTGGCAATAATGAAGGGATAAGTGCATTAAAAGCAAAGAGGAGTATTTTTAAGGGCAATTAATGGTGATATGTCTTTTACCGTACTAGATATTTTTATCTAAATCACTTTTTTTCCAAACCTTGTGTTGCCATAAGAATTTGATATAGATGGATGACTGGATGAGATCAAAGGCTTTTTAGAAGATTACATTGGAGGTAAAAACTATAAGCATTATTTTTTTTTTAGCTCAGATAGACTTGGGGTCACAGTTTCAAACCAGGTCATCTGCCCTCAGTTCCAGTATTCTAGGATACAGCAGTCACTCTATACCCTTAATCATCAGCCTCTAAACACCTCTTGGAGAAGTGCCAGACAGCAGCCTGCATGATGTTCCACTTACCCATGTCGATGACTGCGGGTCATGAAGAGCAAAGGGACTGGCACTTCTGTGCGGCAACTCTCTGTCTAGTCTGCTCAAGAACTCAGGAGTTTTGCTACCAGAAAAATAGAAATGGGATTGTTTATTGTACCTTTGGATACTAGCCTAGACTTTTCATGGGCAATGACTAAAGTGTTCCTAGGGAGAACAAAAGGTTAGAGAAAGAATAATGTGCAGCAGAAAAATCAGAACAAGACCCCATTCTTGAAGAACATTATTTTGAAAACTATAAAACTCCATTTGTGAAATGTGAACCTATGATTTCATTTTTTCCACTCTGTGTTACTGACTGACATGGAGATAAACGCTCTCTCAGACTCCACAGTACGGGGTCTAATTTCCTATGTGAATGTTTAAAGTCTGACACAAAACCTCAGAATAGAGCCATGGAACATCAATCCCCCCACATCATCTCATTTCACACCAGTTTTACATTAAGCTCTTCACCCACCAGGAGTTTTTCTCCAGACATCTCATCTCCCTCATGGCTGAGACTACCCTAGGCCCTCTAATCCAGCACTTCTTTCTCATTTATGGATCATGAACCCTTTGTAATTCCAAAACCAGAAATGGACCCTCTGTCTCAGGATACAGACATATACACACACACACACAGACATCTAACTCAAGGGAGGAGATGAACCTCTTTCTATTGAGGTTAAAGAGTGCTGCTGATTCTGATTTGCATTTCTGGTGTCTCCTTTTAGCTCTAAAAGGTCAACTGAAAAATGTGTTCTGACTCAGTAAGAAGTTCTTTGTGTTTCCCTTAATACAGGCTACTATCCCAATTTCTCCTCTCACCTATGTCAAGCACAGGACATTGAAATTACTTCCTAGTCCCTTCTTTTAATGAATGCTTCACTATACCTGCCTTTAATTTCTATTCAGAGTCTTTGTCTATTCCTGTGCTTCCCTCTAATATTTTAGGCCTAATGCTAAGAGCCAAGTCATCAAGCACTTAGGATTCAAGGATCACAGGATTTACTAAACAAATTATATAACCTATAATGTGAAATAGAAAGAAAAGGGCTAAAGGAATAGGGGCAGTGGGAAGGGTAGGGGAGAGGAAATAAGGGACAAGAAAAAATCTGAGAAAAGGAAAAAATGGAAACAAAGTCTTTGTAAATAGGGGAGGGTGGTGGGGGTGAAGGGAAAGCAGGGTTATGGGGAAAAAATGAGAACCAAGACCTGTCATGTAAGGGTACAAGATCCCAATGATAAATGTAACTGTACTGTATATTTAAAAAGTACCAATAAACTCAAAGATTTTTTAAAAAAAGGATTTAGTAAAAAAATAGTGGTTACTGGTGGGGGGGATCAAAACAAGGAATTAGAAATTAAACAGAGATGCCAACATCCTGTTCAATAATTACTTAAGTAGAACACAGCATTTGAGCAGGGTCAGAAGCTAAAGCTGGGAAAGGAAGAGCTAACAATGAAGCAAAGCCTGAGATGCATAAGATTTCAAGGATGGAAGCAGCCTCCCCATTTGTCTGGCATTATTTATCTTGCCCAGAATAGACAAGGAGACTAATGAAATTGTGCAGTCTGGAAGCTACCCCACTGTCTAGGGTTTCATGAAGTCATCAGTCAAAAGCATAAAGAGAAGAGAGTTGCCAGAAATTTGGATAAGATTTCTGAATATCCTTAGCTGAGTACAAACCACAGGAGAAACAATGAAAAAAGAAACGCTGGATATGGAAGGCACTTTCGACCAAGTTGACCGGCAGCCCCTCAGTATATGCCGGCAGCTGCTTCGTATTGACAATGACAAGCATAGAGTCCACTGGGTGAAGAGCTACTGACCATCCTGTCCCACTCATGCTACGTGATTAAAGTCTGGTGAAGGGCCACAGGACAGCCATAGGAAAACTAGGAGCTTACAGAAGACGTGGGTGACTCCCAACTGATTAACTATACAAACAAGAAAAGACTATTCTCATGGTGTCAGGTGTATGACAGAATTTCCCTTTGTGGACTGAACTGAATAAGAATCCCTGTAATTGTGTTTATATGTAATAAAAACAAAACAATGAACCTCCTTGAGGTGCAAAGGAAAATGTCTCTATGGGAAGTCTAATTAGACAAGGAATCTGGACTCCAGCAACATGAGTCACATTGGGTTTCTTGCTATTTATCACCACCATTGTTCTGTTACCTACTGGAAGACTGTGGTCCTATCTTATGACTTTTACCTAAGTAAGGTAAAGATTCCTTTTTTTTTTTAACTCTCCATAGAGCAACTGGTAAGACTGGCTTTGAAGATATAGCTAGCATCTCTAACTTTGCTCTGGAAGGAGAGATTATTCCTGCTTGTTCTGGAAGTGATTCCTATAACTTAGGTTATGGTTTGATTCTAAAATATTCTTCCCCCCAAAGGTTCATGTGTTGGAGACTTGGTCCCTAATGCAGTAATATTAGAGGTGGGACTTTGGAAAGTGAGTAGATCATATGGGCTTCAGCTTCATCACTGGATTAATAATTTGATGGAGTCATAATTTAATAACTTTAATGGAGATGATGAAAACTTAGACGGTGGGGCCTAGTTGAAAAGAACAGGACGTGGGATGGCCCTGAAGTGTATATCTTGTCTTCAGCCCATTCCTCTCTGGCTCTGCCCTCCCCACAACAGTAATGGAGCCAGCTGAACATGAAATGAAACCCCTATACCCGTAAGCCAAAATAGACTTTTCCGCCTTTAAACTTTTTCTTTTTCTCATGTATTTTCTCACTGCAACAAAAGGCTGGCTAACATGGCTCATCCTAAAAGGTCTTTTCAGGACAACCTCTTCCTCAACAGGGATGCTAAATGTTCACCAAAATTTATATTCTCCATATTCTGGTCACACAATTTGACTATATTACTTAGCCTTTTTCATTGCTAAGATGGATGATATGATTGAGTCTTGAGCAATGAATATGAGAAGAAGAGACCCCACACCACCTCTAGAACTAAGTCATTATAAAATCCCATGCATGTACCTCAATCCATTTTCCCCCTGGTGGTTGGCTGGAATAGAGAGAACCTACAGGGAAATTTTGGAAGTTATATATTGAAGTTGGTACAGACTCTGCCCATTTTGCTCAGGTATTTACCTGGTTGCAGGAGCCTTCTCACAAACCTGTTCATACACATCTTAAATGAACAAGAAAAAAAAACACATATGGTGCTCAATATACTATATTGAGAGACCTCCTTTTAATAGCAGTTTGTCTACCTGATAATACAACATAAAGTAGTATGTAAAGAGAATCATTTTTCATTTGGATGATCAACTCTAAGAATCCATGAGAAGATACCAATAACAGTTGAGGGAGAACAGAAAAAAAAATTTCTCTAGGATTTTGTTTGCCTTCTCGGTCATTTCAGAACTTTAGGAAGGAAAGCTGCAAAAGAGAATGTTTAGTTGTCCTTGAGATATTTTTGTGTCAGGTCTAGGAACTACCTACACCCAGAGCATAAAAGTTAGCAGTAATTTATTCTAAAGCCACTAAGACTGTATTTAGTTTAGATATAGGTCAGGGTTTGAAAAGGAAAACCACTGTGAGAAAATCAGGGGAAAGCAGGAAGGTGGCTTGTTATATTGCAGTATGATGGAATATTTAAACTTTGGTAATGGAGATTGATCAACAACAGAATTTAACCTTTCTCAAAGGACAAAACACGGGAATGTCTGTCTGTTGGTTCATCTAAATAGCCCAGAACCTTAAAAGATAATTTCTTTAAGGTTCTTTGGTGTGATCAAGGGCTGCTGTGATAGGGAGCTTAGTGGGAGTGCCACATGCATGGAGGACCTGGGTTCAATCAGAAGCACCACAGAAAATGAAATAAGATAAAGGATGAATGAATGATAGAAAACTAGGACATTTAATATTTTAAAAAAATAATCTGTGAAAAAGCTACAAAAATTAACACGGACATGTAGAAGTTTATGACCTTGGAGCCTGCAACTCATCACATCAGAGTTAAAAGGCAGTAAGCAGTTTTCTTCACCTGAATATCTATTTCCGACAACCTTGAACTATGTATAATATGATGTATGAATACAATTTAATAAAAATATTAAACAGTCAATTCTAAACTTAAAGAATCATCATTAGGAAGGTGCTCTGTTTGAAAAGTCACTGAAAAAAGCTTCCCCTGCACTTTTTCTATTGCTGGGAACGAAGGAGGTGGTTTTACTCTCTCACCTTCTGTCAGCTAACACACAAACTTAAACGGCTTCAGGGATCAGACAAGTAATGCACATGAGTAAGGGAAACAGCACAGACAGAGGAACAAGTGACAACTGCCCCTCAGGTCAGAGAATGTTTGGGATTTTAATATCTAGAGAGAAGTCTTCCACATAAAGGGGTTAGTGGCTATCTCATTGCCCATGGGTACACAGCCCAACAATGCTAAGGTCTCTATAATAAACAAATTTTCATTATAATAACCAATTCCGAAATTTATATTACGAAGTAGAATTTTTTTGTAATATTAGAGCCCTATAAATGACGGTCAAAAGCAAATGAAAACTAAAAATAGAAACTCCATTTGACCTAGCTATTCCCCTTCTAGGAATCTTTCTGAAAAGTTAAAGACATTGTGTTACAATGACACATGCACACTTATATTTGTAGCAGCACAATCTAGAATAGCTAAATCTTTGAAGTGACTTTTGTGCCCATCAACAGATGAATTGGTAAATAATGTATTTATATACAATGGAGTACTACTTTGCCATAAAAAATAAACTTGAGTCATTTGTAGGAAAATGGATGTATCCTGAAACCATAATGTTAAATAAATCAGACACAAAAACTTAAACATCACATGATTTCTCTTATATGAGAAACCAAAATATAAACAAAGAGCAAAACAAAAGATAGATAAAAGGAAATAGGGAAAAGGGGATCTTTTTCAAATAGGAAGGGGATCAAGAGATGGAGGGAAGGAGGAGGAGGAAAGGAAAGGGGGATGAAAAAAGAATTTAGATGTGTTATGGACATGTACCACTCTCCACCAGGAATGTAATTATTATGCACTATAAATGTGTACTAATAAAAATAAAAACCAGCGGGGAAGGCAAACAAAAACCTCTGCAAGTCAGATGTAGCCCAAAGTCCTAATTGTTGTGAGGAGCTTATTTTGTTTCTGCCTGTTCAAGTCTGTGCTGATGACAGTATTTTTGTTAACTATATGTACTTTATATTTACAAGGAGAGAGACAGACAACCGAATTCCAGTATTGAAGAGCAGGCTAAGGAAGAGCTGCTATGCTCTACCAGTAGGAGAAAAGAGGGATATTGTTCCACATTTATAGCAAATACTAAGGTCCATCATTTTATTCATAGTTTATAACTCTCTATATTTGTATTAATATGTGGAAAATCAAACTCTAAACATAAGACAAAAAGACAAACCACAGAAAATATTTATAACCACAGAAAAAATAAAAGGATTAATGTACAAAATATATACATATATAAAGACAACCCTAATGAAAAGTGGGTAAAAGACAAAAACATATCACTTAAGAAACATAATAGCAAAAACAAGAGCAACTTGGGGCTTATACAGTCTTTATTAGGTGACAGGCCCTGTAGCAAGCACTTTACATATGTTAATTTCCTGACAACCTGGCAAGTGTTCCCATTATCATCTCTAATTTTTGGAAGTAACCTGCTTGAGATCAGCTAGTAAATGTCAAAACCTGGACACGGACGAGGCAACCTGGCTCCAGAGACCATGTGTTTAGCCACATGCTTGATGGCCTCTCATGAGCCATACTCATGTGAAAAAAAGATGTTCAATCTCACTAATAATTGGGAATATGAAAATTAAAACAAGATTCCATTCCACATCTGCCAGATTGACAACAAAAATTTAAAAGTATGAAAACCTTGTCATATACCAAGGAGGAGGTCTGGTCGTCTTAGAGTCAACTGATCTCATCACTTCAGAGAGAAATCTGACAATACCTGGTAGAATTGAATGCATGTCCAAAGTCTAAGTGTTTACTCCAGAGAAACTCTAGCAAAGGGACAAAAGGAGAGCTGAGAAGGGACAAGTAGTCTAGCATTTGCAAGAGAAAGAAGAAAAATAGGGAGGAAGAAAAGAAAGGGAAGAAAGAAGAAAGATTGATTTATTCACAGATGAATATGATTGTCTCAAACCAAGACCATGTCCAGTAGGGAAATAAAACAATTTGTAAAAATTATGATACAATGATTTTTTTAAACCCTAGCAGTTTGTGAACTCATATGAACATAGTAAAATTAGAAAAACCTGCATGGTGAGAGAGAAGAGAAATAGCTCGTGACATCCAGGAATTGGTCTAATGCTTTCATGTGGACCTCACTGTTACTACAAACTGACCAAACCTTACACAGTTAAGGCCTGTTCTACTGAGGGACATAGTCACATCTACTTCATACAAGGTCATCGAGCAACCCACAAATTACCAAGCATCCTTCCCTCTCACTAATTGAATGACCGCTACTAGTTGTTTACTAACAACAGCTTCATCCTCATCTAGTCTGTCCTCCCTGTAGATAAGACTTATTGAGATACCCAGTCATAAAGTTGCCCTGCATCCTGATTGCACTTAATCTATGGTAATCCCCTGCATCCACAGGTCCTTCCCAAAATTACTCAACCAATGCCAAATCCTATAATGCGTCCTTTCTAACACTTTCTCACTGAGACTACTCACTGTTCTCTATGATAGGTATTTTCCTACTTGCTGATACAATAAAGCTGACTTCTTCAACTGTGGATGTATCCGTGGTGGTTTTGACAAACGTTACATCCCAGGACAGTGATTATTGCTAGGGAAAGATGGGGGTGGAAGGGATGAAAATGCATGTGTAACTTGTGCAATTTCAGGAATACTTAATTTCTTTTTAAAATTAACTAAATGACCCGGGAGTGGTAGTACATGTCTACAATGCCAGTGTTTGGGAGGCTAAAACAGGAAGATCACACATTCAAGACTAGCCAGAACTACATAGTAAGACCCTGAATCAAAAAAACAAAATCAACCAAATGTAAGAAAAATCTTCACGGTATGACCTCAGTGGCTGATACATATTTTCTGTGTGTTTGAAATGTTTCTCAAGTTGGGAGAGGAAAGGCACACAGACAGTGGTGATTGCTAGGGAATGACTTGGCAGATGAAATTTTAGATTTCCTGGCACATACAGTCATTTTCAAAATGGCAGTAGGAAGACCTCCGCGGGGCTTCTTACTCATTGGTGGTGCTTCTTAGAAGTTACGGAGCTCAGGCCTTTGTTTTTCCAGCATGTCTGGAATGGGATCCTGGAATCTGCTTCTAAAAGCACCCATGGTGATCTTAAAAACTACTACAGTACTACAGATGGCGATATAACATACATAATTATCTGAGGTCCACATGATTTACTTATGAATAATTCATATTATATAGCACATTTGGAAACAAAACCTCAGTATATCTCAGGAACTGTGTGTATAAATACTATGTAACAATATAGTCCAACTTCACTTTGTAATAGCTTCAAAAACCTGAACTTTACCACCATGAAGTTTAGGAAAGTAATCACTCTCATATTCATACATGTATTGCTGCAGACAACTTTCTTGAGTCTATGCTACTGCTCAACAATGCAGAGTTTATAGAACAATCTTAAGTGGTATTATTTTGCCCAAGTCAATTTCATATAGCTATGTGTGAACCAAACACAATCATACATCTATAAGCACTCACAAGAGAAAATATACTGAGGTAGATCTACAAGTCCCATTCAAGGATTCATGAGAACAAAAGATATGAAGCAAAACAATGAGTGGTAACATTGGGAGAGCTAAATTTTATATTTAAAATAATCAAACCAGCCTATGTATTTAAAACAAATCTTCCTCCTCATTTGTCTTTCATGCTTTAGTTTTTAATTATAAAATAATATATGAATACAATATGAAAATAGAAAAGTTTAAAGAGGAGGAAATGAAGATCCTCTCTCAATCTGACCCCCTGCCCAAAACTCAAAACCATGAATTGTCTCATAGGCATCCTTCCAGACTGTTTTCTATTAACTGATAAATATTTGCTTAGGATAATGTTCAAATGAGCAGTGGTTTATGTTGGGGAGAATAATTAGGATAAAGAGATTGTCGGCTCTTCCCTAAAAATTTCCCTCTACTTACCGGACACAGAGCTGGGCTACCTTTCCCAGCTATCATGCAATTAGATGTGGCTGCATAACTGAGTTCTGATTAATGAAAGAGGAACAAAGGAATGGGCCTGGCCCTAAGTGACACACGCCAATAATTCCCACTGGTAATTCTTAATATTCTCTCCTTCTTCTGTCTGATAGTAGCATCCAAAGAGAGTTTGGAAGGCACCTGCTAAGGATGGTAGAGCCACTATTTTCCTGAGTCTCCTAGTGCCACAGAACAACAGCTAATATGTCATTATGCACCAGCCCCAGGTCAGTATAAAGACATATAGTGACTGTTCTTTGAAATTTTGATGTCTACTTGGCTTTTTTTACCATAGTTTTTCCTACTTCCTAAACTAACAGAAATTTTCATCTTAAGTGGGATACTAAAGTGTTTCATTCTAAAAATTGTGCCCTTGAAGGGAACTGTGAGATCCTGGTCTCTTCCTTTTCCTCTCTTTAGCCTCCTAGCCCTGAGGTAAGTAGTTTTATTTTGCCATGTATTACCATAAAATTTTAAAGTCGTAAAAAAATAAGGAAAAAATGAGCTGCTGTTAAAGATTGGAGGAAACTAAGGAATCATGATAACTAAATATTTGATATGAGCCTGAATTGGATCTGGAAAGGAGTAACTGGAAGGAAATAGGTAAAATTTGAATACCGTCTATAAGTTAGCTGTGTTGTACCAATATTAATTTTCCAGTTTTCATAACTGTACCACGGTTATATATATTAAATATTACTAGATTAAAATTTTAATGAAAATCTATTTTGTGTCCTTTTTGTAAGTTGAAAGTATTTCAAAGTAAAAAGGGAAAAAAATCTCTTACTTTTCTGTATTACATGAAATTTGATGCTATCTTGAGATAGTATTGACCTGGTCCCCTAAATGGAAATACTTTATTTCTCATGTACATGCTTCTCAGTGCCTGAAGGTTGAAGAAGCATCCTATTTGCTCTCTATGCTACTTCCAGACCGTTATTTCTTCGACATCATTTGCAAAAGCATCTGTTCCCATAAGTGCTCATGACATCAGAATATATCATCCTCTTTGCCAGTGTCACCTTTCAGCCTTCTGGTCAACCGTCTCTTATTTAAGACCTCAGCCTTCTTCCCTATGTCAACTACTGACTGTCAGCAATATAGATGTTCTATATTCCCTTCCCACCTCCAACCTGCACCAGCTGTTCCTCACCTTTCTCAACTCCAGCAGCTTTTCTCCACTCCACCTCAGCCACACCTCTAGTGTCACACTCTAGACATTACTGCCATTGATAACTGTCTTCTCTCTAAACTATCAAACGATGACTCTCACCCTTGAACACAACTTTCTATCATCCCATGTTCTTCTTTCAAACACTCTTGCTACAATATCTTTCCCATTTTTTGAGATTTTTAAAACCACTGTTTTCCCTTTTTCTCTCCATCAGCTCCCACCTATCTTTACTGCCTATACAGCTTAGATACCATTCAGTGATTTAAATATTTCCTTTACAAATACCTTTAGCTTCCTTTCTTCTCTCTTTCTGTCACATTTGTCAGAAGAAAATCTCAGACACAGACAAAGTCAACCATCAGCCTTCTCTGGGTACCAGAGCAGGTGAATTAAACTTGGTAAAGTAACATACCAGGTGTTTTGGAATATGAGATATTAAGAATAATGAGTAGTAAGCTAGGCTATTTTCAGATGAAATTCATAAACTTTGGCTTCATTGAGTAATTCTTCTCTACTTCATCAATTTTTGTCTATATCTTATCTGTTTTATCCCAGACATTACTTTCAGCTGCAAATCTCCTCATACTTCATGGAAAACTGAAAAATCATATAAGTCAACTTCCCCAATACCAAATCTTCAAGTGTCCCTATATTTGTACCCCTTCTTAAACCTTCTCAGGAATCAGTAGTAAAGGGCTTGACTAACGTGTTAAGCCAATGGGTTCAAACTCCAGTAACCAATTATGGAAAAAAATATTTAAAAAGATTATTTCTTCCATTACAATAGATATATTCTAATCATTGCTTAACCCACTGATTATAGATGCTCAGGAACATATTCTTACATATCTTCTCAAGGACCCCTTTCTGTCCAGTCTCTCTTCCCTAATATATATTTTGTTATCTTTATATACACGTCTAATTTAAGAAAATGTCCCTGAGCTTGCAACTTTATCTGTTACCTCATTGAATTGCTCTTCTCAAATTACTCAAGAATAATATATCATCAAATGCATGCCATTTCTATTTTCATATCTTCACTTGTTCCTGAGTCCAATCCAATCAGGGTCTCTCCCCCATGACATTCCAAATCATTTCTTTTAGGATCACAAGTTACTTCCTATAGACACATCCATTACTCCTCTCATTCAACCATTTGGTAGCAAAGAGAATTGAGGAATCCCTCTGTTTAAAAATAGCCTTGATTTCCATGACACCACACTTTTTTCTTTAATCTTCATTTTTATTAGTACATGTGTTGCAGTGCATAATGATTACATACCTCTTGAGAAGTTGATACATATATATAATGCATTGCAAATCTTTTTCTTTTCCATTAAGTATTTTGGTACATTTAAAGCAAACAATACAGTCACATTTATCATTTTGCTCTTGTGCCTTTACATGGTATATATTGGTTCTTGTTTTTTCCCCATACTCCTGCCCTCCCTTCACCCTTCCCTATTTACAAAGACTTTGTTTCCATTTTTTCCCCTTTTTTCTTTTCCCTTATTTCCTTTCCCCTCCCCTTCCCACTTCCTCTTTAGCCATTTTCTTCCTATTTCACATTCCCAAATGCCACCCTCAATTTATCCTGCCTCTCAGATATTCTTTCACAGCTACCTGAATTCTAAATAACAGAGCTCCTCTGCCCTTGGCCATGGGCCTCTTCTCAAGTCCGCAATTTCTTAAGTGATTTTATGCACCTTTATGACTTTATATGAACATGCTAATAATTTCTGAATTATATTTCTGATGTCCTTGTTCATATAGGCTAAATTCCTATGATCAACTACATATGTGCTATCTCTTAGGCATCTCATTTGCCGCATTTAAAATTAACTTTTCTTCCCAGAGGACTTTGGTCCTCTCCTCACATCCCCATGTCAGTGCACAGAACCATTATACCTTCAGTGCATCACATCAGAAACAGAACCATCCGATGCTTTCTTCTTTCTCCTTCTCCCCATCAGCGTATCCTATTGATTCCCACACAATCCGTACGTACTTCCCCTTGATGTCACCCTAAGTGCAGCCACCATTGACCTCAGTAACATCTTTAGTAGCTTCTCCATTTCCACTCCTGCCTCCTCAAATTTATTCTCAACACCTCAATTAAGAGAAGTCACTTCTTTAAAATGAAAATATAAGAAGTGTCTGATGGTTCTTCCCCAAGGCTGGATTAAAACCTGGACTTTGAGCAATGGTCTACTTGATCTCTGGCTGCTGTCTACTTTGTCAGCCTCATACAGCTCCTCATTTCACTTCAGTCCACATCTACCAGGTTCCTTGTAAACACCATACTCCGATCCCTAAGCCAAGAACTTTCTTCCTGGGTCTCAGCATGGCTGGATCATTTTCATCCTTTTATCTTCAGTTTCAATGCCATTTTCTTCGTAAGTCAAGTCTTCCCTGTTGAACTAAGGGATTTTCTCCTACCAGTCTCGTTATTCCCAATCATTGTACTTTATCTCTACCAGTGTGTTTCTTCATAGAAATTGTTACAGTCTGTGACCCAGTGTAGCCTATGGTCAGCTTCCTTATCATTGGAATTTCCATAGTGGTCATGGGGCCATATTTGCTGTATTCATAACACATCCCCAGAACTTTGTGGAGTGCCAGACACATACTATTTATTATTGAGTTAGTAAATGAAAGCATCTAACCTAATGTTAGTAATTATTAGTGCACTGATATCTTTCCAGTGTAATAAAATTTGTATTTTCTTTTTAAATATTTTTGTTTTTTCTTCTCCATTGACTGCTTAAGTGCTTTGCAAAATTTTCTTGAGTTGTCTTATTATGTTGTAAGTGTTCTTTGTGAAATTAAGCCTTATGTCTTACTCAAAAACATTATCACTTACTTGTAATTTTGTTCATTGTATTTTCTATCATAAATAAGATATTTTACATACTTCAATCTTTTACTGCTTGAGATCTGTGGATTGCTTAGAAAGGTGTTTCTACTCTAAAATTATAAAATCACCCTTCATTACATTCAAATTGAGTTGATGAAGTACAGTGTGTATCAAATTGTCCATTCTTTTGATTTTTTTTGAGAGGATATTTTTATACATTGCTAAAGTCCTAAATACTGAACTCTTTATATAATCATTGGTGTGTTTGTAGATTTTCTATAGTATCCAATGAATCTATATATTGATTACAAAATAACAGATTTGTCATACCTACTATAGCTTTATCATTTTTATTCTTTCATCCCAAAGTAATTTCAGTTTTAGTTTCAATTTTTTCCTATTGGTCATTTTAAAAGGTATTTTTTTTTAAATTTAAATAGACTAAGATATCCTATGGCTAAATTTACAATTGTACTGCTTTCCTTTCTCTTTTTTGGTACTGGGGTTGGAACTCCAGCCCTTGAGCTTGCAAGGGAGGCGGCAGAACCACTGATGACCCCCACCCCCACCCTACTATGTTTTTCTTACAGATTGTGGCTTTGTAGGTTTGGGGAGTTATTTTAGAATTTACTGACACTCTTTGAAGCACTGGTCAAAGACAGCATGTGGTACTCAAGTCAGTATTCATAACGAATGTGTTATCACATACTGGGTACAACATTTTACGTCTCTGTAGTCAAGCACAGTCATTGTTATCCAGTTCTTTCTTTTGTCTTTTGTGCACTTGATCTGTTCTGTCTATGGAGAAATAAATGGGAAAAAAAATCGACAAACACTAATGATTTTAAAAGTTTTGTCTAATTTTTTCCCTATATATTGAAAAAACTATACTGATAAAGATTTATGAACTTACCTTTTCTTTTGAATTATATGTATTATCTTTGTAAAATATCCTTTATCTTATTGAATGCTTTTCACCCTGAATTTGTGTCATATTAATGTGGCTACTTTGTCCTTCTTTTGTTAGCATTTATAGATATACTTTCCTTGCCTTTGTTTTTTATGGTTTTGTAGCTAATCCTTGTAATAACAGATAGTTGGATGTTTATGTCTTCTGCAATCCAAACATTTTCTGTTAATAAGGAAATTTGGCTTTTACACCTTTTTTTCTTGTAAATGTTAACTTGTTAAAATTTAACATTTTTCTCTCGTTATATTTTACTATAAAAATTTTACCTTTTCTTTTGATCAAGTAAACCAAAAACTGGCACAAGAAATAGAGATATTGAGAAATTGAAAAGCAATGTAATCATCAAATTTAATTTGCTGTATTTTTGTTTTTATATAATATACTCTATTTGTACATAAAATTAGCACATATAATTACTCATAAAACATATTTATATTGATATCTGGAGTTCACAAGCTTTCATTCATACAATAAAGGAAAAATTGTTTATTGTATTTTCATATCTGTGTATCTTGCTTGTGCCTCTTCTAGTGCTAAGAGCCTTCATGTTTTAACTTGATCTGTTAATTCTTATTTTGAAAACTAAACAAACATTTGATTTAAATGTCAATATCTCTATTATTTAAAATAGTTCAGGTACCTCATTGTCTTTCTCTTTCTTGGGTTATTTATTTGGCTAAAGTTCATTTTCTGGTTCTTTTCTTTTGTGTATTGGATAAGGCTTTTAGAATCCACGTGGAAATAATAAAGTTGGCTGTGTCTGCAGAGAGCTAATCTTCACGATGAAGGTCCCATATTCCTTCCAGGTGTAGTTTGTTTACTGGAAGCACCTCTTGAACCCCAAGGCCTTCTTAGTGAACATTGTGGGTCAAAAACACGTATTAAGGCTCTATGTTTTATGGCAAAGAACAAAATCAACTGTTGTTCTTTGTGGAGCTCACCAGGTTCAGCATCTCTAAGCACTAAATTAGGTCTTTTACATAGACTGTATCAATCAACCTTCTTGAGAGTTATTAGCTCTTACTACCAAGCCCACATCATGCAGGAGGAAAGAGAGGCTCTAAGACATTAAATGTGTTTCAATTAAAGTGAAAACAGGTTAGAGTTTGAACTGGAGGCATCTAGCCCTAAATCCCCTGCCCTCCCGAGGGGGGAGGCTTAGATATTGCTAGGTTCCAGTTATAATTCAGGTGAACTATTTTGCAAATAAGGCACTAGTCAACTTTTATCTTTTACCAATCATTAACTATATGCTGAGAAAGATGGAAGCTGACCTGTCACTCATGCAAGGCATTCTTCTGTTAAAGGCAGACAATTTCACATAATACCAACATCAGAAGAGGTCACTACATGACTATGATTGATCAAGATAAAAACAAGACCACTCCATAACATGTTTGAACACAGAAAAGTACACAAGCCTGTCAACAACAACAGTGACAAGCACCCCAGAAATCTGGCTACTTGCAGTGACTATTCATCAATGACAGCATAAGTCTCACTTTAGCCATCCCTCCCTTTAAGAGGGGATAAGATCAAATTTAAAATGGACAAGATATCTAATCATGCAGAGACCCCTATTTTCTGCTAACATCCAATCCAAGGCCAAGCTTTGCTTCCTTAAACTCTTTTCCAAGTCATCAGACACAGGCCCAAATCCCGTAAGTCCTTCCCAACATCTTATTAAGGTGCTCCCTGGTTCCCCCCAAAGTATGGCTAAGTAGGTTGGAATTCATTTTAGAAGCAATAGGACTAGGAAACAATCAAATCTTTTAGGAGAATGACATTGTCCAAAAGTGTGTTTTTACAAAATTAAATCTTACAAAACACATGAGACCACCAAGAGGAGAGACTGGTGGCAAAGATAGTAGAATTGCAGTAGTGTATAGGCTGACAGGTAACAGAAAACACAGATTATGAAAACATAATTCAAGTAGTATGTGATAAATGCCAACATGAGGGTGATGGAGTGGGAAAAAAATTACTCAACATATTCTAGGTTACTGATGGAAAACCTTTTGGAGCTTTCAATGATAGGAACAGCCTGATGGGCACATGTGGCATAGGTTCACCACCACTCCTCTAGGATATGTGCTGGAAGAATTAATAATGGGTAAAAATCAGATGTAGTTTTAACTAGCAACATGATTTAACATTCAGCAGTAAGGGATTCCCTCAAACTAGATTTCTCATAAGCTGTTCAGACTCATTCTGAACAAAGTATATACGGAATTTTTGTATCTGTAAGTTCACTTCATTAGCATAAGCTAGAAAGTTATGAATAGGATGACTTTCTAGTCACCTTACTTAAATTATAAAACTCAAGGTTGGATTTAAGCCTGCCATATGGAGATGGGAGTAATTTAGCCCTTAAGTGTCTTTCAGAAGTTCCCTTGAAGGGCATTAGAAGATTTGCGGCATATTAGAAAGCAAACTTGGGGCCGAAAGTGTGCAAATTCAGCAGACCTGCCTGGATTCCAAGCTCTAGGAAACTAAAATAGATGAAGATGTGCCTCTGAAGAACTAAGCACACTATTATTCAAATGGAAGTAAAAGAGATGCATGGTTCTGATGGCAGAAATAAAGAAAACTTCCCTTCATTACAATGAATGAGCTAAGCCAAAAGGCTGGCTTGACAGTTTAGGAACAGGAAGGTCTCAATTGGGAATGGGCTTGGTCCCAACAGCTTTCCCAACTGATATTTTAATAATGGGAGCCCTGTGTCCCCAAAAAACAACAATGGAAACTGTACCTAGGAGAAGAGTATAATCAAGTGGCATCATGGTACTAGAATATACTATAGTAAGATGCATCATGGTACAAACCTATTGCTGGTCATGGAATGACAGTATCATTTGTATGTGATGATTGGAAATAAAGCATACTTATTTCTTCAGTCTTTCTTTTTTCTGCTCTAGGAAAATTTTAGATCTTGGTGGGAAGAAATAGAAGTCAACTTTGGCCAAGTCCTTTTCTCTGAGCTGAGCTACCCTCTCTGATACTTCTCAGCATGGGTACCCCATGTTGTTGCGGTGCTTATGACCCCCATCTACCCTGAGACTCCCAATCTTCAAGTATACCACTGCCCAAAATTACCTAATCCCCTTGGCCCCAAAATCTTAAAACCTGGGTTTGGCTTTAATACTTAGCATCTCTGTGACTTTGGAAAATTTTAACCACCCAAATCTTCACCTATAAAATGGGGATACTACATCTCTAAGAGAGATGATTTTTAAAAATTTTTTAAATTCTATTTTCTGCCTCCTACTGAGCCTGACATCCTTCAGATTCTCATTTACTGGCTTATATTAGCCAATCACTTTGTATTTTTGAAACTACTTGTGAATGTATAATCTTCTATGTTGGGTGGTTTTCAGACATGGTACAATTTTAAAGGCTTAAAACACAGCCAGTTCTATTCCTCCAGAATATGCTTTTAAAAATACTGCTTTTCGTAACATCTGTACACAAATTGTATCTGTACTCCCTAACTTCCTACCCTAGCCCCATCGCTGATTAAACAGGCCCAAAATCCAATTTGTCTCAACATTTATTTTTAAAAAGCATACAATTAAAAAAAAAAAAAGAAACAAGCTTTTGAAAGCATGGACTTAATAGACATTTATAGAGTGTTCCACCCCACAAAATCAGAATATACATTCTTTTCAGCTGCATATTCTCCAAGATAGATCACATACTAGCTCACAGAACAAGTTTGAATAAATGCAAAAGAATTGAAGTTACTCCCTGAATATTATCAGATCATAGTGCAATCAAGCTGGAGATCAACAGCACAAGAAACCATAGGAACTACACAAACACATGGAAATTGAACAACACTCTCCTAAATAATCAATGGATCACAGAGGAAATTAAGGAAGAAATCAGACAATTTTTCCAAATAAATGAAAATGCCAATACAACATACAGGAATCTATGGGACACAATGAAAGCAATTCTACGTGGAAATTCATAGCACTGAATGCCCACACTAGGAAAACACAGTGAGCTCAAATAAACAACCTAATGATGAACCTGAGACTACTAGAAAAACAAGAGCAAGAAAAACTCAAAGCTCGAACAAGAGAGGAAATTATAAAGAGCAGAAATCAAAGAAAACAATACAAAAAATAAATGAATCGAAGAGTTGGTTTTTTGAAAGAATAAATAAAATTAATTGATAAACAACACCTACCCACAAAGAGACTTGTGTTCCTAAGATTCTCAGACTTGGTTTACCATAAATAAAACATTCTGGAGTAAAGCATTTTGTCTGACAATAGTTATCAGACATCAGCTAGGCCACCATGAAGGGTAGTGACTCATATCAAAAGGATATGGTAGCAGCTGGTTTTGAGAGGGCACACCTTACATTCTGCTCAGTAACAAGAAGGCATTCACAGAGAACTAAACTATGAACTGAAAAATGTGGAGGCTTTCTCTGCATTGTCATCCACAGTGAAATGGGTCTCTAGAGTTCAAAAAACAAAAGGGCTCTTCATAAGCAGATGGGGGCTCTACCAAGGAGAATGGGTACAACAAGATCAAAGGAGGATTTGGAACACGCCAGTGACTTCTTCCTGGCATTAACTAGCAGGAGTGTTTCTGGCATGTTTGATATTTTACCATTTCATGTCAACCACAACTACAGTGAAATAAGCTGTTTGAGTAATAAACAAAGAGTGAAGGCATCCCTGGTCCTTAACAGCAGTTTACACACAGCAGGTAATCAAAACATGCTGGTTAATGTGAAATAGGAAGAAAAGGGCTAAAGGTGTAGGGAAAGTGGGAAGGGTAGGAGAAAGGTAATAAGGGAAATAAAAAAATAGGAGAAAATGGAAATAAAGTGTTTGTAAATGGGGAAGGGAGGAGGGGGTGAAGGGAGGGCAGGGACAAGGGGAAAAAATGAGAGCCAAGACCTGTCATGTAAAGGTACAAGATCCCAATAATGAACCTAACTGTACTGTATACCTAAAGTGTACCAATAAACTCAATGAGAAAACAAAAGATGACTATATCTCCCTAAGTAAATTATTATTTAAACTTTAAAAGGTTAAGATATTTTACTCAATATTTTATATAGCCCAAGTCACAACATCCTCCTTTTGATAACTTTAATTATTACTTCAGATCAATAATACTAATATAAGAGCCATCCTGAAAAGCACCATGCGTGAGCTTTTATAAGCAGTAAACAGCCAAAAAGATTAAAAGTAATGGTGAGAACTACACAAAGCTTAAGTGCCCATTTCTACCATTCATTTTCAGGCTCAAGAATCCTAGAACTAATTCTGAGTTGTGAAATTGGAGTCAGTCCCCAGCCAGAGTGGCAGACTCAATGCATCATTAATCTGGCCTGCTCTCAGCCGCCAATTGAAATAGTCACAGTCATTCGATTTTTAAGGAAAAGACAGTACTGCAGAAGTACATTCCAGAGGTCTTTCCATAAAAACCATCCTGTGTGCTCCATCTGCATGTGCAATCTGCTTGTGTATTTTCAGCCAGCTTGCATGGGCAGATTAATGCGTACAATTAGAAAGCAACCTCACAGGCATTCAATAAACTGCCTTCATTATTACACTCAGGAGAGTCCCTTCGGATGTCAATAAAAGCCTAGTTTTCTGCCTGTTAGCTAAATAATTGACAACACTAAAAATAATCAGAAGCAAATGAACAGAGTCAGGAACAAGGTGTGAAGAAAGAGCACAGTAAGATGATTCGCGTGGTGCTGCCCCAGGTGGCTTTCCTGTGCTTTTTGTCTAGCACCCTAGATTTAAAGTCTGTTCAAGCCCATGGCTGCCCTTCTCCACAGGAAAGACACATGATTCCTGGTCTGCTGTTTGAACCATGTACATCACAGCATGCAGAAACTAGCAAGGTGTTGACTCATTCTAAACAATTTCTTATTTGGGTCTCTATTTTGTGTTTTTTCACTCTACAGCTTCAGGAGAATCTAATTGGAGAGGTAGGGGGCAGGCAGTCTGGTTGGTCTAGTAAAATCTTTGTGCTGTTAAAAACTCTTAACAGCTTTCCTAGAAAAAATTTTTTCTACCATAAACTGGTTCTTAGAAAGTACAATAAAAACTTGTTATATAGAAAATCCACATTTTCTAAGAAGTTCCTTTCATATTTCAAGCTATATAATGGTCATTCATTTCATGAGCTGTTGGCCTTTTAATTTCAAAGTAATTCCAAGCACAATGCTTTTAAAAGAAAAAAGCTTACACACATATATCTCTTCTTGTGTTTCTCAACAGGCTTTAAAAATCAATTTGAGATACTTCTCATTCTTAGTCAACTTCTCTTTTTCCTGGTTAACTGGCACTTTCATGATAAGCAGAAGCAAGAGCAAGAGTGAAATGTGCATGTAATTGAATTGAACTCCTCTGATAGTGTGTATGTGAAGTGGCTAAGGCCAAAACTTTTTTTTCTTCTTTACAGGAAAAAAAAGGTGACTGATCTTTAATATATTTAGTAAAACAAAAACTCAAGAAGCTGGAAGTCTATGAAAGAAAGAAGACTGAGCAGCACAACCTCCAACATTTGAAAACTCTAAGAATCTCTCATCCTTCACCTTGCTTTGCTTCAAACTCTCCAGAGGATGGACTAGTTTAACTTCCCAGTCCTGAACTTAAGACCTCTCACCAGGAAGTAGTCTTCCCTTCTCTAATGTAAAACTAGTATGCCACAGAATAACTGTATTTGCTTTCATATGTGACTCTACATAACTGAAGCCTCTAATCCTTATCTCCCTCAACTCTTCAGGCCGGACCAAGAAATAAATCCTCATTTTTCTCTATTCATGAAAATTGAGGCAATAATACATCAACACCCTCAACCTGTTGCCTCCCTCTGGCCACAAGTCTTTTCAAGATGGTTTCTCACGCTATTCAGCTTCCTCTTTCCCAAGGGAGAGTAGGGAGAGACAGGTTTCACATTCTGTGACTGAGAGTAATACTGAAGATAACATCAATCTTTAATCCCTCCGTCCTACTCTGTCCCATCTCCCACCGGTTTTCTGACCCAGATAGCAGATGTCAATTACTTATCTTGCTAAAAAGCAATGTAGAAGGCCAAGAAACTTATTTTCCACTCTTGTCTGAGTCTTAAAGCAAGAAGCAGTTGCTTATGATAGAGGCAGGATAATGCCAATGCTATGAGAAAAGTGGAGGATGTGACACTTAAAAAAGGAATACATTCTAAGGTGTCACATAGCTGTGCAACTTAACACCTTAGTGACCTGAAATTCTGTAAATGAGGGACAACAGGAGGGAAGGGAGAATAGGAAACAGTTAATGAACATTGCATAGGAAAGAGGGTCGTCAACTGCTAGTTCTGGTGGGACCAGAAATCTATACACAGTCTCTCCAAAATAATGTTGTATAATCCCATCCAACAAGGAACTCTGTAAGAAAATTATTTCAAGTCCATATAATAGGTACTTTTATGCCATTGATATAACATATTATCCTTAATCCTTATAATTAGCCTATGGGATAGATATTATCATCCTTATTTTCAAAGTGAAAGTCAAATGAATCAAAAACCAAAGTTTAAAGAGTTCAAGATCACAACAGAGGATTGAAACTAGGACTTTGAACCCAGATCTGCTTAGTTCTAATTCTGTTACTGGATGGGTTGTTTCTGTCCCACAAGGTATACAGACTCTTTGTATCTTAAACAAGCAACTGAGAATGACATACAGAAAAAGCATGAAAGTATAGGCCTTATTAAAGCAAAAGTATGCTTCATAGAGTGGGAAAAGGACAATAATGAAGATTAAAGGTAGGTTTGACTCAGAGGATCCCTTCTGTTTTTGGTTTTAAGATTTTTTTTTTTACTGGATCCTTTTCTGAGTTTTAGGGTTTGGGTTGGTATCTAGGAAGGATTCTCCCAATTAATGGTGAGTTTCCATCCTCATGTCCAAAGGAGCTTCTGAATTTATATGGGCCTTGTTAAACCACCATGGTAGGCCAAGCCCATTGGGAGAGTCAAGACCATAATGCTATTATAATGGCTTTGGAGTCACCTAAAATGACTCTCAACACAGCACCTACCCCTCAGGCTCATGCCTGGTACCAGGGAGTGTCGTTAGGGCAGGATGATCTTATGGTCTCCAAATGCTATAAGGCATCCTGTTTGCTGTGAGCCTAAGATGTTCCCCATGCTGCCTATCTCATACCTAAATTCTATGACATTTAGAATGTAGGATCAGAAATATGGTTCTTTGTTCTTGTCTTCTTTTAATCAAAGTTCAGGTAACCTAGTTACCAAGAGCTAGTATGTGATCTTATCTTCGAAGGCTATGTAATGGAGTATAATATCTACATTATAAAATAGTAATTGCCCTACTATGGCAACACATATTAACTGCTGCTATTTATAAATCATATTATATAAATTATCTTGACATGTGTCCACAAATTGGAAGTTTTAACAATTAGTGCTAAATGTTATCTGAACTTTTGATTAGAATGAAGTACAATAGAATAACAGTCCTCTGCACATTAGATAAATCCCTAGTTAGTTTAGATCCTTCTTGGGTATTTCATTTCAATCACTCTCCTTATACTGCTACCTTGGATTACCAAAAAGTCAAGGTCTCCAAGTTACTTATCATGGCGAATTCCTGAAATTTAGTACTAATATTGCTAGTCAACTATTAAAGAGTCCTTTGGAGAGTATAAATGTCTCCAATGTTAGAGCTTCAAATGATGACAGAGTTCAGTAACATAATTAACAGTCAATAAACTAATACTGTACCAGGTATTTGAAAAGTTACCATCATCTACAATTTAAAAGCTGAATGAATGAATACAATGCCTACCAATGTACCAAGTTCTGAAAACATACTCACTATTGGGGATGCTTCCTAAGTGCTTCTCTTCTGAGCTTTTCTTGAATTAGCTTTTTCTCCTCTAGTTTATTGCTCTGAAATTGCAAAGATCAAAATAAAATCAATAAATGAAGCTTTGGGACAAATCATGATGTTGAAATTATCCAAGATTCCAGTGGCCCCTCAGAGTCTAACATGGCAATCCTGTCAGAGGCTCCCAGATGGCATTCCCTCTCAGAACCCAGGAGCACTAGGCCAAAAGGCAGGAGCCAAGTCAAGCATGGTGGCACACACACCTAAAATCACAGTACTCTGGGAGGCTGAGACAAGAGGATCCTAAGTTTGAGTAGAGTCTGGACAACTTAGTGACACAGTATGATCTTGTCTCAAAATAAAAAAATTAAAAAGGGCAGGAATGTAGCTTGGTGTAAAGTTCCTGGATTAAATCCCCAGTGCCAAAAAAAGAAAAAGGAGAAGGAGGAGAAAAAAGAAGAGAAGAGAAAAGAAAGTGAGGGCCAGGAGCCTAAATCTTTCCCTTAGTTCCCTTCTCTCAATTTGACTGGAATAATCACAGAATCAACATTCCACATTTTGGTTCAAATGAGAGCAACATTTAATTTTTTAAGCAGTATTTTCAAAATGTTCTAATGGAAACATGAAATTTACAAACCAAGTATGCTAATTTAAACTTATAATTAATGGTTAAAATTATAATAAATCTACATAAACACACCCACATTCTATGAAGGCACTCCAATAAAGATTTTCAGTAAACCAACCTAACTCCCTTCTGATGTAGAATCAGATACTTAAAACCGTTTAGAGACTGAATAGCATATGTCCTAAAAAAAAAAAAAAAAAAAAAATCAAAAAAAAAAAAAAAAAAAAAAAGCCATCCACTTGAATGGAAAAGTGTCATTTTTTTTAAATTAACTTTTTTGAGAGCCTAGAGGAAAAGAGCTTCATATTTGATATTACTGACACCATAGCCCTGGCATATTTTAACCCAATTTAAATAACCCAGAGCACTTGCTTTCTGCGTACTATGACACAGCTGTCATTTTTTAAACTTGCCTAAGAAAAATAAGCAAAATTCTTAAACAACAAATTTAATAAGGAGTTGAAGCAAGTTCTGCAACACAGGAGAAATGTGAAGTTTTAAATGAATTTAAGAGAACCCAAGCAACTGGAGTTAATAAAAAATTGGATTTGCCTAAAGGAATACCTGTGATCAGAGAATAATGGAAGCCATCATTCTAAAACTTTGTATGCTTGGCTCAATCTTTCAAAAAGGGGAAAAATGTTCATAATGTTCATTTGCACAAAAATATGAATTCACACAGAACTCTCCCATGTTGACAGGCAAAACAGATGGTGATTTCAATTCCATAGAAAAGAACTATAGGAAATTTATTAGTGTCAGGGGAATCAATTAAAATGCAAGCAATTAGATTTTAATGAAACAGAATAGAAAACTAATGCAGAATTTCACATCAAGTAAATATGACTCCAGTGGAAGTCCTGAATCCTAAGACCAAAAGTGCTAACCATGATAAACTCCCTGCACCCCAAGGAAAAGGGCGGGGGGGAATCAAGAGTAAAAGACAGCAAACAAGCAGTAGGTTTTGATTACGCCAAATGTTACAGATGCTTTTTTTGATAATAACGCTTTTTTGACAAGCAACTAGAGACAAAGCCCAGGTCAGTAGTGGCAAAATGTGATGCAGCAAGCTGTTTGTATCAGCAAAAGCGCTAAAAGGTTTGCCATCTCTGGTCTATGTTATTTAAGCAAGGCCAAATAGAGATAACCAATTTTAATTTCTTCACTAATAGAATACAACTCAAAATAGTCCCATAATACCTAAATTTTACCAAAGAAAAGTCTGTTTATTCCTCAGCATTTTGCAAAATACTGGAATATTTGAGAAGTCATACTTAGCAAAACAGACATCAATTTTAGTATACTAATTTGTATTAGCCCAGCTTTCTTCCTGGGAGTAAATACCTAACAAGTACACCTTAAAGGAGGAAAGGTTTATTTTGACCCATGGTCAGCTGGAGCCAAAGCAGAAACATCATGGCAAAAGATCACGGTAGAGTAAAACGGGTCATTTCATGGCAGCTGGGAAGCAGAGCACAGGGAAAGAGCAGAACCGAAAAAGAGTCAGGGACCAGACATAGTTCTCAAAGTCACACTCTACGACTTCTTTCCCAAACAAGGCTGAACCTTCTAACAGCGTGTTCAGTTATGAACTACCTTCACAATCCAACTCTCTTTAAGAGACTATTAACCCAGTCAAATTGACAATTAAGATTAACCACCTTTAACCACACCTCCTTAAACCATCCTTAATCACCAACTAAACCCAACAAGATCATAATTTTGCCTCATGTGATCTATTCTGCAAACAACCAAAAATGCACCAGTTTCTTCCTCAAAGTCCTAATAGTTCCAGAACTGCTCAAAGTACAAGACTTTGAAAAAAGACTTAGAAAAAGCAAGTTATATAATCCCAAAACACAATGGCACAGGGTAAGCATTCCTATTCCAACAGGGAGGAGTGGAGGTATAGAAAGGAATCAGGCCAAAGCAAGGCCAAAATCCAGCAGGGTAAACTTTTAAGCTCCATATCTCCACAACCAGCAACTACAGCACATTGTAAGAGGGCTTGTGTGAGCCCCCATCCTTCTCTTTTGAGCTGGCTCTACTCACTACCTGAAGCTTTTCTCAGCAGGTATTCCATGCTCCTGGCTTCTTCAACTTCCTAAGGTCTCCCTTAAAGTTTTGATCCTACTTCTACAACTTCACACACCGCCATCTTAGGGGCATGTTTCCTAACCTTCTAGGCATTTCTTTGAAATCTGGGTGAAAGCCTCCACGACGCCAGCAGTCTTATATTCTGCATTTCTGAAAAGCCAGCATCATATGGACAATGCCAAAGTTTGCCACCAGGGCAAGCAGTACCTGGGCTCCACTGGACCATGGCTGCAGCAGCATCTGGGTGACTGGATAACTGAGCTCAATGAAATGCACCCCAGGGAACCAATTCCATAGACAGCCCTACTCCAGCAGGGGGCATAGGGACTCTTTTTGCAAATGAAAAGTTAACACTATTACATCCTTGGGGCCTACAATGGGGGGAGAAGAGGTTTATTTGCCAATTCAAGGCATCTTTCTTCTTGTTCGGATGCTAAGCTCTTCAGCAATTATACTACTTTTGCCCTCAACTTTACATGCTTCTTTTCAGGCTAAATTTTAAGTTTTGCAAATCTGTTTTTGGCTTACAGTTTTCATTATAAATCTGGCTAAAAGCAGTTAGCAGTAACATGCCACAAACTGAACACTGGGCTGCCCTGAATTTCCTCCACCAGATAGATCAATTAAGCCACCACCTTTAAAATGAGCTTCACAGGAGAATGGGGAAAAAATAAGAACCAAGATAGGGACTGGAAATTTAGCTCAGTGGTTTCGCTGCCTGTTGCTTCAGTGTAAGGTCCCAAGTTTGATCCCCACTACCAAAAAAAAAAAAAAAAAAAAAAAAAAAAAAAAAAGAAAGAAAAAAGAACCAAGATATATCATATAAAGGTACAAATTCCCAATGATGAGTGTCATGCTATTCAAAATATACCAATAAACTTAATGAAAAATAAATAAATAAATTTAGCTTCACACAATCTTAGGACACAGGCAAGATGTAGACAATTTTTTTTTTTTTGCCAGAGTATGCATAACCGCTAGTCCAAGTTTTAATATAGTCCTTGTTGCCATCTGAAACTTCATGAGCACGTTCTTTACTATCCACATATTTATCAGCATTCTGGTCTTCTGATCTCCCACCATAATAACCTATCTATCTCTGCTCCCAGCATTCTAGGGCTTGTCTAACCTGCACCTCTAAACCTTTCCAAATTTCTGTAAAGCAGGTCCAAAGGCTTCTGTTCCACATGGTCAGATATCATCACAGCAACATCCTCAGTTCTTGTATTAATTTTTCTGGATTGGTCAGATTTTCTGTTGTTTCTGTCTCAAAAAAAATAAATAATAAAAAAAAGCCCAGGACTTACAACTCAAAGGAGAGGCTTATTTGGCTCTCGGTTTCAGAGGATTCAGTCATAGCTGACTCTCCAGAGCACAAAGGTCATGTTAGAAAGCGTGGTGAGGCAAAGATGCCCACTTCATGGCATCTGGGAAGCACAGCACAGGGGAAGAACACCCAAGAAGAAGGGGCCAGGGACAAGATATAGTCCCTAAGGTCACGCCTCTATGATCTCTGAAATGTGCTTTCACACAATTGAGTTGGCAATCAAGACTAAACATCACAAGTGCCCACCTGGCAAATTTCATAGTTTAAAACTCAAGATACTGACAAGAAAACAGTAAGTTAAGTACATTAGGGGAAAGCACTTTGCAAGTGAAGTTATATGAACACAAAGAAAAAAAATCACAAAAGCAGATTGTCAGAAAATGCTCCCAATGGTTCCACAAATATTCACACAATGCTTAGTAGGTGGCAAGCTCCATCTCACACACAAGAACCAAGAAGTTTAATGATATGCAGAATGTAGTTTCTAATACCAGGTTTATGAGTTTAGGAATACATTCTTTTTATTGAGAAGGGCTTGGAGCTTTCTTAGTTTTTTTCCAAGGTGCTGATAGCCAAATTATTATTATTTTTCTTTTTATTGAGTTTATTGGCACATTTTAGGTATACAATAGTTAAATTCATTATTGGGATCCTGTACCTTTACATAATAGGTCTTGATTCTCATTTTTTCCCCTTGTCCCTGCCCCCCTTCACCCCCTCCTCCCCTCCCTATTTACAAACACTTTATTTCCATTTTTTCAATCTCTCGTATTTTTTCCTCTCCCTTATTACCTTTCCCCCACCCTTCCCACTTTCCCTACACCTTTAGCCCTTTACTTCCTATTTCACATTATGAATTATCTCATTAAGATCCTGTGTACTATTATAGTTTTTCACACCAGAGAAACTATTTGGTATTTCAGTTAAAGAAATCACTGTATGAACATTAAAAATAGGGAATCCTAAAACTAAAAAGGAAAGTAAAAGAGAAAAGGCAATGATGTAAGATTAAAATAATCCTTAATTTTGAAGATGAAAAT